>NC_083842.1:7258151-7919741 GCF_015708825.2 Lethenteron reissneri | reverse complement strand
CGGCTCAGGTTACACATTGTTACCTGCCCATAGGGTTCAATGAAGTACACCTGGAAAGCCCCCTTCTGACGGTTGCACTGTGTTTGTGTCTGTCATTACCGATGCGTGCGTACGTGTGCGTGCCTGTATGTGCGTTTATTATTGTGGGTGTTTGGCTGAGTATGCGCGTGACTGGCAAAAAACCGATTACTTTTATCTGGACCAGTACTGGGCCTCCCCTAGGTCGACTCAGCCTCAAATTAATACCTGGTGCAGTGTGTAACACACTGCCACTAGGGAGACAAATGTGGTCGGGCATAGTGCTGTCCACCCACTTCCTCGTGTACCGTGCAGCCTTCACAAGTGCTCGCTAACAGCACTTGCCCCAACAGTCTGTTAAGGGCTCTAGGGGGGATTATTGTTTTGTTTGAAGACTTTGTATTTAAGGTGGGGAGCGGTAATGTTGCGGTGAGCGATGCACTACAAACCCGGCGACTCTCGACCCTAGTTCGATTCCCGCTTCCGACCAATACCAGTGACGATTATCTGAACTGATCCTGGGTCTCCCCAAGGTCAACTTAGCCTGAGTATATGGTGTGGTGTGTAAATATCGCCATTACAAAGGCGGCCGGGCATGTTGCTGGCCACCCACCCCCTCGCTGTTCCGGAGGATGTGAATGTGTATTTGTACATCTTGCTGCGTCTGTCAAGTCATCTAGGTCATTCAACTCATGGCACATAACTGGGTCTGTTCCGTCACCTGACAGCAATGTCTTCCACGCTTCACGTGGCCTCAAGGTGCACCGAGCCTGGCACAAGCGCCGTGGTGATGTCACCGGCACTTCGTGGAATACGGCGATTTTTGTGTGTATGCAATCTCAAATTATTACCTGGTGTGGTGTGGTGCTAGCCACCCTCCCCTTCGAGTGTCGTGCCGGCCTTCATAGGGACTAGCTAACAGCACATACCCCAAAAAAAAGGTTAAGGCTATATGGGGGATTTTTGGGTTTGCATGCACATGTGGCCAGCAGACTTACACATTGTTACAGTATTTAGCTCCTGAACATGTTGCCACAGGCAACAATAGAATAGCCTAAATAAGTAGCTGGTGCAGTGTGTAAACATTGGCGCAAGGGAGACAAATGCGGCCGTGCATGGTGCTGGCCACCCACCCCTTCGTGTGCTGTGCTGCCATTAATAGGTCCTCGCTAACTTGACCCACAACATGCCTTTTTGGAAATGTTGCCTCTGTATAAGGAAATAGTTCCGGGCTAATAGAAACAAACCTACTCCACGAACTAATGTAAGGCTGAGTCGATCTAGGGAAGGCCCATAACTGATTCTGACATTACTCGACGCCGGGAGTCGAACTCTGGTTACCCGTGGTTTTGTAACACAGTGTGCTAACCACTATGCCACCGTCCCCCACGCTGCAGACACACACACACGTGTGATCCCGTCTCTAGCCTTGTCCCAATTTTAGGGGAAAGTATCTGATGTCTGCCGTTACCAGTAATGGTGAAGATCGCGTCGTGAATCTGACCATACTCGTTTGTCGCGCCCGTACCAAAAATTTACAATAAAAAGTCCCAGACTATTCGTATCACACTCGGCACGTACCCAGACCAGTTTGTGGGTGGATGTATTATATACACACAATATATAGAAAGGGGGTTTTGCAGTCCCTTTTTTCACAGAAGAATGTCACATTCTCTACGGAGGGTATATTAACATATTTAGTGTGTTTATAGCCCATTGAAAGTGAGAATTCAGAGAACTTACTCCACACGTCTAGATAAAAGGCACGAATTGGGGGATTTTTACAGGCGAAATGTATCAGATCATCGAGATAGGGTGACGCCTATCGCAATTTGTCTTGCTTTCCTTTCAAGTTAAGTTTAAAACAACACAAAGACGTATAATTCCACGCCATGGATATTATGGTTTCATCAGCAGCAGTCATGGTCAATCCACTGCTGGATGAAGGCCTACTCAAGCCGCGGGCGAACATGGCGATCCTGCAATGCAATGATTAATTCACTTATTGGGGTAAATGTACTGTATAAAAACTGGTTACTTAGAGACGCTGTCATTTTTCGTTGGTCGCACATGTCTGTGATTGCGTGCTTTGGAGGCAAGGGTTGGTGGATCACGTGGATGGTGGTGCTGGTCCTAGCAAATCGGGGGCCCGAAACAGGAATTAATTGTGCAGACCCTCGTTTAAATATATAATCTACTAGCGAGAAGACAGAAAATGTATAGTAGATATCGTTGATAAATAAGGTAACAGAAATGTAGACATATAAACGCGGTGAGATAAGTTAGATACAGACAAAAGCTAGAAATTAAAGAGAGTAAATCGATTTGAATTTGAGCTCACATTTGCTGTCCCCTATTTTTTCTTTGAGTCCTCGGCCTCGTGAGCTGCTTGAGGCTCTTAGCGTTTGCCTGGGGTGCCGATGCGTATAGCTGTGCCACGTGCCTCCATCAGTCTCGAGACTGCTCTTCCAGTGAGTCAGGTATTGGGGAGTGTTTGGCCAAGACAATTTTCAAGCACATGAAGCCAAACTACCCGGGTATGAGAGGAGGGTGTTGGTCTTGAGGCAGGCTGGTCTTTGTCATAATAGACTCTCTCAATCTAAGCACCAGTGCTTAATTCCAGTCGGAATAGTCCGCACCTCTGTTCCGGGAATTATGTTTCTGACATGTCACAGCAATCTCGCCCTATTTTAATTCCCATGGTAGGTATTGTGGCGATGTGTGCAGTGGGGGTGCAAACGCGTGCTTAGGGGCCGTCCATAAATGACGTCACGCGATTTTGGACGATTTTTGACCCCCCCCCCCACCTCGTCTTACGGCGTCACAAAAAGTCAGACCCCCCTCAAATATGACGTCACAAAGCTCTGCGCCCCCCCCCTCCCAAAACCATATTTCCATTTTAAAAAGAAAACATGCTTCAAATCGCTTTAAACTATCGTCATTGTAGTGCGTATCTCTGTATCGTCATATCGTGGCGTCCCTAATTCTCATGAAGATTTAATGTGAATGTGTGGGGTGACTACGGTGCATTTGCGGTTGGAAGTGTTTCCTTATTTTCAACAGCGTTGCAAGGGGGCAACCCCCTGAGTAGGTTTACATATCACAGCCGTTGAAAACAGATCCCATGGAGAGGTCTGCATTGTCACAGCAGGTCAATTCAGATTCAATGAATGGACAGGTCTGCATGGTCACGGCAGACGAAGTCAAATCTAATGGGCAGGTATTCGTGGTCAAAGAAGATCAAATCAGATAGAATAGATCCAATCTGAGGGGTTTTTATTGCACATTTTGTTCCGGAATCTGCTAATTTGACCACAACCAGGGAGAAATTAGGCGTTAGATGTAATCAAATTAGGTTTTGAGAATAAAACAGGAAGACATCTACGAACATCACATTGAACCAAATACCACATTTTACATGTAGACTTTAACGACCAATATCACGATTCATAATTAGTTTATTTTGGTTTAGTTCGTGTCGTTATGAAGTTACATTGTTTGACTTTAACCCTCCACCACTCTACAGATCAAATCTAATAAAGTTGTAACGTAGGCAAATACTGTATGCCATTGTTTGTCGGCAAAGCAGAATGTCAAAACCCACAATTGCGGGCACATTTTGACCACATGTGCTCTCAAGCATACTCTTTGGTTCTTTCGGTAAAGTCACGTAGGTGAAAAAATAAAAATAAATAAATTAAGTCACGACGTTTCGGGCGCAACACAAGCGCCCGTCATCAGGTGTGAACAACCACAGCAAGACACACTTGCTGAAGTAGGCAAAAGAGCTGCTAGTAACAAAGGATTATATAGATGAGGGAGGGGGTGCCAGGGATAGAGAGAGTGGGGGTGGGGGGCATGGGTCAGAGGAGAGTGGGATGCTGAAGCACGGTAAATTTACAAGAGACTGGAATGAGCCGGGATGGGCATAAGAAACTGGAATTGTGGGTATGAAGGCCAACTATAGAGCAGCTAAGTTTTTACATGGTTAATAACTTCCTTCCAATGATTGCTCAATTTGTATCCATCTTCTCGATTGAAGTTATGTCTATGTTTATATATCTGGATGGCTTCATGAACAAACCTTTGATAGTAGCCAGACGGTTTCCAAAGCACTTTGGTCTCGGAAAAAACAATATCATGGGAGCCCACAGCGTTATAATAATGGTCAGCAACTGCGGAAGAATTAGTCCTGCCATGTTTCAAATCTGACTTGTGCTCGCGTACACGGTCGGAGACATGACGTTTCGTTTCCCCAATGTAACAATCACCACAGATGCAACTTAGTTCTCAAGCATCTCGGATAAAGTGTGAAAAACAAAAGTCAATGACGGAATCTTGCGGGTGAGTGATGTGTTAGTCCCATTTACGGGAAGCCGATGAGTAACTCTACTATTTTGCTTGCGCCATTTTTAAATATTCATCCAGGACAAAGAGCATGATAACGAAGCAGCGTAACTAGAGACATAACGTGGGCATTGAATTGGTGATGGTCTGTACTATCGTGCTGTGGTTCTCAACCGGGGGTACGCGGACTTGGGGGGGGGGGGGGGCAATGCCCCAGGGGGGACACGAGGGGATTATTAAATGTGTGAAATAATTTCATACATGCGAATCACTAGTGAATAATTATGTATGAATCTGGCAATATAGAATAACTACGATAACATTTTAACCCATATGGTAACCTACAGCGATACCAAAGACCTTTATAAAACTTGTTGATCGTAAACAATGTGGTTTCCAAGAGTAAGCAACGCAGCGCAAACAAATTACGTCACGCATGCTGAGCGTCCGTTGATTTTTTTTGTATTCTCTTGCAGTTACTAGCTGGTTGGGATACGTCACAAAAATGACAATTGGTTAAAATATTGTTGTTCATTATTGTGTGTTTGCGATTTGACCCCCTCCCGCCCCATTGAGGAGGCACGCAGTATTGCATCGCTATAGGGCATCCACAACAGTCACTTCTCGAAGAGGAAATGATACCAATGTGAAAGCACTAAGAGTCACCACCCACTCGTTACCAAGTCAGTTGTCAGCTCGACTCCGTCTTATGCTAACGCTCAACTCACACCGACGGTGCAAGGTATGTGTTGCATCTTGTGCTGGATACAGTCACATTTGCAAAATGTGATTTGTAACTTTGATCCTTACCTGTGTATCGATAGTTCAATGTTAAATTGACATTTTATCTTGGTGTGGTCCTGGACTGTTTTTGTTGTTGCTTTGCTGCCTTGCCCAAGCGTGTTAAATCGGACCTATATAATGAAAGCAAGTATTATATATTTATATTTAGTGACTTGCTTACCATTTTCTCTATTTTACACTCCTATAGTTTTTCCTATTGTTTGCTCTTGTAACTTGCTGACCCGCCCATACTAGACATCTGTGAAAAGGATATCCATAGCTCATCGGATTCCTCCAGTCCAAATAAAGATTCTGATTGCAACTGTCGCTCATTGTGCCCTTCCTGCTTAAATAAATACAATCTAAACTAATAACGTTTCACCACAACGTGTTCTGCGTACAATTCTACAGAAAGAGGGTTTTGTAATTGACGGGTGCAGTCATGGGCAAAGACAAAAAGGCTCCTAGTCTGTTCTTAAACGGGGGAAGAGATTTGAGCGGCAGGGTGGCGAAGTGGTAACACTTGTGCCTTTACAGCAAGACGTCTCTGGGTTCGATTACCGACTCTGCGTGCATTGTGTACGTTCTCCCCTTCTGCATGGGTTTCTTTCGGGTTCTCCGCTTTTCATCTAGAGGTAAGAAAGCACAGAATGTTACTGGTGTTAACCAAACATCTCAATGCGAAACTAAGTACTGTACATGGAAATTTTCTCAATTTGGATTATGCACAGCAGCATCACCCCTCACTTGAAAACTTGGCAGGACTCTTAAACAAGAGACGTGAGACTCAGTGAGGTTTTTTCTGGATAAACAAGATTTATAATATTTAAAAAATTCAATATTATATCCAGCAGGGACTTCTGAGTACAGACTACAAGGAGGAAAAGCAGAATGGGTGACCTACCACTCTGCAATTCCTAAAGCTGCCCTTAGTGTGCCGCTTCGAGCAAATGGGCATTCAAATTGAATCCTAATCGACATGAATGTGCTTTAGTCTGGCCCTATGACATCGAGCATGAGCACTGAACCTGACGAATGGTCAGAGCGCCGAGCTGACAAAAACCGATATCCTGGGTTAAAACTGAGTGTCGTGAGTTGATAGGGCACAAATGACCGCACAGAAAAATGTCATTAAATATTTAGTTCTGCACTTAATTTGGCAAAATTTATAGGTCTGAGAATGTTGACAAACATTTTCTCCAGGAGGGCGAGTGGGAAGTTCCCTCCGACCCCGAGTTAGTGTGTGGATCAGACCTAATTTGAAGGGATATCAGAGGTATCTCAGTGTTATCTGCTTCCGTGGATCATTCTCTAACATGAAAGGTTGCATTGGGACAAAAATACCAATAGATACGTCATCTCATGACAACATAAAGCAAATAATGTATTGCTGTGTGTGCAGTGTTGATCGTGTACAGATCGTGGCCACGTCATCATGAAGGCCTATTTGCCGCTTCTGTTGGTGCTGTGCCAGCTGATCCTGCCGTGTTACTCAAAAGTGGAAAAGGAAAAGCGAAGTATGGATGATTTTGATTGCATTCCTGCACAAAGAAGGATTTCAGACACACATGTTTCCTTCCACATGCACTTTTATCATCTCAGTTACCTCGTTAATAGCTGGAAAACTTAACACATTCGCTAATGCTAACTCGTTTAAGACTTAGCTTTGACGGCACCTTTGGCGCCATCTCGCTGCCGCTGCTGTCCCCGGTTGCCTTCATTTCGCTGCTATGAATTGATGATGCCGTAGTATGCATTCTGACAAGTCACTGGCATCTTGTAGACTGGATGAGATGAAGGTTCTGTACCAGATGGGATATTAAGTTTGAGCTTGAATTGCAGAGATGATCCCGTTTTGCCAGTTTCCTGGCTATTTTACCATGGAGATCCATGGTGGGTGAGCACAGCAAAATCACAAACTATAGACAAAAAACATCAATATTGCAGAGAACGAGTACAGGGTCCTTAAGGAATATAGCACCACGAACAAACGAGGTATTTCACAATGCAGAATATATATAATCATTTAATGGCAACATATAAATAATATGTTAATTATTATATAAATTATATATTGAATAAGACTGGTTCTCTATTCAACAATGCAAGTATAGAGTTCTAGATGACACATTACTATATTGGATAGGGCAATAGTTTTTTTATCAGATCAACGAGGATTCAGTCCCAGATGAGACATTACTTCTATATTTTATAAGACTATGGTTCTCTACCTGATTGAGACAGTTATGTATCGGGTAAGACCAGATGAGACATTGCGCATCAGATAAGACAAGGGGTCTCGAAGACTATTGACTGCGTCAGTGGTAAAGCTAAAATTATCTTGCAATGGGAATCTTTCAGCTTTAACCCCGTGCCATATCCATTGCAGTCTACAACTTCACTTCCCCACTACGAATAACAAACACATCGACATATTGTGGCAGTCTCTATGTGGATACACATGTGTACATAATTTGCATGCAAGAATGTATGCGTAGTGAAAATATGGTTTTGGGTGCAAGCCACCATGATACAATCTAGTCGCGCTCACTTCATCTCCCTGTATGTATATATGTTGAACTTATTTCGCACCGTATGTAGCCTACCGTGCTAATCGGAGGTGTAGGGGAAGGAAAATAAACTATACACGAAAAGCAGTTGTATATGAATTAGTTTTCAATGACTTTTTCAAATATCCTCATGCTGGTATCTCAGCATTGCTAATTAAGAAAACTATGGATACATTTATGTCTGGTTTAAACAAATATGCATGCCTTGAAGTTCAATAGGTCAAACAAACTGCATTATATTCAGTGTTGGTTTCACAAAGGGATGCAAATTAGCGCAGTATAACATTTTTGCACTATTTCTATTCGGAGTCCGTGAAGGTATAATTCTTTTTTGTTGCATTACAATTGGGAATAATTTTGAGCTGTGTGCTTTAAAGGTTGGTGACGTATTACATGCTTAAGATTTTAAACCATATTTATCGAGTGATCATCAACAGCACATAGCAGAAGCATTCAAAAAAATTGTGCTTGAGATGCTGACCAATACCTCGATGCAATGTCCGTTTCCATCTTTATGGCAAACATTTTCCATGGTAAACATTTAACATGAAGATGGATAATAATATCCCGTGAGTCAAAATTACATATAGATGCCAACTGTATGTTTTACCCAACAGCCTCACCATGTCGTTTCCTTGTGTGTCCGTGTGTTTCGTGTGTTTGTTTGCACGTGTGTTTAGAGTTCACGGATGTACAGGTGCAGGAAAAATGCAAGTTTTCCCTGGAGGAAATCCATGGTATGAGCTCAAGTTACACAATAGGCACCAGGTTCTGGACGCACCAATCCATTCTGCATATCATTGCATTTGCTTTTCTTTATAGCCCCGCTCTATCTCCCAGCTCTCTCATGCTACCCTTCTCTTCTGTCTTGGGACCGACAGACGTGCTAACCCAAAAGGATTGCTCTAAGTATTACAGAACAATCCTAAAATCCACAATTCGGCAATCCCTGAAGCCCTGAAATTCGTGGATTACTGCACCCGTAATCCGTGGGACACCGTGGCGGGAAAAAAAAGCTTTTCGGAGTTACAAACTGCGATCCTTAGAAGTAAGCAGGGCTAACACAGAGCTACGGCATTTGAGCTGCAGGGAAATACTAAGGGAAATACCGAAAGAACCAAGAATAGGAAATACAAAGGTTTTTTTATTATATTTGGCAATCTGCACAGGCTAGCTGTGTTGACCTGAATTGTTTCGTAGATAAGATTTTGTTTGCATTTTTTTTATTTAGACACCAAGGCAAAACAATGCATAGCATTCTTTAACGTTCACCCATATGACAAATTTGCCCAATTTGGGTCTAAGTAAAATCCATGTCTTAATCTGCAAATTTATTGCAAAATACATTATCCGGTAGTCACATGCCTGCAATTCCTTTGTAGTCCACACAAACTTTGTGGTATGGCACCGCTTGGCTCTTTATTACCATTCTTACCATTTTGGCATGACATTTTTTTTGTGGATGATGTCTTGCTCAAATGAGCAGTGGCAGTAATAACCTTTTTACAGCCCTGAACCAGTAGTGATAATTCCACATTATTATGGTGGGGCAAGTGTCTCCATAGGACAACCACTATTACTTCCCCACAATGTGGGACCCAATTTATCGACTCCAGAGGTACTGTATACTAATAATAATTACAACTTGTAACGCGCTGCAAAATATTCACTCTCGAAGAGGCAGATCAACTCGGAGGCACGTAGAGGATCCACAGACGACCAATGAAAGGCAGCCAGATGGTGGGCCAGAGCAAAAATCCCCCCCAACCCCAAGTTCTGCGGTCCTCTATATATTAAGGTGCTATTGGCTCATTAATAATGGAATAGATGGAGTCCAGCCCACAGTTGCTCTACCGCGTTATCCTGGCAAGCCACAGAATGACAACCTCGACGCCCATAGGAAAGGCATTTTCTGATATGTGTGATCCACTAACCATCACCGCCTCCACACAGTGCTGAAGTACAGGCGTGCGCCACCACCATATGGCATGAAGGTATGCGACAGCGAATGACCTTGTTATTCTTTTGCTCGAAAAGGGATTTTGGTCATAAAGCCACACCACCCCTTACTGTCCCCGCCAACCAGGACTGTTGATGCCTACGCACGCTAGCACCCTTGCACAACCCCCACCACTACACGCTCACTAATACCACCACTGCCCGCTCACTATCCACTCACTATTGCTACCACTAACTGTTCACTACTGTTACCACTACCCGCTCACTACTACCACCACGTCCCACTCATGCTGTCTCTCACTAAAATCCACTCTCCCATGCACAACCCTCCACTGATATCTACCCAGCTTTAGCTTAGAGTTGCCAAGTTTCATGGATAAAAAAGACACGGTACTGCCTTTAAACACACAAACCCAAACCCGCGTCCAGTAAAAAAAAGAGACTAAAGATGAAGAGGGGGGGCCGACAGAGGAGGGTGTGGGGCCTAAAAGGAAGCTGTGGGGAGGGCCTCAAGTTAGAGGGGGCGGGGTCTAAATGGAAATGGGTGGAGATTGAATAATAAGGAGTCTTAAGAAGGGTGTGGGGCAGAGGAGCGACGCTCAACAATGTGCGGAGCGTCTGGCGGATAAAATACAACAGGTTAGAACACTGGAAGGTACAGTTGGTGCATCTGCCAGTCATCTCAGCCAATCCATAGCACCTGGGTTTGTCTCGTGACCTGTCAGCGAGCCTTCAACACTTCACGTGGACTCAAAGTGCACCTGGACTGGCACAGGTGCTATGGTGACTTCACCATCACTTCGTGGCGAATGGCAGGGTATTGGTGTCTAAAAATAAATTGGTGGTGGCCTAAATAGGATGAAGTGAGGCCTAAAGAGAAGTCGGGGCAGGAGGGAACACCCAATTCAACATACCGAGGAATAGTCTTTCATCCGTTAACTTTGCTGTTGATCTACGGGTTAATTGAAGCAAATTATCACGTAAGTGCAGCAGGCAGCAAACACATCTTGAGGCAGATGCAGTTACAGGCTAACTATAATTAACAATAATAATCATCTTAGCGAATTTTTTATTTCTACTATATGCATTTGATGGCCTAGTAGACAAGGAGGGTTTATAATCCTGGTTAGAGCTCGAATGGGTGACCACAAATGCATACCAGGTGTTGTAGGCTTGGGCTCTAACAGCAGGTAGATGTCAGAAAAATAGATTCCATCCCTTTACTGGATTTAATCTATTCAATACATCATTCTCTGCGGATTTTTCAGGGTAACCCGCCTCATAAGTGTGGGTTTTCTCTGGGCACACCTGACAAAGGAGTCTTGAAACTAAGTGAGGCATTTTTGTGTAAATTTTAATAACAATTGCCATTCGCCAATTAAAATATAAAACAGTTAAAAAGACATTTGAATTTGTAATCCACAGTTTTCACTCGAGCCTCAGAGAAAGAAACAATTAATCGATGTCGAAAGCCACTGACAAACAGGAAGAAAGCCAAAACCGTTTACAAGAATTCCCCAAGCTCTGTGGCCCTATACACTATTGGGATGTGGGAAGAAACCACAGTATCCGGAGAAAACCCACGTGTGCGAGGGAAGGGTAACACTCAATCCCCATACAGGTGGAACAAATGGAGATTAATCCACTTGCTTTACTGCCATACCCTAGGAAGCCAGGAGATGGTCAACTCAATACCCACTTATAGGGACTTTTCACGAATTGTGTGTGATCCACTAACACTCACCTCAAAGTGCTGGGTGTACAGGATTGTGCCACTGTAGTCTTGTGCAAATATGGTAATCAATTGGAGAAGCCACGTGGATTCTAACCGCTAGGCAGTACT
This sequence comes from Lethenteron reissneri, assembly GCF_015708825.2. Taxonomy (NCBI): domain Eukaryota; kingdom Metazoa; phylum Chordata; class Hyperoartia; order Petromyzontiformes; family Petromyzontidae; genus Lethenteron; species Lethenteron reissneri. The sequence continues at coordinate 7,908,221 of NC_083842.1, read as the reverse complement.
GTGCAACCAATAGAAGTAAAAAAAAATCATGATTCATAATTCCCGTGTGGATTTTTTAAAGCGGTTCACTGCATGCATTTATATATTTATAATTTTAATATGAAACTATTGTAATTTCAAAATCTTTCAATTTTAGTCTTTATTTGTAATGAATTACAGCTGCCTTATAATGTAATTATTTAATCACTTCACACTCAAAAAACGGCTGCAAAATTGGGCTCAAGATAAAATATGTGCAGAGCAAAAGTGATACACAACAAGTTTGAAAAGTTGTTGGAGGTTAAAGGAAGGTCGGAAAGAAATTCTACGTTCATGCCTAAGGCAATTACTGAAGGTGGATCAGAATCGAAATTATTCAACAAAGAGGTTAACAAGAGCAGAGGATTACCACTGTGGAGATGAGGTGATGGGATCAGGTCGTGTGCTGGAGAAAAGCGAATTCTGGCATCAGGGGCCGTGATGTAGAGAGGCCTTCATCCAGCAGTGTATTGACAATATCTGATACACAACTGTTGTATTATTTTCTTTGCTCCACAATGACCTATGCGTCCTCAAATGATCTTTGATCAAACAAATATATCTGTTTGTGGCTATTTCTTAAGATTGTTAAAAGTTTTATTTTAGGAATTATAACGATTTGCCTTTTATTTGTGGTATGTCTGGGTTATTGATGTTTATTTACAAAATCATTAAATATGACTAATGTTGATAATGACAAAATGGCGATCCAATCCTGTTCAACACACATTTTCTCGCTGATTTGCTTCTGCTGCTGTAATGTGTTTCTTACTGATATAAATACGACGCTGCCATGGCTTAATAGTTTAGTTTGGTTCGATCATCCGGCATGACAGATTAATGAAATGCGAGTTTCTTCAATCCCTCCTCCTCTGTCGATCAACACGGTTGGTCGGCAGATTGTCAATATGCAGATTTCGTGTTGAGGGGTAAAGTGTGGGTGCTCCCACCTATTCCAACACGTCTGTCTAGCATGGAAGAGTAAGCACGATATCCTATAGTCGGTGGACCGTCTGCCAAAAGTGAAATAAGCAAGGCATTTCAGATCTGCATCTTTATCTTTTGACCTTTACTGGTATTTTATTTTTTATTCTCACCAGATTGCAAGTACACTGGCTGCCTCGAGGTGACAACGCAATGTGGCGACAAAGAAAATGCGACTGGTAACTTTGAAACGTACACATGCCGATCCGCATACACACATACAGATTGAGACTATGCACATGTGCATGCATTCACACATTTTAAACAAAGGCATTCCTTTCAACTCTCTGATGCGTTTTCGAGTTGTACCAGGTGTTAAGCCTAATCACCGCTTGTTGCGGAGGGTTTTCAGATCGAGTCGCACGGCTACCCTGGTGAATACTGCTGCTAATATTAAACATGCATGCCGTCGGCTTCACAGTGGATGTCAAATATCCCATGACGCCATTCCAGACAGGGTAGTAGCTGGGCAATATGTGCTGCCATCACAACCCAAATTTGGCAAGATTATAACGTTGTTGTTGTGTTCCTGAAGAACACCACGTTCTGAAAAAAATGGCGTTATAATGAATAATATATAATGCAATGAAAGCACAGTCTGCGATAACACGTGAGTTGCATATGCAGGCTGAACAAATACTGAGGCGAGTGGGTAGCATTTAGAAGCATCCCGGCTTGTGTGATGCTCCACCGAGGCAGCCGAACAACCGCATATTCCTACTAGCGACATAGTAGTGTAAGTTCTGTTGATTCAATTGCGTTATATCCAATTCGCATCCGCGTTATAAAAAGTGTTCCCTCATACATTCATCGCATTATATCCAATTCACGTTATGAAAACACGTTAAAGGAGAACAGGCTGTACAGTCGACCCTTCTGCATCGCGACTTTCCCCATCACGATTTCGATATATCGCGGGGTCGGCATAATAAATTAAATGGAAATTTTGGGGGGTTTTTGGGAGTTTTGTGATTGCCGCAGATGACACGCAAAAAGTTTAGTAACTCATAAATGCATATATTATATGTACAGTACTATATAATATTAATGTATTTTATCTTTTAATACAATAAACATACACAATTGTTTTAAAGTTACATTTTGTAAAAAGTTAAAGTTTGCGAAAAGAACGCGAAAGCCAGCAGACGACATGCAAAGGCCCAAAGCCCCCCCCCGAACCCCCCGGCTGGAGATGCTCGCGTCGCTCGCCAACGGGACCAAAACAATTTACGCGTTTTTTACAGATCGCAGGGGGCCTGCGCCCCTAACCCCCACGATGTAGAAGGGTCGACTGTACTTGCAAATTGCAAAAATCTGTGAAATGTAGCAACATCATCCCCTACTAAGAAACCACTGCAGGCTTTGTGAAGCATCAAACCTTTTGTGATAGCCTTGAGCTATAAGCACGGTGTGAATTGCAAACGTACATTACTGGTGAGATCATTTGTTGTCTAAACTTTCACTCCACGTGCTGGGGATTTTCTTTAGGCACCCAATGCAGTTTTTTTAACAACACCATACCGTGCGCCACCACACAATGTTCCGCCACACCAGGCACTAACCACCCCCTGCACCTCCACTCCCTGTAGCACCACACTCTCCTCCCACAACCTGTGCCACCACACCATGTGATAATTGCACCATGCACCACCATACCCTGCACCACGATGCCTTGCGCCACCACATCTTGTGGCACAAAGCTCTGCACCACCACCCCCTGTGCCACCACAGTTTAAATGTCCTCATCGTTGTCAAAAGCTTGACACAGAGCCGATAAGTTTACGATACTTGCGTTTACGCCGGGCCTTCTGATGTTTTTGTGCGTGGGGGTTTACGTTATCGTTATGATGGTGCGTTTCTGCCCTCTCCGTGTGACCAGTCTGCCAGTTCACAGAGTGCATCAGCGTGAAGACAAAATGCGAGGAGCCACTCAACCAGTACCTGACGCCGGAGGAAAGTGAGCGCGAGCCGCATGCCCTGGCACCGCATGCATCTCATATTTGAGTGGGAATGAAGGAAACTTGAAGGAAGAAGACACAACTTCAAAAACAAACCAGTTCTCTTTTACCTGCATTTGTTTGCATTTTGACCGCAAGTATTGTGGTTAATGCAGACATGATTCCTCGTAAAAAGGTTTCAGTTTTGTTGCCAGAAAAAAGGGTAAAATCCATTCTTACATTTTCGTACTGGCAAAGGAGGCCTCATGATATTCTTTTACTGTTTGGCCTACCCTTAATAATGATAATTATGCAATTTGTAATACGCACAATATTTTACGGGCCTGAATGACTGTACCTCCAAGATCAGTATCACTCATAAGCCAGGCTTTTGAAGTGTCCATTTAAAGTAGATAACACTGATGCACACCAGCAGAGGAATTTAAATGTATTTTCAAATGTGACATTTTCAGTGTCTTTTCAAATCCCATCTCATCGTCTTATCGTACAGAAAACAGCGAATTCTGCTGTAAAATTCCCCGGCGCAGGGATAGGGTCAACTTCCATTCAATCCCACACTGCACTGTGTCGCGACGTTCTAGCAGCACAGCCTCCTGCAAATTGCAAACACAAGTTGTAACGTATGTGTTTTAAAGGTAGGGGTATAATGATGCATCACTTCATCAATTGATATCAATGTTTTAAGCACACATGGAATCGCGTTTGCAAGAAATTATTTTTTATTAATGTACGTTAAATTAAATTGGTTAACGTGACCCCTCCAGCCACTAGAGGTCGCTACTTCCACCATCATTTTAATGATATTCGCTTTTCCAATCAAACTGTCGAATTGAATTGTAAAGATTAATTAAATCGTGGTGGAAAGGTGGGAGGAAGAGGCATTCCACTGCTTGATGAGGGCCTCCACACGCAATGTGGGTCTTCGGGTTATATCACAAAATTGAAGGCGATTTCAGAGGTGGCTCTATGATATTCACTTCCATGGGCCGTTCTATACGATGAAAGGCCACGATATATTTGAATGGAGTTCTTCCTCTCGTGACACGCTACGCCAATAGCACAATCGGCATTTACATTGGCTAAAAATATAAATAAATAACATTGTATACAAAAAGCCTGAATGGCAGGTGTAGACCAAGTAAGCCACTTGATGTGTCATCCTTATGTTATCCTGTGATTGATAATCACTTTGCACTGCCTCACAACTGGGCCATCATTCATTTGGAATTCCTGTATGCACTTCAAATCCGGTAAATGTGTAATTGTTTATGTACTTACGATAACTGTGTTCCTTCACACTTCTGCGTGGCAATGGCAGTCTGCGAGGGGGACGCGTTTGATCAAGTGGACTTGCACTGCCTAATTAACTCACGTCAAAGCTATGACGAGCTCACAGGTAACAACTCGCTGCGATCCCTCCTATGTTGCCATCAATACCTTCACTTGTCGCCGCCACTAACGCCGGTCATCATCACCGGGCATACTTGCGGGCAAACTATCATTGACACGATCATAAATGTAAAGGTGCGGCACCACAATTGTTCGCTCGTGCCACTGCTGGCAGAAGGGTCTCTGCTAGAGGGAGCTCCTCTACTGCAGTGCAATTTGACCTCTTCGTCGACACTGGCCAGATGTCTTGGACGTGTACGTGAGAGGCAGGAGTGCCCACACTTCACCCCACCACACTAGACCTGGCGATTTACTGTGCTGTGCCCATTTATATTGTTGGGTGGACAGAGGTAGCGGTGAGGGGAGATTCTATAAACTTGCCCATGATTTTAACTTTCATACCCACCGTGTTCATCATTGTCATCAACGGAGGCCTACAACCATGACAACAACCATCACTCGCGTTGGCAATCTGACGGTCATCATTACTCTGAGGAACATGTATCCTGACCCAGCAGTCTACTGCTGGATGAGGGTATTGCCACGGCTGTACGGGTCGTGAGGGTTAATTTACCATACTTCACCACACTGGTCAGTGCGTGGTAGCACGGGAGAGCAACGTGCGTAGGCACACAGACATACAATTCAACAATTAATTTTGTTGCAGTCTTCTGCCGCTCAGCACATGGACCCACAATGGTCTATAACACCTGTTGTATGCGTCTTGCTCTCCCATCCAAGCAACCACCCAGGTTCAACTTTGCTTACCTTCTGAGTTCTCATGGGATTGGTTATTACTCACATAGCCATATTACGGTGTCTCTTGAATGTGCAGTATTAGTTTAGTCAATCGTAATGATTTCACAATATAGGTAAAGACTAGAAACGTTTTTTTACCTGTGCCACACCACTGGAAGTGGAGTAGAGTCACGGACATAATGTCTTTAAAAAATAAACTGGAACAGGAAAGGGCAGAGAAATATTTGGAAATAAGAGGAAAATAATGAAAAATGGGACCATATGTCAGAAAAGATGAGGACAGGGAGGAAGTGGCTACTTAAGGGCCTCGATGTTGCATGGGGCAGCGTCTGTTTTCACAGGGGGGTCGGAGGAGGAGTCACGTGATTTACGGGAGGTTTGAGCCGATTTAGATATACAGGGACTCCTCTACTTACGAACATTCAACTTACAAACTTTCAGAGATATGAACAAACCTACCCATATGTCCAGTTTCCTGTTCGGACCGAGAGTCGTAAGTTCAACCGCAGCGCAATAGATGGCGGTGGTGGCATCTACATCTGCAGAACATAAAAAATCAGTGGCATCTACATCTACAGGAGATTATACAACTTTCAAAGCCATTCCCCGTGTTCAGTGTACATGCCGTACACCATGTTGGGAATCGTCAGGAGTAAATTTGGACTTAGGAATAAATCGATTTCACGAACAGACCTCTGGAACCTAACTCGTTCGTAAGTAGAGGAGTCCCTGTACATTTTTGTGTTTATGTGTAAATGAGAGTTGATACAATTGGGATCTGCGTGTCTGGTAGGTGCGGGAGGTTGTTCTGAGTCAATGCATCACTGTCCCCACAGCATGCAAGGGCAAGCGCTATGCGAGCGCCAGGAAGCAATGCTTTCAGAGTATCTACAAGAAGAAGATCGAGGCCATTGGTGAGAGCTGTGCTCGTAAATGCGTGGCTTCGAAAGATTGAGCTGGGTCCCCTGCAGATGTCCTGGAACTCGTTGATGCTGCGCTGGCTACCCTGTCTGTCCCTGCGGCTCGTCATTGATGTTGTTGATGTTCTTGATGTTGGTGCTGGGCCCTGATTGCCTCATTCCATGCTCAGTTCTCTCTCTTTCGCTTTCTCATGTTATCCCTGCCCAATGCCCTGACTGCCTCTCCCCCGCTACTACCCACTTCTTCCCCAATTTAGTGATTTTCTTATGTAAAGGATTTTTTGCTGCAATTGCATTTATTACAAGAGTAATCATGTTGTACTACAGTTGCAATAGATACATGTATTAACTAGTTTCGATTAGTACTGTGATAAAAAATACCTCACAATTTTCAATGACACTGTGGCTTTAAAATAAATATATATATATATATATATAAAAAATGGGCAACGTGTTAGAAAGACCACAGGGATAGAGTTACTAAGGTACTAAGGGTTAGAGACTGCACTTAACACCATGGGGCCTGAGATTATATTTTGACCAGTTTCTAAATTGGCATATGAATGGTTATGATGGAGTAACAGAAAGACCCTTCAATAATCGTCGGTATTACTCAGATAATTTATATTGAAATGTAAATTTATTTAATGTTTCTGGGACATTGCATTGTGGATAGATGTGTCCTTGTAAAAACAACTCACATTTCACTTAGCAATTCATCCCTGGGCCCAATTACCATCACACTACTATTAAAAATAATCTATGCCTCGAGTTTCCTGGCTAGCTGCTGGCTGGGTTCTGTCTACCCCAACAATAACTCTGTTGTTAGTGGCTGCTTTGAGCCGTTGCCAACGAAACTAGCTGGGTACTTGACGAAACAGGAATTTCCGTGGAACAAATAATCATTGATATGAATTGAAACTGCAGAAAAAAATTCAGAAGACTAAATAACAATAATTGATACTGAAGAAGTGGGAGTAACTCATACAGTATACTGGCACAGTTGTTAAATAATGTTCTCTAAGGCTTCATTTGTGCTTTAATGTCATTATTTTGCCAGAATATTCTTAAAATATTAGAGAATTTGAAAAAAATCTCAAAACATTATCTTCGCATTTTATTATTAGATAAAAAGCAGCTTAGTACTCCGAGTAGAGGATTGTGCGAAGAATATGCACATGAGAGCTGTTTATTATTTACCATTGCAGAGAAATGAGTCCTCTACTAGTTTCAATCAAAACAAATTTAGAGTGCCCTACATTACAGAGGCAGAGAAGTTTGAGAAATAAAATGTGAGGCACACCCAAAATGCTGACCGCTCAGCAATTTGGGCCTTTAGTGGACCTGTGCTTCCCGACTTTGGTAAAATTAAAAAAATCTATACTTGATGGCCCAAAAGTCATAACACATAGGGTTATTATATTTATTTTAACAAATCAGAACAGGGTTATTTCATGTATATTACCAAATGTTCAAACTGCATGAATTATTCTTTGAAATAAATTCAGGACTTTTTTTTATAATTACAGCTGCCTTCTTTAGCATATCCGTAACTAAATAACAACGAATTGAACTCCCTTGTCTTTAGTGCATTTTATTTCCATTTTTTAAGTAATCTGAAAAGGGGAGATGAAAAGTAAATATTCATAATCAATAAATACAATATTAACTTAAAGAATGAACAATTAAAATGTTTTGAACGGCAGTGTTAAAATAAATTCAATAGCCCTCACCTGCATCACTGTCCCACCTCTCTTTTCGTTCCAGCCAAGAAACAGCTGAACCTCCGCAGCATTCCTGACCGAGTGCTCGGTGAGCAGCATGCCAGCGAAACGCACTCGGACGCATTCTCCGCGCACATCGCAATGTCGTGTCGATCTCGTCCGCCCACTCGTAACACGTTGCGTCGTTTTGTCGTCCAAAGAGTGCGCGCTGGATAAATGTTACAAGAAGACAGAGGAGTGCCTTGAACCGTACCACCTGCAGTATGCTAAAGACCCAGGTGAACGTTTTACACTGTCGCAAATATTGGGGACTAATCCATGAATGGTAGGAAAGGAGTTTTCATTAACAGTTTATGAACAACAAATACACATTACATATAGTTTTTGTCTCTTTCTGCCAATGTGGCCATTTTATTTGAATTGAAAATTAGCAGAACACATTTTTTATCATAATTTTGTTTTTATTTTACCTGGTAAGGCCCACTGAGCTATATAGCTCTTTTTCAGAAGCGACCTGGATAAAAAAATTATAACTCAACGAAGTATCTTATCATGTACAAATATATAACAGCCAAATACTCAAAACGCATGTTTTTAAATGGTGAGGGAAAATTGGAGAACCTGGAGAAAATCAACATGTCGACAGGGGGAATATGCAAACTCCAAATATACAGGCGTAAGGGTCGGGTTTGAACCCACGACCTCCTGCATACCAGGCGAAGAAGTCAGGCGAAGAAGTCAGGCGAAGAAGTTAACATCTCACCACTGTGGCACCTCATGATAGTGAAGGAGTTTTCACCAATATTTGGTGAAAAAATATGCATATACTTTTGGTCTCTTTCTATCAATTTGGCGTGGAGATGTTTGCTGTTGTATTGAGAATATTGTTCAATCGAGAACCTGGTGACCCTGAGTATGAGTCCGAATCACGGCTTACATCATTGGACAGCGATATCTGTTTAACCTGTCCTGGGTCTCCCTACACCCACCTTCACCAACCGACACTGGCCGGTTGGTGAAGGTGGGTGTGGTGAAGCCTCCATCCAGCAGTGGATGGACAAAGGGCTGTGAAAACACGGTATATATTGCAGAGTGGCCCAAACATCAGGACACTTAGGGTTATTTTATTTGTTTTTGAAAATCACATTAGGTTATTTAATTTATTTAAACAAATGTTCAAACTTACTTCCATTAACATTAATGCATGCATTCATTCTTTTTAAATGGATTTGGGACATTTTTAAAAGAGATTACAGCTTCCTTATTTAACTTATATAAAAACGAATTGAACTCATTCGTCCTCAGTCCATCTTCTTACCATTTTTAAATGTCATCTGAAAAGGAATATGAAAAATAGATTTTAATAATAATGACAGATAAAATATTAACCTAAGGAATAAACAATAAAAATGTTCATTGCCAATATTAAAATAAATGTTTCCTGACTTTTGGACCACCCTGTATATATGCACGCCTACTATAATGCCCCAATGTTCAATATAGTTAGCATTAGCCATTCCATTGGAATGCGATCTTTACCTGGCCATGCCCATAACTTTGTTGGTGGACAATAGGTGCTCTGTCATTGACTTCCACCCTGTTTTTTTTCTGCAGCCTCCTTGCGGGAGTTTCAGTTGGAACATTGTGCCTACGTCGCCAAGGACTTCCCCCATTGTGAGAACAGGGAGGACCTCCCCTCCACTTATCTTCCTCTTCGTGCTGTGCTCCCATGGCCATGGGGCACCCTCCAGTCTTGTCTCCTCGTCCCCTGACACCATGAGAATAGCCTCTTCTAGCATTAGCACAAGCGTGGTTGGCATTGGCCCTGGTGCAGGCAATGAAATGAGGCCCATGTTGAACTTCCCTCCTCTTCAATTTAACACGTAGGCTTTCGCGACCAATATTATTGATAAAGGTTTTTGGGATAGGTAGTGTAAGTATAAATGTGTCATTAATACGTTCTGCATATTTGCAGATAAACATAATCCATTATAATTTTCATAATTACAATTAACCCCCCTTCTGATCTTTGCACCTGATAGGCTCACAGTGATGACATCATCCTGGTCTATTTAAGACCAGAAGCAGGAAGACTTCTTCACAATGCCTGATGAAGCTGGTTGCAATCACCAGTGAAACATCGCACTCAATTGTAAATGTCGTGAGTTTACTCGCCATCACACCGATGTGCCGAAGTAGTGACTAATTTGCTTAGTTTTGTTTACGTGACAAACCTTACTAATTGGTTGTGTCGGGTGGTGAACGGTTAACGATACATTTATATTCCCTCCTCTTCATAGCCCGGTGCCTGCGTCGCTCTGTCACGTGGGACCCAGTGAAGCTGCACCACCTGCACACTCCATAGCAAAGCCACTTTCTTCCAGTCTCCATTATAAATGTCACATTTATAGCTGTGAATCAGGAAACCAGGACACTACCTTTCAGGAAGTGACATTGTTAGCAATGAATTATTGATATTATGACCTTTGTAGATGAGACACATTAAAGGGGAAATGGCATTCCAAACTGTCCTACGCTTGAAATGTTTGTTTTTTGTAAGCCGTTGCAGCTGCAGGAGAGCTCCTTTAGTCTACAGTACCGTAGTCAGTTGCTACCCTTGCATTCAAATTCCCCATGAAAAGTGGGCATTCATGCCGATGTTGTTTTAGGCTTGTCTAGGAAATCGCCTGTGTCCGAGTCTTCAGCCTTTTCCGTTCAACCCAAGGCGCAGTTATTGTCATGTATCTCTGAATCCCAGACATTTATGGTTCTGTGCTTGGCATTTATGTGTCGTGTGTATTTCTTATCCAACACTGTCACACTGTCGTCTTTGGTTCATCTTGAAATGTACCGGTTACTCTACCATTGCTTCGTCATGAAAACGTCATCTGCGGCAGTAGGCCGCCCTCCCCACCCGAGTCCACTTCTCCCCAATGCTGGGTGCCTCAACACCTAACATGGATCTCGTTTGACCCAGTGTCATCCAAGTCGGTTTCACAATCAATAATCATCGTCTCATTGTCCACTGGGCTGCAACCATTCATCCTCCTCGTGGGTAACCACTTATGAGGCACCTTATCTCTGTTGCTTGCAAGCAAGACAACCTGGGTTTGCAATCGGAGTTTTCCCTCTTCCAGACAGATTTGACTCAACAGGCTAAGCGAGATATATCTGCCCCGGTGTTCATTCAGAATTGCTTTTTCATAGAGCCCATGCAGGTTAAGCCGTGGTGCGCGAGCGCCTGGTTACTGTCAGTCTGTGAGTAGGCCACGTATCAACCAGGGGGATTATGCACTCTGCCTCTGTTTGCAGCTCACAGAGGCTACAGCTGGGGTCCTACGAGGTAGCACTCACGGAAACTCGACGCATCATGCAGACCTGTGCATATTCATCCGCACGACCCAGCGGAGAATATTTTAGGAACCAAAAAATTAGTACCCCTTTTAAAGAAAACTAGGAGTCCACACGTTCTTTAATCATGTCCTTCCCTCTACAGTTAGCCAGCCAGTCTTTTGTCTAATGTAGTATGATAGCGTATCCCGTGCATTTGCGCGGCACCCAGAGCCGGCCGGGGTGGAGGGTTGGGTGGGTGTAGGAGGGATGATGTCAGTGCGATGCACAAACTCAGCTCAATGCTATGGGATGCAGTCACGTTCGCAACGTGGACTTAGCCGTGCGCCAGCCAGACAGGAATCCAGGCAAATATGGTATGACGCCAGTCAGGTAAAATAAAAACCCACATTGTTTGAGAGACCTTGGTATTTGAAAAGTTTGGCACAATTGTGGCAGCATATACATTTAATAATATTATCTGCAATCATCCAGGAAAGCCTCATTGAGTCTCAAGACTCTCTTTCACAAGGGTCCTGCATTGGGATGTTTCGCCAATCTATTAAGGGTTGTCTGTCTTTATGTGGGAGGACACGGGAGAAACCCCACGCAGATGAGGTGATAAGACTCAACGCTTCGCAATGTGAGCTTAATCTATTTTTGTACTGCCATCTCCTAGTTACCTCGCTACCCCCATGCCTATAACACCCATTCAAATCCTAACTAGGCTCAAATCTGCCCAGCTTCCAAGTTCCGAAGAGATTGGGCACATTTAAGGGGTTTTGTTTGCTTGTACGTTTTGTGTGTGACCTCAGACTGTGAGACCATGGAATGCACCAAGGAAGTGGATGCTTGCGGAATGCAGAATCGGAATTTGATAGAAGAGGAGAACGGGCCTAACGGTGAGTTACACACCATATTGCACGAAATTGTTTGCCAGCTTAAAGTAAAGAATACATGCAGCCATGGTGTAACGGTTAGTGTACTGGACTTGCAGTTCAAAGGTCGTTGGTTCAATTCGATATCTCGGCAATGCTGGAGTTGAAACAATGGGAACGTTTCTTAAACCTCATCGCCTCTATCCACCAGAGGTTGTCGATCGGCAGGTCGCGAGTCGGTGGGTTAAAGTTCAAATACACCAGCCTCTTCCAAGATGCCTGGCCAGTATGGAAGGGTAGGCCACACATAACTTCCAGAGGCGATCTATAGAACGTCTTCTGGTGGAGGCCCTTCCGCCAGCAGCGACAGTAACTATGGCAAGTCCTCTATTTACATTGGGGATACGTCCATGGAAAACGCGACGTTGGGCAAAAGGCGTAAACTGAAAACCTACTTCACCATTGACTTAATCATATACGTTTAACCCGTAGGCTTTCGCAACAAATATTATCCATAAGTTAGTTTTGGGTTTTTTTCGTTGCATATAATGTGTTCATATCGCCTTGTGGCCACTAGACGTACTAACATTCACCGCAATGTAAAGCAAAAAAACTAAAATTTATTACTAAAATCGAATCGTGCCTCCTTGAATTATGACAACTGGGTGGGATTATTCTACCCCTATAATTACATAGTTGATGGTCGAATTTACATCATTGTCAACTTGTGCCATCTGCCCTATTATCAATGTGACAGACCGTTTGACATTGTTATCAAGAGATGACTACTTTGAGCCAGTGCCATGGATCAGAAACCCAAAAATGTGATATAATTAATGCCCACAGCACATTTTTATCAAGCCAACAATACCTTGTATTTTAGCGACTTGAGTTGGCCACATTTATCCCAAAATTCGAGTTGAGAGAGAACTCAAGTTTGATCTTTAACAAAGTTGTGTTTTCCATGATTTACCGAGTTATGACAAGAGTTGGGCAGGTCAGCCAGTTCAGTAAAACAAATTCGGGTAAGGGCCATTGAGCTTAAGAAGCTCGTTTTCAATGGCAACCTGGCCAATGGTCGATAGTGCCAATCACGTTACGTATAAATGGAGAATTTGCAAAAGCAGGGACATTTTATAAACATGGCTAATAAACAACCTGAACTATGGACAATGGGAGTCAAGCTATCCATCCAAAATAACAGTCAGCATGACACTCGCGAGTGACAAATGTTATCCATGAATACTTCTGAGCAAAGACTTTCCCACACATAGCTTAGGGTAAAAGGGCAAAAAAATGTTGCTGACGATAGGTTAATTATAAAGGTTAAATGTTAAATTATATGTAAAGTTAAATATTCCCGTCAGCTACAACATTTTTTTATCATAACATTTGGTGCTGTATTTCCACTTGGGCCGATTTTTGACGCGGGGAATCTCAGCAATCGCACGTAGCAAAATTACATGCAGTTGAGAAAAAAATATGGATACGCGACTGCCAGGATGGCAACTTAAGTTTCGTGGTTCACAGTCTACCAGCTCTACAGTGCACTGTGTGTGTTGTGTCTCACCGGGTGCAGTGGGTCTCATTGCTGGCATTGTGGGTGGACTGCTGGTGGCCATCATCGCGGTGGCCTGCGTTGTGCTGTTCATCAAGAAACGAAGCCAGAGCCGTAAGTGCACGCTCATTTGCACCAGACTCTTTGCTGCATCTTATGTTTATAATAGCGTCATTTCAGTGAGACCTGTCTATTAGCCATTCTTTCCTATTGTCTGTGCCCTAGAATCATTTTAAAAAATGCTTTATCTATTTTTTTCATTGATATGAGAAGTGATGCAGAAAATTCATCATATACATCCTCTTTTTACCTAAGTTTTTTTACAAATCACCAAAAGAACCCCAGTAAATCTCCCCAGGTAATACCTCACCGCCGGCCAGTTTGTTGTCACTCCCCCGCACCTCCAATTAAAATGGTTGGCTACGTACGGTGTGAAAGAAGTTCAACATACATACTAATCGTGTGCCTCTGTCAATCGCACCAAAGGTGGGAGCAGCCCCAATGGACGAGGCTCTCCCGTGCAGTTCAGCCAAGTTTCAACCATCGCCAATGCGTGAGGAAGCAAGAGAGAGAGCAAGCATGCGAGCACATGCGTACGTGCTGTGTGGTACGAAAATCTCTGTGTCACAGCGATGGGCAACTCAAAAAAACCACACGTGCCACTTAAATCCATGTTTCTTGCGCATATCTTGTTAATTGGACCGTGTAAGTTTCTCGATTTGCATGCAAAGGGCGGACCGTGTACGTCCCGTGCGGTCTTTTGAATTGCCTATGCATGGTTTTCTTGCTCAATGATAATTGCGTTGCTTTGGCTCTGCGTTTTACTGAATAATTCCACTTAACACATTCTATTGCAAGATTGTAATGAATGCCATCAAAGACAGCAATAACAATGTAATGATCTGACTAAACAAAATTAAAGCATTGAATCGAATTTCCCCAATATAAATGCAACTAAATCCTAACGTTTGGCCATAAAACGTTAGGCGCATAAAAATATTGCGCTTGTGAGACTGGAGATCCATTGTGTCAAACCCCTTTCTCTTCAATTGCAGTCCCAAGTGGTTCATAATCTATGGATATGTGAGACGGTGCAGCGGATAGCTTGGTTGGTATAAGCATTTTCCTCTTAGTCCTCCCCCCTTGATATTGGCACTCATGAATCTGGCCCTGAACGGCATTATCAGCCACTTTTGTAGGTATTATGAAGTTGATCTCCGCTGACATCAAATTGTGATTTAATAAATTGACCCAAAGCGACAAAAGGGTCTCTGTTGAAATGTTGCACTGACGGGATGGATGTTTTTTGTGTTTTAAAGACAACTGAGAATACGAGAGGACCATTGTATAATTAGAGTCCGCATAGATGACCGTTATGCTTTTCGTTGCTTATTATCATTCAGGTGAATTTTCGTGCATTTTGGTGATCTGGATGTCTGCAGGGAGAGGTTCTCAAACTCCAGTCCTCGCGACCCACCACACTCTGTCTTTCTGCATTTACGTTCTGACGCGCCCCTAATACATTATCACCTACCCCGACTGGACATCTGTGGATAAAAAAGTGCTTTATAGCTCACCGGATTCCTCCAGTATAATACAAATGAAATTGTTCGATGCTGCACGGGCCAAATTATTGTTAAACACGTCCAATGTGATGTGATAATCAATCAACGCTGTCTGTGTAAATATAGCACAATCAAATTAATATTGAGATCTCAGTGTGTGTGCACTGTGCTTAGCTCTCGTCACGTGAAACGTGTTTAACAATCATGGGGCTCGTGCGGCGTGGAACGAGTTCATTTTATTTGAATGGGGAGTACATTTGTAAACGCCGAGAGACGTAGTCACGCGGACTGGAGTTTGGAAAACCGTGCTCTATGCGTTTTTATTAAAACTGTGGTTCGCTGGTTCGAGCTGAGACTCCAGACCCCCTCTCACAAAGCAGATGCAACCCTCAAAAATACTACAGCACTTACTCTATAGACACATTAATATGCATAAGAATGCGCTTATTTTAGGGTCCTGCTTTGGGATGTTTAGCCAGTTCCATGAATGAGTGGTTAGTTTAACTCGAGAAATCAGCCCTGAATTACTCTACACTGTTCAAGTGTCCGGTCCTGGAAGATATGTACAGGGTTGTCCAGATGTCGTGTGACCGCCATTTAATTCTCTTAAACTTAAAGGTTTATTTAAAATATAAATGAATATACAATGAATATACAAAGGAAAACATGTTATGGATTAATTAATTGGGGGGTTACATGACATCTGCACAACTCTTTAAAGTGCAAGTAATAATATGTAATTTCATATATAGGCTTTCACAACCAATATTATTACGATTCTATTTGGGCTAGATCGTGTCGGTATACAGTCACGTAAACAAAATGTTACTTGTAAGGTGGTAAAGGTTTACAAACGAAATCAATTATGAATAAGCAATAAAATCTCATTTTCTTGGTTCTTTCGGTAAAGTCAAGTAGAAGAGAAATAATAAAATAATATAAATATAAAACAATAAAAACAATTTCGATTTAAAGCTTTCGTGACTGCAGGGATTCATCTTCTTGGTTCTTTCGGTAAAGTCACGTAGAAGGGAAGTAATAAAATAATAAAAATAAAACACAATAAAATAAAAATAAAACACAACATTTTTTTGTTTTCTTTTTATTATTTTATTACTTCCCTTCTACATGACTTTACCGAAAGAACCAAGAAGAATAAAAACAATAACATTTATATTATTTTATTATTTCCCTTCTACGTGACTTTACCGAAAGAACCAAGAATATGAATCCCTGCAGTCACGAAAGCTTTAAAACAATCTCATTTGCTCACTCAAAATATTAATTAGTTATCCCTCTATGTAATAAGATGTTAAATGTGTTGTATAACATCATGCAATAGCGGGTAAAGTATCTACAGAGGGCATTGTTACACCTGGACCCAGGGCTGCATCTATGATTAAAGCTGTTGTTAAAAGTGTAGTGACAGCGCTCTACGGTGCCATCACATCGATTAGCACAGTTGGCTACGTAAGGCGCGAAATAAGTTCAACATACATTGTGTACCATTTTTTCACTCCTCATTAACGAAGCTCTGTGTCTATGAAGGAGGCGGAGTGTTTTTTGTGGATTGTGTGTTCCTTTAGGATAAAGCTTTGCGCGATAATTTTGTTAGATTTTGGCCTGCCGCTATCATGAATATAGGTATCAACGTTCCCACAATATAGCCTGACAGCCTGTAAGGGCAAGTGCTGTTGGAGAGCACCACTGTTAAGGAGCACTGATGGGGTGGGTGGCCAGCACCACGCCTCTCGCAGCCTTTGTTACTCATGTGCTAATTTGCGTTTGCGTTGACGAAATGCAGATATTCGCCACTGATGGACGTGGGCGACAATCGATATCACGCCACCGAGCTCGTAGTGAACAACGCTAATTACTGCACCACCGCCCCCTATACAGACACACACACAGTCAAATTAATGATTAGTATATTTGTGGAGATTACAAACAACGGGATAAATGGACAATATTTCAATAAACATGGATCGTTGTTGGAAAATTCTAACAACACGCCAAAGTTGGATCTTAACTGAGATGTCTCCAATACATAATTAAAATCTGAAATCAATAGTTATTGTATGCAAAGATACTAGTAGTGCTGCTTGGTGCACCTTATTGCAATGGTGTGCTATCTCTCTTTAATAATCGCTGGGGTTAATTTTGATCATATGAGTTTTTACTCTTGGAGTTTATCTTAAATATAATTGTTCATTCATAGGTTTAAGGAGCCGTCGGCAAAGTTGCACAGGATAACGGAAGCTAGCTGTTCACCATTGAACAAAAAACTCAACACATTCGTCAGTAATATTGTCACCTTAAAAAGAAAAAAGGCTATAGTAGGTAACGTTTCGGATTATGCCCCTTTTTCACAGTACATATGAAAGAAGAGCCAGTGCGCGAGACATCGCTGATTGTATCTTACGATTCTTCAACCAAATCGTGACGCTGGTTCCATGTCAGACTGCGATTCACATTCACTCCAGCGGAAGGCGTGACTGTGCCTGTGGATAGACTTTAGCCTCCTAATGCCGAGGCGGGGCCCGGCTGATATAAATTACTTCTGAGCTGGGTTTTTTTTTAAATAGCAGCTCAATAAACGTGCAACGTTGAGCCAACGTTGGCACGTTATTAAAACCTTTGGACCAACGTTGGCTCAACGTTACATGTTTACTGGGGGGTCGGGTGAAGACAACATTCCAGAATAACAGTGGACGTCAACATAATAGGTGCGCAAGCTTTCAGCCGGAACATTCAAGGAACGTTACCATCGGGGATTATGTTGGCTCGTCACATCCACCCCAGTAAAACATGGAACGTTTGGCAAACGTTAGGCTAACGGTTCCAACTATGTACCAACGTTGAAACAACGTTGGCACGTTTACTGGGATTTTGCCTAAATGTGTCCTCAGAATTTGAATAAAACGGCTGATAGGTTTATCGGAATATAGGGAACAATAATGGAGGATTATCACGTGGTCTGTTCTCTAGTGGTAGTGCTTTTCAACAATAATCGCTACTCCATGCCAGCCTAGCAATGTTCCGGACAATGTCGAGTGATGAATTAAACTCTGCTCCTAACAAGGTGAGTGGTGTTTCTTCGTTGTATTCTTCTGAAATGGCTACATTCAGCAGCCTCATAATGTGTCTCCGTTTCGTAAAAAATCTAGTGCACAAAAGAGGACCTTGCTGTTAGCAAAATTGGGGTTTTGGAATTGTCACTCACTCGACTGATGTGATTTGATTTAAATATAGTGGTTTGTTTTCAACACCAGTTTGGTTTTCTGCCTATTTGAATATAAACACGTGCGGTGGTGTAAACATCCTTATATACCAAGTGTGGAAAATATTTGGTGTTTAAATTTCTCTGAAGTGAAAAATAAAGGCTTAAGATTGCTGAATAATTAAGTGTTGTATTTCAAAGCGCGTACAAAAAGTATCTAAAGTGTGTGTGTGTGGTGGCACAGCAGTAAGTACACTGCGCTACGACCCCGGCCACCCGAGTTCCAGTCCCGCTTACGGCAAACACCAGTGGTGAATACAGTATATAACCTGGTTGTAGGCCTCCCCTAGGTTGACTCGGCTTCAAATGAGTACCAGGTGTGCTGTGTAAACATCGCCACTTGGGAGACAAAGGTGGCCGGGAGTGGTGCTGGCCACCCATCTTGTGTGTGTTGCTGGCCTTCATCGGTTCTTGCCAACAGTATTTGTCCCTACAGTATGTTGAGGCTATACGGCGGATTTTTGTTAACTCAAATGAGATTTCGTTAAACTCATAACATTTTGGCAGTTTTCGCCTGGCTGGTTGACACAGACTTCACGCAACAATTTGGGGGAAAAATGTGTGCCTTTATCGGTCAAGAGGCGCTCGGGAGCACCCTTGTCCAGAACATAACCATTCAGGAACGCCTCGGTAACGGCAACAGTTGACTGATTTGAGAGCGGCCAGGCCATAGGCCAGCATGAAAAATACTTGACGCCCACCTGTTCCCCCGAGCAGAAGTGGGAAACAGGCCGGGAATATCCAAAGCAACCAGCTCGTTTATGCGCGACACCTGATGGATTGCAGCGGAGGGCAGCAAGGTTTCGCTGGCGGCTTCCGTCGCGCACACTGCACACAACCTTTTAGCAGATTCTCGACATCCATTGCCATGGCCGGCCAATGAAAATTATGTCAGCGTGGCAATTGTCTTTTGCATGCCCAGGTGCAACAGGCGTCTATGCACAGCCTGCACAACCTCGCCACGCAGGGCGGTGGGAAAGACAATGGCATAACGACGTAATCCCCCGTCCCAATGCATAAGCAGCCTGTCCCGTAGGACAACCGAGGAAACGCCATGCCGATCCGTATCCCCAGCATCCTCCCTGACTCGCCGCCGCAGCCTAAATAGGGACGCATCTTGTGTGTCCAATCAAATGACCATATCACGGGCAGCCAAAACGTCGGCTGACCCACTCATCGCAGTTCCGGCAGATGCAACGAGAAGGGGGGGGGGAGAGTCAGCTGCGACAAGGCATCGGCGTACGTATGGCGAGAGCCTTTACGATACCTTACACAGAATGAAAAATCCTGCAAGATCTCAAGTCAGCATGAGAATTGACCAGAAGGCTGGTCCACACGTAGCACATTTTGGAGCGCTGCATGATTGGACCGCACCTCGAAGTGCCTCCCATGCAAATAGCGGCGATATTGCTGCACAAAAACCACAATGGCCAGCAACTCACGGCGCGTAACGTAGTACCTCTGCTCGGTCAGAGACAGTACCTTACTGCCATACACGACCACGTGCTATACACCGTTAACAACTTGCGACAACACGGCTCCAATGCTGGTATTACTAGCATCCGTATCAAAGACAAATGGTAATGAAAAATCGGGATAACGCAGGGGAGGAGCATTCACCAGCCCTTCACGAATGGCCCGAAACGCGGCCTCCTCTCCCCAATGAAAGTTTTTGCCCCTTAGCCGCCAAAGCATCGTCGTCGAATGCGGCGGGAAGCGCTCTCAGCACCTCCGTCCACCCCCCTAATTCGGTGTTGGTAAGAAAACGTCTCTTGAACGCCATCCATCATCCAGATGAAATAGATCATCTGGATGTTGATTTGCTTGTCAGTTTTTACGTAGTCTCTCTGTTCACCAAGGTTCCTGTACCTGACACCATAGCAATCATTGAGACCTGGTCCAACAGGGACAGAATCCTGATGTACCAAGTTTAGTGAGGCCCTGCCTTACCAACACTAACTTCACCTGGAATGGTACATTCTGCAAACAAAATGAAGGTATTCCCATGGGTCCCCCCCTATCACCAGTGGTAGTTAATGTGTTCATGGAGAAATTTGAAACAGATGCCATCCTGACATCCACCCTACGTCCTTCCTTGTGGAAGACATGTGTAGATGACACTTTCGTCATTTGGCCACATGGCCAACCAGCACTGAACCAATTTCTCAACCACAGTGGAGAAGGATGGTAAGCTACCATTTCTGGATGTTTTGATTGAGAAGAGGCCTGTCTACAGGAAAGCTACCCACACTGATTCCTATCTGAAGCCTGATTCCCACCACCACCCGGCCCAGAAGAATTCCCTAAAAAAAAACACTACAGTAACTACACCATAGGGCCTGCTGCATCTCCGACCAGCTCCACCTAGCCAATGAACTGGAGCACGTACACCGAGCCCTCAAGATGAATGGATACTCGGACCGCACAATTCGAAAAGCTGTATCCCCAACCATGAAGAGAAAACCTTCTGAGGATCCAATCAAAACCATCACCTTACCGTACATAGCAGGTGTCACCAAAAATATTGCCAAAATCATAAACAAACACAAGATCCAGGTCTGATTCAATACAGTACACAAAATCCATGATCTGATCCCATCTGTGAAGGATGTCATTCCTGGGGTCTACAAACTGAGTTGTACCTGAGGTAGCAGTTACATTGGGGAAACTAAACGACATGTCTCAGACCGGGTTCGCGACCACAAGGCAGATCTGAAACACGGCAGAACCAATACCTCTGCCGTAGCTGACCATTGTTATAATGCTGTGGGCTCGCACTATATTGTTTTTTACGAGACCAAGGTACTCTGCAAACCTTCGGGTTACCTTCAAAGATTTGTACATGAAGCTATCCAGATATACAAACATTGGAAGGACGTGATTAACCAGCGCAGCGACCAGCTCTGCAACCTGGTCTGATTAGTCTTCCTCTCGCAGTGCAGCAGCCAGCTCCGCAGCAGCCAGCATCGCTGCAGTGAGCTCCGCAGCAGCAAGCTCCGCAACAGCGAAACTCCGCAGCAGCAAGCTCCGTAGCATCGAGCTCGGCAACAGCGAACTCCGCAGCAGGAGCATGCTCTGCAGCCTGACGCATTAGCACGGCCATCTTTCGGATCGCGAACACGGCTGCTTTTGTCACACATGGACAAGCAACCACCAGCATGACTGCATCGACTGGCTCATCTCTCATTGACTTTAACATGATATTCTCATTAACTTCGCTCATTGACTTTGACATGCTTGTCTCATTAACTTTAACATGCTATTCTTTGTTACACATAGATTGACATTAACTTGCAAAAATTTTCATTAACTGTTACATGCTTCTCTCATTAAAATACATATTCTCTTTCTCTCTCCACCGAGCCTTTCTTATGCTAAGTCCATTTCCTTTAACATGCCACGCTATTTATTACCTTTATACTATAATACCCCATTAACACTACTTTGGCTACCTTTGTTCTCAAAACTTATATAAACTTTTGATGGTAACAGCTTCTCTTCACAAAGGAGCAGACATCGTGCTACTCGCAGCAGACATGGCAGCTATCGCGATTTTCACCTTCAAGACGAACGCTTGTGTAATGCGGTTGTAAACGGCCCTTCTGAGGTGCCGTCAGGGGGGGAGGAGTTAGGTCACGTGGGGGGCAGAGGGGTTGAGTATAGAAGGAGGGGAACCGGAAGAGCAAGGGGAGTGACGGGGAACCAGGAACAGAGGAAGGCCACGAAGGGCGAAGCGGGGTGTGGCGAGATCGCCACGAACACGGGGGGAGCGAGGATCGGCACCGTTGGCCAGCGGTGACCGACCCGAAGCAGCGAGGAGGCTGCAGTCAGCAGCGGGGCTGCACAGAGAGGGTGGGCAGCGGGTCTGCATACAGTGACAGCCAGAGGGTCTGCACATAGGGGTAGCAGCGGGAGTCTGCATAGGGGTAGCAGCGAGTCTGCAGGGAGGAGGTTACAGTAGATGAAGCAGAGAGTCAGAGGGGAGAGTGAATAGCCGGGGGCTACAAATACAGGAGTTATAACAGAGTGCCGTGTGGGTAAAGACGTGAACCTGAATAAAGACACGAAGACAGAAAGAAGTGTTCGAGTCCTTTTATTACACTTGTGTTGCGTTCGAAACATCATGATGTATTTTATTTTATTTCTACCGACGTGACTTTACCGAAAGAACCAAAGAGTATGGATTCCTGCAGTCACGAAAGCTTCAAATGAAGATTGTAAAGTCGTAGTTTTATAAAAATAATTATGCAAATTTCTCACTTTAACATCACTAGCCCCGCCCACTTTATTTATGACTCTTGGGCTACACCCATTTCAAACCTTTAAAACAGCCTGCCTCAGCAGCTTTCCCCCTCTTTTTGCTCCTGATACGATTGCTTGTGTTGTGATCGAAACGTCGTAGTTTTTTGTAAAAAGAAATTTGTTCTACTTAACTTTACCGAAAGACCCAAAGAATATGAATTCCTGCAGTCACGAAAGCTTTTAAGTCAAGATTTAACTGCCTCTACGAGGAGGGTTTCCACACAACTATTATATCTTTCAACAAACTTCGAGACAAGAAGGCTCATCTGATCGAGTCGCTCAAATTTCTGAAGAGATGTCGCGACACTAAGGTAATACCGATCGCCTTTACACTGCCATCTGTTGCTGTCACCTCTCCTAATGCTAAACGGATATTGTTCAGGACCGGCCTAGCCCTGGTCTAAATGTCTCACACTAATACAGCTACCACAGCACATGTCCTCGAGGTGGCGGTGGCTCTGCAATCTTACATGCTAATCTCTCACAATACAATGACCACCTCCGCGCCCTCGTCGTGGAGGTAGCTCTCCGATCTTACATTTACATGCAAATTTCTCACTTTAAAATCACTAGCCCCGCCCACTTCATTTAAGACCCTTGGCTACACCAATTTCAAACCTTTAAAACAGCCTGCCTCAGCAGCTTTCCCTCTCTTTGTCTTCTGATGATGATTGCTTGTATTGTGATCGAAACGTCATAGTTTTTTTGTGGAAAATGTTCTACTTAATATTTACTGAAAGACCCAAAGAATATGAATTCCTGCAATCACGAAAGCTTAAAGTCAAGATTTAACTGCCTCTACCGGGAGAGTTTTTACACAACTATTAGATCTTTTAACAAACTTCGAGACGAGAAGGCTCATCTGATTGAGTCACTCAAATTTCTGAAGAGATGCCGCGACACTAAGGTAATACCGATCGCCTTTACACTGCCATCTGTTGCTGTCACCTCTCCTAATGCTAAACGGATATTGTTCAGGACCGGCCTAGCCCTGGTCTAAATGTCTCACACTAACACAGCCACCACCGCTCATGTCCTCGAGGTGGCGGTGGCTCTGCAATCTTACATTGACATGCTAATCTCTCACAATACAATGGCCACCTCCGCGCCCTCGTCGTGGAGGTAGCTCTCCGATCTTACATTTACATGCAAATTTCTCTCTTTAAAATCACTAGCCCTGCCCACTTCATTCATGACCCTTGGCTACACCAATTTCAAACCTTTAAAACAGCCTGCCTCAGCAGATTTCCCCCTCTTTTGTCTTCTGATGATGATTGCTTGTGTTGCGATCGAAACGTCGTCGGTTTTTTGTAAAAATGTTTGGTTCTACGTGTCGTTACCAAAAGACCCAAAGAACACCACCGTTACTGTTTGCTCTTCATATACTCATTATTTGGCTATCACTCATTCCCCATTTATTCAATCCATCATCATTTACTGTCATCAGTTTCGCTTTCACAGAATTCATGCATCTCAGATTTGCCCGTCGCTTCCTCCCATCTATTTTATTCACCTCATGTCCACCATGACATGCATTAGTACCATTCTTAATTGTCTGGAAAGTGCCTTAGTTAAGGCGCTATATACATTATGTTACGATAAGAGGTGGGAGGGCAGAAAGGTAGGAAACGGAGGCAGAATGTAGAGGTAATAATCCGACAGGTGAGGTGAAACGGAAGGTCGTAACCGTTGGTCATTGTGGTTGTATGGCAATACTTCACCACGCTGCACGGTGTGATCTGTGAATGCAAGTGCCCAGGTTCGTTTCACACATCACCTGCTGCTGTTGTTAACCATGGCGAGGAATCAAACCCCACTGGGCGGATTCATAGCAGAATTCACTAACCACTATGCTACCACTACACCCCTTTGATTCAAATAAGGTCAGTGATTTCTACTACTTTTAATTGGAAAGCCACTAACAGTGGTTTTATCGTTACATTGCTACACTTAACTACTGTAGGTTCAAAGTCTCAAAGCAATTACGTGTTTGTGTGATGCCACACACTACAGTCTCAAGTTTTAATATCTGCACAGAGGCAGCAAAGCATGAGAAAAAATTAAGTGGCCTATTTTTAGCGATCATACACGTGACAATCAGAAGTAGGCATCGCTTTCATTTTTTAATGCTCATCATATAATGTTGGAAGTCATGATGGAAGTCAAAGTCCTCATCTTTTCATAATCAACGTTTTTGGGTTTAGATCGCGTTATTTATAAATGTGTCGTAACCCTCCACCACCCGACACGGCCAATCAGTAAAAAAGTGTCACGTTGACAAAAGACAAATAGTTCACTGCTTTAGCCCACCGGTGTGTTGAAGCGTGAAACCACAACAATTTACAATTTGAGTACGACGTTTCGCTGGTAATTGCATCCAGCATCATCGGGCAATTCGCCAGAATGGTGAGGCTCTGCTGTGTCTCCCGTTCTTATATAGAGCAGCCTACGTGTTAAAGTGCTCATCTTTGTTGGTGGTCGTGAGCCATTTGTGGAAATTCCAAATTGTTTGGACGGGATCAGTCTCGCTTGACCCAATATTTGACTTGTCCCAAAGTTGTAGGCCCTGACTCATTATAAGCGATCCTGGAGAGACGATGTATGGGTTGAGTTTACCATTAACTTCGCACAAACCTCCTTTCAAGTGTGAACTCGAAATTGGGATGTCACCTTGGCCAAAGCCGTTAACGCCACCACACCTCGCCAACGCCTTCTACCCTCTGCCAGAATATACAGCTGCTGCACAGTAGATACGTGACTTCCAATATCCACCCTCATGGTCTCCCGCCGTCCGCTCTTAGGTCTTCCCCTTGGTTGCCAGACTCGTGGAGACCACTCCAATGCCTGTCGCAGTAATTGGCCCTCCTCCGTCCTGCACACGTCCCACCCAACACGAAACACTTTCCTCCAATGTTCATTGATTCTGCATTGCTGATCCCATCCTGCCATGCAATTCCCAGGATCTGTCTCACACAGCTGGGCTCAACAACAAAACATTTCAAGCTGCTTAGTTAGAGTCCAGATCTCCAAGCCATAAAGTAACACAGGGAGCACTCCTGTCTCAAATACCCTGTTCTTTTTACTCAGCCCTATATCTCTTTGCTTCCACAAATGTTTCTGTAGCCCATCACAACCCTGCCCTGCTCTAGCAATACCCTTCTTTACTTGCTTCTCACAGACCCCTGCATTTTGGACGTCACTGCCCGAGGACGCAAAGTCCTCAACTACGTCAACATTCTCTCCTAATGGGACTCTTGATCATACTACAAGAATATGAACTGAGCACTCGAATAATTCATCTATTAATTTCCAGTATTTTTCAACCAGCTGAGATCCCAGGGAGACTACAAGTATTTTTTCAATGGAGCCAACATCGCCATCACAATCATCATCGTCATTGTCTTGGCTCTATAACATGTTGACACCCAAACACTTAATGCGAAAACAGAAGTATTTGGGTTATGCGGAAAGACTGGTTAGAAAAATAGGAATGTTTAATTTCCCCTCGTGGATCATCGTTGATCAAGAAAACATAGATAACTGTTTCCAGCAAGCTTTTGAAAAACGAGGGACCTTTGACAAATACGTTGCCCAGTAAAAAACTTTAAATGGCTCTGCAATATCTGTTGATTGGTCTTTCTGAATGCGTGCATGACACCTCAACTGTAAAAGATTTATGCACTGAAACGTGCATTCGTTATCAGATGTTTCTCCTTTTCTTGACTGTCCCTCCAGGTTGCCACTTCTTTGAATGTGCTCGGTCTTCAGGTCGGGATGGTGGTGTTGTAATCATTGCAAAATCGAACTTTAAATTCGTTAAGATAAAATGTTCCAGCTACTCCACTATTGAACACCTTCCTCTTCAATCACCATCCTTTTCTAAACTGAAGCTGCCCATTGTTTACTGCCCACCCGAGACTAACTTTTACAGTAAGAGCATCGATTATATCTGGTGGTTTCGGGATAGGGGAAGGGGGTGCCGGATTTTCACAAACTAGATAATCACTATTTTGCACATTCTTGTATAACATGGTTTAGGTGGTGTGTATATATTTTGTTAGTGTTTTAAATGTTTACTAGCATAAGTACCCGGCATTGCTCGGGTGAAAGATATATTTCTTAATAACCTTACATATATACACAGATGGGCTGCTACCCCTGCCCCCCCCCCCCCCCAGCCACGATCTCCTCGGCCACTGTGCAGTAATATGTACGACCTATAGTGTAGTGGGGTGTCGAGGCCTAGTCCCGTGCAGAGCCTCCGGCCTCGCCTAAATTGCCCACCCGGCTGAGGCTGGGTACCGGGGCCGTTACCCCCCCCCCCCCCCGCGCTACAATAATACTGTCTAATCGCTATAATTTAATTATCTACCGACCCTATAATAGTAATTGCACACATTGGGGTGGCGGGGGAGTGAAGAGGAGGTGAAACTTTAATGAATTTACCTCAGAGTCGCGTGGTGGGTGTCGAGGCCTAGTACCGTGCAGAGCCTCCGGCCTCGCCTAAATTGCCCACCCGGCTGAGGCTGGGTACGGGTGCCGTTCCCCCCCCCCCCCCCGCGCTACAATAATACTGTCTAATCGCTATAATTTTATAATATACCGACCCTATAATAGTAATTGCACACATTGTGGTGGGGGGGGGGGAGTGAAGAGGACGTGAAACTTTGATGAATTTACCTCAGAGTCGCGTGTTAATGCGTGCGCCTATTTTTAATGGGAATTAAAAATGGCGTCCACCCCGCAGCGAATGCGTCGCTACCCGTTGCCAGGGGCAACCGCCGAAACAATCGTGTCTCGCAAATCCCTGACATTTCGTCCAATGAAACTGCGTATGGTCCGATACACAGACACACACACAGACAGACAGATAGACAGACAGATTTGCGATTTTATATATATATAGATACTATAGTAAATTAGCATAAAAAACATACAAATATACAAAAATAAATATCCTACTGTTAAAAGTTACTGTATTTACTGTTCTGTACTTACCACTCCAATCTCAAAGACTCTGCATGGGGCGATGTACGTACCATGCTCTTGTGTCAACAACTCGATGTGTCTGACGATGGCCGGACTGATGATGCAACCTTTAGACCCGTTCTCGTGCGAACGCCGAATTGCACAACGCACTTTTCGTCGGATCGTCCTGTATATTTTATGTTTTTATTCCTGTAGTTATTAGTCATGAAAACGTATATACGTGTAGTATTTTTTTTATTGCTTAAGTGACTGGGAACGTCACTGTATGGTGCCGGACCTGCAAGAGCACGGCATGCGATGCATCGTCATTGCGTACACCCCAGATGGGGGGTGTAGTACCAGCCCTAGTGGAGGCTTGGTGGAGCGCTGTTAGCGTAAGGGCACCACGCGCAGCGTGCGGTGTAGGCTCCCACTACAGCAGGGGTGTCCAAACCTTTTGTAAAGAGGGCCACATTTGATAAAGTGAAGATGCCCGGGGGCCAATAGTTCCTTTTGACATTTTTTTTACCACAAAAGTTACGTGAAAATACACACTGTTATAAAACAGTTTTCATTGTCACAATTACCTTTATTTTTCAAATGACAATGTAACCAAATATAAGCTACTCAGGCAGACGTGAACAACTCTAAAAACACAATTCTGCCTTGCATTCAGTCAGATAACATTGAACAAATTGTATAGAATACCTTGAATTTCCATGAGTTAAATATCTTTGCCTCATGAACATTTTAAACAGGAGTTATAAGTAATGCAAAGTGGTCTGTTATCATTAAACTTTAAAACAAGTGAATTTTGCCCTTGCCTTTTACAAGATCTTTCAGAAAGCAATAGTTTGTGTCACATCTACAGGTACATAACATCAACAGTTATAACCAAATCATATTCAAGAGTTGAATAAAACAAGTGCCATAAGTCCAAGTGCATTAGTGTGCTTTAGGCTTTTCACTGTTAATAGCGAAAGATGTTACCGTTCAAAACACTCAATTTCAGATTGATCAAGGAACAGATAACTTGCTGACACTAATGAGAAGGGTGATACTGAGATCTAGATTTCAGTAAAGAGACCAGGTCTAGCTTGAGGGCAGTGGTTGAGATGCGTAAAATGCCACACAAGTGGGAGTCACTCATCCTTGACCTCAATCGGTTCTTGTTTAAGTTCATGACTGAGAATGTTTGCTCACACAAATATGTGGAGCCGAATAAGTTCAACGTTTTCTTAGCGAATGACCGCATTTCTTTTTTTGCAGTCGCCATGGCAGAAATGACTCGAGAAGGGTTTGCGGCACGGATGCAGAGCCAGATAGAATTAGAATGGTGCTGCCACCGTGTGGGCAAAGGAGGAATTACATCTGTAAAGTTTTAAGATGTATAAGACCGAAGCTGCGGGCCGTATGAAATCTGACCGCGGGCCGTGATTGGCCCGCGGGCCGGACTTTGGACATGCCTGCACTACAGGGAGTGAGAGGGTGTCAGCTAGCCAATGTTACTTTGGGTGATGGCCCTTGGGCTGACACCGTGGACACGTGACCGGAGGTTACAGGAGGGGGCCCCCAGGTGGAGGGAGCTAAAGGGTGGTCACAGGGTGTAAGAGAGGTCTCGAAGGTGGGTGGGGCCAGAGACAGAGCCGGTCCCAGCCCGGGAAGATATAAGGCGGGTCCCTGGAGGGGATCGGGGTTCTTCGTGCTGCAGTACTGGAAGATCCACGTCAAGTCCTGAAGAGTCTCCAACACGTGGTCCGGGACCCAGCTCGTGGTCCGGACCGAGATAGCGTAGCACTTAAGTGTTAATGTGTTCGCGGAGTTATTTGGGTGGTCACCACCCTGGAAGTATGTTGTGTTGGTATTAATAAACGTGTTGCTCCTAAAGAGAACGCCTGCGACTCAGTTGGACTCACTACACAGTGTATAATGTGCTGTATATCATATTTGACATTGAAATCAAGCATAGCTACTGTTTTGTCACGCACGTGATGCCAATCGCCGGACTTAGTAGTAGCAGTTTTGCCGGATCAGTCCAGAAATTAAGGATAATGTTGGAAGCCAGATACTCACATGCTGGATAATCTATGATCAACTGTAATAAGAATTGATCAGATTATGCTTCAGGGCTCAGCATGTGATATAATTGTCCATGTTGACAACCCTCTAGATCCTCATGTATCCACATTTTTGTCCGTTTTGGATACCCTTGATCTGACTAAATTAATTACGTCTATTACAAGTTACAACAGCAACATATTCGTGCTGGTTATTTCAAAGAACTTTGAAATTACGTTCCGCTCAATCTTCCTTGTTATTTAAAGTTTCCACGACCGTATTGACTGTGCCCTTTATCTTCCAAGTATTCCTCCTAATTT
Organism: Lethenteron reissneri; assembly: GCF_015708825.2. Classification (NCBI taxonomy): domain Eukaryota; kingdom Metazoa; phylum Chordata; class Hyperoartia; order Petromyzontiformes; family Petromyzontidae; genus Lethenteron; species Lethenteron reissneri. The sequence goes on along the minus strand of NC_083842.1, from coordinate 7,878,210 downwards.
AACCAACTTTTCTTATTGATTTTATCAAAATCTGTCCCCTTCTCTCCACTCTTCACTTATTTTTGATAAAGATACCTGTTTTCTTATTCCTGATGCACCATCTGTTGATCGTTATAATAAAATAATTACAGAGGTAGGTAACGAACTTTCTCATATGAAGCTGCTCGGTACTCAACTCACTTACATGGTGACAACACAGCTGGACGTTGCTTATAGAGAAAATGGAGAAAAACGGGTTTTGAAGTTCATTTGCAGATTGGAACAATCACCTTCAATCATATCACCACTTGCTTATCAAAACTGATCAATGAAAACAAAAATATATACAAAATCATTTGTTCACTTCATCATTGGAAAACAGTACTTTACTCCAACTCTATTTGTGGCTCAATGTGAGAAATGCGTTTCTTTCATCAACATGTGGAAGACATTAGATAATCACAGTCCCATTTTTGTAGTATTCTATCCCACCGTCATATATCCCTCCCTGCTTGGATCTACCCCCGTTAGTTTCCGAAAATGACATCGTTAATATTTTTTGTTTATTTTTAACTACGTGACTTTACCGAAAGGACCAAAGAGTATCGTTAACATTATATATAAAAAAACGTTAGTCTTGACCCTTTGCCTTCTTCATTAATTGTTCCATGTTCAGATGTTTTCATTTCATTTATAACGAAAATTATCAAATAATCTCTCTGCCCCCTGGTATTTCCATCTGCACTCAAGGTAGTTTCTATCACTGCAGTTCTCCAACTTCATCACTTAATCCTGATATGGCTGCAAACTACCACCCTATTTAAAATCTTCCATTCTTATTGAATGTTATCGAACGTGTCATATACGATCACCTAATTAACCGTTTTTTTTCAACATAACCTCTTCGACCAAGTTCAATCTGGTTTTTGGAAGAAACACATCACTCAACCAAAACTGCTCTCAAATTATATTTTCTTTTCTCCTGATTCTGGATCTCTTTCTTCCTTGGTTCTCCTGGATTTATCCTCTGCATTTGAGACTATTAATCATTCTATTCTCTTTGAGTGCCTTCACATTCATGCCGGCTGGTTAGAAAGGCATCGAACCAGCCGACATGAATGTGAAGGCACTCTCATCGTGTGTATTATATTTCTATACATGTCATATCCTCTCACAAGCTTCTGCTTTGTGGTGTTCCCCAAGGGTTTATTCTGGGTCCTCTTCAAATTCACCTGAAATAGTCTTCCACATTGGCAAATTCATTTAACTTTCAAGCTTTGGTATAAAACACCATTTCTATGCGGGTGATACACAGATTTATATTAGTTTCAATCAACTAGATTTAAATTCACTTTCCACCCTGTCTTCTTGTCTTACTGCAGTGTCTAACTGGCTCACAGCAAATGTTTTTCAACTAAATAACTCTAAAACTGAAGTTATCTTGGGAAAACAAATCAATTAAGTCCCAACATCAGCAATCAACTATCCACCTGCTTGACTCTGATCTTCATATTAATTAACAGGCACGGAATCCATGTTTCATTATTGACTCTAAACTCTCAATTTCTTCTCACATTTCCTATATGTGCAAGACCACTTACTTTCATCTTCAGATTTCTCGTATCCGCAAATGTCTCTCCAATACAGCTGCAGAAACCATAATTCATACATTTGTAACTTCCAGGCTGGATTATTGATATAATTTGTTATTTGATGTTCGTTTATCTGTCATTCAACGTGTGCAGTATGTTCAATACGCAGCTGCAAGAGTACTTACTCATACCCATAAACACCATCATATCAGTGGGTATTACTTGGTAAGATAAAAAATAGTTTCTAGATCATGGGACCTCCTTTGCCAGTATCAAAATATGATACTAGGTTTTGCCCTTTTTTCTGGCAATAAGCATTGTGGTTAATGCAGACATGATTCCTTGTAAAGGGTTACAGTTTGGTGTTTTAACATCTTAACACGTGTTTTGTTGCCAGATAAAAGGGGAAAACCTATTATAATAAAAAATATATAATTTATATTACATCCATTTTACGATTCTTCCACTGGCTACCTTTTCAGTCCAGAATCACTTTCAAGATTGCACTCACTTTCTTTGGGTCTTTCGGTAAAGTCACGTAGATAGAACAATAAAATAAAATAAATGAAAATAACGTGAATAAAAAGGAATACAAATATCACGACGTTTCGATCGCAACACAAGCAATCGTCAACAGGAGAAAAAAGAGGGGGAAAGCTGCTGAGGCAGGCTGTTTTAAAGGTTTGAAATGGGTGTAGCCCAAGGGTCATAAACGAAGTGGGTGGGGCTAGTGATGTTTAAGTGAGAGAGATGAGCATGTCAATGTGAGAGATTAGCATGTCAATGTAAACAGCGGCTGTGTTAGTGTGAACCTGTTAATGTAAGATCAGAGAGTCGAAAATAACTGCTAACATCGGGAGGATAGAAACATCACGGCCAATTTTGACTTAAACTGGTTAATAACGTCCTTCCAATTATTGCTCAGTTTATACACCATTGCAATCATTGGATATTTGGTCCCACAAGGACTGAATGCTGATGTACCAGCCCTGGTTAGACACTGCCTCACCAACACTTACTTCACCTGGAATGGAACATTCTACAAACAAATTGAAGTTTCCTCAATGGGTTATCCCCTTATCTCCAGTTGCAGCCAATGTTTTCATGGAAATATTTGATACAAATGCCATCCAGGTATCCACTCTATCTCCGTCCTTCTGGAAGAGGTACGTAGATGACACGTTCCTCATCTGGCCACATGGCCTACCAGCTCTGAACTAATTCCTCAACCACATCAATTCCATACACCCAGCCATCAAATTCACCATGGAGGTGGAAAGGGATGGCAAGTTACCATTGTTGGATGTTTCAATCGAAAATAGACCAGATGGCTCAATGGGACACTGTCTACTGGAAAGCCACCCATACGGATGCCTACCTAAAACCTGATTCCCACCACCATCCATCCCAGAAGAATTCCCTCATCAAAACTCTACACCATAGAGCTCGTTGTATTTCCGACCATCATCACCTAGCCAGTGAACTGGAACACGCACACCAAGCCTCAAGATGAATGGATATTCAGACTACACAATCCATAAATGTATCACCCTAATCGTTAGTAAAGAACCATCTGAGGACTCAATCAAAACCATCACCTTGCCATACATAGTAGGGGTCACCAAAATATTTCCAAAATTATGAGCATACACAACATCCAGGTTCGATTTAACACAGTATGTAAAATTCGTGATCTGATCCCATCTGTGAAGGATGTGATCCCTGACATGCAATACCCCAGCGTCTACAAACTACGCTGTGCCTGCGGCAGTAGTTACATTGGGGAAACTACGCAACATATCTCGGACCGTGTTCATGAACAAAAGGCAGATCTGAAACACAGTAGGAACAATACCTCAGCCGTGTCTGTCAACCCAGCCCCACCTGAGTTTGTTTCCCGTACACGGCTAACAGTGGTTAAATCCTACTCTCGCACCCTTCACCAATCTTGCACTGATAATTAATTAGTGGCGGTGAGGATTGGTGACACAGCACTCAGATCGAAACGGCAGTGGGGATCAGGGGATTGCCAATGGTGTTATTCATTAGTTTATATTGTGTTAAATCATGTAGTCATGTAAATGTTTAACTATAACTCTTCACTACCCGACAGAGTCAATCAAATCAAGTTTCCATGGGCCCAAATATACCAAATGATTGTTTTTTTCATCAAACCAGAATGGTTGAAAGGCAAGCAACATTTTCACAATTTATAAAATGTCAATATGTCACTCGTCTTTCATCAGGTTTCCTAAAAAAACTAATCAATTTGCATATTTGCCCACGTGGCTGGTCATGAAATCCTGCATATGAAATTAACAAAGGAATTAATAATGTATTGCTATATGGGTTAGGTAGCTGGATACCTATTCAAGACGTGTTATCGGATCTAGAACGTGTTATAGAACCTAACCAACATTCACTACGTGTTCTAAGACCTTACCTAGGTTCATTGTTTTACTGTCCTGTTCATATTACCATCGTTTCGGCTCAGGTTACACATTGTTACCTGCCCATAGGGTTCAATGAAGTACACCTGGAAAGCCCCTCCAGCACTGTGCTAGTGTCTGTAATTACCGATACGTGCGTACGTGTGCGTGCCTGTAAGCGCGTTTATTGTGGGTGTCTGGCTGAGTATGCGCGTGACTGGCCAAAACTGGTGACTTTAATCTTGACCAATACTGGGCCTCCCCTAGATCGACTCAGCCTCAAATGAATACCTGGTGCAGTGTGTAAAACACTGCCACTATGGAGACAAAGGCGGTCGGGCATGGTGCTGTCCACTCACTTCCTCGTGTACCGTGCAGCCTTCACAAGTGCTCGCTAACAGCACTCGCCCCAACAGTCTGTTAAGGCTATAAGGGGGATCTTTGTCTTTGACTGTTTGAAGAGTTTGTATTTATGGTGGGGAGCAGTAATGTTGCAGTTAGCGTTGCGCTACAAACCCAGTGACCCTAGAGCCTAGACCCTCGTTCGATTCCCGCTTCCGACCAACACCAGTGACGATTATCTGAACTGATACTGGGTCTCCCCAAGGTCTACTTAGCCTCTGAGTATCTGATGTGGTGTTGTAAACATCGCCATAACAAAGGCAGCCGGGCTTTTTGCTGGCCACCCACCCCCTCGCTGTTCCGGAGGATCGAAATCTTTTTATTCGTGTACTTACATGTGTGAATGCGCATTTGTATACTTTGGTGCATCTGTCCAGTCATCTATAACTGGGTCTGTTCCATCTTTATTTGAAGCTTTCGTGACTGCAGGAATCCATAATCGTTGGTTCTTTCGGTAAAGTCATGTAGGTATAAAATAAAATAAATCACGACGTTTCGGGCGCAACACAAGCGTCCATCATCAGGTGGGAAAGCATTGTCTGCTGCTGTGGCAGACTGCTCCAAAGGGTCTGAAATAGGTGTAGCTCAAGGGTTATAACGCAGTGGCCGGGGCTAGTGATGTTAATGTTAGAAATTAGCATGTAACTGTAAGATATGAGAGCGGCCTCCTCGACGAGGACACGGAAGTGGCTATGTTAATGTGAGGGATTAGCATGATGTTAACGTGAGAAATTAGTGGGAACGAAAGTAGCTATGTTAATGTGGGAGACTAGCATGATGTTAATGTGAGAAATTAGCATGTAACTGTAAGATATGAGAGCGGCCTCCTCGACGAGGACACGGAAGTGGCTATGTTAATGTGAGGGATTAGCATGATGTTAACGTGAGAAATTAGTGGGAACGAAAGTAGCTATGTTAATGTGGGAGACTAGCATGATGTTAATGTGAGAAATTAGCATGTAACTGTAGAAAGAAGGAGAACAAGAGCAGCCTTCTCGACGAGGGAGCGCAACCCAACGGGTGTAATCCAAAGGGCCTGTGAGTATGAGAGTTCAATCCAAAACACATGTGAGCATGAGAGTGCAATCCAAAGGAATGAGAGTGCAATGCAATGGACATGTGAGCATGAGAGATCTAAGAGAGAGGCATAGAGAGACAGACACAGAGAGTCGAAATAACAGCTGACATCGGCAGGTTGGATGGAAACATCACAGTCAGTTAAGACTTTACCTGGTTAATAACGTCCTTCCAATGATTGCTCAATTTGTACCCATCCTCTTGGTTGAAGTTGTGTGTTTTTATATATCTGGACGCCTTCATGAACAAATCTCTGAAGGTAGCCGGTATGTTTGCAGAGTACCTCCGTCTTGGAAAAATCAATTTCGTGTGAGCCCACAGCGTTAAAACAATGATCGGCAATGGCAGAGGTATTGGTCCTACCGTGTTTCAGATCTGCCTTGTGTTCATGGACGCGGTCCGAAACATGACGTTTTGTTTCCCCAATGTAACCGCTGCCACAACCACAGCTCAGTTTGTAGACACCAAGGTATTGCTTGTCAGGAATCACATGTTTTACAGATGGGATTAAATCACGGATTTTGTGTACTGTATTGAAACGAAACTGGATCCTGTGTTTATTTAAGAGTTTGGAAATATTTTTGGTAACCCCTGCTATGTACGGTAAAGTGATGGTTTTGGTTGGATCCTCAGAAGGTTGTCTCCGCATGGCTGGGTTGACAGCTTTGCGGATTGTACGGTCTGAGTATCCGTTCATCCTGAGGGCTTGGTGTACGTGCTCCAACTCACTGGCGAGGTGGTGCTGGTCGGAGATTCAACGGATCCTATGGTATAGTGTTTTGATGAGGGAATTTTTCTGGGCTGGATGGTGGTGGGAGTCAGGCTTTAGATAGGCATCCGTGTGGGTGGCTTTCCTGTAGACCGAATGTCCCATTGAGCCATCAGGTCTCTTCTCGATCAAAACATCCAGGAATGGTAGCTTGCCATCTTTTTCCACTTCCATGGTGAATTTGATAGATGGGTGTATGTAATTTATGTGGTTGAGAAATTGGTTCAGTGCTGGTAGACAATGTGGCCAGATGACAAACGTGTCATCTACGTATCTCTTCCACAATGAAGGACATAGGGTGGATGTCTGGATGGCATCTGTCTCAAAATTTTCCATGAAAACATTCGCTATCACTGGTGATAATGCCATTCCAGTTGAAGTAAGTGTTGGTGAGGCAGTGCCTAACCAGGGTAGGTACATCAGGATTCAGTCCATGTTGGACTAAGTCTTCAATTATTGCTAAGGTGTCAGGTACAGGAACCTTGGTGAACAGAGAAACGATATCAAAGCTGACGAGAAAATCATCAGGGGACAGTGAAATGGCCTTGATTTGAGAGAACAAGTGAGCTGAGTTTTAGGTGCAACCGCAACAAACAAATCATGAGCAAAGCATATCTTAAAGTGACGTTTCGCAACAAAAACATCCAGAAAAAAACAGTAAAATCTTCCAAAAAAGCACCGTATATTAACACTGTGTGCAAATATCCCAATGGGATGCAAGTCGAACAATAACAACCATAAGACATTTAGGCTACAGTAACTCTGTACTTCAACAAATAAACACGTCTAAACCAAACGTTTTCAAAATCACCAAAATAAAGCTATGAAGACAATGTAACAGTGATCATAGGAACTGTGATTCAAATTTTACAATAAACGATATACATAACATGTACGACGACCAAACTTTGCAGCCGTAGCTGCCAGCATGACTCACTCCATAACAGCAGGAGTATCAAAAATTTTCAATGCACCTTTAAAGATCAGCACACATTAATCGAAACTTAAGATCATACTTTTCAGTGGACATCCGGACTGGTGCATTTGATTTCAGGTCACTCTGCATAGCAGTGGCAGCGGGGGGTGTACAGTTCCTCAAGAGCAGTTTTTAGTGCTGATCTCACAGGTAGTATTCCGAGTGGCAGTTTCTTGGCAATATCATTCCAGACTCTGGGGGCATCAACAGCAAAGGACCTTCCTCCAGTATTCGTACGGCAATAAGGAATGTGAAGCTGGTAAATAAGCGAAGACCTTAGGTCACATTTGTTTTTCGAAACAGTGAGGAGATCCAGCAGGTAGTCTGCTGATTTTATTGTAAGTACATCGTGAATAAATAAGATCTGATGCACAAACCATCGATCATTAAGAGATGATAAGTTTGACCCAATGTAGAGATCGCAGTGGTTGGTCCTCTATGGGCAGTTAAATGCAAAACAATTTGATCCTCTCCCACCCATTGAGATGGCGCGCAGTATTGCATTGCTATAGGGCATCCACAATTCAGTCCAGAAGAGGAAATGATACCAATTTGAAAGCACTAAGAGTCACCACCCACTCGTTACCAAGTCAATTGTCAGCTCGACTCCGTCTTATGCTAACGCTCAACTCACACCGACGGTGCAAGGTATGTGTTGCATCTTGTGCTGGATACAGTCACATTTGCAAAATGTGATTTGTAACTTTGATCCCTACCTGTGTATCGATAGTTCAATGTTAAATTGACATTTTATCTTGGTGTGGTTTTAGGACTGTTTTTGTTGTTGCTTTGCTGCCTTGACCAAGTCTGTTAAATCGGACTCATATAATCAAAGCAAGCATTATATATTTATATTTAGTGACTTGCTTACCATTTTCTCTGTTTTGCACTCCTTTAGTTTTTTCTATTGTTTGTTGTTGTAACTTGTTGACCTGCCCATACTGGACATCTGTGAAAAAAAGCTTCATAGCTCATAGGATTCCCCCAAGCCAAATAAAGATTTGGATTGCAAATGTTGTTTATTATGACGTTCCTGCTGAAATAAATACAATCTAAACTCATAGCGTTTCACCACAACGTGTTCTGGGTACAGTTCCACAGAAAGAGTGAGGGTTTTGTAATTGACGGGTGCAGTCATAGGCAGAGACAAAAAGGCTCCGAATCTGTTCTTAAATGGGGCAGAGATTTGAGCGGCAGGGTGGCGCAGTGGTAACACTTGTGCCTTTACAGCAAGACGTATCTGGGTTTGATTACTGACTCAGGTGCCATTTCTGCGTGCATTTTGTATGTTCTCACCTTTTGCGTGGGCTTCTTTCGGGTTCTCCGCTTTTCATCCAGAGGTAAGAAAGCACAGAATGTAACTGGTGTTGACCAAACATCCCAATGCAGAACTAATTACATGCAAATTTGCTCAATTGGGAATATGCACAACAGCATCACTCCTTACTTGAAAACTTGGCAGGACTCTCTTGAACAAGAGACATGAGACTCGGTGAGTTTTTTTCTGGCTTAACAAGATTTATAATTTGAAAAAAACTGGAATATAATATCCAGCAGGGCCTTCTGAGTACAGACTACAAGGAGGCAAATCAGAATGGGCGACCTACCACTATGCAATTGCTAAAGCTGCCCTTAGTGTGCCTCTACGAGCAATTGGGCATTCAAATTTAATCCTACTCGACATGAAGGTGCTTTAATCTGGTCCTATGACATCGAGCATGAGCACTGAACTGACGAATGGTCAGAGCCCTGAGCTGACAAAAAAGGATATCTTGAGTTTAAACTGAGTGTCGTGAGTTGATAGGGCACATATGACTGCACAGAAAAACTTCATGAAATATTTAGCTCTGCACCTAGTTTGGCAAAAATTCTAGGTCTGAGAATGTTGACAAACATTTTCTCCAGTGGGGCGAGTGGGAAGTTCCCCCCGACCCTTAGTGTGTGGATCAGACCTAATTTTAAGGGATATCAGAAGTAGCTCAGTGTTATCTGCTTCCGTGGACCATTCTCTAACATGAAAGGTTGCATTGGGACAAAATCCCAATGGATACGTCATCTAATGACCACATAAAACAAATAATGTCTTGCTGTGTGTGCAGAGTTGATCGTGTACAGATCGTGGCCACGTCATCATGAAGGTCTATTTGCCGCTTCTGTTGCTGATGTGGCAGCTGATCCTGCCGTGTTACTCAAAAGTGGAAAAGGAACAGCGAAGTATGCATGATTTTGATTGTAATCCTGCACAAAGAAGGATTTCAGACACAGGTTTCCTTCCACATGCATGTTTATCAGCTCAAGTTACATCGTTCATAGCTGGAAAACTTAACACATTCGCCAATGCTAACTCGTTTAAGACTTAGCTTTGACGGCACCTTTGGCGCCATCTCGCTGCTGCGGCTGTTCCCGGTTGCTTTCATTTCGCTGCTATGGATTGATGGTGCCGTAGCATGCACTCTGACAAGTCACTGGCATCTTGTAGACTGGATGAGATAAAGGTTCTGTACCAGATGGGATATTAAGTTTGAGCTTGAGTTGCATGGATGATCCCGTTTTGCCAGTTTCCTGGCTATTTTACCATGGAGATCCATGGTGGGTGAGCACAGCAACATCACAAACTATAGACAAAAACCATAAATATTGCAGAGAACGAGTACAGGGTCCTTAAGGAATATAGCACCAAGAACAAACGAGGCATTTCACAATGTAGAATATATATATATATATCATCTATAAATGAGAACATATAAATAATATAAACATTATTACATTAATTCTGCCTTGAATAAGACTGGTTCTCTATCCAACAATACAAGGGTTCAGTTCCAGATGAGACATTTTTATATTGGACTAGCTGTACTACCCGGCTTCGCCCGGGACTTGTATCTACCACGGCCGGCCGCCTTTGTCTCCCCAGTGGCGATGTTAATACGCTACAGCAGTTACTCGTTTGAGGCAGAGTCGACCTAGGGGAGGTTCAAATAATCGTCACCGGTGGTGGCCGTGAGCGGGAATCGAACTGGGTTCGCCGGGTTGGTAGCGCAGCGTAGCGTTAAGCACTACACCCACCGCTCCTCACACACCACACACGCACAGACACACACACAGACACACACACAGACACACGCAGACACACACAGACAGAGACACACACACACACAGACAGCACGCTAACCACTACACTACCGCTCCCCACACAGCACACACGCACACACACAGACACACACACAGACACACACACACAGACACACACACACAGACACAGGCAGCACGCTAAGCACTACACTACCGTTCCCCCTACACAACACACGCGCGCGCGTCCATAGGTACACATACACGCGCTTGCTGCAGACACACACGACTTTCAGGGTGCGTACGGCAGTAAACGACTGAAATAATAAAGCGGCAATGCTGTGTAAGGAACGCCTTAGACCCGCATTACACATTTGTGTAATGCGAGCGTAAACACACAAACACACACAAACACATACACAATACACACACACATACATGCAGACACACAGACAGACACATAACACACATACATACACACACATACAAACACAGAAACACATACACACATACATAGACACACACATACATACACACAAACACATCCACAGACGTACATACACACATACATACAGGCACGCAGACATACACATAAACACATACAAAAAAACCCACATACATACACACACACATACACACAAACACATGCACACACATACATACACACATGCATACAGACACACAGACATACACATAAACACATACACACATACACATGACCCGGCTTCGCCCGGGACTTGCATCCACCACGCCCGGCCGCCTTTGTCTCCCCAGTGCCGATGTTAATACGCAACACCAGTTACTCGTTTGAGGCTGAGTCGACCTAGAGGAGGTTCAAATAATCGTCACCGGTGGTGGCCGTGAGCGGGAATCGAACTCGGTTCGCCGGGTTGGTAGCGCAGCGTAGCGTTAAGCACTACACCCACCGCTCCTCACACACCACACACGCACAGACACACACACAGACACACACACAGACACACGCAGACACACGCAGACAGACACAGACAGACACACACACAGACACACAGACAGCACGCTAAGCACTACACTATCGCTCCCCACACACCACACACGCACACACACAGACACACACACAGACACACACACACAGACACAGACAGCACGCTAAGCACTACACTACCGTTCCCCCTACACAACACACGCGCGCGCGTCCATAGGAACACATACACGCGCTTGCTGCAGACACACACGACTTTCAGGGTGCGCACGGCAGTAAACGACTGCAATAATAAAGCGGCAATGCTGCGCGAGGAACGCCTTAGACCTGCAACACATTTGTGTAATGCGAGCGTAAACACACAAACACATACAAACACATACATACACACACATACACACAAACACATACACACACATACACACACATACATACACACAGACATACACATACACACAAACACACACATACATACACACAAACACATACACAATACACACAGACATACATGCAGACACACAGAGACACATATAACACACATACATACACACACATACATACACAGAAACACATACACACACATACATACACACACACATACATACACACAAACACATACACACACGTACATACACACATACAGACACACAGACATAAACACATACAAAAAAACCGACATACATACACACACAGACATACACACAAACACATACACACACATACATACACACATGCATACAGACACACAGACATACACATAAACACATACACATGACCCGGCTTCGCCCGGGACTTGGATCCACCACGCCCGGCCGCCTTTGTCTCCCAAGTGCCGATGTTATACGCCACACCAGTTACTCGTTTGAGGCTGAGTCGACCTAGGGGAGGTTCAAATAATCGTCACCGGTGGTGGCCGTGAGCGGGAATGGAACTGGGTTCGCCGGGTTGGTAGCGCAGCGTAGCGTTAAGCACTACACCCACCGCTCCTCACACACCACACACGCACAGACACACACACAGACACACGCAGACACACACAGACAGACACAGACAGACACACACACACACAGACACACAGACAGCACGCTAAGCACTACACTACCGCTCCCCACACACCACACACGCACACACACAGACACACACACAGACACACACACAGACACAGACAGCACGCTAAGCACTACAGTACCGTTCCCCCTACACAACACACGCGCGCGCGTCCATAGGTACACATACACGCGCTTGCTGCAGACACACACGACTTTCAGGGTGCGTAAGGCAGTAAGCGACTGAAATAATAAAGCGGCAATGCTGTGCGAGGAACGCCTTAGGCCAGCAACACATTTGTGTAATGCGAGCGTAAACACACACACACATACATACACATACACACAAACACATACACACACATACACACACATACATACACACAGACATACACATACACACACATACACACACATACATACACACAGACATACACATACACACAAACACACACATACATGCACACAAACACATACACAATACACACACACATACATGCAGACACACAGACAGACACATACACACACATACATAGACACACACATACACACAAACACATGCACACACGTACATACACACATACATAGAGACACGCAGACATACACATAAAGACATACAAAAAAACCCACATACATACACACAAACATACACACAAACACATACATACATACACACATACATAGAGACACACAGACATACACATAAACACAAACACACATACACATGACCCGGACTTGGATCCACGATGCCCGGCCGCCTTTGTCTCCCCAGTGACGATGTTCACACACGACAGCAGTTACGCGTTTGAGGCTGAGTGGACCTAGGGGAGGGCCAGGTCCGTTTCAAATAATCGTCAGCGGTGGTGGGCGTGAGTTGGAATCGAACTGGGGTCGCTCAAGCAGCTTAATGACTGTTTGTACAAAGAACATATAAAGAATCGATTATAATAACCAGGCAAGAGTCCACATTATAGACTGCCAGTACACGCACTCAGCTTCATAAGCAGGCTAGAGTGTACATGATAGAGTGGCAGTACGCTCACCGAGCTTAATAAGCAGGCTACAGTGTACATGATAGACTGGCAGTACGCTCACCCAGCTTAATGAGTATTTGTACAGTGAACATTAAAGTAATCGATTGTTGGCGCGTTGGGTTTAAAAGTAATATTAATAGCACACATTGTGGTGGGGGTGTAGTGAAGAGTAGGAAAAACTTTGATAAATTTACCTCAGAGTGGCGTGGTGGGTGTCGAGGCCTAGTAGCGTGCAAAGCCTGCGGCCTCGCCTAAAATTATCGGCTTGGAAGAGGCAGGGTACGGGTGGCGTTCCTTCCCCCCCCCCTAGCGCTCCAACAATACTGTGTAATGGGTATTATTTAATTAAATACGGAGCTTATGAAAGTGGCGAAGGCGTGGCTAGCCGTTGGCAGGGGCAACCGCCGTCCAATGAAACTGCAGCCCTTGGCGAAGGCGTGGCTAGCCGTTGCCAGGTCCAATGAAAGCGGCGAAGGCGTGGCTAGCCGTTGCCAGGGGCAACCGCCGTCCAATGAAAGTGCGTATGGGCCAAAGTCCACACACACACACACACAGACAGACAGACAGACATGAACGATTTTATATATATAGATATGGCAATTATTTTTTTTACTGGATCAACGAGGATTCAATCCCAGATGAAACATTAGTTCTATATTTCATAAGACTATGGTTCTCTACCGAATTGAGACAGTTGTTAAGTATCGGATAAGACCAGATGAGACATTAGTTCTATATTTCATACGACTATGGTTCTCTACCGAATTGAGACAGTTAAGTATCGGATAAGACCAGATGAGACATTGCCAGATGAGACACCCCGTGCCATATTCATCACAGTCTACAACTTCACTTCCCCACTACGAAAAACAAACACATCGACATATTGTGGCTGTCTCAATGCGGATACACATGTGTACATAATTTGCATGCAAGGATGTTTGCTTAGTGAAAACATGGTTTTGGTTGATAGCCATCATGATACAATCTAGTCGAGCTCACTTAATCTATCAAGGACTATCCCTGTATGTATATATGTTGAACTTATTTCGCACCGTATGTAGACAACCATGCTAATCAGAGGTGTAGGTGAAGGACAATAAACTAAACACAAAAAGCAGTGGTAAAGAAATTCGTTTTCAAAAAGAAATACAATTTTCAAATATCCTTATGCTGGTATCTCATCATTGTTAATTAAGACAACTTTGGATACATTTATATCTGTATTAAACAGACATGCATGCCTTGAAGTTCTATAGGTCAAACAAACTGCATTATATTCAGTGTTGGTTTCACAAAGGTATGAAAATTAGAACAGTATCACATTTTTGCCCTATTTATATAAGGTGTTCGTGAAGGTATAATTCATTTTTGTTGCATTACAATTGAGCTGTGTGCTTAAAAGGTTGGTGACGTATTACATGCTTACAATTGTAAACCATATATATCGAGTGATCATCAACAGCACATAGCAGAAGCATTCAAAGCATCGTGCTTGAGATGCTGACCAATACCACGATGCAATGTGCGTTGCCATCTTCAAAGTAAATATTCCCCATGGTAAACATTAACTATGAAGATGGATAATAATATCCTTTAAGTCAAAATGACATATAGATGCCAACTGTATGTTTCACCCAACTATCTCACATACCATGTCGTTTCCTTGTGTGTCTGTGTGTTTCGTGTTTGTTTGCACGTGTGTTTAGATTTCACTGATACAATGGTGAATGAAACATGCAAGTTTTCCCTGGAGGAAATTCATGGTATGAGCTCAAGTTACACAATAGGCACCAGGTTCTGAACGCACCAATCCATTCTGCATATCATTGCATTTGCTTCCCTTCATAGCCCTCCTCTATCTCCCAGCTCTCTCATACTTCCCTTCTCTTCTGTCTTGGGACCGACAGACGTGCTAACCCAAAGGATTGTTATAAGTATTACAGAACAATCCGAAAATCCACTATTCAGTGAAATTTGTGGATTACTGCTCCAGAAATTCGAGGGACACAGTGGCGGATATAAAAAAACACGCTTTGAGGAGCTACAAACCGCGATCCTTAGAAGTGAGAGGGATTGGAGCTGCAGGGAAATACAAAGGTTTTTATCCTATTTAGCAATCTACATTATTTAAATTTGCATCTGCACAGACTAGCTGTGTTGACCTGAATTTTCATAGGTAAGATTTTGTTTGCATTTTTTAGATTCGGATAACAAGGCAAAACAATGCATATCAGTCTTTAACGTAGACCCATATGACACACAGACCCAAATTGGGTAAAATTCGCATCTTAATCTGCGAATTTTCACAGAATACACTTAGCCGGTAGCAGTGGCGGCTCCTGCAAAATTTCTCAGGGGGGGCAAATGTCTGGATGATTGATAAGGATAAGGTCCACCCATGCAATGGATAAATTAACAGCTTAAGCATGTAAAGGCAACTTCACTTCTTTAATATTAATGAAAATAAAGTGACTCTTACAATACATCTTGTTTGTTTCTATACTCACTATTAATACAATCCACTCAGGTTTCTTTTATTAAAGATTCCACTAGGTGGCGACAAATTATATTGTTGGATGAAACGTGCTTACGTATGATGACGTAAGCACGTTAGGGCGAGCCCTCCCGGAAGCCATAGAGAATGCATTGCAGCGCCCCCCGGTCGAAAAAAAACATCTTTGAATGTAAGTCTATGGGGCCACTCGGGGCGATTCTCAGCCGGAGTGAAATCGCCCAAAAAGAGGCGGTACTCCACAGGACGTGACATGACGCTGTTTGGACTATATCCAGAGGCACAGTGACGACTAGCGTGACTCTGTGGTTGAATGACATTGGTGGTGCGTCGCCCAATCGCCCTAATGAAGAAACCGCCCCTGGCCGGTAGTCATGTGCCTGCAATTCCTCTGTAGTCCGCAAAAACGTTGCGGATAGGAACCGCTTGTCTCTTTCTTACCATTCTTACCTTTGTAGTGGGTTCACAGGCGACAGAGACGGTGTAGTCGAGGCACACTATTTATTACAACTTGCATTCAACACAGGGCAACATATACAACACTTGAAGGGGTAACGGCCCCTTCACCCGTACTGGACTGGGATCCACCCCTAGTGCTATTTCCCAACTGGTCTGCTCCCAGGTCCTCCGCTAAGGGTGCTACCTTTCACGCGACGGTCAATGGCATAATGCATGGGCATAATGACTTTAAACTCCTCGCCAAACTTCCTACGCATTTCACAAGTAGTACTAATCGCATATCTGCATTTCCCATAAATATGCTAAATTCCTCTTGATATGCACTCCGCAGGGAATGGATTATTTGCTCCGCTGCAAGCTTCCTTTCACCACTCTCCCATTGATATATTTCGTTGCTTCCTCTTAGTACTTTTCACGCGACGATCAATGGTATATTGTATAGCATATTGTATAATAATAAATAGTATTAAAGTGTAATGTTTAATACAATGTATAAGGTAATATATAGTATCGTAATTTTATAGTGAATATATAGCAGTGTGGTATACAGTTGGTGGGTAGAATAAAACATAGTGTAATATTACAATGTATAGTCTATAAGCATATTAGTTGCTGCGGCGCCATATTATTAACATTCCTTCCCTTTATTAATTCTAACCTTACTCCTTCCCTTTGATACTGCTAATCCTGCATAATGCATGGGCATATTGACTTTAAACCCCTCGCCAAACCTCCTACGAATTTCACAAGTAGTACTAATCGCATATCTGCATTTTCCATAAATATGCTAAATTCCTCTTGATGTGCAAATTATTTTGTCAAGACACTCTTCGCCCCTCCATCCCAGCATAAATAGTTGCTCCAAGCCTGGGGCGTGACATTCAGACTGTCTACTTGACGGACCTGTTCTCCACCTGAGGACGGCTGCTGCGTTGTGGCCGAAACGTCGTGAGAATTATTTTATTATGTTTTTTTATTATTATTTTATTATTTTCCTTCTACGTGACTTTACCGAAAGAACCAAAAAAATGGAGATTAATCCACTTTACTGCCATACCCTGGGAAGCCAGGAGATGGTCAACTCAATACCCAATGATAGGGAATTGTGTGTGATCCACTAACCCTCACCTCAAAGTGTTGGGTGTACAGGATTGTGCCACTGTAGTCTTGTGCAAATATGGTAATCAATTGGAGAAGCCATGTGGATTCTAACCGCTAGGCAGTACTGTGCAACCAATATAGTTTTTTTGGAAAAACCATGATTCATTATTCCCGTGTGGATTTTTTTACAGCGGCTCATTGCATGCATTCATATATCTGTAATAAAGGACTCTGCAGGCGATGTAAGTCTCCGTTCGTCCTTTATTTAGGTTCTTCACCTCCGCACCCCGCTGGCCTCCTCCTCGGACCAGCGTCGTCTCTTTGCGCGCCCCACGGACTCTCTTCCTCCTCAGCTCCTCCACTCGTCCTTCCACCCCGCTGGTCCTGACAAGGGACCAGCGTCTCCTCTCGCGTGCCACGCACACTCTGCTGGCCACCCTGCTGGCCCCGTGTGCCCCGCACACTCTGCTAGCTACCCCACTAGCCCCATCAGCCACGCGGCTGATGGTGCGGCGGCCACCCAACGTGGTCCCGCCTCTTCACTCCATCGACTGGCCCAGATCTCTTCCGGGCTCCCTCCTATAACCCCTCTCTCACGTCACCTTGACTCCTCCCTTTCGGATCATCAGATCCGCTCTTCTCTTACTGCCCTGCTGGCTCCACCTCCAATACCCGGGTCGTGTGATTGGGCTAGAGTCCAGCAGCAACCTCATTCACGCTCGCATTACATATCTATAATTTTCATTTTAAACTATTGTAATTAAAAATCTTGCAATTTTAGGTTGTTATTTGTAATGAATTATAGCTACCATGTAATATAATTATTTAATCACTTCACACAAAAAACGACTGCAAAGTTGGGCTCAAGATAAAATATGTGCAGAGCAGAAGTGATACACAACAAGTTTGAAAATTTGTTGGCATTAAATGAAAGGTCCGAAAGAAGTTCTACATTCATGCCTAAGGCAATTACTGAAGGTGGATCAGAATCGAAATGATTCATCAAAGAGGTGAACAAGAGCAGAGGATTACCACTGTGGAGATGAGGTAATGGAATCAGGTCGTGTGCAGGAGAAAAGCAGATTCTGGCATCAGGGGGCCGTGGTGTAGAGAGGCCTTCATCCAGCAATGGATTGACAATATCTGTTACACAACTGTTGTATTATTTTCATTGCTACAAAATTACCTATGCTTTCTTAAATAGTATTTAATCAAATATATCTGTTATTGGCTATTAAGATAGTTAAAAGTTTGTTTTTAGTAATTATAATGATTAGTCTTCTTGTTTCTTTCGGTAAAGTCACGTAGAAGGGAAGTAATAAAATAATAAAAATAAAACATAATAAAACAATTCTCACGACGTTTCGGCTACAACGCAAGCAGCCGTCTTCAGGTGAAGAATGAGACACTACCAAACTAGGAGCTTATATATAAGCTGCATTGGGGGTTGAAGAGCGCCTTAACAAAAAGAATGTGCATGTGAAGAGGAATTTAGCATATTCATGGAAAATGCGTAGGCGTTGGGCGGGGGGGTGTCAAAGTCATATTATGCCCATGCATTATGCAGGATCAGCAGCAACCAAGGGGGGTGCAGGGATTAGCAGTAACAAAGGAAAGGAATGTTAATGATATGTAGCTGCAGTTACTCAACAACCACGTAGAAAACTAAAGTATAAACTACATAAAAAACTAAAGTATAAACTGCATCGCACCATCAGTATACTTACTATACTCTATAATAAGCTGAGTTACTAACAGCAAGTAATACATTACAATTCTACCTCGTAAAAATTCTATAATATGCTTCCATCTAAACCTTATTCTCTTATATCACACGAGCATATACCGTACTATATACTGCCATAGATAAACCCAACATTAAATTATATACTGTATTGCTGTAAACCAACCTATATCTTATACATTTAATATAACACTATGTATTATTCTACACACCCTAATGTGTATCGAAATGGTTTATTACGTCCTTCCAATGATTGCTGAGCCAGAATCCATCTTCTCGGTTAAAATTGTCTCTGTGTTTGTATATGTGGATCGCCTCATGAACGAATCTCTCATGATAGCCAGATGGCTTGCAGAGAACCTCTGTCTTGGAGAAGTCGATATCATGTGAGCCCACTGAGTTGTAACAGTGATCTGCCACGGCTGAGGTGTTTGTCGTGGCAGATCACTGTTACAACTCAGTGGGCTCACATGATATCGACTTCTCCAAGACAGAGGTTCTCTGCAAGCCATCTGGCTATCATGAGAGATTCGTTCATGAGGCGATCCACATATACAAACACAGAGACAATTTTAACCGAGAAGATGGATTCTGGCTCAGCAATCATTGGAAGGACGTAATAAACCATTTCGATACACATTAGGGTGTGTAGAATAATACATAGTGTTATATTAAATGTATAAGATTAAGGTTGGTTTACAGCAATACAGTATATAATTTAATGTTGGGTTTATCTATGGCAGTATATAGTACGGTATATGCTCGTGTGATATAAGAGAATAAGGTTTAGATGGAAGCATATTATAGAATTTTTACGAGGTAGAATTGTAATGTATTACTTGCTGTTAGTAACTCAGCTTATTATAGAGTATAGTAAGTATACTGATGGTGCGATGCAGTTTATACTTTAGTTTTTTATGTAGTTTATACTTTAGTTTTCTACGTGGTTGTTGAGTAACTGCAGCTACATATCATTAACATTCCTTTCCTTTGTTACTGCTAATCCCTGCACCCCCCTTGGTTGCTGCTGATCCTGCATAATGCATGGGCATAATATGACTTTGACACCCCCCCGCCCAACGCCTACGCATTTTCCATGAATATGCTAAATTCCTCTTCACATGCACATTCTTTTTGTTAAGGCGCTCTTCAACCCCCAATGCAGCTTATATATAAGCTCCTAGTTTGGTAGTGTCTCATTCTTCACCTGAAGACGGCTGCTTGCGTTGTAGCCGAAACGTCGTGAGAATTGTTTTATTATGTTTTATTTTTATTATTTTATTACTTCCCTTCTACGTGACTTTACCGAAAGAAACAAGAAGATGAATCCCTGCAGTCACGAAAGCTTTAAATCGAAATTTATAATGATTAGCTTTTTATTTGTGGTATGTCTGGGTTATTAATGTTTATTTACTAAATTATTAAATACACTAATGTTGATTATAACAAAATTGCGTTCCAATCCTGTTCAACACACATTTTCTAGCAGATTTGCTTCTGCTGCTGGAATGTTTTTCTTAATGATATATATCTGACGCTGCCATGGCTTAATGGTTTAGTACGCTGAACTTGCAATCCAGAGCTTGGGAGCTACTTGGTTCGATCGTCCAGCGTGGCAGTTGAATGAAGGGCGAGTTTCTTAAATCCCTCCTCCTCTGTCGACCAACACCGTTGGTTGGCAGATTGTCAATCTGCAAATTTCGTGTTGTGGGATAAAGTGTGGGTACTCCCACCTATTCCAACACGTCTGTCTAGCATGGACGAGTAGGCCAATATATCCTCTAGTCAGTCTAGTGGATGCCCTCCCACCAGAAGAAGAGTGAGCAAGATGCCTATAGCCACCAGTACAATTAGTTGATTGGCAGATTGCGTGTTGTGGGGTAAAGTGTGGGTGCTTCCACCTATTCCAAGATATCTGGCCAGCATGGAAGAGTAGGCATGATATCCTGTAGTCGGAGGACCTTCTGCCAAAAGTGTAATAAGTCATATCAGATCTGCATCTTTAACCCTTGACCTTTACCGTTTTTTTATTTACCAGTCTTAAGTCACCTTGAGGGTGCAATTGTGAATTTCTCACCAGATTGCAAGTACACTGGCTGCCTCAAGGTGACAACGGAATGTGCCGACAAAGGAAATGCGACTGGTAACTTTGAATCGTACACATGAGGATCCAGATTGAGACGATGCATACGTGCATACATTCACACATTTTAAACAAAGGCATTCCTTTCAACTCTTTGATGCGTGTTCGAGTTGTACCAGGTGTTTAGCATAATCACCGTTTGTTGCGGAGGGTTTGCAGATCGAGTCGCACGGCTACCCTGGTGAATACCGCTGCTAATATTAAACATGTATGTCGTCGGCTTCACAGTAGATGTTAAATATCCCATGCCGCCATTCCAAACAGGGTAGTGGCTGGGCCATATGTGCTGCCATTACAACCCAAATTTGACAAGATTAAACAAACTCCAGACTGTTTTCCTATAACGTGGTAGTTGCGTTCCTGAAGATCACCACGTTCTGAAAAAAATCGCGTTATAATAAATAATATATAATAATGGAATGAAAGCACAGTCTGGGATAACACGTGAGTTTCATATGCAGGCTGAACAAATACTGAGGCGAGTGGGTAGCATCTAGAAGCATCCCGGCTTGTGTGATGCTCCACCGAGGCAGCCGTACAACCGCTTATTCCTACTAGCGACATAGTAGTGTAAGTTCTGTGATGTAATTGCGTTATATCCAATTCGCATCCGCGTTATGAAAAGTGTTCCCTCAGATTCATCGCATTATATCCAATTCCCGTTATGAAAACACATTAAAGGAGAACAGGCTGTACAGTCGAGTAGTCGACCCTTCTGCATCACGACTTTCCCCATCGCGATTTCGATATATCGCGGGGTCGGCATAAGAAATTAAATGTGATTTTTTTGGGGAGTTTTTGGGAGTTTTGCGATTGCCGCAGATGACAAGCAAAAAGTTTAGTAACTCATAAATGCATATAATATATGTACAGTACTATATAATATTAATGTATTGTATCTTTTAATACCATAAATATACACAATCGTTTTAAAGTTACATTTTGTAAAAAGTTAAAGTTTGCGAAAAGAACGCGAAAGCCAGAAGACGACATGCAAAGGCTCACAGCACCCCCCCCGAACCCCCCGGCTGGAGGTGCTCGCTTCGCTCGCCAACGGGACCTAAACAATGTACGCGTTTTTTTCAGATCGCAGGGGGCCTGCGCTCCTAACCCTCGCGATGTGGAAGGGTCGACTGTACTTGCAAATTGCAAAAATCTGTGAAATGTAGCAACATCGTCCCCTACTGATAAACTACTGCAGGCTTTGTGAAGCATAGCACCTTTGTGATAGCCTTGAGCTATAAGCACATTGTGAATTGCAAACGTACATTACTGGCGATATCATGTGTTGTCTAAACTTTCACTCCATGTGCTGGGGATTTTCTTTAGGCACCCAATGCAGTTTTTTGAACAACACCATACCGTGCGCCACCACACAATCTTCCACCACACCAGGCACTAACCACCTGCACCTCCACTCCCTGTAGCACCACACTCTCCTCCCACAACCTGTGCCACCTGTGGCACCACGCCCTGCACCACCACCCCCTATGCCACCACAGTTTAAATGTCCTCATCGTTGTCAAAAGCTTGACACAGAGCCGATGAGTTTACGATGCTTGCGTTTACGCCGGGCCTTCTGATGCGTTTGTGCGTGGGGGTTTACGTTGTCGTTATGATGGTGCGTTTCTGCCCTCTCCGTGTGACCAGTCTGCCAGTTCAAAGAGTGCATCAGCGTGAAGACAAAATGCGAGAAGCCGCTCAACAAGTACCTGACACCGGAGGAAAGTAAGCGTGAGCCGCATGCCCCAGCACCGCACGTCCCGGCACCGCATGCATCTCATATTTGAGTGGGAATGAAGGAAACTTGAAGGAAGAAGACACAACTTCAAAAACAAACCAGTGCGCTTTTACTTGCATTTGTTTGCATTTTGACCGCAAGTATTGTGGTTAATGCTGACATGATTCCTCGTAAAAAGGTTTCAGTTTTGTTGAGGAAAAAAGGGGGAAACCCTATTTTTACATTTTCGTACTGGCAAAGGAAGCCTCATGATGCTCTTTTACTGTTAGGCCTACCCTTAATAATTATAATTATGCAATTTGTAACACGCACAATATTTTACGGGCCTGAATGACTGTGCCTCCAAGATCAATATCACTCAAAAGCCAGGCCTTTGAAGTGTCCATTAAAAGTAGATAACACTGATGCACACCAGCAGAGGAATTTAAATGTATTTTCAAAATTGACATTTTCAGTGTCTTTTCAAATCCCATCTCATTGCCTTATCGTACAGAAATTCAGCGAATTCTGCTGTAAAATTCCCCGGCGCAGGGATAGGGTCAACTTCCATTCAATCCCACACTGCACTGTGTCGCGACGTTCTAGCCACACAGCCTCCTGCAAATTGCAAACAAAAGTTGTAACGTAGGTGTTTTAAAGGTAGGGGTATGATGATGCATCACTTCTTCAATTAATATCAATGTTTTAAGCAAACGATACACATGGAATCGCATTTGAAAGAAATTATTTTTTATCAATGTACGTTATATAAAATTGGTTAATGTGACCCCTCCAGCCACTAGAGGTCGCTACTTCCACCATCATTTTAATGGTATTCAATTTTTCAATCAAACTGTCGAATTGAATTGAAAAGATTAATTAAATCGCGGTGGAAAGGGGGGAGGAGCCATTGCACTGCTTGATGAGGGCCTCCACACATAATGTGGGTCTTCGGGTTATATCACAAAATTGAAGGCGATTTCAGAGGTGGCTCTATGATATTCACTTCCATGGGCCGTTCTCTACGATGAAAGGCCACGATAGGTTTGAATGGAATTCCCTCCTCTCGTGACACGCTACGCCAATATCACAATCGGGATTAACATTGGCTAAAAATATAAATAAATGATATTGTAAACAAAAAGCCTAAATGGCAGGTGTAGACCAAGTGAGCCACTTGATGTGTGATACTTATGTTATCCTGTGATTGCTAATCACTTTGCACTGCCTCACAACTGGGCCATCATCCATTTGTAATTCCTGTATGCACTTCAAATCCGACAAATGTTTAGTTGTTTATGTACTAACAATAACTGTGTTCCTTCACACTTCTGCGTGGCAACGGCAGTCTGCGAGGGGAACAAGTTTGATGAAGTGGACTTGCACTGCCTAATTAACTCACGCCAAAGCTATGACGAGCTCACAGGTAACAACAACTCGCTGCGATCCCTCCTCTGTTGCCATCAATACCTTCACTTGTCGCCGCCACTAACGCCGGTCATCATCACCGGCCATACTTGCGGGCAAGCTATCATTGACACGATCATAAAGGTAGAGGTGTAGCCTCACAATTGGTCGCTCGTGCCGCTGCTGGCAGAAGGGTCTCCGCATGAGGGAGCTCCAGAGAGCCTCTCTACTGCAGTGCAATTTGACCTCGTCGACACTGGCCAGACGTCTTGTACGTGAGAGGCAGGAGTGCCCACACTTCACCCCACCACACTAGACCTGCCGATTTACTGTGCTGTGCCCATTTATATTGTTGGGTGGACAGAGGTGGTGGTGAGTGGAGATTATATAAACTTGGCCATGGTTTTAACTTTCATACCCACCGTGTTCATCATTGTCATCAACGGAGGCCTACAACCATGACTACAACCATCACTCGAGTTGGCAATCTGACGGTCATCATTACTCTGAGGAACATGTATCCTGATCCAGCAGTCTACTGCTGGATGAGGGTATTACCACGGCCGTACGGGTCATGAGGGTTAATTTACCATACTTCACCACACTGGCCAGTGCATGGTAGCATGGGAGAGCAACGTGCGTGGGCGCACTGACATACAATTCAACAATTAATTTTGCTGCATTGTCTTCCGCCGCCCAGCACATGGACCCACAATGGTCTATAACACCTGTTGTAAGCGTCTTGCTCTCCCATCCAAGCAACCATCCAGGTTCAACTCTGTTTACCTTCCGAGTTCTCATGGGATTGGTTATTACTTACATAGCCATCATTACGGTGTCCCTTGAATGAGCAATATTAGCTTAGTCAATCGTAATGATTTCACAATATATGTAAAGACTATAAACTTTTTTCTTACCCGTGCCACACCACTGGAAGTGGAGTAGAGTCACGGACATGTCTGGAAAAAATAAACTGGAACAGGAAAGGGCAGAGAGCAGAGAACGAATTGGAAATAAGAGGAAGAAGAATAATGGGACCATATGTCAGAAAAGATGAGGACAGGAAGGATGTGACTACATAAGGGCCTCGATGTTGTATGGGGCAGCGTCAGTTTTCATAGGGGGCTCGGGGGAGGAGTCACGTGATTTACGGGAGGCTTGAGCCTATTAAGTTATACAAGGACTCCTCTACTTACGAACATTCGACTTACAAACTTTCAGAGATACGAACAAACCTACCCTCATGTCCAGTTGCTGTTTCGAACCGAGAGTCGTAAGTTTAACCGCAACGCAATAGATGCCGGTGGTGGAATCTACATCTGCAGAACATGAAAAACCAGTGGCATCTACATCTACAGGAGATTATACAACTTTTAAAGCCATTCCCCGTGTTCAGTGTACATGCCCTACAACATGTTTGGAATCGTAAGGAGTAAATTTGGACAAATATATCAATTTCACGAACAGACCTCTGGAACCTAATTCTTTCTTAAGTAGAGGAGTCCCTGTACATTTTTGTGTTTACGTGTAAATGAGAGTTGCAATTGGGATCTGCGTGTCTGGTAGGTGCGGGAGGTTGTTCTGAGTCAATGCATCACTGTTCCCACAGCATGCAAGGGCAAGGGCTATGTGCGCGCCAGGAAGCAATGCTTTCAGAGTATCTACAAGAAGAAGATCGAGACCATTGGTGAGAGTGTTGAGGCCGCTGTCCTCCGAGGCCTCTCCCTGCTGGGCGTCGGCCGCATGGGGTCCGCCGTTTCCAGATCCCTCGCTCGTGTGTGAACAGCTGCTGCCGCCGCTGTGCTCGTCGCTTGAGGGAGAAGGGCTGCCGCCCGCCGGCTCTTCTCTCGGGGTCGCACCCCCGCGAGTCCGCGAGAGGGGCATGGCTCGTCGCCGGCTCCCGGCCGCCTCAAAACACTCCGTTGCCTCTCCACCAATCAAACGCGACGCCTCCCCTCACACAACCCCGCGCAGCAATCACACGCTCTGAACTTGGGGTCAGGGGTCGGAGGGCGAATGACGTTGCTCGCGTCCGCGTTGCCGATTGGGGGTTTTCGTTACTGGTGGTTTAAAGGGCTGTGGGACGGGTGTTCGCAAGGGGAGTTAGTCCACACGCAGTGCGGGGGTCCGCAGCAGCAAGATGAAGTGCACACCCGTGGAGCACCGACCACACACGCTGTGAGCGTACATACACACAGCACCACGCGCATCCACTCGCTTGTCGAAACCGCACGAGGCTGTGATTATTTATTAACGATTTATTACTGGCTGACTGTGAACCACTGTTGAGTCAGTAGGAATCGGCAAGGCAGGCTTACACTATTTCTCTATGGTCTGTACCCTGGTCGGTTGTGACTTAAACCTCTTTTGCTATTACGCTCGATACCGGCTCTCTCTCTCTCCCTTACTCACGGTTCGCCGCTCCTGTGTGCCTGTCTTCGCAGCACTTCGACTCGTCTCGCGGACGTTCGATTAGCTGCCCTGAAGAGACGACCGCCCCGGTGGCTGACTCGAGAAGCAAGAGACCTTTTACCTTTCTGCGTCCCCCTTTTATTGTTTACCCACATCAAAGAAAGCCATTGCTAATCCGAGGGCCTTCTCGGCCAATCAGATTGCTCGGCTTGCGCCACAGCATTCGGCGCTCTCATCGCCGCCCACATCCCAGTTTCCATATCAAAGGGACCGCCAATTGGCTGCAGCGCCGGCGGCCGTGCACAAGCCCATTCGTCCTGCCAATCAGACGCCCACCCTGGCCTCCTGCCGTTCATGGCTGCGCCCCCCTACCTGCCTGCCGATCCGTGTGTGGGGGTGCGTTTTAACCGCGGTGGCTGGGTAGCCCCGCCGTGACCATGTATCTCAACCCAAGTCACTGCGCCGCGGTGCGGGTTAGCATCGGGGGAGATTGCCCAATTCCCTGGCCGCAGGAAATCGTGAAGATTATCCCTATGAGAGGGCTTCTGGGTGAAAACCTGTCGGCCAGGTGACCTCCCCTCGGAGCTCTATGGGGGGGGGGGGGGGGAAATGTGTGAGGGTGTGTTTATGTAGGGGGTGGTGAGGGGAAAGCAGTGTCGGCCCCGTCGCTTGGTGGTGGCGAGGTCGTAGATGGGGCGCCCGCAGAGCGGCTTCGCGGCGGCGGCATCACAAGAGCTGTGTCCTCATAAATGCGTGGCTTCGAAAGATTGAGCCGGGTCCCCTGCAGATGTCCTGGAACTCGTTGATGCTGCGCTAGCTACCCTGTCTGTCCCTGCGGCTCGTTGTCATTGATGTTGTTGATGTTGTTATTATTGGTGCTGGGCCCTGATTGCCTCTTACCATGCTCTGCCCTCTCTCCTCTCTCTCTGCAAACCTTCGGGCTACTATCAAAGGTTTGTTCATGAAGTCATCCAGATTTATAAACATAGACATAACTTCAACCGAGAAGATGGATACAAATTGAGCAATCATTGCAAGGATTCATATTCTTGGTTCTTTCGGTAAAGTCACGTAGAAGGGAAATAATAAAATAATAAAAATATTAAACAATATTATTTCCCTTCTACGTGACTTTACCGAAAGAACCAAGAACATGAATCCCTGCAGTCACGAAAGCTTTAAATCATTGGAAGGATGTTATTAACCAGGTAAAATCTTAACTGCTTCATGGTGTTGCCGTCATTTCCGCATCTCCAGCTTCTTCAGCCTCCCACTCCCAGTCCCGCCAACTTCTCTCCCCCCCCCCCCCCCCCCCCGCATTTTGTCTGCTCGTCCTCTAAAAGTTCTCGCAGCACTCCCCTCCCCCTACCCCACACCCGCCCCTCTCTATATCTCCCCCCTTGCTCCTCCCCCTCTCTAACCTATATAGCCTCTTGTTACAGCAGCCCTTTTGCCCACTTCAGCAATTGTTTCTTGCTGTGGTTGTCCGACCTGATAACGGATGCTTGTGTTGCGCCCGAAACGTCTTAATGTAATTTATTTTATTTTATACCTACGTGACTTTACCGAAAGAACCAAAGAGTATGGGTCCCTGCAGTCACGAAAACTTCAAATCTATAAATTAAATAGCCCTCACCTGCACCACTGTCCCACCTCTCTTCTCGTTCCAGCCAAGAGACAGCTGAATCTCCGCAGAATTCCTGACCGAGTACTCGGTGAGCAACATGCCAGCGAAACGCACTTGGATGTATTCTCCGCGCATGTCACGATGTCGTGCCGATCTCGTCCGCCCACTCATCAACAAGTTCCGTCGTTTTGTCGTCCAAAGAGTGCGCACTGGATGACTGTTACAAGAAGACAGAGGAGTGCCTTGAACCGTACCACCTGCAGTATGCTAAAAACCCAGGTGAATGTTCTACACTGATGAACAACAAATACAAATTACATATAGTTTTTGTCTCTACCAAAGTGGCCATTTTCATTTTTAATCATACATTTTTTTTATTTTACCTGGTAAGGCCCACTGAGCTCTCTAACTATTTTTCAAAAAACGCATGTTTCTAAATGGTGAGGGAAAACCGGAGGGCCTGGGAAAAATCAACACGTCGACGGGGAGAACATGCAAACTCCAAATATACAGGCGTCAGGGTCGGGATCGAACCCACGACCTCCTGTATACTAGGCGAAGAAGTTAACATCTAAGAAGTTAACATCTACGCTACTGTGGCACCCCATGACAGTGAAGGAGTTTCACAAATAGTTGGTGAAAAAAGTATGCATATAGTTTTGGTCTCTTTCTGTCAATGTGGCGTGTCGATATCCGCTTTGGTATTGAGAATATTGTTCAATCGAGAACCTGGTGACCCTGAGTTTGAGTCCCAATCACGGCTAACATCATTGGCCAGCGATATCTGTTTAACCTGTCCTGGGTCTCCCTACACCCACCTTCACCAACCGACACTGGCCGGTTGGTGAAGGTGGGTGTGGTGAAGCAGTGGATGGACAAAGAGCTGTGAAAACACGGTATATATTGCAGGGTGGCCCAAATGTCAGGACACTTAGCGTTATATTTATTTTTGAAAATCACATTAGGTTATTTAATTTATTTAATCAAATGTTCAAACTTATTTCCATTAACATTAATGCATGCATTCATTCTTTTGAAATGGATTTGGGATATTTTTTGAAAGAGATTACAGTTTCCTTATTTAGCTTATATAAAAAGGAATTGAACTTGTTCGTCCTCAGTCAATCTTCTTAACATTTTTAAATGCCATCTGAAAAGGAAGATGAAAATAGATATTAATAATGATGACAGATAACATATTAACCTACGGAATAAACAATTAAAATGTTCATTGCCAATATTAAAATAAATGTTCCCTGACTTTTGGGCCACCCTGTATATATGCACGCCTACTAAAATGCCCAAATGTTCAATAGAATGAGCATTAAACATTCTATTGGAATGCGATCTATACCTGGCCATGCCCATTACTTTGTTGTTGGACTCTAGGCGCTGTGTCATTGACTTCCGCCCTGTTTTTTTCCTGCAGCCTCCTTGCGGGAATTTCAGCTGAAACATTGTGCCTACGTCGCCAAGGACTTCCCCCATTGTGAGAACAGGGAGGAGCTCCCCTCCACTCATCTTCCTCTTCCTGCTGTGCTCCCATGGCCATGGGGCACCCTCCAGTCTTGTCTCCTCGTCCCCTGACACCATGAGAACAGCTTCTTCTAGCATTAGCACAAGCGTGGTTGACATTGGCCATGGTGCAGGCAATGAAATGAGGCACATGTTGAACTTCCCTCCTCTTCAATTTAACACGTAGCCTTTCGCGACCAATATTACTGATTTATGTTTTTTGTGTTAGGTAGTGTAAGTATAAATGTGTCATTAATAGTTCTGCATATTTGCAGATAAACATAATCCATTATAATTTTCATCATTACAATTAACCCCCCCTCTGATCTTTGCACCTGATAGGCTCACAGTGATGACATCATCCTGGTCTATTTAAGACCAGAAGCAGGAAGACTTCTTCACTGCTCGCCTGATGAAGCTGGTTTTAATTACCTGTGAAACATCGCACTCAATTGTAAATGACGTGAGTTTACCTCGCCATCACACCGATGTGCCGAAGTAGTGACTAATTTGCTTAGTTTTGTTTACGTGACAAACCTTACTAATTGGTTGTGTCGGGTGGTGAACGGTTAACGATACATTTATATTCCCTCCTCTTCATAGCCCGGCGCCTGCGTCCCTCTGTCCCGTGGTACCCAGTGCAGCTGCATCACCTGCACATTCCATAGCAAAGCCACTTTCTTCCAGTCTCCATTATAAATGTCACATTTATAGCTGTGAATCAGGAAACGAGGGCACTACCTGTCAGGAAGTGACTTTGTTAACAATAAATTATTGATATTAAGACCTTTGTTGTTGAGACACATTCAAGGGGAAATGGCACTCCAAACTGTCCTACGCTTGAAATGTTTGTTTTTTGTAAGCCGTTGCAGCTGCAGGAGAGCTCCTTTAGTCTACAGTACCGTAGTCAGTTGCTACCCTTGCATTCAAATTCCCCATGAAAAGTGGGCATTCATGCCGAGGTCCAGAGTCCAATGTTGTTTTAGACTTGTCTAGGAAATCGCCTGTGTCCGAGTCTTCAGCCCTTTTCGTTCAACCTAAGTCGCAAGGATTGTCATGTATCTCTGAATCTCAGACATTTATGGCTCAGTGCTTGGCATTTATGTGTCGTGTGTATTTCGTATCCAACACTGTTACACTGTCATCTTTGGTTCATCTTGATCTGTACCGGTTACTCTACCATTGCTTCGTCATGAAAACGTCATCTGCGGCAGTAGCCCCCCCCCCCCCCCGAGTCCACTTCTCCCCAATGCTGGGTTCCTCAACACCTAACATGGATCTCGTTTGACCCAGTGTCATCCAAGTCGGTTTCACGATCAATAATCATTGTCTCATTGTCCACTGGGCTGCAACCATTCATCCTTCTCGTGGGTAACCACTTGTGAGGTACCTTATCTCTGTTGCTTACAAACAAGACAATCTGGGTTTGCAATCGGAGTTTTCCTTTTTCTAGACAGATTTGACTCAACAGGCTAAGCGAGCTCTATCTGCCCCGGTGTTCATTCAATATTCCTTTTTCATAGAGCCCGTGCAGGTTTAGCCTTGGTGCGCGAGTGCCTGGTTACTCTCAGTCTGTGGGTAGGCCACGTATCAACCAGGGGGATTATGCACTCTGCCTCTGTTTGCAGCTCACAGAGGCTACAGCTGGGGGCCTACGAGGTAACACTCACAGTAACTCGACGCATCATGCAGACCTGTGCATATTCATCCTCACGACCCAGCGGAGAATATTTTATTAACCAAAAAATGAGAACCCTTTTTTAAGAAAACTAGCAGTCCACAGGTTTTTTGCACATGTCCTTCCCTCCACAGACAGCCAGCCAGTCTTTTGTCTAATGTAGTATGATAGTATGATAGCATATGCCGTGCATTTGTGCGGCACCCAGAGCCGGCCGGAGTGGAGGGTTGGGTGGGTGTAGGAGGGATGTCAGTGCGACGCACAAACTGCTGTGGGATACAGTGACGTTCGCACATGGACTTAGCCGTGCGCCAGCCAGACAGGAATACAGGCAAATATGGTATGACGCCAGTCAGGTAAAATAAAAACACACATTTGAGAGACCTTGATATTTGAAAAGTTTGGCACAATTGTGGCAGCATATACATTTAATAATATTATCTGCAATCATCCAGGAAAGCCTCATTGAGTCTCAAGACTCTCTTTCACAAGGGTCCTGCATTGGGATGTTTCGCCAATCTATTAAGGGTTGTCTGTCTTTATGTGGGAGGACACGGGAGAAACCCCACGCAGATGAGGTGATAAGACTCAACGCTTCGCAATCTGAAGCTGAATCTCTTTCCGTACTGCCATCTCCTAGTTACCTCGCTACCCCCATGCATATAACACCCATTAAAATCCTAACTAGGCTCAAATCTGCTCAGCTTCCAAGTTCCGAAGAGATCGGGCACATTTAAGAGGTTTTATTTGCTTGTACGTTTTGTGTGTGACCTCAGACTGTGAGACCATGGAATGCACCAAGGAAGTGGATGCTTGCGGAACGCAGAATCGGATTTTGATAGAAGAGGAGAACGGGCCTGATGGTGAGTTACACACCATATTGCACGGAATTGTTTGCCAGCTTAAAGTAAAGAATAAATTCAGCCATGGTGTAACGGTTAGTGTACTGGACTTGCAGTTCAAAGGTCGCTGGTTCAATTCGATATCTCGGCAATGCAGGAGTTGAAACAATGGGAACGTTTCTTAAACCTCATCGCCTCTATCCACCAGAGGTTGTCGATCGGCAGGTCGGGAGTCGGTGGGGTAAAGTTCAAACACACCGGCCTCTTCCAAGATGCCTGGCCAGTATGGAAGGGGGTAGGCCACACATAACTTCCAGAGGGATCTATAGAGCGTTTTCTGGTGGAGGCCCTTCCGCCAGCAGCGACAGTAACTATGGCAAGTCCTCTATTTACATTGGGGATACGTCCATGGAAAACGCGACGTTGGGCAAAAGGCGTAAACTGAAAACCTACATCACCATTGACTTAATGATATAAGTTTAACCCGTAGGCTTTCGCGACCAATATTATCCATAAGTTATTTTTTTTTTCGTTGCATTTAATGTGTTC
The DNA here is from genome assembly GCF_015708825.2 of Lethenteron reissneri. Classification (NCBI taxonomy): domain Eukaryota; kingdom Metazoa; phylum Chordata; class Hyperoartia; order Petromyzontiformes; family Petromyzontidae; genus Lethenteron; species Lethenteron reissneri. The sequence goes on along the minus strand of NC_083842.1, from coordinate 7,845,164 downwards.
ATATTGCCTTGCGGCCACTAGAGGTACTAACATTCACCGCAATGTAAAGCAAAAAAACTAAAATGTATTACTAAAATCGAATCGTGCCTCCTTGAATCATGACAACTGGGTTGGATCATTCTACCCCTATAATTACATAGTTTATGGTTGAATTTACATCATTGCCAACTTGTGCCATCTGCCCTACTATCAATGTGACTGACCTTTTGCCATTGTTATCAAAAGATGACTACTTTGAGTCAGTGCCATGGATCAGAAACCCAAAAATGTGATATAATTAATGCCCTCAGCACATTTTTATCAAGCCAACAATACCTTGTATTCTAGCGACTTGAGTTGGCCACATTTATCCCATAATTCGAGTTGAAAGAGAACTCAAGTTGGATCTTTACCAAAGCTATGTTTTCCATGATTTCTCAAGTTATCACATGTGTTGGGCAGGTCAGCAAGTTCAGTCAGTTTTTTTCGGGTAAGGGCCATTGGGCTTAAGAAGCTCGTTTTCAATGGCGACCCGGCCAATGGTCGATAGTGCCAAGCACGTTACATATGAATGTAGAATTTGCAGGTGTTGCATAAAACAAAAGCAGGGCCATTTGATAAACATGGCTAATAAACAACCTGAACTATGGACAATGGGAGTCAAGCTATCCATCCAAAATAACAGTTGACATGACACTCGCGAGTGACAGGTGTTATCCATGAATACTTCTGAGCAAAGACTTTCCCAGACATAGCTTAGGGTAAAAGTCCAAAACCAATTTGCTGACGATAGGTTAAAATATTCCTGCAAGCTACAACATCTTTTTTCTCAAAACATATTTGGTACTGTATTTCCGCTTGGGCCTAATTATGACGCGGAGAATATCAGCAATCGCACTTGCAGTTGAGAAAAAAATATGGATATGCAACTGCCAGGATGGCAACATAAGTTTCGTGGTTCACAGTCTACCAGCTCTACAGTGCACTGTGTGTGTGTTGTGTCTCACCGGGTGCAGTGGGTCTCATTGCTGGCGTTGTGGGTGGACTGCTGGTGGCCATCATCGCGGTGGCCTGCGTTGTGCTGTTCATCAAGAAACGAAGCCAGAGTCGTAAGTGCATGCTCGTTTGCACCAGACTCTTTGCTGCATCTTATGTTCATAATCGCGTCAATTGCAGTGAGACCTGTCTATTAGCCATTCTTTACTATTGTCTGTGGCATCGAATGAATACAAAAAATGCTTAATCTATTTTTTTCATTGATAAGAGAAGCGATGCAGAAAATTCATCATATACATCCTCTTTTTACGTAATTTTTTTTTACAAATCACCAAAAGAACCCCAGTAAATCTCCCCGGGTGATACATCACCGCCTGCCAGTTTGTTGTCATTCCCCGCACCTCCATTTAATATGGTTGGCTACGTACGGTGGGAAAGAAGTTCAACATGCATACTAATCGTGGACCTCTGTCACTCGCACCAAAGGTGGGAGCAGCCCCAACGGACGAGGCTCTCCCGTGCAGTTCAGCCAAGTTGCAACCACCGCCAATGTGTGAGGAAGCAAGAGAGCGAGCATGTGTGCCAACATGTACGTACATGCGTACGTGCTGTGTGGTACGGAAATCTTTGTGTCACAGTGATGGACAACTCAAAAAGACCACACGTGCCACTCAAACCTATGTTTCTTGCGCATATCTTGTTAATTAGACTGTGTAAGTTTCTTGATTGGCATGCAATGGGGGGACCGTGTACGTCCCGTGCGGTCTTTTGAATTGCCTATGCATGGTTTTCTTGCTCAATAATAATTGCGTTGCTTTGGATCTGCGTTTTACTGAATAATTCCACTAACACATTCTATTGCAAAATTGTAACGAATGACATCAAAGACAGCAATAACAATGTAATGATCTGACTAAACAAAATGAAAGCATTGAATCGAATTTCTCCAAGATAAATGCAATGTAATCCTAACGTTTGGCCATAAAACGTTAGGCACATAAAAATATTGTGCTTGTGAGACTCCTGACATATGCGGGTAACTTCATTGTAAACGCAACTTGCAGTTAACTCTAGAGATCCATTGTGTCTAAACCTCCTCTCTTCAATTGCAGTCCCAAGTGGTTCATAATATATGGATATGTGAGACGGTGCAGCAGATAGCTTGGTCCGTTAACCACAAAGCATTTTCCTCTTGGTCCTCCCCCCATGATATTGGCACTCATGAATCTGGCCCTGAACGGCATTATTGGACACCTTTGTAAGTATTATGAAGTTGATCTCCGCTGACATCAAATTGTGATTGAATAAATTGACCCAAAGCGATAAAAGGGTATCTGTTGAAATTTGCACTGACGAGATTGATATTTGTTATGTCTTTAAGACAACTTAAAATACTAGAGGACCATTGTATAATTAGAGTCCGCATAGATTACCGTTATGCTTTTCGTTGCTTATCATTCAGGTGAATTTTCGTGCATTTTGGTGATCTGGATGTCTGCAGGGCGAGGTTCTCAAACTCCAGTCCTCGCGACCCATCATACTCTGTCTTTCTACATTTACGTTCTGACGCGCCCCTACTACATTCTCATCTACCCCGACTGGACGTCTGTGGATAAAAAATAGCTTTATAGCTCACCGGATTCCTCCAGTATGAATACATTTTCTGATTCAGAGTTACCAATTTACTCCCAATTTAAATACAAATGAACTTGTTCGATGCTGCACGGGCCAAATTATTGTCAAACACGTCCAATGTGATGTGATAATCAATTAACGCTGTCTGTGTAAATATAGCACAATCAAATAAATATTTAGATCTGTGTGTGTGTGCACTCGTGGTTCCACGCGACGCGTATAGCGTTAATTGCTTAGCTCTCGTCACGTTAGACGTGTTTAACAATCATGGGGCTCGTGCGGCGTGGAACGAGTTCATTTTATTTGAATGGGGGGTAAATTTGTAAATGCCGAGAGACGTAGCATAGTGAGTCACGCGGACTGGAGTTTGGGAAACCGTGTTCTATGAGTTTTTTTATTAAAACTGTGGTTCGCTGGTTCGAGCTGAGACTCCAGACCCCTCTCACAAAGCAGATGCAATCCACAAAAACACTACAGCACTTACTCATTAGACATATTAATATGAATAAGAATGCGCTTTTTTAGGGTCCTGCTTTGGGATGTTTAGCCAATTCCATGAATGAGTGGTTATTTTAACTCGAGAATTCAGCCTTGAATTACTCTATACTGTTCCAGTGTCCGGTCCTGGAAGACATTTACAGGGTTGCCCAGATGTCGTGTGACGGCCATTTAATTATCCTAAACTTACAGGTTCATTTAATATATAAATGAATATACAATGAATATACAAAGGAAAACATGTTATGGGTCAATTAATTGAAGGTCACATGACATCTGCACCACTCTGTACAGTGCAAGTAATAATGTGTAATTTCATATATAGACTTTCACAACCAATATTATTACGATTCTGAATTATTTTCTATTTGGGCTAGATCGTGTCGGTTTAGTCACGTAAACAAAATGTTACTCTAACCCTCCACCACCTGATAGAATCAATCAGCTTGATTTGTTTGGCTTTGTAAGGTGGTGAAGGTTTACGAACGAAATCAATTATGAATAAGCAATAATATTTAATCTGCTCACTCAAAAGATTAATTATTTATCCCTTTATGTAATAAGATGTTAAATGTGTTGTATAACATCATGCAATAGCGGGTAAAGTGTCTACAGAGGGCATTGATACACATGGTCTCTTAGACCCAGGGTCATCCTATGATTAAAGCTGTGGTTAGCACGGTTGGCTCCGTACGGTGCGAAATAAGTTCAACATACATTGTGTACCATTTTTTTTATCCTCATTAACGAAGCTCCGTGTCTATGAAGGAGGCAGAGTGTTGTTGTGGATTGTGTGTTCCTTTAGGCTAAGGCTTTGCGCGATAATTCTGTTAGATTCTGGCCTACCGCTGTCATGAATATAGGTATAAACGTTTCCACAATATAGACTGACAGCCTAATTACTGCACCACCGCCCCCAATACATACACACACACAATCACAATAATCATTAGCATCGGTGTGAAGAGTACAAACAACGGGATAAATGGACACAATTTCAGTAAACATGAATCGTTGTTGGAAAATTCTAACAACACGCCAAAGTTGGATGTTAACTGAGATGTCTCCAAAACATAATTAAAATCTGAAATAAATATCTATTGTATTGTATAAGACATTATTGGTGCTGCTTGGTGCACATTATTGCAATGGTGTGTAATCTCTCTTTAATAATCGCTGGGGTTCATTTTAATGAAATGAGTTTTTACTCTTGGAGTTTATCTTCAATATAATTGTTCATTCATATGTTTAAGGAGACATCGGCAAAGTTGCACAGGATAACAGAAGCTAGCTGTTCACCACTGAAAAAGAAAAAAACACATTCGTCGATAATATTGTCACCTTAAAAAGAAAAAAAGGTTATAGTAGGGGACGTTTCGGGCAATGCCCGTTTTCACAGTACATAGGAAAGAGGAGCAATTGCGCGGGACATCGCTGATTGTATCTTACGATTCTTCAAGCCAATCGTGACGCTGGTTTCATGTCTATACTGCGATTCACATTCACGCCAGCGGAAGGTGTGAATGTGCCTGTGGATAGACTTTAGCCTCCTCATGCCGAGGCGGGGCCCGGCATGTTTTTTTTAAATAGCAGCTCAATAAACGTGCAACGTTGAGCCAACGTTAGCACAATATTAAAACGTTTGGACCAACGTTGGCTCAACGTTACATATTTACTGGGGGGTTGGGTGAAGACAACATGTGATTTGATTTCAATACGGTGGTTCGTTTTCAACACCAGTTTGGTTTTCTTCATATTTGAATATAAACACGTCCGGTGGTGTAAACACCTCTATATTCTAAGTGTGGAAAATATCTGGTGTGTAAATTTCTCTGAAGTAAGAAATAAAGGCTTAAGATTGCTGAATAATTAAGTGTTGTATTTCCAAGTGCGTACAAAAAGTGTCTAAAGTGTGTTTGTGTGTGCGCGGTGGCACAGCAGTTAGTGCACTGCGCTACGAACCCGGCCACCCGAGTTCGAGTCCTGCTTTCGGCAAACACCAGTGGTGAATACAGTATCTAACCTGGTTGTAGGCCTCTCCCAGGTTGACTCGGCTTCAAATGAGTACCAGGTGTGCTGTGTAAACATCGCCACTTGGGAGACAAAGGTGGCTGGGAGTGGTGCTGGCCATCCATCCTCTTGTGTGTCTTGCTGGCCTTCATCGGTTCTTGCCAACAATATTTGCCCCTACAGTTTGTTGAGGCTATACGGGGGATCTTTGTTAACTCAAATGAGATTTCGTTAAACTCATCAAGTTTTGGCAGTGTTCGCCTTGTTGATGCCAATACCATCCAGCCAATCACAGCAGTGCCATGGCCATAGCGCGTACGTCGCTTGTTGCATGCAAGGTTCACGGATTTAATCCAGTGGCCACCTTGGTTATAACCGAGGCTGTAATAATCATATTAATACTTCACAGTGGATGTTCAAGGTCCCCTGACGTCATTCACAAGAGAAGGTCACTGTGCGCCGGCGTTAGGGTCCAACATTTTCCAATTCTAAAAAGTACAGTCTGTTCTCCTGTAACGCGGATGCGAATTGGTGTAGCATCACACAAGGCGAGATGTTGCTGGATGCTTCTAGATGCGACCCACGCACCTCAGTCTTTGTTCAGCCTGCATACGCATCTCACGTGTTATCACGAACCGTGCTTTATCTTATGTTATATTATAATGCGATTTTTCCATAACGTGGTGTTCTTCAGGAACGTAACTACCGCGTTATAGGAGAACAGACTGTAACCCATAAAGGATACTCGCTTGGGATGACAGTATTCCCTCGTGATTCACGAACTGCGAATCGCATCTGGAACTCTACAGGACTGCATCGAAAGAGCGAAAGAAAGTGATGCGAGAAAATTATGAAAGGAAATATGACGAGATAAAATTATGAGAGATAAAGTGATGAGATATCAAGTGATGAGAGATAGTGATGAGAGATATGATGCGAGAAAGTAATGCGATAACTTGATGAGAAAGTGATGAGGTTACTTTCCCGTATTTAATAGCTTATTTGTGTATTTAAGGTAATTAATTAACAAGATATGTTTTCATTAGCAAATATCATTATCCGCGAAATATGACATTCATGAGCATCTCCAAAACGTATTCCTCACGAGGGAATGCTGTAATACACAGCAGCAATCAGCAGACTAATGCTCCAGGTCGCTCTTGCAAATTAGACTTAATCCTCGTCTCTTGAGTGCTCACTGCATTAAACGTAATAAACTTCGAGCAGTGCTGCCGCATATGCAACAACACTCCAAAATGGCTTTCGTTAAATTTGAGAGTTGCACACTCAACTATTTTAACATTATTTGCACCCTATGACAAATAAAGCCATCTTGACAAAAACACGTGCAGTTAAAAACAACACTGCAGGAATGTTGCACCGTTTTACCAACAGCTTATACTGGTAGGAACGAAGTGGACCAGCCCACAATAGATTATTTCGTCCGTCCGTCCGTCCGACCGTCCATCCGTGTAGCAACATCGCCCCCTACTGCAAACACTTGGCATGACCATACAAAAACCTTTAGACTCAGTGACACTTTCCTGGCTAAACAAGTGTAACATTCCCTTATAATTCCCTCAGAATGCTTTTAATTAAAACATTTAAATTAATGAGGCTTTCCTGGCTAAACACGTGTAGCATTCCCTTATAATTCCCTGAGATAGCTTTTAATTAAAACTTTGAAATTAAATAAAAAAAACTCACAGCGCCCTAAAGCCTACAGCTAGGCCTAAAGCCTAGAACTAGGCCTGAAACTCTCCCTTCGTATCGTACCCCCGCGTGTGTGAAAGGGAGTTAATGTTTAACAATGTTACATTCCCTCATGTTTTTAAATAGAAACATCTAAATTTAAAGCTTTAACATTAATAATTAAAACATTTCAATAAAAAATTAACTCACGGCAGCCTAAAGCCTACAGCTAGGCCTAAAGCCTAGAACTAGGCCTGAAACTCTCCCTTCGTATCGTACCCCCGCGTGTGTGAAAGGGAGTTAATGTTTAACAATGTTACATTCCCTCATGTTTTTAAATACAAACATTTAAATTTAAAGCTTTTACATAAATAATTAAAACATTTAAATTAAAAATTAACTCACAACGCCCTAAAGCCTACAGCTAGGCCTAAAGCCTAGAACTAGGCCACAATCTCTCCCTTCGTATCGTCCGATTAGGTGTAGCAACATCGCCCCCTACTGCAAACACTTGGCAGGACCCTACAAAAACCTTTTGACTCAGTGGGGCTTTCCTGGCTAAACAAGTGTAATAATACATTATGTTTATATTCTTTGGTTATTCGTTCCTACCAGCCCACCCCGCAGGGTCCTGTTTGTTGCTGATCCATTTGTGTTGTATGCAATTGGTTGGATGTAAAGTAAAAAACCAAATTCACGTAAATGCACAACATACGCAATAACAATGATTCTTTATTATAACCGTGACTTCCCCTGTTGTCGTTTTCAGATTTAGGGTTGCCGCAGTGTAATTATTGCACGATGCGATATTAATGTTCACGATGTGACAATAATCACGATATCAGTGTCCTATAACTTTTGTAATCATATTTCACAATTGTATTGCATCGTTTTTGTGTATTTCCAGTAAGTATATTACACTTTAAGGGTTCTCATTCACCTGTTTATCCCTTCACATATTCTAAAGGCATATTAATCATTGTAACCACACCATTTGCATGGAAATGTCGAACTTCTTTCATACCCGTACATAGCCAACCATGCTAATCGGAGGTGCTAATCTATAACCATGAAGCCCCGTTAGGAATTATGCTTTTCCTTTGCATTACCGCAACGCCGTAGCCATGGAGTCAACATTGGGGGGGGACCAAATCTTCCAGGGGTTTGGGGGTCCCCGCCCCCAGAAAAAATATACCTAAATTTGAAAACGAATTTCCTGCCTAAAATAAAAAAAAAATTCACTCACACATAGGATAGACTTTTTATTAATTTTTTACAATAATGTCTAATAGTGTATTGTATTAGATTGCTCTGTTTTTTTTACTTTTCCCTGTTTCATTGTATGTGTAGGACTCGTACAAGGGTTGTCTTTCTCTCCTTTTTATTTTCCTCTCCGCGTCGCCCCGCCTCACTATCGCTACGCTTGTTGTCTACGGTTTCTCCTACTCTGCATCCTTCCGATGCATGGCTACCCTGGTTGATCACTGCGTTCTCGCTACCACTGTCTCTCCAAGCTTTACTCTATTAACACTGTCTCTCTACGCTTTACTCTATTAACACTGTCTCTCTACGCTTTACTCTACTATCTCTTGCTCTGCGACTCCCCGGGCACCGTTGCTACAGCTCCATCCACGACGCCGACTCGCACAGGACTCCCCTCTCTCCGTTGCGCTCTGGCTTATATCCCCACACCAATTAATCTGCCCTAATCATCTCTACCCCCCGCTTATCGCTCGCCCCCTGGCCCCCCAGTGTCACGTGGCCTTGTTTTCGCCGCCGGAGCGGCCATGCTAATGCCCAATTACCTTTCCAGCCAATCACTAGCCTGTGTCCTCCCGGCTACCCTGACACCTGTTTCAACCCTTAACGACCCACTTTGCCTAAAGCCACAACAACAACCATTACCTCACATCACCCCACTGTACTGTACTTGCTGGCATAGCAACAGAGGCGGGGGATGCGTGGCGCGCTATCTCAAGCCCTACATATGTAATGGCAGAGATTAGGGATTAATAAAGTGCAACTATAACCACAATCATATAAACAGAAATCCATTTAATAGCAATATATTGGGGGGGGGGGGGGACATTTAGAGCATATTTGAATATTGATGGGGGATGTGTCCCCACCCCAATATATATTATAATTACGGCCTTGGATTACCGAAAATGTCAGAGTCACTCGAGGCTACGCGATGGACGCACACATCAACAAGTCACCCGAGTGATCTCTCCCCGTTGGTACTCTTTTCCGGCGTTTTCTCTGATTGCGGGAATTGCTAAATCCGCTATTCTGCTAATAACAAACATTCTCACCTTCCCCCTCGCCTCTGTCGATCCGTTTCTAGATGAAGGCCACCCCATGTTTGTCATCCATGGGGGAAGGGTGATGTTGGTGAGGGCTGAATTTGTTTAACTATACTTCACGAAGACAGAACCAGTTCCAGATATATCACTCACTAGTTTTGTTCGCCTCAGCACTGGATAAAGCTGGGGGCTCTTTCCAGACTTCATAGCGCAGGAATAAGAAAACAGGTGTCTTTAGCCAGAATATGTTAAGAGAGTAGAGAAGGGGAGATATTTTGATAAGATCGATAAGAAAAGTTGGTGAAATTAGGAGGAATATTTGGAAGACAAAGGGCACAGTCAATATGGTAGTGGTCACTGTTAATAACAGGGAAGATTGAGCAAAACGTAATTTCAAAGTTGTTTAAAATAACCAGCTCGAATATGTTGCTGTTGGAATTTGTAGAAGACGTAATACATTTAGTCAGACTAAGGGTATCCAGAACGGACAAGAATGTGGATACATGAAGATCTAGAGGGTTGTCAACATAGACATTCAAATCACCAGCAATTATTACTGGAGAGGACATTCTGAGCCCTGAAGCATAATCTGAGAAGTCCGATGACGGTTTATCATCCATTATCCGGCGCGCGATTATCCGGCTTCCAACATTATCCGGAATTTCTGGACCGATCCGGCAAAACTGCTTCAAAGGCTGTAAACCAGTCCAGCGATTGGTACCACGTGCGTGACAAAAGAGTAGCTATGCTTGATTTCAGTGTCAAATATGATCTACAGCACATTATACACTGCATACAATTTAAACAAAAAAATACTACACGTATATAAGTTTCAATGACTAATAACTACAGGAATAAAAACAAAATATACAGCACGATCCGGCGAAAAGTGCGTTGTGCAATTCGGCGTTTGCACGAGCACGGGTCTAAAGTCTACATCATCTGTCAGGCGATCGTCAAACACATCGAGTTGTTGACACAAGAGCATGGTACGTACATCACCCCATGCAAAGTCGTCGAGATTGGAGTGGTAAGTACAGTAAATACAGTAACTTTTAATAGTAGGATATTTATTTTTGAATATTTGTACGTTTTTAATGCAAATTTCATATAGTATAAATATTTAAAACACTCAATATATATATACATAACACCTAAAACATGTTATACAAGAATGTGCAAAATGGTGATTATCCAGTGTTTGTGAAAATCCGGCACCCCCTTCCCCCCTCCCGAACCCACTGGATAATCGATTATCTTACTGTAAAAGTTAATTAGTCTCGGGTGGGCGGTAAACCATAGGCAGCTTCAGTTTAAAAAAAAATGGTGATTGAAGAGGAAGATGTTCAAAGGTGGAGTAGCTGGAACATTTAATCTTAACGAATTTAAAGTTCGATTTTGCAATGACTGCAACACCACCACCCCGACCTGAAGACCGAGCACATTCAAAGTAGTGGTATACTGAAGGGACAGTCAAGAAAAGGAGAAACATCTTATCACGAATGCCACGTTTCAGTGAGGCAGAGAATATCAGTAGCCCCTCCAAAAAAAAGTAATGGCCATGTGGTGCAGGTGTAGAAGGGAACCGAGACAGCGAACAGAATAAATGGTGGGTTTGTTGGTATAAACGAGTCAGGCCAATTGATGAATTAATTCTTCCACTGCGACTCGACCCACAGTGTTTCATTTGGCCGTCGTTGTAACATTCCCAGCAGTTGACAAGCCGAGTAGACAAGCTTGGGTCAGGATGACGCGAAGTGTATTTCAGGCCCAGCAGAAATTTACGGGAGTATCTCGTTGCCATATTTCAGAAGTTGGTGATGAGTATAAGTGACCACCTTGGACCAGCTAGCCGGGGTTGTCAAAGCACTTATGTACGCAGGTAACTTCCCAGCCACACAACACCCCTTAACTATGAGCCAGCGGGCAGCAAGGTCGTAACCAATGACCACACAGGTGCCCAGGGTTAAAGCAACGGTGGATGTAGGTGTTGTATATGTCGGATTATGAAATTTTGATAAAAATAATACAATTTTAAACAAATTGGAAAAATTCATAATTCCCGGAAATTATGGTAATGCATGTAATTATATGCATAAATTATGATAATCACGGAGATAATCGTATTGATTTATGCGAATGCTTGCGCTTATGTTAATGCATGTAGTTATGATAATTAGCTTAGCTTCGTTATCCAGAGTTGTATCAATCAGGATAAAACGATTATATTTGATTAAACATTTATTGATCATCTTGTGTGTTTATGTTATGTTAGGTCTCCAATTTCATATCTCAACGCAGGATACAGTTCTTATAAATAAGAGTTTTGCATGGACTTGGAAAGAAACACTCAACCACTTTGTGTTAAGAAATTTTAATTCTAAACAAACATATGACACTCTAATATGCAAAGGCGAAAGCATACGTCAATAGATTCATCGGCAAGTTTATGCAATTAACGAAACTAAATGACTAAAACACTTCTTATTCATGTAACTCGATCGGCAGCAACTGCTTTTCATGATCAGTTAATATTGAATGCACCACCTTGAAATGGCAACCCTTTTCGAAACACAAAGATAACTTTTGGAAATAGTCTTATTCGTGTGCGTGTTGTGTGTGCGTTGTCCCCTTGTAAAATTTTATTTTTTTTAAGCCGGGAGTTGTGTCGTTAGCTTGCGGGGGGTGGGGGAGGGGTATACCACCAGCAGCAGCTTCCCGCCCTGCTCCCTCGCTCGGGCGTGTCTCTGCTCGTTTGCTCACTCTCTCCACTGCTAGATGAGTGGCGTCGGCACGAAGCTCGCCGTCGTGGTGCGCGATGATTCCGTCGTCGGATAGCGCGCAGCTCCTTCACGGCTGGATGACGAGTCGGCACGACGCTCGCCGTCGTGGTGCGATGATTCCATCGTCGGATAGCGCGCAGCTCCTCCACTGCTGGATGACGAGTAGGCACGACGCTCGCCGTCGTGGTGCGCAATGATTCCGTCGTCGGATAGCGTGCAGCTCCTCCACTGCTGGATGACGAGTCGGTTCTCAGCGGGTGCTGGTCGATGTGTGTGTGTATTAAACACACGGCGCATTCGATGGCGCTCTCCTCTTCCTCACGGGCGGCCGATCAGGCTCTTTCCACAGCTCCGTTCTCTCTGGCGATGCACGTTGGCTCTCGTCGCTCATCCGCTGCTGCTGGTCCTCTGCGATGCTCGCTTGGTCGATGCTTGGCGATTTCCGCCCTTTTCTCCAGGTTGATTGCTTGTTGTCGCAACTTTGTCGGCTCATACCGAACTCAGCCCCTAACAACCCCTCCTCGTCCCATCTCCCCTCGAGGCACGGCACCCATGGTTGGTGTTGATGCCTCGGCAAGCCTCCGCCCCAACTCCCTTGCGAGCCTCCCTCGCAACGCTGCGTCGCAAGCCGAGTCACAAGACTGAGCGCGACTCGACCCAAACTGAACTGCGTGATGTGCGTTTGTGCTTAAAACCCAAAAACGTGAACCCCTCCCCTCTGCGCATCTCTTACGAGAGAAACAACAACAGAAAAACAGACGTCCCAGGAATGTCAGGTCATAAACCCCTCCTCGCGACCGATCTAACCCCCTAAGTATTTATGGCTGTCATGTTTTTGTGCCGAACCGTTGGAAGACAAAGGTGGCCGGGGCTTGGTGCTGACGTTTGCAGTTTTTAATGGCATTCCGCGTTTTTTTCAAATGCCTGGCGTGGCCTGTGAGGAGTAGCGGGTTGTTTTAATTATTTAATTAAACAAAATATATATATATTGGCCTAATTATTCTTAATATAATTTTTTTGGAAAAAGGGGCATAAATATAACAGATGTACCACGAATTGGGTGGAGAAGGTTGAAGAGATGGTGGCCACCAGCGTAGCCAGATGATGATCGGTCCAGAGGGGGAGGAGAGAGGCACGTGGGGGGGTGGGTGGCCAGCACCACACCCCCGCCACCGTTGTCTCCCCAGTGGCGATTTTTACACATCCAACCAGGTACTCATTTGATGCTGAGTCGACCTAGGGGAGGCCCACTGTGTTGGCCTTGAGCAGGAATCGAACTCGTGTCACCAGGGTCATAGCGCAGCATGCTAACTGTTGCACTGCTGATCCCCACGAGCATCTACCAAGGTTAGTATGACAAACAAGTGGGTGGTGTAATTTATCCCAATACAACTTGTGTGCATAAATATTTTACAGCTGAAGGTGTCATGCACGCATTCAAAAAGACCAAACAACAACCACTACTACTACTACCCTTGCTCCCCCCCAACCCCACCTTCGGCTGTAAAATATTTATTCCATCTACCTTTTTGTCTTATGTTTACACTGACACACTTTGTTAGAATGTTTGTTTTTTGTATTAGTTTGCATTTTTCCACAGCTGTGCCTTTGGAGTGTGCTGTACATATGTATGTTCAATCAAATAATGTTAAGGCCAGACCAAGGTTGGCCTAAAATAGACGTCGATGGGAAATCTTGGACTTATTTTTAATTAAACACAATCCACAAAAAAACACATCATCATAATCATCACCATCAGAAGCAGTAACCACATTCATTGTTTAGTCACTACTGGATGGAGGCTATCTACGCTGTTACTATCCCAACATGGTGCCGTGATGGCAACAATTCCACTCGCTTCCACGTGTCACGAGGCATCATTCCACGAGCGAGATACGATATTTCAGATCTGTGTAAACATTTCGTAAACAGGTTTTGCTTTTTGAAAATGAAGTTTCAACAGCCTTTATAACTTCCTCTGCAATACCCAGTTGAGTTGCCCTCTTCATGCCGTGAAGATTAAGTATAGTTACATATTCAGGTGTGACACGTGAATGTCGCTGAATGTTTGTGGGTACATTGCTATCCATAAAGCCCACGTGTTAAACTGTGTTCAACGCGAAGTCTTCGTGTTAAACTGGGCAGAGTACTGTTTATTCAAATGGTGCATTTGCACGAATAATGTGCAGTTGAGGTAAAGTATAGCTTTGAATAGAAACGTCACGTGAATCAAACACAACAGTTATAGTCTGATTAATTTGAGCAGATTCAACACATTGATGAAATGAGCAGCAGTCATGATCTCTCACGGCAACGCAATGCAAAACATCGCTGCTTTTCTCCACATTTTCCTCCTGGGTGTGTCCCCTCCTTTGGCTGTCACCCCATCGTCCGTCATGACCACAAGCCGTCACCTCTCATTTGTGACACAAAGACCAAACTGGTTCAACACTCAGATAAATGAGGCACTGTTGCATTTAACAGGGAGTTTGATTGATAGGATTGAATTGTTATTTATTTTTGCAGCTATGCGGTGAATGTGTCTCGGTCCTCTAGGTAATATGTAAGCACATACTAATAATAATAATTTTATTTTATTTCGCGTCATTCATTTGATTGCATCCCACAACGCTGCACATCAATTAGCCAATCCCTTACACAGATTATACAAAAACAAAGCCCCACAACTTACATTTATCCATTGCCTACTCTTGTAACTGTTACACTTCCTCTAGATCTGAACTTTCTATGGGTACCAGACAGGTTTTCCTCCTCCCCAATACGCAGCTCTGTGTGATGTTATTCAAGCCTATGGACACAACCATCCTCTGTTAGGAAGATGTTCAAGGAATTATCTTTCATAATTATTAAATTTAACATCAGAAACTGTGTCGCAGCGGATAAAATCCTGTTAATAATGGCAAAGCCAGATAACACAATCCCACCATTCCGGAACAAGGATGTTAGCATACGCTCTCTTCTTCTGTGAGCAGCCCATTCTGTAAGCCAGGGGTGCGGAACCTTTTTTCTGCCAAGGGCCATTTGGATATTTAAAACATCATTCGCGGGCCATACAAAATTAACAACTTAAAAATTAGCCTGTTATATTTGGTCAAACATTTAATTAACTCACCCATAATGTGATGGCTGGAACTGCTTCTCTTTGATGAGGCGTGTGATGTTAGCTGGTATTGATGATGTTGCTACTCACAACTGCTTTTCCAGGTTTGCATCGGTCAGTCTGGAGCGCAGTCGACTCTTTGCGATGGTAAGTTTTGAAAACAACTGCACGCAGCAGTAAGTTTTTCTGAACACAGATGCATATTTCAATGCATGTTTCCTCAAAGTGGGAAATTCATCATTGCTTATGTAACATTTATATAACTCAAGCAGTGGGAGGTTGTTGTACCTAGCTTTCAGCTCATCATCGCTTTGCAGCTGAATTATTTCGTGTTGTAGGTTATCAGGCACATCAGCTGGTTCCACATTGAACGGTGTAGCAAAGATGTTCAATTCCATTTGTTTACTTTTCACGTCCTTCAATCTTTCATTAAATGCCTCAATTAGTTTCGCATATTCACCAGCATTTTCAAGTGTCGTAGAAGGCTTTTGTCCTTCTAGAGTGGGGAAATGCAATGTGTTATTCCTTTCGAGTTGCACTTTCCACAGCCTTAATTTAGCTTCAAATAATTTCACGTTTGAAAGCAAGGAGCTGAGAAGCTGGTTGGGGCCCTGCAGCTTGACGTTCAGCTCTGAGAGGTACTTGGTAATGCCCACCATGAACGCTAAATCACACAACCACTTGCTATCATTGAGTACCCTGACATGTTTTCCCTTCATCTCCATGAACTGCTTGACTTCATCCCATAGTTCGTAAAACCGCATGAGCATGTTCCCGCGACTCAGCCACCACACTTCACAGTGATAAACAAGATCACCGTAATTCTAGATTTGAAGCTTTCGTGACTGCAAGGATTCATACTCTTAGTTCTCTCGGTAAAGTCACGTAGGTAAAAAATGAAATAAAATTTTATAAAAATAAAACAATAAAAATCACGACGTTTCGGAGGCAACACAAGCTTCCGTCTTCAGGTGAAACCGTCACAGCAAAATATCTGTACCTTATATAGTGGTTAAGGGGGGAGGAGCCAGGAAGGGCAGCGGGGGAGGAGGAGTTGTGAATATGGTCAAGCACTGCTTCTGTTATGCTGCTGGGTGGGTAAATTAATTAAATACGATTATTTTTATTAAATTTTATTTCATTTTTTACCTACGTGACTTTACCGAAAGAACTAAGAGTATAAGATCACCGTACTCAGAGTCATTCAGTAACTCCTTAAATTGGCGGCTGTTAAACCCTCTGCTTTTGACAAAATGTATGCATGACACTACTGTTGACATCCCATTGTTGAGCCGCAACGACTGTGCACAGATACTTTATTGGTGTATGATGCAGTAGCATATAATTAAATCACTTGGATCAAGACTGTGACGATTCAGTTCTTTCTTGACAAATGAAATTAACCATTTTTTGCGAGCCAACCATGGCTGGAGCTCCATCTGTAGTAAAGCCACTAAACTTTTCAAATGTTAGCTCAAGTTTTTTCATTGATAAAACAAGTTTCTCAAACAAGTCCTCACCTCTTGTAGTGCCATGCATGGCTTCCAGTGACAGCAGTTCCTCTCGCGTGCCAATCTGCAGTTATCCCACGAACGAAAACGGCCAGTTGGGCAGTATTTGTTATGTCCGTTGTCTCGTCACAAGCCAGACAGAAAAATTGGAAATCTGCAGAATACTTTAGTGTTTTTTCAATATCTTGTGCAAAGTCAGTAATCCGATCTGAGACGGTTCTCCGGGATAAACTAACACTCTGAAACAATTTTACTTTGTCTGGTGCTAACTCCGCAGCAGCCACCATGCACTCTATCACAAACTCTCCCTCTATATGAGGCCTCAACGTCTTTGCAATTAGCTCGCTCACTACATAACTCGTCTGAAATACGTTGTCTCTGCCACAACGAGGCCGAGGGAAAGCGGCTTGTGATTCCAAACTCCGCTGAAGAGCATTGATTTTATCCAGACGCATTTGGCCTCCCAATTCATTGAGTTTAGCATGTTTTGAGCTGTAATGACGCTCCAGTTTGGCTTTTTTCAATTACTGCTAACACATCGCCACAAACTCGGCATACAGGTTTGCCTTTGACTTCAACAACAATTTTTTTTGTCCATTTCTCTTGGAAAGATCGATACTCTGCATCAACTTTTCATTTCTTCGTAGTCGCCATTTGTAGGATGTCACACCGCTTAAGTTTTAATAGCTATCCAGTGTGTGTGTGTCGCCAGCGACGCGATTATTCAGTAAAGCAAAGCTACTGAGCAGGATGGGGGCCGTCACGTCATTGTGGACGGGAGCAACGTCGCCATGGCTCGCGAGTGGAAGTGAGCGAATGAGTGAGGAGGCCGTGATGGCGGGGAGGAGGCCGTGATGGCGGGGAGGATGCCGTGATGGCGGGGAGGATGCCGTGATACACTCACTAATCATACACTGACCCACTCACACATCATACACTGACTCACTCACACATCATACGCTGACTCACTCATCATACGCTGACTCACTCACACATACACTCACACAACCACTGACGCATTCACTCATCATACACTCACTCACAATACCACTCACTCACATCATACACTGACTTACTCATCATACACTGGGAGTGACGCATACTGCCAGCTATGGCTGGAAGTTTGGTCGTACATGTTATGTATATCGTGTATTGTTAAATTTGAATCACAGTTCCTATGATCACTGTTATTACATTGTTTTTATAGCTTTATTTTGGTGATTTCGAAAACATATGGTTAAGCCATGTTTCTTGCAGAAGTGCGGAGTTGGCCTGATAACTTTAATCTAAATTGTCTCATGGTTGTTATTGTTTGACTTGCATCACACTGGGATTTTTGCACACAGCGTTGTAATACGGTGTTTTTTTCTGGAAGATTTGCTTGTTTATCCAGGATGTTTCTGTTGCGCGTCATCGCTTTAAGATGTTCTCTGTTAATATTTTATATGTTGCGGTTGCACTGGACTCAAGAGTCGCATGGCTCACAGGGCTATACCTAATAAATGGAACTTGATTTTGCTTTGATTGCTGTTCTAATCCTGCATCTTGTATTTGGAACATATCCAACGTTCGTATCATCGACTCTTGAGGTCTTTTCTGTGTACTGTCATTTCCTTAATCTTCATCAGAAATTCAGTTTTTGCGAGGATTTGTTGATCGTGGACGTGTGGATAAAGGTTGGATTGGAGGTATTATCTGTCGACAAAGAATTCGACAACATCGTCGTCAATCATCGGAGGCAAGGTCATCTCATCGCATCTCGTCTCATCATCACCGTATCGCCGTAGTTTCGCCGCAGTGTGTTAACACTTTCGCAACATGTACACTCCCAGCCTGCCTGGCACTGACTGTCCTCTGAGCCACCGCAATACAGGCAGACGAGCCATGGGCAGCCGACGAGAAGCATACGTGTCTGTCCTGTCATGTAATCGTATGTGTCCTTTTCGATTTAAAGCTTTCGTGACTGCAGGGATTCATCTTCTTGTTTCTTTCGGTAAAGTCACGTAGAAGGGAAGTAATAAAATAATAAAAATAAAACATAATAAAACAATTCTCACGACGTTTCGGCTACAACGCAAGCAGCCGTCTTCAGGTGAAGAATGAGACACTACCAAACTAGGAGCTTATATATAAGCTGCATTGGGGGTTGAAGAGCGCCTTAACAAAAAGAATGTGCATGTGAAGAGGGATTTAGCATATTCATGGAAAATGCGTAGGCGTTGGGCGGGGGGGTGTCAAAGTCATATTATGCCCATGCATTATGCAGGATCAGCAGCAACCAAGGGGGTGCAGGGATTAGCAGTAACAAAGGAAAGGAATGTTAATGATATGTAGCTGCAGTTACTCAACAACCACGTAGAAAACTAAAGTATAAACTACATAAAAAACTAAAGTATAAACTGCATCGCACCATCAGTATACTTACTATACTCTATAATAAGCTGAGTTACTAACAGCAAGTAATACATTACAATTTTACCTCGTAAAAATTCTATAATAAAAATTCTATAATAAGCATATTATAGAATTTTTACGAGGTAAAATTGTAATGTATTACTTGCTGTTAGTAACTCAGCTTATTATAGAGTATAGTAAGTATACTGATGGTGCGATGCAGTTTATACTTTAGTTTTTTATGTAGTTTATACTTTAGTTTTCTACGTGGTTGTTGAGTAACTGCAGCTACATATCATTAACATTCCTTTCCTTTGTTACTGCTAATCCCTGCACCCCCTTGGTTGCTGCTGATCCTGCATAATGCATGGGCATAATATGACTTTGACACCCCCCCCGCCCAACGCCTACGCATTTTCCATGAATATGCTAAATCCCTCTTCACATGCACATTCTTTTTGTTAAGGCGCTCTTCAACCCCCAATGCAGCTTATATATAAGCTCCTAGTTTGGTAGTGTCTCATTCTTCACCTGAAGACGGCTGCTTGCGTTGTAGCCGAAACGTCGTGAGAATTGTTTTATTATGTTTTATTTTTATTATTTTATTACTTCCCTTCTACGTGACTTTACCGAAAGAAACAAGAAGACGTATGTGTCCTGTCTATCCCATAATGGACATTCCTTGGTTGTCCATCAAAATTTACGTTATTATTAGGATTCACTTAATATAAATTTATGTTGCTATGAAAAAAGCTCCTAGATTAATTGAATTTCGAGTTCCGCCTGCGGTTGCCTTGGCAGGGCCAGACGAAATGATTTCGCAGGCCTTATACGGCCCGCGGGCCTGACGTTCCCCACCCCTGCTCTAAGCAAACATACCACTGGATATAGACCAAAAGATAATACGTGTCGTCATACACATTCAGCACCACCTTTGCATTGTATTATTTACACAGCATATGCAAATAAATGGGTGTTGTAATGTTTTACGTGTTAGGTGTGTTTACAAGCTGTGCAATAGGGGTTCACAACCCAACGTTAAACATTGAAAAAACAAATCGTGCCAGTCTCTAAGGGAGCCTTGTAACAGACAGAGGATTACTGCACAGAGTTCAGGAGACTCGCAGCAAGAACCTGTCATGCTCCATCATCTTCTGATCTATGTGGCTCTTGGGGCAATGGGTAAGTGCTGTTCTCATTAAGAATACTCACGAATCAGTAAAGCATTTTAAACCAACGCCAACCAGTAATTTAATCACAAGTTCAAAGTGATGTTCTACTCAAATGAGTATTGAGCTGGCACTTATCTCCTGTTTTACAACCCTGTGAGCCTTTGGTGGATATTCAACATTTCCTCTGGTGGGGAGACGTGTTTATCCATAGGAAAATCACTGTTGACTTCTGAGACCACTGTTAGTAATTGTATCGAATCCAGAGGGATGATGGGCTTGTCAGTCCCTGCAACCAGAATTTGAACCTTTCGGTTGCGAGCCGCTGGTTCTGCTGCTCAGCCACAGGGTCGGATATGGGTTAATCTAGCCCTGGCTGTCCCGCTCTACTGTGATAGTAATGTGCCGTGCCGCATGTAATTCGCACTCCCCAGAATGTACGCTGCCCCCAGTCACCATTTGCCGTGTGATATTTATTACCCCCGGGTTAGGCTTGGAGTTAGGGTTCCACAGTGGCGAGATGTGAACTACCTCGGAGGTCGTGGGATCGATTCCGACCCTGACGCATGGACCTTTGGAGTTTGCATGTTCTCCCCATGGTCGCTTGGATTTTTCTCTGGGTCTTTCGGGTTTTGCCTCCACATTTAGAAACATGCGTTTAAGAGTATTTAAGAACGGGAGACACAGCAGAGCCTCACCATTCTGGCGAATTGCCCGATTATTCTGGATGCAATTACCAGCGAAACGTCGTACTCAAATTGTAAATGTTGTGGTTTCACGCTTCAACACACCGGTGGGCTAAAGCAGTGAACTATTTGTCTTTTGTCAACGTGACACTTTTTTACTGATTGGCCGTGTCGAGTGGTGGAGGGTTACGACACATTTATAAATAACGCGATCTAAACCCAAAAACGTTGATTATGAGTATTTGGCTGTTTTAAAGTTCCACATTATTGAGATATCAGTTGTGGCTCGGTCGCTTCTGAAAAATATCTGTATAGCTCAGTAGGCCTTACCAGGTAAACATAGTTTTTCTATACCTCAACAGATTTTCAAACTAAAGGTTGTCTTATGCAGGTTGAGGTTATTTAGGGACACCCTGAAATGTATCATGAATGTTGCTACTGGCGTATAACATTTTGATGGCCTACAAATTGGTCCCCCAGCCAGACTATGCTGGTGCCGTGTACATGTGCAGGCGCCCAAGAGGTACGAGACCAGAGACAAGAGGCTATGTGGCCTGTATAGTGGGAGAGGTCAGGACACAGATGGCGAGCGTGAAGATGAGTAGGAATAGAGTGTATATATGTCTACTCGTGCATTAGCACCGTGGTAAAGTTGGTTTGAAGTTCGATATCCATTTTATTTTTGAAACGGAATCTCACCTCCACGCCTCAAACCTGAAATCATGGCCAGTTGTGAATTCCTTCACGACCTTCGCTTTGTGCTGTTAATGGCCTATGGGGAAAAATAGCTTGCCCATTTCCAATTGTGATAGGCACGTGTACATATATATAAAAAATGTGTATAGGATTCAAAGCACAACTCACTTATTTTCCAGAGCTCACCCCACGACCCTTTAATCTCTCCCTTGTAACCACCATCGTTACTGTTCGCTCTTCATATTCCCGTTACGTCCACAAATTTACGTGCGTAATGAATAGCATTTTAATTATTATGATATTGCTATCACTCATTCCCCATTCATTCAATCCGTCATCATTTACTGTTATCAATTTCGCTTTCACAGATTTGCCCGTTGCTTTCTCCCATGTATTTTATTCACCTCATCGCCACCATGACATGCATTAGTACCGTTCTTAATTTTTTGTAAAGCGCCTTACTTAAGACGCTATATACATTATGATAAGATGAGAGGTGGGAGGGCAGAAAGGTAGGAAACGAAGGCAGAATGGAGAGGTAACAATCTGATAGGAGAGGTGAAACGGAAGGTCGTAACCGTTGGTCATTGGGGTTGTTTGACAATACTTCACCACGCTGCACGGTGTGATCTGATAAATGTAAGTGCCCAGGTTCGTTTCACACATCACCTGCTGCTGTTGTTAACCATGGCGGGGAATCAAGCCCCACTGGGCGGATTCATAGCAGAGTTCACTAACCACTAAGGTCAGTGATTTCTACTACTTTTATTTGGAAAACCACTAACTGTGGTGTTAGCGTTACATTGCTACACTTAACTACTGTAGGTTCAAAGTCTCAAAGCAATAACCTGTTTGTGTGACTCCACACACTCCAGTCTCTCAAGTTTCAATATCTGCACAGAGGCAGAAAAGAGTGAGATCAAATGAAGTTGCCTATTTTTTGCGATTTTACACATGATAATCAGAAGTTATAGGCATCGCTTTCATGTTTTAATGCTCATCATATAATATGATGACAGTCAAAATGCTCATCTTTGTTGGTGGTCCTGAGCCGTTTGTGGAAATTCCAAATTTTTTGGACGTGATCCAGTCTCGCTTGACCCCATTTTTGACTTGCCCCAAAGTTTGAGGCTCTACTCATTATAAGCGATCCTGGAGAGACGATGTATTGGTGGAGTTTATCCTCAACTTGCATTCGCACAGGCCTCCTTTCAAGTGTGAACTCGAGATCGGGATGTCATCTTGGCCAAAGCCATTAACGCCACCACACCTCGCCAACACCTTCTACCCTCTGCCAGAATATACAGCTGCTGCACAGTAGATACGTGACTTCCACTATCCACCCTCAGGATCTCCCACCGTCCGCTCTTAGGTCTTCCCCTTGGTCGTCGGACTCGTGGAGACCACTCCAATGCCTGTCGCAGTAATTGGCCCTCCTCCGCCCTGCACACGTCCCACCCAACACCAAAACACTTGTCTACAATGTTAATTTCTTCTGCATTGCTGATCCCATTCTGCCATGCAATTCCCAGCCTCACACAGCTGGGCTCAACAACAATTCATTTTCAAGCTGCTTAATTAGAGTTCAGATCTCTAAGCCATACAATAACACATGGAGCACTCCTGCCTCAAATACCATGTTCTTTACACTCAGCCCTATCTCTCTTCACTTCCAAAGTCGTTTATGTAGCCCATCACAACCCTGCCCTGCTCTAGCAATACCCTTCTTTAACTGCTTCTCATAGACCCCTGCATTTTGAACGTCACTGCCCAAGGACACAAAGTCCTCAACTACGTTAACATTCTCTCCTAATGGGACTCTTAATCATTCCTACTATAATCACCCAGGAATGTCTCTCCTTAACGCTCGTGACGTCACTACACATCGACCAGCCCCCCTCATTAATATTCATGAGCAGGTGACATCACTCAATATGGAGTACTGCCCCCCCCCTCACTAATAATCATGAGCAAGTGACGTCACTCCACATCGAATAGCCCCCCTCAATCATAATTATGAGCAGGTGACGTCCTCCAAATGGACACCCCCCCAATTCAGAATAATTAGCGGCTGACGTCACTCCACGTGGGGGGCCGAGGCGCCTCCTCCCCCCTCCTCGGCGTCAACTTACAACCCTCACTACCAAGGCAGTACACTCATGTCACGCGATCTCCGTAACGTTATTGAGACATCAAAGTAAAAAGGACGTCATGATGAATAAGGGTTTATAAATCTTGACTTAAAGCTTTCTTGACTGCAGGAATTCATATTCTTTGGGTCTTTCGGTAAAGTCACGTAGAACAAAGAAATTACAAAAAACTGCAATGTTTCGATTGCAACACAATCAATCGTCATCAGGAGAAGAAAATAGGGGGAAAGCTGCTGAGGCAGGATGTTTTAAAGGTTTTAAATGGGTGTAGTCCAAGGGTCATAAACGAAGTGGGCGGGGCTAGTGATGTTAAAGTGAGAAATTTTCATGTAAATGTAAGCAGCAGGAGGAAAAAAAGAGGGTGAAAGCTGCTGAGGCAGTATGTTTTAAATGTTTTAAATGGGTGTAGTCCAAGGGTCATAAACGAAGTGGGCAGTGCTAGTGATGTTAAAGTGAGAAATTTGCATGTAAATGTAAGAAGTGTCATCAGGAAGAAAAAAGAGGGGGAAAGTTGATGTCTCGGCCTTGCTTTGCGCTGCGTTGCACCACTATCTGAATAGATAACCTCGTATTCAATTTCGATTTAAAGCTTTCGTGACTGCAGGGATTAATCTTCTTGGTTCTTTCGGTAAAGTCACGTAACCTCGTATTCAATAAACCTTCGGAGCCAGGGTGAACATCCGACTCCAAACATATTTAATGAATTGAATGAGTTAAAACTGATGGGAAAACACAGCACAAAATACAGGATCTGTTAATATTTGGAAATATCAATACAATTAATGAAAACTACAGCATCATAACATTGTCTTAGATAACATGAAACTCAACAATAGATCCTGGATGGACCAGGCACCTACATTAGTACTGAATAGCTATACAAGAGAATAATCTACTGTCTTAAATAAGGGCAGATCGTGTAATCACCATTCTGTAGCCTAAATGTACAGCACTGCACATAACACTGAACTGTGGATGAGATATTTTGTCATCCTTGCTCTCAAGATCGCAATAAGGTTACATGAGTACAAGTCTGACTCGACTTTTTCAATTAAAAGTAACATTCACAATAATGCAAGTGGCAGGCTTCGTTGTTAACTAGGCCTCATATTTATAATAACAATTTAACAGCATTATAAAGGCATTTACAGCATTATAACGGCCATCCACACATTATAAGAGCATTCCCAGTATTATAAGAACATAAACAAACTTACAGACAATGCTTCTTAAAGTCCTACAATGAACATATGCACCTGTCTTCACTGAGACGCTATTTGTGCCTCCATTTTGTACTCTCTGTAATGGCTGACACCCTGCCGCATGGCTTAGAGAATGTCAAATCGTAACTTCCTGGTTACGTGACCAAACTCAACATCAATACAGGAAATTCCTGTGTATGTACACCCCCACACCTGCCGTGAGGCAGAACAGTTGCTGAGGCAGGCTGTATTAGAGGTTTGAAATTGGTGTAACCCAAGGGTCATAAACGAAGTGGGCAAGGCTAGTGATCTTAAAGTGAGAAATTTGCATATATAATTGGATAGCTACCTCCACAACGAGGGTGCGGAGGTGGCCATTGTATTGTGAGAGATTAGCATGTCAATGTAAGATCGCAGAACCGCCGCCACATCGAGGACAAATAACTACTTACATCGGAAGGTAGGATGGAAACATCACAGCCAGTTATGACTTAAACTGGTTAATAACATCCTTCCAATGATTGCTCAGTTTGTACCCATATTCTCGGTTGAAATTGTGTCTATATATCTGGATGGTTTCATGAACGAATCTTTGTTGATAGCCAGTGGGTTTGCAGAGTACCTTTGTCTTGGAGAAATCAATTTCGTGTGAGCCCACAGCATTAAAACAATGATCAGCCACTGCCGAGGTATTGGTCCTACCGTGTTTCAGATCTGCCTTTTGTTCATGAACACGGTCCGAGACATGTCACTTAGTTTCCTCAATGTAACTACTGCCGCAGACACAGCTTAGTTTGTAGACGCCGGAGTATTGCATGTGTAGAGGTATTATTGTGCATTCCCCACGCTGTTAGCCGGAAAATATCTATAGGGGCGGAAGAGGGGCTGAGCCCCAGTGGTAAGGGACTATGGCCAACGGTAACCAAGATGCAGACCTCAGATCCTAGGAGGGGGCTGGGGGATGACATCACCCCCAGGTCCTGCAGGAAGGTTCAGGAAGGAAGGCGTGGCCGGGGCAGAGCGAGCCATGGCCCGAAGACCGAAGAGCCTCCTGGAAGAGAAGAGCCCAATGGGCAGAGCCGTACCCCTCGCAAGGGTCAGCTCAAGCTTACACCAGTGAAGACCAGCTTCACTCAAGAAGCGTGTAGATTAGCTAAGTGAGATGCGTACTAGCCCGGAGGGGCTAACTCCTTAGTGTATCGGGTGTAAGGGGCCATTACCCCTTTGTGTTAAGTAAGTATTGTTAAATAAATACATGTTGGCTCAGAGAGACTCTCCTCTAGTCATTTAACCCACGAGACATGTCAGGCATCACATCCTTCAAAGAAGGGATCAGATCACGAATTTTATGTGCTGTGTTGAATAGAACCTGGATCTTGTGTTTGCTCATGATTTTGGAAATATTTTGGTGACCCCTGCTATGTATGACAAGGTGATGGTTTTTATTGGGTCCTCAGATGGTTCTTTTCCAACGGTTGGGGTGATAGCTTTACGGATTGTGTAGTCTGAATATCCATTCATCTTGAGAGCTTGGTGTACGTGTTCCAGTTCACTGGCTAGGTGGTGATGGTCGGACATACATCGAGCTCTATAGTGTAGAGTTTTGATGAGGGAGTTATTCTGGGATGGATGGTGGTGGGAGTCAGGTTTTAGGCATCCATATGGGTCACTTTGTTGTAGACAGAGTTTCCCATTGATCCATCTGGTCTCTTTTCGATTAAAACATCAAAGAATGGTAACTTGACCTCCTTTTGCACCTCCATGGTCAATTTGATGGCTGGGTGTATGTAATTGATGTGGTTAAAGAAATTGGTTCAGAGCCGTTAGGCCATGTGGCCAGATGACGAACGTGTCATCTATGTACCTCTTCCACAAGGATGGATATAGAGTGGATGCCTGGATGGCATCAGTCTCAAAATGTTCCATGAAACATTGGCTACAACTGGAGATAAGGGAGAACCCATTGGGGTACCTTCAACTTGTTTGTAGAATGTTCCATTCTGGTGTAGTAAATGTTGGTGAGGCAGTGTCTAACCAGGGCCGGTACATCAGCATTCAGTCCTTGTTGGACCAAATCTTCAATGATTGCAATGGTGTCAGGCACAGGAACTTTGGTAACCAAAGAGACTACATCGATACTAACGAGAAAATCACCTGGAGATAGTGAGATGCCCTTATTTAATGATACCAAGTGAGCTGAGTTAAGTACAGCTGAGGTGGTCTTACCAGTGAATGGTTTTATGGTCTCAGACAGACATCGGGCCAGTTTGTAGGTGGGTGAGTCAATGGTGGAGACGATAGGACGAAGTGGTGTACCTTCGTTATGGAATTTTGGTAAGCCCTACAATCTGGGTGGTCTAGCAACAGAGGGTGTTAAGGAAAACCGCTTGGTTGGTTCGATTTTACATTGAAATTGACATGCTAATCTCTCACAATACAATGGCAACCTCCGCGCTCTTGTCGTGGAGGTAGCTCTCCGATCTTACATTTACATGCAAATGTCTCACTTTAACATCACTAGCCCCGCCCACTTCGTTTATGACCCTAGGGCTACACCCATTTCAAACCTCTAAAACAGCTTGCCTCAGCAGCTTTCCCCCTCTTTTTTTCTCCTGATGACGATAACTTGTGTTGCGATCGAAATGTCGTTTAAAAAAAAATTGTTCTACGTGACTTTACCGAAAGACACAAAGAATAAGGGATTCTAACTTTAAAATGAAATAGGTTTGTGTCAACGCGCCCTAAAAAATTGCACACGCATTAATGCAATATCACGTCGCAGTCTGCTTTTCACTTGCAAGTTTCAGATTTACTGCAATACACCCGTCCTTGGACGAGCAAAAGGCTAGTTATGAAAGAATATCTATGCCCCCTCGTATTTCCATCTGCAACTTAAGGTCACCCCAGTTCTTCAATATCCATCACTTAATCCTGATATGCCTGCAAACTACCACGCTATTTCAAATCTTCCATTCTTACCGAATGTCATCAAACGTGCCATATACGATCATCTAATTAACCGTTTTCTTTAACATTAACCTCTTTGACCAAGTTAAATCTGTTTTTTAATCACTTAACCAATCTGCTTTAATTCTTGTCTCAAATGACCTTTTTTTCTCCTGACTCTGGATCTCTTTCTTCCTTGGTTCTCATGTATTTATCCTCTGCATATCTGCATTTAAGACCATTGATCATTCTATTTTCTTCGAGTGCCTTCACATTCATGTCGGCTGGTTAGAAAGGCATCGAACCAGCCGACATGAATGTTAAGGCACTCTCATCGTCTGTATTACGTTTCTAGAAATTAGATAGATCGTTTATTGTCATTGTCACCAGTACAACGAAATTTAAAATACTCACCAGTCAGGGCATCATTCATAAATTTAAATTAAATAAAACAAGAAAATAAAAATAAAATTAAATGAAAGATAATCAATTTATACTATATATAAAAACAGCCCAAGTATACCCACATACCCACATAAGGTTACATTTTGTCATTACACATCTCTATTTCACAGTCAATTGTAAACACTATTACTTAATAATTAATTAGCATTATTGAGTGTGGTGATCGCTGTAGGATAAAAGCTATGTTTGAATCTGTTTGTCCTTGTTTTGACTGATCTGAATCGTCTGCCTGATGGCAACAGCTCAAACAGTGAGTGTCCAGGGTGAGAAGAGTCCTTTATAATGTTCTGTGCTTTTTTGATGCAACGTGAACTGTGTAGTTCTTCCAGTGTGGGGAGATGGCAGCCGGCGATCTTTTGGGCTGTGTTGATGACCCTCTGGAGCGCTTTCCTCTGAGCCACTGTGCAGCTGGTGTACCATACACAGATGCAGTATGTAAGAATGCTCTCGATGGAGGCTCGGTAGAAGGACACCAGCAGTTTCTGTGTGATGTTATTATTCCTGAAAATTCTCAGGAAGTAAAGTCTCTGCTGGGCCTTTTTCAGAAGCTCAGTGCTGTTAGCGCTCCAGGTCAGGCCCTCCCCAATGTGGACTCCCAGGAAGCAGAAGTCTGCCACCCTCTCCACACAGTCCCCGCTGATGATTAGTGGTGGAGTGTCCGTTTTCTTTCTCCTGTAGTCTATTATGAGCTCCTTGGTCTTTGCGGTGTTAAGGAGCAGGTTGTTGCCCCTGCAGTATGCTGTCAGCCGTTCCACCTCGTCCCTGTAGGCAGACTCATCCCCCCCAGAGATGAGCCCCACCACTGTGGTGTCATCAGCAAACTTCACAATGGTGTTGCTATGGTGGACGGCGGCACAGTCATGTGTGTAGAGGGAGTAGAGCAGGGGGCTCAGTACACAGCCCTGGGGGGAGCCGGTACTGAGGCTCAGGGCTGTGGATGTATGACGGCCCACTCTGACCCTCTGTCTGCGGCCCGAGAGGAAACTATATATCCACATGCAGGTGGAATGTGGAATCCCCAGGTCGCCCAGTTTTTCCACCAGTTTGTGTGGGAGGATGGTGTTGAACGCGGAACTGTAATCCACGAAGAGCATCCGCACATAGCTCCCCTGCTGCTCCAGGTGTGACAGTGCAGCATGTAGTGCTGTGGCCACGGCGTCCTCCGTGGATCGGTTCGCTCTGTAGGCAAGCTGGTGGGAGTCAAGGTTTCGGGGCAAGCTTCCTATGATGTGACTCCGGACCAGTTTTTCAAAGCACTTCATCACCACTGGCGTGAGTGCTACTGGCCGGTAGTCGTTGTAGCTGGAAATGTGGGTTTTTTTGGGCAGCGGGACTATGGTGGAGGACTTTAGGCAGGTTGGTACAGTGGACTGTTCCAGAGACAGGTTGAAAATCCCTGTGAAGACTCCAGCCAGCTCGTCAGCACAGTCCCTCAGCACACGTCCCGGGACGCCATCAGGTCCCGCAGCCTTCCTCGGGTTGACGGCCCGCAGCGTGCGCCTCACCTCATGCTCCTCTACTGTGAGGTTTAAGCTGCTGTGGACCGTGAGGTTTGGTGATGCTGTCCCTTGTGGTGTCACCTCAAAGCGGGCAAAGAAGAGGTTCAACTCCTCTGCCAGAGCGTTGTCACCATCAGCAGCTCCGCGGTTGGCCCTGTAGTTGGTGAGGTGCTGGACTCCCTGCCACACCTGCCTGCTGTCGTGACTGTCCAGGCGTTCCTCAATCCTCCTCCTGTAGTCTGCTTTGGTCTTGCGGATGCCTCTCTTCAGGTTAGCTCGGGCTGTACTGTAGAAAGCTTTGTCTCCGGAGTTGAAGGCGATATTCCTCTCCTTCAGCAGTTGCTGGACCTCCCGGGTCATCCAGGGCTTCTGGTTGGGGTAAACCCGAATGCGTTTGTCCACAGTGACAGTGTCTATGCAGTTTTTAATGTAGCACAATACACTATATGTGAACACCTCCAGGTCCTGATGTTCGAAGACCCCCAGTCGGTCCTATCAAAGCAGTCCTGCAGCTGCTGGGTGGCACCCTCAGGCCAGATGGCGACAGTTTTTGTGATGGTAGGAGCCGTTTTCTTGATGGGGGCGTATGCAGGGATCAAAAGCAGGGACACATGGTCAGACTGGCCCAGGTGTGGTAGTGGTCTAGCCCTGTAGCCTAGTTTGATGTTGGTGTAGACCTTGTCCAGAATCTTAGTTCCCCTAGTAGCACACTTAACATGCTGGTGGAATTTAGGGAGTGCTGCTTTTAAGTCTGCATGGTTGAAATCCCCTGCTATAATCAGCACAGCGTCAGGATACTTGCTCTGCTGAATGCTAATGCTGCCATGTAAAAGTCCAATAGCTGAGTTAGCATTAGCATCCGGTGGGATGTAAACAGCAGTTATCATGACCACAGTAAACTCTCTTGGGAGGTAAATCGGCCTGCATTTAACAGTCACATACTCCAGATCTGGGGAGCAGTGGCTGTCTACAGTCACAGTGTTAGTACACCAGCTCTTATTCACGTACACACAGAGCCCCCCTCCTCTGCTCTTACCGGAGTCTACTGTTCTGTCCTGGCGCTGTGCTGTGTAGCCTGCAAGCTCAATAGCAGAGTCCGGGATGGATGAATGAAGCCAGGTTTCTGTGAAAAGCAGAATGCAGCTGTCCTTCACTACGTTGCTCGCTGTAGTCTGTAGCCTCAATTCATCCATTTTGTTCGTGATGGATCTGGCGTTCGTGAGAAATAGGCTGGGTAGCGGTGGTTTGAGTGGCTGCCTCCGTAGCCTGGCTAGCGCACCGGCCCTGCAGCCTCGCCTCCGTCTTCTCTCTCTACGCCGCCTTCGCCTCCTCCCCGCCGGGATGATAATCCACGGAGAGCCGGGCCTCCTCGCTAACTCCACTGGAATCTTGTGAAGACGGAGAAACTCGCTTGTAACACTCCGATCGTAACATAGTCCGATCTTAAGGAGATCGTGCCGGCTAAAGGTGTTACTCGCCCGACAAAATGAACACAAAACAAGACATAACGCGAACATAAACAACCATACAAGGCACCGACCGGGTAGACACTGAGCTGCTGCAACTGTGTGCGCCGCCATCTTCATCAGCTTGTGAGAGGTGTCACATCCTCTCACAAGCTTCTGCTTTATTGTGTTCCCCAAGGGTCTATTCTGGGTCCTCTTCAATTCACCATATATATTCTTCCGCCTTGGCAAACTCATTTCAAGCTTTGGTATAAAACACCATTTCTACGCGGATGATACACAGATTTATATTCGTTTAAATCAACTTGATTCAAATTCCCTTTCCACCCTTTATTCCTTTCTTGCTGCAGTGTCTAACTTTCTCACAGCAAATGTTATTCAACTAAATAACTCTAAAATTGAAGTTATCTTGGGGGAAAAAATCAATTACCTCACAACATCAGCAAATCTACTGTCCATCTGCTTGAATCGGATCTTCATGTTAGTTAACAGGCAAAAAATCTGGGTTTAATTATTGACTCTAACCTCTCCTTTTCTTCTCACATTTCCTATATGTGCAAGACCACTTACTTTCATCTTCAGATTTCTCGTATCTGCAATTAATTCTCTGATACAGCTACAGAAACAATAATTAATACATTTGTAACTTCCAGGCTGGATTATTGAAATCATCTGTATTTGATGTTTGTTCATCTCTCATTCAACGCGTGTAGTACATTCAATACGCAGCTGCAAGAGTACTCACTCATACCCATAAGCACCATCATATTAGTGGGCCTTACCTAGTAAAATAAAAATTGTTTTTAATTTACATTACATTTACATTACATCCAATTTACGATTCATCAGTCCAGAATCACTTTCAAGATTGCACTCACTGTTTAAAAAATTATTCCCGTGCTAGCCCCTGCCTATATTATTCCTCTGATTTCAGTTGACTCCCCTCCCCAGGTTCTCTGTTCATCTTGTCTAGGTCTGCTCTCCACCCCAAAAATAAAACTTAAAACCATTAGTGAATGAGCTTTCTCATGCGCAGCCCCTGCAGTCTAGAATGCCCTCCCACTACACATCTAATAAGTCCAACATATTATTCAAATGTGAACTAAAGGCTTTTTATTCAACCAGGTATATGCTGAAAAATAGGTAATCACTTTTGGACATTGGACCAATTGATATTAAGTTGTCGTAACGTTTTGAAACTTCACCGCCGCCCCATCTGGCTTGGTTGGTAAGTTGGGATTGTGGTCTGGGATGTGTATATCTAATTGACTAATTTTTTTCTTTTGATAACTTATTTGTTGTTGTTTTTGTGCTATTTCTTATTAGTTTTTCATTTTTTATTTTGCTTGGTAGTAGGGTTTTCATTTGCGTTGTATGTATGTGTTGGGCTTCTTTCGCACCGTACGTAGCCAACCACGTATATGGGATTTGGTCCTTATATAATTAATGTAAAGCGTTGTGGGATGCTTTTGGCATTAATGGCGCTATATAAAATTTAAGTATTGTTATTATTATAGCTAAACCGGGGTTATTGTTGTCTTTGGGTGTGCTCTTTGAACCTGAATGTTGTAGCGTATTGTGTCTCTTCAACAGGGCATGTCTCAGCTCAGAACCGCATTGTCAACGGGGTGGAAGCAGCCCCACACACATGGCCCTGGCAGGTATATACCTCACACAGCAACAGCTGCCTTTCCCCACGAAGTGATGGTGACATCCTCCTTGGCGTTCGTGCCAGCAAAATCTGATTGAGCATGTGTTGGCTGGGCACGTGAGCTACATGACCCATCTAAAGTTTCCCTCACACGTCAAAGGGATTTTTTCTAAGGCATTTTTTGTCATATATAAGCTCCCAACATAATTCAACCCTGATATAACCCACTATTATTGTAAGCAGGTCAGCCTGAATGTTTCAAACCAGCATTAGGTGTTTCTGTAACGGGGTTCAATTACAGATTTTCCACGCTTTATGGAGATTTGGTTTGTACGATTTCATTTAGATGTGGCTAACCTGTTTCTACCCAAAATTCGCGATATGCGGTTTGAATTCACTCATGCCGCTATGCAGTCGGAAGTGGGATATTGTGCGTACTACTGTATGCGCCACTTTGCATGCAGCTGTCTCGTGCTGTGCATTGTGGATTGGGTGACTGCAGTCTATGCTACGCAATTTCACTTTGTGAGCCCTTATTTGGAATGCATCTACCGCATAAAGCGAGAGAAACCTGTACATAGCATAATATTTGCATACTGGCTGCAAAAAAACCCACAAGGAATTACACATCAGGCAGCTTCACAACAATATTACATCACCAATGCAATGCCAACGCCACTCATCTGATTGGGCATAAGACCTCTTGGCATCAGCACAATCCCCTCCCATCCCTCTCAACAACACCATCACTCAGATGAGGGACGGTAGCAGACCCGATAATAATAATAAAAAAAACAGATGGCAGTTAATCCCCACCTCTTCATGGATACTTTCAAGGATAACAGAAGGATCACTCCCTTCTCAGAATGGGTGGGCATCAGCATACTCTCCATGCCATTGTGGAGTAGTGGGGATGACGTCATTTGCGTGGTCTCAGTACACAGAGTTCAATGTTATAGGACAAAGGTCAATTCCCACCGTGTGCAAATTATCCCATGATTATACAGTGCACACAGTTCACCATTGCCTCACTGGGGTGGACCATCAGTGAACGTGTCCACTAGAGCCAACTGCCGCGAGCACACGCACTCTCCGGGCCAGCCCCGTACCATTCCAGTTCCAGCACGGTTAAATTTTGATTTAAAGCTTTCGTGACTGCAGGGATTCATCTTCTTGGTTCTTTCGGTAAAGTCACGTAGAAGGGAAGTAATAATAAAAATAAAACATAATAAACATAATAAAATTTTATTATGTTTTATTTTTATTATTTTATTACTTCCCTTCTACGTGACTTTACCGAAAGAACCAAGAAGATTTAGCACGGTTCACGAGCGGCTGTGGATATAATGCTTGATGTCCTTCTGTGTGCCTCAACTCGATAAACCCGACGTTGTTTTTTTTTCCGATGCAGGCGTCGCTACAGGCGCAGACGGGGACTGGCTGGTACCACGTGTGTGGTGGCTCGCTCGTGCGACAGCAGTGGGTGATGACCGCCGCACACTGCATCCAGTGAGTTGTGTTTGTGTGGCACAGGGTGTCAGGTAAGGGTCTGAGAGAAGCTCCACAGCCCCTCCCCATTAAAAGTCCCACATCAAGGTAATATTAATGGATCGCGGAGGGGGGGTACTAAGTAAGGTACAGTATTTATACGAGCTGTGTAACACTGAAGCTGCGCCCACCCTGCACGCATGCGTATTCTACAGTTTTTCAGCGTCTGATACGGCTGGAAACAGCCAGTACCAGCGGAGAGCCATGGGGTATGGATGCACGCCTCCATACGGCGTGGACTGGGGGACATCGCGCGTCAGCATTTCTTGTGTACAGGTTTCGAGTTGGAGTTCGAGAATAAAACGGAACCCACCTGGAAGAAGCCTCACGTCCATCGTTGTGTGCAATGCGGACACTAGAGTATGTTGGCATACTATCTTTAAATCAAATGTGCAGCCAACGATCTGGGCACGAGCTCAAACAGTTCGAAAGTGCTACATTTTCAATGGTGTTACAATCATCATCATTGGCCACAATCCACTAGATGAAGACCTCCCCAAGCTGTAGTCATCATATCATGGTCATGAGATGCAAAGGTCCCTCTAACTCATGCATGGTGGATGTCCTCTTAGATGTGGTCGTTTATTTTTCTGCTGGCCATTGCGAGTTTAGTCCAGTGTTCCGTATTGTCCCTCCTCGTGTATATTGTCTGCATTGACAAATGGATCAGATACGTGGATATCGACAGATAAATGAAACAAACGATGAATAGTGTGCAAAGGAGCTTAGAGACGTGCATCCTTATTAGTGCAATGAGTGGCAAGGAGAGCAAAAAATATAATAATAGGGGTTTTCCCCTTTTTTTCTCATTTCCTGCCATTTTCTGCCTAAAATATTAAAAAATTAACTTACACATAGGATGCACTTTTTTAATGTTTTACAATAATGTCTAATAGTGTATTGTATTACATTGCTCTGTTTTTTTCTTTTTTTACATTTTCTTGTTTCATTGTATGGAATGGCAGAGATTAGGGATTAATAAAGTACAACCATAACCACAATCATATAAACAGAAATCTATTTTATAGCAATATATTGTGGGGGACATTTTGAGCATATTTGAATATTGGGGGGGATGTGTCCCACCCAATAAATATTATAATTACGGCCTTGCTGCTGATCAAGATCCCTATTTATAATCTTGGTTTGCCACTGAATAAGCATGGGTTTCTTAAGTGCAGCGAATTCATGACTGTGAACTACAAATCACAGCCTACATTTGGTTTCAAATCTGGCCTAGGTCTGCAGATAATTTATTTTTGTAATACTGTAGAAGTTGAAAATTCTATGCTCCAACAATCCACAAGTTCTATAATTCTCAGCGCCCATGTGGTCCACAACTCCTATATAATTCACAGGGCCAGAGATCCCAAAATCAGAATTTTTTCTGCGGAAGTTTGGCTTTTATTTGCGGTGTACCGCCGGTTACAAAATCTACTGGGAGATCCCCCACATATCACCGTGGATTATAGGAGTTTCTCTTTATATATGTTTGTAGTTCACTCATGATTCGACTCCAATATCCTATGGTGATAATAAAAACCATTTAAATCCCTTTGTTAAGCTACTTCTCGATGAAGGCTTTCTCATATTGTCTAACTTCATGGGTATTGTTTAACCGTATTTCATCTTGGTGGTAAATGCAGAGCACTGAACGGGGGCATGGAGGGTGGGATGTGGTTGCAAAATCGGTTACGTTTGTGTAAAGTAGTAACTCGGCAGGAGACGACTTCACGGGTAGCACACTCTTTATTTTCACCAACTTGTAGTTACACGGATGACTAACACCCTACTTCGTTACACGGGTGACCAACACCCACTTAGCTACACGGGTGACGGACACCCACTCAGCTACAACTTCGTTACACGGGTGACCAACACCCACTTAGCTACACGGGTGACCAACACCCACTCAGCTACACGGGTGACCAACACCCACTCAGCTACACGGGTGACTAACACCCACTCAGCTACACGGGTGACCAACACCCAC
Source organism: Lethenteron reissneri (assembly GCF_015708825.2). Taxonomy (NCBI): domain Eukaryota; kingdom Metazoa; phylum Chordata; class Hyperoartia; order Petromyzontiformes; family Petromyzontidae; genus Lethenteron; species Lethenteron reissneri. Next base: position 7,808,768 of record NC_083842.1, on the reverse strand, counting down.
TCAGCTACACGGGTGACTAACACCCACTCAGCTACACGGGTGACCAACACCCACTCAGCTGTACTGACACGGGCTCTTACGCCCCGTAGCCTTCCGGGACACACCCAGCCGGGGTGCCCGTCTCGGCTCTGGGTACCACCGTCCCGACCCACACGGGCGTCGGACTACGGTCCCCCCAGTCTCGGCTCCGAGCCACACAGGGCCCCGGTCCCCACAAGGACGGCGGGACTAGGGGTCTCGGGCCCCTACCTCCTCCACCCCGTCTTCGGTCTTCAACTGGTTAACACTGACCACGAGTGCTCTCGCGCGTCCCCCTTTATACCCCTCCTGCGGACGTCGCTGAGAGTACCCACTTATCTGACCAATCACTGCGCACTCGCTACGATCCTCTTTTCCCAGCTTGTGTGAGCGCGCCTCACCACCGGCGCGCGCGTCCATGCCACGCCCACATCGCGTGCCCAACCCCGCGCCCCGTGATCCATCACTGCCGGCGCACGTCAATACCACCACTACATCACCCCCTACCACATAGCTCGCAGCCGACCCGGCTGCTAACAAAACATACAACACCCCTTCACTCCCATGTGTGCCCCGTAACATAACACAAACCCTAACAACACAACATGAACACTGCAATCCGCAAAACCCCGCAACCGCCACACCCGCAACAAGAACAACATGCACAATCCGGCGAGTGGCAACGATACTGTGTATGCGGAAAGAGTAACAATAAAAAAAAATTTCTTTAATCATTTTCTCTTCTTTTCTCTCCGACTCATGCAGCGTCCCAATGTCCGAGCGTCCCTTGAACGGGACATTACCCCGGCAGAGGGGGAAGCCGGCAACGAAGTCGGGCTTTAATACAAAAAAAGAAAAAAAAAATTTCTTTTTTTTTTTTTATGAAAAGTGTTGCGTCCTTGCCCGAGTCCGCCTTGCCGGACCGTCGTACGGCACAGGACGCAGTTGGCCATCCGGCGGCGCCGGCAGTTCAGGAAGGCATGGGCCAGGGCTCCGCGCGAGCCCCGGGGTTCCGGTTCCCGACGGTCAACAGCCGTCAGGTCCGAGACACCTGGGGGTGGGTCAGGTGGAGACACGTGAGGATCAGCCTGCGACACATCCCTCCCCGAGTCGACGGTCACATCACACGCTCGGTCGTCACGGCACAACCCGGGGTCACGCGGCGCCGCGTAGGGTTTCAGTCGGGAGGGGTGCACGTACCAACGGCGTTTTCCCCATTTAATCTGTATACTCTGGGGTCGTGCAACCCGCACAATTTCCACCGGTCCCCTCCATGGTCTCAACAGTTTGGGGGACGTAGCCAACGGTGCGTGTGGACAATGCAGCCAGGCCTTATCGCCCGGTTCCCAATTGTGCGTATGCACCTTCCGTTCATGCAATCGCTCGTTCGCGATCTGCCGAGAGCGTGAATTCAATCTCGCAGCCTCTCGCGCCTCAGCCAATTTGGCAATGTTAAACTTAATGTGGTCTGCCAATTTAGATTTTGCACGTGGCTGTGAAATCCCCAGTTGGACGTCCATGGCCGGATCAGCCTCCCGCCCATACATCAGAAAAAATGGAGAAAACCCCGTCGCCGCATGGGGTGCCATCCGATAGGCCGCTAGTACCCCCGGTACCTGTAAGTCCCAATCCACCTGGTCGTCGCATACCTGTTGGCACAGCATAGACGTAATCGTCCTGTTCAGACGTTCAACCATACCGTCAGTCTGCGGGTGGTACGGGGAGGTACGTACTTTCTTTGTACCCAACAGGTCGCACACCTCGCGCAACAAAACACTCGAAAAGTTCTTCCCTTGATCCGTCAGCAAGCGTTCGGGGGCGCCTTTGTCCAAAACGTAACCTTGGACAAAGGCGTCCGCCACTGCCGCAGCCGACTGGTTGGCGAGTGGCCACGCCATGGGCCAGCGGGTGAAGTACTCTACGCCAACCAGCAGGAATTTATTTCCCCGGGGTGTAGTGGGAAAGGGCCCCAAGATGTCTAGCGCGACCAATTCGTTCGTGCGCGAAACTTGAATGGATTGAAGCGGTGGATTAGCCGCTATTGGTGGCGGTTTTCTTTTAGCGCACCCTACACACACCTTAAGAATGTTCGCCACGTCATTGCCCATCCCAGGCCAATAGTAGTCTCGCTGAATGAGGGCGAGCGTTTTGTGAAACCCCAGATGCATGAGTCGTTCATGGGCAGCCAGGACGACCTTACCCCGTACAGCAACCGGCACCACAAGCATGTGACGCCGGGACATGGAGTCCCACTTCATCAAGAGGCCCTGTCTGCACACCCAGGAACCGACCCGCGTTTCCCCGCCTTCGGGAACGTTAACCTTCCGACGTAGCGCGAGTAGGGAGCTGTCGGCCATTTGCAGACGGCCCCACTCGATGAGAGGCAATGCTAACAGCGAGTCCCTCCCCGTGGGGGCGTCGACCCCCGTAGTATCCGTGGCGGCTAGCACCACTTCCGCGGGGACATCGACAGAAGGTTTACACCGCGCCGATCCTAACTGACATGCGCATTCCGTACGCGTCGGCAACCGTGACAATGCATCCGCATTCGAGTGGCGCAACCCCTTGCAGTAAATCGTCGTGAATTGGTAGTCCTGAAGGACCTCCAACCATCGGGACAATTGGCCGGATGGCTGCGCCACCCGCATAGCGTATTGGAGAGCCGCATGGTCCGTGCGAACCGTAAAGTGACGGCCATACAGATACGGCCTGAATTGCTGTATAAAAAACACAATCGCCAGCAATTCACGCCGTGTCACGCAGTAGCGTTGTTCCGCGGGGGACAGAACCCTGCTACCGTAGGCGACCACCCGTTCGACCCCCCCGACCACCTGTGAGAGCACTCCCCCGATACCCGTGTTACTGGCATCCGTGTCGAGCACAAACGGTTGCGTGAAATCGGGGTAACACAAGGGGGGAGCCTGCACCAAGGCGTCACGAAGGGAGCAGAACGCGGCCTCCTCCTCCGGCCCCCAGTGAAACCGCACCCCTTTAGCCGTCAAGGCGTGCAGGGGCCTGGCTATGGTGGCAAACTGTTTGACAAAACGACGGTAATAGGAGGCAAATCCTATGAAGCTGCGGACTTCAGTAACAGAGGTCGGTGTTGGCCATGAGCCGACGCATTGCGTCTTAGCAGGGTCCGTCGAGATCCCCGAACGGCTAACGATATGGCCCAAATACCTGACCGATTCCCGAAGCAGAAAACATTTAGCCGGTTTAAATTTAAGCTTCGCGGAACGCATCCTGAGAAACACTGCCCTCAGTCGCTGGAGGTGCTCCTCAAAGCTTCGGCTGAAAACGATGATATCATCGAGGTAAATCAAACAGGTGTCCCATTGAAGGCCTGACAAAACCAATTCCATGAGCATCTGGAACGTGGCAGGAGCGGAATGTAAACCCATGGGCAATCGGTTGAACTCAAATAGGCCTCCCGGTGTCCGGAAAGCGGTTTTAGGTTTTGATTCGTCATCGAGGGGCAATTGCCAAAATCCCGAAAGCAAATCGAGCGTCGAAAAAAACTGTGCTCCTGCCAAGGCATCCAGCGACTCATCCATCCTGGGGAGCGGATACGCATCGGCCATTGATATTTTGTTTAGGCGGCGGAAATCGACACAGAACCGCAGGGATCCATCCTGTTTTTTAACCAAGACGATAGGAGCACCCCACGGACTGGAAGAGGGCGCAATGATGTCGGCCGCCAACATGTCATTTACTGCCGACTGCACATGCTCCTTCTCGGCTGGACTGAGCCGGAAGGGATTCTGTCGAATAGGGGCCGCGTCCCCAGTCTCTATGTGGTGGCGCAACAGGTCTGTGCAGCCAATGTCGTACTTGTGCCTGCTAAACACGTCAGCGAACTCGAGCAGCAAGCCCCTCAATGCACCCAACGGCACACTGGACAAGGTACTGGACCCGGCACACAACGAGTCCAACCACTCCGTCCCTTCCTCACCTTGGGGATGCGTATCGACATTTGAATCGGCGTGAGCAACGAGCTGTTCCTCGACGGGTAGCGGCGCGGCGTGAGCCAGCACCGTTCCCTGCGTAATCACGGCCGGCCGCGACCCCGTATTCAGGACCACAACGAACGGCTCACTGTCCCCCCTCACCATGGTCTGGGCCACCGCTAAGTCGAGGTCCCCTTTAGCCCTGTTAGACGGCCCCAATAGAACTCCCTGTGCCCCCACATCCGCCCCAAGGGGTTTTCTCAACCGAAGGGGTACCAACATTTGCGATCCCGGGGGCACCTTTACAGTCCGGGTTGCCAGCGCCTGCACCGTCGCACAAGCCGTGCGTATCTTATTTGGACTCTTCAAAAACTCAACCCGCCGACCCGACGGAAGCTCAATGCAGGCCTGGTCTATAAGAATTTTGATGGGCATTTTAGACAGAAAGTCCGTGCCTAGTAAACAAGGAACGGCCAACGATGATGATACAAAAATAGGACCCGCCAATTTAATGTCGCCAATACAAATATTCGCCCGAATCTGGCCGATGATTCCCAAAGATCCCCCGTTTGCCGCGTAAAATGGTACGTCCACCGGCAGAAGTGGCCGACATTGTACGGGAAGAATATTATAGATAAGGTCCGAAATAATAGTGGCCGACGCACCCGTGTCCACGAGCACCCGGACCTCAACCCCGTCAATGTACCCCGTTACCACGGACGACCCGGCCGACGCAGCCACAATCCTGTGGGCCAATTCGGACCATTCGACTGCCTTTGGGCCGTACGCGGACCCCTCTCGCCGAACCGAACCCCCGGCGCCCATACACGGTCCCCCCACCGCGACCCGAACGTGCCGTGCGTGTGGACCGAACGTGTGAGGTGCCGCGACTTGCCGGGTTCAGTTTGGATGTCTTGAGTCCCTGGTCGTCGTCCGGACGTGGTCCCGCGGTGCGTTGACGCGGGGCCCGGCACCCGGACGCGACGTGGCCCCGAAGGCCGCAGTTGTAGCAGACGACGAGGGACGTCGTAGGTTTCGGTTGCTCCAGCTTGCGGGAGGAGCGTGTGGGCGAACGACCTCCCGTTCTCCACTCCCCCGGTCTCGAACCAGCGAAGGCCTCCTCCCGAGGCACAGCAGGCTGAGGTCCGATGATCGTGGCGGCCGGTGCCCCGTTCTCCACCGATGCGCAGACGACCGTCGGCTTCCGCTGTAGGACCTCGTAAGCGTGGATACTCGTGGCAATCCCCAGGGAGCAGATGTCCATCTCGTCCGCCGTATTAATGGGAACTCCCAATCCGTGAGCCAGCGCCAGCAGCTGCTCCGTCACCATGGCGTCCTTCCCCTCCTTGTCCATGCGGGGAAAAGCTGAATCCGCCAGGGCGAGCAGCGCCGTGCGATAGGCGAGCGTTGTTTCTCCAACCACCTTCCGCCGATCGTAGAACTGGTGGCGACAGGTCGAGGGCGGCCCGAACACCTTGGCCAACAGGTGCAGCGCGGCCTGGAGCGTTGAGCGGGACGACCTCGGGGCAGACGTGAAGGCCGCAAGCGCGTCGTCGTCGAGCATCGCTGGCAGCGCGCGCAGGGCAGTGGTGTCGGACCACCCCGACATTTCTTGATGCGCGATGAACCGTCGCTGGAAGGCTCCCCAGTCGCCCCCGTCCGCCTTGAACACCGACAGCGCGGGCAATCGTTGCTGGAGAACTCGATCATCGTCGTCGTCGTTGGAACGATTTTCCCGCGCGCCGCTGTGGTTGTAGAAAATGTCGGCTCCCTCTGCAGGCGCAAAATGGAGAGCTCCGGCGCTCGCCGATGACGCGGGCTGCGCTGTGTGGAGACCTCTGGCCACGTGGTGTCCGCGTTTCCCGCCAACCGGAGGCGGACCCTCAAAAATGGCGCCAACTCCCAAACTTTTGGCGCGAAACGCCTTATGGCGGGAACCCTCCAGCCGCGCCGCCTCTTCCAACCCCGCAGGCGTTCCACCGGCCGCTGGAACGGAGATCTCCGCCAAGATCGCAGCGGCGGCGAGCAGCAACTCCGCCAGGCGGGAGTGTGCGTCCTGCAGGCTGGTGTCGGAGGCGGGCGGAGCATCGGCCATTTCCGCGAAGTGCTGCATCGGCGGCAACTCCTCGTCCTCTCCTCCCGAGGGTGGTGTCACCGGTACGTCGTCGTCTCCCCGGTCTTGCACGTGGGAACGAGAAGTCTTCCTTGTGTCCATTCTCCTTGAAGACAGGTTTACTTCTGACGCCAGTTGTAAAGTAGTAACTCGGCAGGAGACGACTTCACGGGTAGCACACTCTTTATTTTCACCAACTTGTAGTTACACGGATGACTAACACCCTACTTCGTTACACGGGTGACGGACACCCACTCAGCTACAACTTCGTTACACGGGTGACCAACACCCACTTAGCTACACGGGTGACCAACACCCACTCAGCTACACGGGTGACCAACACCCACTCAGCTACACGGGTGACTAACACCCACTCAGCTACACGGGTGACCAACACCCACTCAGCTACACGGGTGACTAACACCCACTCAGCTACACGGGTGACCAACACCCACTCAGCTGTACTGACACGGGCTCTTACGCCCCGTAGCCTTCCGGGACACACCCAGCCGGGGTGCCCGTCTCGGCTCTGGGTACCACCGTCCCGACCCACACGGGCGTCGGACTACGGTCCCCCCAGTCTCGGCTCCGAGCCACACAGGGCCCCGGTCCCCACAAGGACGGCGGGACTAGGGGTCTCGGGCCCCTACCTCCTCCACCCCGTCTTCGGTCTTCAACTGGTTAACACTGACCACGAGTGCTCTCGCGCGTCCCCCTTTATACCCCTCCTGCGGACGTCGCTGAGAGTACCCACTTATCTGACCAATCACTGCGCACTCGCTACGATCCTCTTTTCCCAGCTTGTGTGAGCGCGCCTCACCACCGGCGCGCGCGTCCATGCCACGCCCACATCGCGTGCCCAACCCCGCGCCCCGTGATCCATCACTGCCGGCGCACGTCAATACCACCACTACATTTGTAACTTCCAAAATCCAGAGCTATAATCCAGCACTGAATATTTATAAACCACTGGGAATGTTTTTTGCAATGCATCTCTCGTGTCTGGTCCCATCCCCGCACACACAGGGCAGATCGTGTCTATCGTATGGTACTGGGCAAGCACAACTTACATCTCAACGAGGCTGAGCAATTCAAGTCGACAATCGCTCTGAGTGTCGTGCATCCTTCCTGGAATAATGATCCAACCAGAGGGTGGAGTACCACATTGCACATTTAACACCGTCCAACTTTAAGCACAGCGATTGTGCCACCACTCCACACGATCTTGTAACGAGACGAGCAGACTGCGGCCGCAATTTACAGACAATAAAAAACTAAATTGATTGGGGTGGTTAATTGGTGAGGGTCAGACATGTGACATCTGCACCGTAGTCTCGTTTTATACCGAGTTCTCTCTACTCCACCCCATCTACCCTGCAGGTTTGACATCGCTCTGATGAAGCTATCTTCCCCCGCACCTCTTAGCGAGCAAATTAAACTCGCGGTGCTGCCACGCGCGGAGCAGGAGCTGTGGGATAACGTCACCTGCATGGCTACAGGCTGGGGTCTCCTCGCGAGTGAGTGCACATGACACCGACCACACGACCAATGCAATGCATATTCATTTGGGTTGTTTTGATATTAAGTGACAATCACATGAAGAGACAGTAAATATTTGGGTACCTGCTTGGTTACATATACAGTAGTAAAATGCTTCAAGGCTGCAAATGATAGGAAAATGCGATCACAGGCCAAATTAGTGAAAACTTGACAAATAATGTTTGATTAGAGGCGCCACGGTAGCGACATGATAACTATCTCACCTGGTATATAGGAGGTCGTGGGTTCGATCTCAACCTGACGCCTTTATATTTAGAGTTGGCATGTTCTCCCCGTGGTCATGTGGATTTTTCTCCGCGTCCTCCGGTTTTTCCCTCCACATTTAGAAACATACGTTTCGAGTATTTGGCTGCTATACATGTCCACATGATAAGCCACTTCGTTGGGCTATCATTTGTGGCCAGGTCGCTTAAAAAAAAGCTGTAAAGCTCAGTGGGCGTTACCTGGAAAAATTAAAATAAAGTTTAGTTTTAATTATAACTAGTTTTCTTTCGTTTTCAACTCATAACGCAGCACACCGTAGAGAGAGACAGAATGACTCAGAGGTGCAAAGGAGCAACCACAGACAAGTGGGAAGGCAAGAGCTAAAGTCTCCCCTCCTCCAAAGCTCTGTGGACCTCCAAATATTACGGTGTTATCAGCCAATTAATGAATGTTTATTCATGTGGGAGGAAACCAGAGCACCCAGAGAAAACCCACCGCTGAGAGAAGGGCAATACTCATTAAGGTGGAACAGGTGGAGTCCACATTTGCTGTACCGCCGTCTGCCAGGCTAGGGTACGGCACCTCCTTGACATCCACCAACCATCGCTGCCTCCACAGCGCTGGATTACAGGCCACAATGTTGTATACTAACCCTTCTTCCAAAATTGAGATTAATAATATTTGATGATTTTTATATATTATCTTTTTACTTGTTTTTTTAATGAATGAAACACACCAAAAGCGCAGCAAACTGCAAAACACCAGGTGTTGTTAAGTAATGAACTGGAGGAGGGCTAGGATGGCAGAATTTGCAACCTTGCTTCAAGGAAAGATAAGGCCTGATGAACGGGCACATGTCACCCTGCAGGCGGCAGAGACAGTGGGAGTGTCAGCCAGACATAGTTAAGGCAAAAAGCCCAACCATCCTGCATGGTTTTAAAGTAACGTCAAAATTCGAAATTCAACAACAGAGTAGGCTAAATTATCGATCCTCGCGCTCGCTCAAATTGGAGACCAGGCTGCGAGCTACATCAATGAACCATTGCCCATTTGCTGATCCAATACTGAATGTTAATATTACTGAAGTCAAAACGAATTCTATGACCTCAGCACATGGGCAAATAATAGGGCAGTGTCGACTCAAAGGCAATGGAAGAAACAGAGGCGCCTTTGTCTAAATCACAACCACAGAAAGCCAGGAATCATCACTGATTGTGTGTTCAGGGATTCCGAGCTAGTTAGAACACGTGCACAGGGGGGGAGCTGATGTAAACAACCCTGCACGTCTGAACGTGAGGGGGCCTTTGACCTGAAAGTAAGAATAACACTCCCAGAGCAGAAGGTTGGATGACCACAGTGAGACGAGAATAAGAGTGGTGTATATCTCTCAAGGAGGCAGACCCAGCTGAACAACAAGGCTGCGGGGTCACCAGAAGTTCGCATTCGCCTAGTTAAGACAAAAAGCTCAATTATTCTGTATTGCTATTAAAGTAACGTTAAAGTCGGAATTTAACAACAGGGTAGGCTAAAGTTATCGATATTCACACCCACTCCAATTAAACCAGGCCACAAGTTACGCCTACTGAACCATCACCATTATTAAGTCAATATGAAATGTTATTTCCATACTTCAATACTTTCTATACAATTCGACCCGAAGCATATGACAATCAGAACCTTCCTAAGTCAAAATTGAATCGCACCCAGACAGGAGCGAATAGTCAATATAAGGTTGAAGAGGGAAGGAAATCAAGAGCACGGCGAACTGCAAACGTAAGCAAAAAGCCGGGAACAACACCAGCCCAGCAACAGCGAGTGGGGCTTCGACAGGCCATAAAGTAGAATAATAACTCCCGGGGTCAGGGGACACAAGAAGAAGCAGGCAGACAAAAACCAGAACTGACTCCAAGGTTCAACCGCCCTCACCTACTCAGGGGTGACGGAAATTAATGAGGCCTTGAATTAACGGCAGGCAACAACAACGGCGAGCAGAGATAGGGTGGGGCAAAGACTGCGGGCTATGGAATGCAACTTCGTGTCAGTAAAGCCCTGACAAACAAGTTAAGTTAAAGACATCACAATACATAATATCGCACATAACATCAATGTTAACGCTATTCACCGTAAACTATATTCCGCTTATATAACCATCCAGGCACCAAGGAATACGAATTCCTAGGATCAAGAAACTTACCCCTTAACCTAAGATATCGGAAATAAATTAATAGTAATAAGTATATGCATGAAAAGACAAAAGTAAAACTTATGGAAAAGCCAGGATAACGGGATGAATCACCACCAGGTCGAATATAAATACATAATAAAAAAAAAACAATGTTAAACCCAGGGTCGGAGAGAAAGGGAGATCCCGGCCGTCTTTGTATCCCCGCAGCGCGGGATAGGAGTGTGTGTACGCTCGGGGAAACACCTACACTTGGGTCGGGAACCACGATGGGAAACGACAGACCTTAGGTTACATACAGAATCATAACTGTGAAATAGTAAGGGACAAATGTTAACTTAAAACTTTTAACCATTTCTTTGTGCGCCGGGTCGGAGAGAGTGTTGCCCCTCCCTCCAGGTTGTGCAACACGAACAAAGACGCCTATGAGACGATTTGTAACGTCTGTGTTTTGGGTTCATGAAGAAGGCCAGACAAGAGATAAATTGCACCCAGACAGAGAGACGACTTCGAGACAATTTGTAACATCTGGTTGTTTGCTCGTGGGTTTTATGGAGGGAGTTGACAACGGAATATACCGTCAGTGATGCACACAAGGACATACGGACACACACATGGACACACCTGCCTACGGACAGATCCTGACACAGCAAAAATCGGAAGCCCCGCCTTGTGGGCGGGATCCAGGGGGATTTTTCAGCATAAAGGAACGGATCCTGAACATTGGAAACCAGTGCGACGGGAGGGTCCACTCAGAAGCTCGACCGGGAGGGTCGACTCAGGAACGAGTGCGACCAGAGCGGGTCCACTCAGGAGTGCGACCAGAGAGTCGACTCAGGAGCGAGGGCGACCAGCGGGTCGACCCAGGAGCGAGCTCGACCGGGAGGGTCGACTCAGGAGCGAGCTGCGACCAGCGGGTCGGCTCGACTCATCTTCAGCTCGTCAATCTCTGCTGCCGCCGGAGATCTCCGCTGCCGCCGGTGGTGAGCGTCGCGACTTGGCGACGATCCAGCGCTGCACGCTACGAGCGAGTTGTGGGCGCCACCTACCGACCGGGTTCCGAACTGCGACAGCGTATCAACAGCCATCCGAGCCAATTCACCACGGTGACAGGGGAGCGCCTGATACGTATGACGCGCACCGCCCCCTCACCACACGACCACCAGGCGTCTGTTTGACATAAAGAATCGACTCCGAACACTGACTATTCAAGACAACTCTTACCACTCAAACACACTCGAACCCATAAGTCATCCGTGGCTGGGAAGGCATCACAACGAGACCGAGTGGTGGCCTCCGTCGTATAAGAGTATTCTTAATTTTTATCTTTAATATTTAGTGGGCTGTACTCTTAATCGCATAAATTCCCAACAGATCCATCAATACGAACTGATTCTTGGCACCTCCTTCCGCCGAGCCACGCTCACGTGGGGAGTGGTGGCCCACCGGATCCTTATCAGGTGATCTGGTCCCCAATTAGTAAACTTGGTATAAGATAACGATCTTCGGAAAAGGAGCACCGTCGCAGGCCCTTACTCCGAGCCGTTCTGCTGTCAGATAACCTGCCGATGTATCTGTTGAGATTGGTGCCTTTAAGAATAGTAACTGTTTTGATTGTGTTTTTTTTTTTATCGCCGTATAATCTTTCAAGTATCCTTCAGTCATAATCGCCGCACGTACTCGCATCCTCTACAGAATATTCAACTGTCCCGTGACCCAAGGTGTTAACAACGTGATAAGGGTTGCGTATGATCAATAAGGAGTGCGGTACTGCGTGAACAATATTGAGTATAATCATTCATTAACGTTAAGGTTTTCTTAGCATAGTATTTGCATGTTTTAACGACTCTCTCTCTCACTAACAACCATCGCGTTATGCGGGATCCATGTGCAGTTGTCAAAGTGAAATCAGACAATCGTTGATGATACTGTATTGATGCCGTATTGACGTTCCGGGATTGAGAGTTCGCATACTATATCATAGTTAAGGTTGAATTAGTAATAAATTGATCAATACAGAAGTGGTTGTGTGATTCTTTCCTGAAATCTATGCATAAGATCTGCTTTCTGCGTTGAGATTTGAACTTGGTGACCTTAATAAACACACTAATACATACTCAGTAAATGTTAAAGCGATAAGGGGGTGAACCGGGGTCTGGTTATCATAACGACTTGCGTTATCATAATTACACCCACTCGCATAATTAATACGATTACCTCTCGAATTGGCATAATTAAAATGTGCGTAATTACATAATTAACATATTTCCGGATAATTACACATTTGGCCAAATTTCATTAATTATTATTATTTCCACTGAATATTCATAACCCACACATACAACATAATAATTCACCCACGCACGCATACAACATAACAAATTTTCATAACCAACATATACAACATAATGGGGACTCGTCCGGGATCTCTCGCAGACAGTTTATGCATGAATTCAGGAACGAATCACTGATGTGTTAATCAAAGTGTTGTGAACTAACGTTGCCTTGTGATTGTAAACGGGGGTATACAAACAAAACGCGCTCTGAAGGGAAATACCAGAGTAGCAGAGTATAACAAAGACAGCTGGGCTGAGATTATTTGCTCGAGTTAAACTGACGCATCCTGTGATACAATTGTTTATATGTGCTCTGAAAGGGAATTCTAGAGTAACTCACGACGCACATGAGATGTTAGAATTAAGATACACTCTTAAGTCTATTAACCACACTACATAATAGAGATGGCACAGGATCCACAACATTCTGAGTTTGACACACCAACGCATAACACTGATACAGAGTGGACCTCTGAGGAGGAGATGGAATCTATGGAAAAACAATATCGGGAATTTGTATTAAAACGTACTGGACGGACTGCTAGCCAGCAGACGGAGCAGAGAGATATATGGGAGGGGAGCCATACAGAAGATGTTAAGGCCCATAGAAGGAAACTACTTAAGGATGTGATGAAATGTGGCAAAGCCAAACGTGACGTAAAAATTGCAGAAATAGCGAGGGTAGACTCGTATCTCCTCGCACAGACAGACAGAGAAAGATTATGGAATGAGGAAAAATTTGAAAGGGAGAGACAAGAGAAACTGTCCTTAATGGTGCAGGTAGAGCGTCTGCACGCCCTCGTGAGAGAGAAAGAATCCGCACTAAATGCACCAGTAAAACACCCAGACGTTGATACACAGAACACATACGGGAGTAACAATTTACCACACTCCGAGCCACGGGGACGTAGCCCAGGGCCAGATCCCACAATGAGTGTGGCTACTATGCAAAGCAATTTTGATAAAGTAACACCCTCGCAAATCGAGGAGAGAGAAGAGGAAATAATAATACAAACGGGAAAACATGAGGCCGACCACCCCAACGTTAGAGAGAGACAAATAATTAACCCTAAGTCATCAGGATACACTGTAATGATAGAGCGGGAAAGGGCGGAGCTGGTGCAAGACGGGAAACATGACATAAACAGAACACCAGGCAGACGCACGCTACGCAAGTATGACCGACATGATGCAGATGACAGAGACAGCTCACCAGAGAAACGCACCTCGCACAAACACGACCAACACGACACACGTAACAAGAGCTCACCAGAGAGACGCACATCACACAAGCATGAGCCATGGGATAAGCAGAAATCACCGAGCCAAATTGACCCACGTAACAGGTGCAAAAGGCACTACAAAAGTGATGTTAAGCAGAGCCATCGTGATGGTGACGGCTCATCTGACACTGACTTCTCTGACAATGACCAACACGACACGGATAACAGGAGCTCACCAGAGAGACGCACATCACACAAGCATGAGCCATGGGATAAGCAGAAATCACCGAGCCAAGTTGACCCACGTAACAGGTGCAAAAGGCACTACAAAAGTTATGTTAAGCAGAGCCACCGTGATGGTGACGGCTCATCTAACACTGACTCCTCTGACAATGACCAACACGACATGGGTACCAGAGAGAGCTCACCAGAGGGACGCATGACATGTAAAAATCACCCACGCAAAACCACCCGCACCAAAAATCCCAGAGACAGGAATCCCGATAACCATGAAGCACGAGACAAACATAAATTCAACACCTCACCTAGCAGGCACCACACACGTAGTAGGCAGCATGAAGGTCGAGGACAAAAACACTCACCACATAGACACCGCTCAAGGAGATCACGCACACCAACCCACAAGCACGAATCACAAGACCCACATAAGGAAAACAAGAGACACAAGCAACGGGACAGATACGAATCCTCGGACAGAGGGAGATCACGACACAGACACGGGACACATGACAACAGTGATAGTGGAGACAAGGGTAGCTCAAGGGAGCACTCCTCAGGAACCGACACCACTGATGACGAACAACACACTTTTAACAGTAAGACACTAAAACTAATGGACAAAGCACTCGTGAGAATTCCCTATTTCGATCCACATAACAAAAACAGGGATATCCACACTCACATAACTACAGTAGAACAGGAGGCTAAGATCCGGGGTCTGGGTAAATCAGCAGAAAAGGCATGTCTATTATCAAGGAGCCTACATGAACCCGCCAGACCATGGGTAGCCTCCCTGCCAAATAGGGTGAAGAGTGACTTTAAACAATTGAGCCGAGCAGTAGTTAAGAGATTTGGGGAATACTCCACACTATCCGAAGGATTGAACGCGGCAAAGTTGATGACCCAGCGTGTAGACGAAGACCCACGAGATTATCTCCTACGCCTTAAGAAAGCATATTACGCAGGGGACGTGGACAATGCCCAGGGAGATAAGACAGTCTTAAAAGTGATGTTCTTCCAATCATTGAGACCTGAAATAGTGAGAATAGTAGGAATGATGTTGGACCCCGAGACTGCCTCCCTACGCCAGATTGAAAGCAAGGCCCACACGGCCTGGGTGAACGGACGGAAAACCACTGGCATAGCCAAAACCCACATCGTCACCAGAGATAAAGAATGCCTCGATCTGGAGGGAAGCGAATCTCCAAGGAATAATATTAGCGCCACACGGGGTGGACATGAATTCCCCCAGGAGAGGGCGCCTAACCCAATAGAATCAACACCCGTCCACAACACGCTGAATAACGTTCCACGTGGGGGGAGGAACGAGGCCAGAGGAACTTGGCACCCACAGCCGCCACCACCATGGAATTCAGAAGAGGGCGGAGGCTGGAATTATGGAGGAGGAAGAGAGAGTGACGGGCCACACCTACCCCGCGGAGGCCGACGCCCACCAAACCAGTCACCATATCGTCCCCTACTGCCGCCTCCACCAGCAATAGAGCATAGACCGCCGTTAGCTAACAGGAATCGATATGCTCACCACATTAGGATGGAAAAAGAGCTCCTAGGGAGTATGAAGACTTCCATGCAAGTAGCGAAGGGAAGAATACCAACTATACCCACACAGGAGGAGGGCACACCCAGAGCAAAGGTAGCCCAAGTGAACGTAGAGAAGACAAGAAGCCTCGAAGCAATCACCGAAGTGGTACCAGAGGGAAAAGGGTACCATCTGGGGGAATTGATTCCCGTAGGACCAGTCGGACGAGTCCACGTGGAAGTAATACTGCAAGACACCCTGACCAGCCAAGGCCTTTGTGATACTGGAGCAGAAATATCCATGATATCCAGAGAATTATTTGACGAACTCCAGACTGCCCTCCAGAGGAAGAATGAAACACTACAAGTGATGCCAAGTAAACTTACCTACTCAGGATGTGAAGGGACCCACATGCGACCATTGGGCAAAGTTATGACGAAGTTGACGTTCAACAAAATCAACATGAACCATCCACTATATGTCGTACAATACCCAGGTAAAGAACTGATTATTGGGATCGAACTACTGAATCGCCTGAAACCCATTATGAACCTTGAATCCCGACAAATTTGGGCACAGTCAATGCCGGAGCAACAAAGGGACTCAGAAGATGAAGACGTTATGAGAGACTCCACGGGAATCCAAGTGATAACACAAGAGCTCGACGACCTATCAACGACAATCAGGAACGAAGACAAGCTCCCAGCAGGAATTCGAATCACTCAGCTAATGACTAACAGACTGAGAGAAGACCGAAAGGAAGCCGACTTAGAGTCAGTATCACCAAATGACCGTCCCCTCATGGAGTATACACCGCCCCCTGGAGGCCAAACCGACGAACTGCAAACTGATGAAGGAGAATACAAGGGCAAGAGCGTATTACCCTCGGATGAAGCCAAGGCAACTCAACCAATAGTAACGCAAAAGGAACTTTCAACCGAGCCGCCCGAAACCACGAAGGCCCTAGATCCAAACCAAGAGAAAGGAGTCCTTACAATAGAAGAACAAATAGAACAACAAATTGAAGCAGCAGACGCCCTAGAGAGCGACACTCAACGAGACGAGCTACGACAACTGCTCCAAAAATACAACTCCCTGTTCTCCAAAGACTCCTATGATTGTGGCAAAACCGACCTACATGTGGTATCCATTCCCACACTGGAGGGAGCACCAGCGGTATACGTGAAGCAATACAAGATTCCACTGGCCGCCTATGAATCGATCCAAGAAACCCTAGAGAACCTACTCAAAAAGAACATAATCCGGGAATGCAACTCGACCTACAACTCACCCATTTGGCCAGTACTAAAACCCACGGGAAAATGGAGACTCACGATCGACTACCGACAACTCAATAAAACAGTTCCCCTATCTCGATGGCCAATGGCAGAAATCGACCACGGTCTCAACCAAATAAAAGGTGCAAAGGTACTCACCACAATGGACCTAGCAAATGGCTTCTGGACCATGCCAGTAAAAGAAACCGATCAATACAAGTTGGCCTTCACCTTCAACGGAATACAGTATACTTGGAATCGCTGCCCGTTCGGATACTCGAACTCACCTGCAGACTTCAACATATTCCTCCACAAGGCGATGGGCGACGCAAAAGAGCGAGGCACCATCGTCTACGTCGACGACATACTAGTCAAGGACTCCTCATGGGAAGAACACCTCGAGAGCCTCCAGCATACCCTCGAGCAGTTAAAGGAAGCAGGCGCAAAGATTTCAATACAAAAAGGACAGTGGGCACGCAAAAGGGTGGACTACCTCGGGCTCCAGGTCGGCACTGAGGGAATGTTACCCCAAACCAAAAGACTTGAAGCCCTCCTCGCACTCAAATCGCCCACCACAGTCACGACCCTTCGGAGCTTCTTAGGGATTTGCAACTACCTTCGACAGTTCGTGGACGACTACGCAGGAATCGTTCGACCCTTAGTCAAACTACTGCAAAAAGACGAACCATGGGAGTGGGGACAGGAACAGGAAGCCGCAGAAAAAGAATTAAAACGACAGATCACAGAGGCATCCTGCCTAGCATACCCAGAGAAAGGGAAAGAATACTACCTGGAGACCGCATACTCAGATCATAGTATCAGCTCGGTACTGTACCAGAGACAGGAAGCAGAGAAACGAGTTATTGCCTATGCCAGCAAAGCCCTCCGGGGAGTGGAGATGAAGTTCTCCGAGTGTGAGAAGGCGATATTTGGAAACATCTGGGCCATACAACATTTTCGGAACTTGTTGAACGGAGAGAGGATCATCCTGGAAACGAATCATGAATCCTTGGCATACCTCAACAGTAAGAAGATTCGAGAGGGCCGCGTAACCAGCAGCCGAATAGCCAGCTGGGCACTGACACTCCAAGGCCTACCAATCACAGTGAAATACGCAAAGAACAAGAAAAGTCCAATGGCCCAAGGTCTTGCCGATTTACATGATTGTACCTTTGACAGCATGGAAGCAGAGGACGAAAAGATACCTCCGGAGGACAACAGGTACCTGCCCTTCAGGAAGGAGACATGTGCCGACCTACCAGTGGTATACATCGATGGATGCTCCAAGATGAAGGAGAACAAGCTTCACGCTGGGTCAGGAGTCATTTGGGAAACTGGCCCACTCGCAGGGATTCAAGAGGGATTTCAGCTGGGACCAAAGTCAAACCAGTATGCAGAGTTGGTCGGGGTACACATCGCTGTCCAGATGGCATCCGATAACCAAATACGGACCATGGTGGTGTGCACTGATTCCAACTACGTACAGCACAGCTTCCTGCACCACCTACCCATATGGAAAAAAAACGAGATGAAGAACCATAGGAATAAACCAATTCGCCATCGAGAACTATTCGAGGCCATAGATAAGATGGTTCAGAACAAGGATATGAAGATATTTTGGAAGAAAGTCAAAGGACACTCCAAGATACCTGGTCAAGAGAAAACTGGGAACGACCAAGCAGATGCTATAGCAAAAGTGGGAAGCCTGGAAGGCACCCCGTGGAAGCTAGAAGACCAAACCGACAGAGACGGACAACAAGAGTCGACGAACCAAGACATCGCCGTGATAAGACTGGTCACAAGAAGTGGGAAGAACCCGGCAGAAGCTGGAACCAGAGCCCAATTGAACAGTGCCCAGCCTTCCGAAGACCTGATCAGAATGCAACAAGAGGACGAAACACTAAAGACACTCGCCGATCATATCCAAGATCCAGCAGGAAAACCAATCACTACTGACAACTTGAATGACAACAAAGAGCTCGAGATCATGCATAGCCAAATCAAAAGGTTCTCAATGCGAAAAGGGCTACTGGTATACACAAACGAAAAAGACGGTCGACCTAGATGGGTAGTCCCCTCTCAATATCGAGAAATAATGTTACAACACGCCCACAATGAACCGTGTAGCGGCCACCGATGCGAGGTGAATACGGGACAGATGCTGCGACAGGTGGCCTACTGGCCAAAAATGGGGGTAGACATACACAAACATGTGTCCAACTGTCTCGTGTGTTGTAAGTACCAGCCAACGACCTCACAGCATAGGGCACCCCTACAGAGGAGGGGAGCAGATTATCCTTGGTCCAACCTACAAATCGACTGGATAGGACCTGTCAACCGATCAACCAAAGGGAACAAGTACATGCTAACTGTGACCTGTGCATTCTCTAAATGGACAGAGTGTCTACCAGCACCCAACAACACCGCGGAAACAACCGCTATACTACTGATTAACCAAATATTCAGTAGATGGGGCCTACCGTCAACGATCGATTCAGACAAAGGAAGCCACTTCACAGCCGAGGTCATCACAGAAGTGTGGAAGATGTTGGGAGTAAAAAGACAATTACATGTCGCATACCATCCACAATCCTCAGGACAGGTGGAAAGAGCCAACAGGACCATCGTGAGCCTCCTAAAGAAATATGTGTCTACCACGGGCCGCGACTGGGATACGAAACTACCCCTAGTCTTGATGGCCATGCGAGCCACACCCAACCGAGCTACAGGCAGGACACCCTTCGAGATCATGACAGGGAGGCTAATGACCCTCCCAGTACACCTGTTATATGTCCCAGCGGAGGACGAGACCCCGACGGCAATGACGCCAACTGAATACCTGACGGGACTCAATAGTCACCTACAGAGCACATTCGCTATGGTCAGGGACCAGTTGCAAGTAGAGGCTCAGGGGAGCAAAGCATACTATGACCAAAAAGCCAGCCACGCAGAATACCAGCTAGGAGACCAGGTGTGGTACCTCAATTACGAGAAAAGGAAACAGAAGTGCAGGAAATTCCTGCCCTCCTGGACAGGACCACACGAGGTGGTTGACAAAATGTCCCCAGTCGTATATCAGCTAAAAATCACAAAGACAGGAAGAGAGCAGCAATACAAGTGGGTGCACATCAACCAAATCAAACCGTACCCTGTGCTGGTGGAGCGAGATGAGGAATAAAGGTGGAAAAGGGGGGGGACTAAACTAATGGGCTTATCACACTACAATAATATGTAACATGTTTTCCAGGGAATGGCAGCCCTCCTGCTCACGCTCCTGCTAACGTACCTTGTCAAGCTAGAAGGGAGCCAAGAGCTGATCAAGCCAGGACCAGAATCCGGGGTGATGCTGAGAGACTCCTCCAGCTTCCTAGTAACCGAAACGAAAATAGTAACCCAACAAGTCTATGTCTCCTTGGAACCTGCCTTGGTGGTAAAGAAGCACTTCGGGAAGTTACCACCCCAAGCCACCCAAGCAACCCGAATATGGTATTATGACTTCCTAAGATATAGTGAACAGAATATCGGAACGATCCTGAAGCAATTACAAAGAACCATGATACTTCCCCCCACCACTGGCAACCTAACACGTTCCAAGAGGTCTATCGGCCTGGGAGGGGTCTTTGGAATACTATCCGGTTTTAGCTCCTTAATCACACTAGGAGTATCCATATCCAACGCCGTAAAGATTGGACACCTCACGCAAGGTATCGAGAATTTACAGCTCGATATGCATCAGATCCATCAGCAAATACAACACCAACAAAAGAATCTGGTCGAAATGGGATCCACCCTCCGAGACACCGTGGTTCTCGTAAACCTACATTCTATCATGATTAACTTAACATTCCAAGAATTGAGTTCTGCAATCCGAGGTCTATACGAAGAAGAGAGTATTCGAGAGCCAATTCAGTGGGTGATCCAAGACTTGTTGCGGAGCATCAGCGGCAGCGTCAGTGATCTTATACAAGGACAAATTCCGTCATATCTGGTAACTCCAACACTGATAAAAGATGTGCTACAAGCAGCATCCCCGGAAACAATCAGTCCAACTCAAGTACAAATTGCCTTCAACATGGGTACAGCCACACCCATACATGTGGACCCCCAAACTAGACAGCTGGCATTTTTGCTAAATTTACCCCTGGTTAAACCCGGAAATGTATTCCGATTGCGGACAGTATTGAACGTGGGTACATGGAATAACGACATTTACTCCAAGATGGAAACTCCCTTAGTGGTGGCCTACCAGGAAGAAGGCCCCCTTAAGTACCTGGTGCCTGACCTAAACCTGTGTCAAATAATGAAAGAGGTTCATTGGCTCTGCCCAGGGGAACCATTTCTGACCAATACAGCAGAACTAATGTGTGGTCTGTCAAACCTAAGCTCCAAGGAAACTTGCAAGTTTAAGCTAAGTAAACCCAAAGAAAGAACCGGAACAGTGGCCATGATAGCTAATGCCCAGTGGTTGATTAGCACCCCTCTAGACACGGCAATTGTTTCCACCGATCAACACTCCATAACCATGGAAGTTCCGATTCCAAGCCACGTCGCACTGGTCACAATACCAAGAGGAACATTCGTACGCATAGGGGACAAGGTATTATATAACCTAGACAAAAGCCTACACCAAGCGGAGGTAGAAATCGTAGACACATTCCGAGGCCACAAGTTTGAGATAAGCAGCACTCTGTCCAACTTGTTGAACAGTAAAGAATTCCATATGGTGAGATTATCCCTCAGCGAATCAGAGATTAACATAACAGATCTTACTTGGGCGACCGAAGTGGCTGGATATCAGCGAAATCAACAGATGGGGATGGGAATCACAGGGGCAACAGGGATGATCATACTAGTCCTGGCTATTCTAACCTTAACATACCGTGTGGCCAAAATGAATGCCGAACTTAAAAGACTAATCGCAGGCACAAGCCACATACCATTCGAGCCCAGGAACAGGGATAGAGCCAAGGCCTGATGATGCCACCCAAGAGTAACCGTAGAAACTATCTTTTTAACGATATCTCCTATAACATGTAGTCAATAGAATAACTTTCCCTCCCTTATCGTTTTACCTTCCTTTAGAATTTTTTCCTCTCTCTTGTCACATATAACCTGTTAAGTTGTGACACGTACGCGCGCGTTGTAAGGAATAGCAGCAAAACTTGAGGACAATCGATGGTTCATGATGGAAGAAGGGTATACATATTTTTAAAAATAACCCGTGGCCATTTGACCACTGGTCATTTTTAAAAGGGCGGAATGTTGTATACTAACCCTTCTTCCAAAATTGAGATTAATAATATTTGATGATTTTTATATATTATCTTTTTACTTGTTTTTTTAATGAATGAAACACACCAAAAGCGCAGCAAACTGCAAAACACCAGGTGTTGTTAAGTAATGAACTGGAGGAGGGCTAGGATGGCAGAATTTGCAACCTTGCTTCAAGGAAAGATAAGGCCTGATGAACGGGCACATGTCACCCTGCAGGCGGCAGAGACAGTGGGAGTGTCAGCCAGACATAGTTAAGGCAAAAAGCCCAACCATCCTGCATGGTTTTAAAGTAACGTCAAAATTCGAAATTCAACAACAGAGTAGGCTAAATTATCGATCCTCGCGCTCGCTCAAATTGGAGACCAGGCTGCGAGCTACATCAATGAACCATTGCCCATTTGCTGATCCAATACTGAATGTTAATATTACTGAAGTCAAAACGAATTCTATGACCTCAGCACATGGGCAAATAATAGGGCAGTGTCGACTCAAAGGCAATGGAAGAAACAGAGGCGCCTTTGTCTAAATCACAACCACAGAAAGCCAGGAATCATCACTGATTGTGTGTTCAGGGATTCCGAGCTAGTTAGAACACGTGCACAGGGGGGGAGCTGATGTAAACAACCCTGCACGTCTGAACGTGAGGGGGCCTTTGACCTGAAAGTAAGAATAACACTCCCAGAGCAGAAGGTTGGATGACCACAGTGAGACGAGAATAAGAGTGGTGTATATCTCTCAAGGAGGCAGACCCAGCTGAACAACAAGGCTGCGGGGTCACCAGAAGTTCGCATTCGCCTAGTTAAGACAAAAAGCTCAATTATTCTGTATTGCTATTAAAGTAACGTTAAAGTCGGAATTTAACAACAGGGTAGGCTAAAGTTATCGATATTCACACCCACTCCAATTAAACCAGGCCACAAGTTACGCCTACTGAACCATCACCATTATTAAGTCAATATGAAATGTTATTTCCATACTTCAATACTTTCTATACAATTCGACCCGAAGCATATGACAATCAGAACCTTCCTAAGTCAAAATTGAATCGCACCCAGACAGGAGCGAATAGTCAATATAAGGTTGAAGAGGGAAGGAAATCAAGAGCACGGCGAACTGCAAACGTAAGCAAAAAGCCGGGAACAACACCAGCCCAGCAACAGCGAGTGGGGCTTCGACAGGCCATAAAGTAGAATAATAACTCCCGGGGTCAGGGGACACAAGAAGAAGCAGGCAGACAAAAACCAGAACTGACTCCAAGGTTCAACCGCCCTCACCTACTCAGGGGTGACGGAAATTAATGAGGCCTTGAATTAACGGCAGGCAACAACAACGGCGAGCAGAGATAGGGTGGGGCAAAGACTGCGGGCTATGGAATGCAACTTCGTGTCAGTAAAGCCCTGACAAACAAGTTAAGTTAAAGACATCACAATACATAATATCGCACATAACATCAATGTTAACGCTATTCACCGTAAACTATATTCCGCTTATATAACCATCCAGGCACCAAGGAATACGAATTCCTAGGATCAAGAAACTTACCCCTTAACCTAAGATATCGGAAATAAATTAATAGTAATAAGTATATGCATGAAAAGACAAAAGTAAAACTTATGGAAAAGCCAGGATAACGGGATGAATCACCACCAGGTCGAATATAAATACATAATAAAAAAAAAACAATGTTAAACCCAGGGTCGGAGAGAAAGGGAGATCCCGGCCGTCTTTGTATCCCCGCAGCGCGGGATAGGAGTGTGTGTACGCTCGGGGAAACACCTACACTTGGGTCGGGAACCACGATGGGAAACGACAGACCTTAGGTTACATACAGAATCATAACTGTGAAATAGTAAGGGACAAATGTTAACTTAAAACTTTTAACCATTTCTTTGTGCGCCGGGTCGGAGAGAGTGTTGCCCCTCCCTCCAGGTTGTGCAACACGAACAAAGACGCCTATGAGACGATTTGTAACGTCTGTGTTTTGGGTTCATGAAGAAGGCCAGACAAGAGATAAATTGCACCCAGACAGAGAGACGACTTCGAGACAATTTGTAACATCTGGTTGTTTGCTCGTGGGTTTTATGGAGGGAGTTGACAACGGAATATACCGTCAGTGATGCACACAAGGACATACGGACACACACATGGACACACCTGCCTACGGACAGATCCTGACACAGCAAAAATCGGAAGCCCCGCCTTGTGGGCGGGATCCAGGGGGATTTTTCAGCATAAAGGAACGGATCCTGAACATTGGAAACCAGTGCGACGGGAGGGTCCACTCAGAAGCTCGACCGGGAGGGTCGACTCAGGAACGAGTGCGACCAGAGCGGGTCCACTCAGGAGTGCGACCAGAGAGTCGACTCAGGAGCGAGGGCGACCAGCGGGTCGACCCAGGAGCGAGCTCGACCGGGAGAGGCGACTCAGGAGCGAGCTGCGACCAGCGGGTCGGCTCGACTCATCTTCAGCTCGTCAATCTCTGCTGCCGCCGGAGATCTCCGCTGCCGCCGGTGGTGAGCGTCGCGACTTGGCGACGATCCAGCGCTGCACGCTACGAGCGAGTTGTGGGCGCCACCTACCGACCGGGTTCCGAACTGCGACAGCGTATCAACAGCCATCCGAGCCAATTCACCACGGTGACAGGGGAGCGCCTGATACGTATGACGCGCACCGCCCCCTCACCACACGACCACCAGGCGTCTGTTTGACATAAAGAATCGACTCCGAACACTGACTATTCAAGACAACTCTTACCACTCAAACACACTCGAACCCATAAGTCATCCGTGGCTGGGAAGGCATCACAACGAGACCGAGTGGTGGCCTCCGTCGTATAAGAGTATTCTTAATTTTTATCTTTAATATTTAGTGGGCTGTACTCTTAATCGCATAAATTCCCAACAGATCCATCAATACGAACTGATTCTTGGCACCTCCTTCCGCCGAGCCACGCTCACGTGGGGAGTGGTGGCCCACCGGATCCTTATCAGGTGATCTGGTCCCCAATTAGTAAACTTGGTATAAGATAACGATCTTCGGAAAAGGAGCACCGTCGCAGGCCCTTACTCCGAGCCGTTCTGCTGTCAGATAACCTGCCGATGTATCTGTTGAGATTGGTGCCTTTAAGAATAGTAACTGTTTTGATTGTGTTTTTTTTTTATCGCCGTATAATCTTTCAAGTATCCTTCAGTCATAATCGCCGCACGTACTCGCATCCTCTACAGAATATTCAACTGTCCCGTGACCCAAGGTGTTAACAACGTGATAAGGGTTGCGTATGATCAATAAGGAGTGCGGTACTGCGTGAACAATATTGAGTATAATCATTCATTAACGTTAAGGTTTTCTTAGCATAGTATTTGCATGTTTTAACGACTCTCTCTCTCACTAACAACCATCGCGTTATGCGGGATCCATGTGCAGTTGTCAAAGTGAAATCAGACAATCGTTGATGATACTGTATTGATGCCGTATTGACGTTCCGGGATTGAGAGTTCGCATACTATATCATAGTTAAGGTTGAATTAGTAATAAATTGATCAATACAGAAGTGGTTGTGTGATTCTTTCCTGAAATCTATGCATAAGATCTGCTTCTGCGTTGAGATTTGAACTTGGTGACCTTAATAAACACACTAATACATACTCAGTAAATGTTAAAGCGATAAGGGGGTGAACCGGGGTCTGGTTATCATAACGACTTGCGTTATCATAATTACACCCACTCGCATAATTAATACGATTACCTCTCGAATTGGCATAATTAAAATGTGCGTAATTACATAATTAACATATTTCCGGATAATTACACATTTGGCCAAATTTCATTAATTATTATTATTTCCACTGAATATTCATAACCCACACATACAACATAATAATTCACCCACGCACGCATACAACATAACAAATTTTCATAACCAACATATACAACAACGTGCATAGCCACTACCGCTCAGGAACTGGTGGTTTTGCACAAGGCTGAGAGCTTTATGTACACATAGTGCACTGCTTTTCTGTGTTGTTGAAACGTTTATAAATCTCTGGCAATGAACGTAATATTTCCCTCTGTGCACTCTCTAGTCGATCATCCACAGTTGTCTAAGCCTCCAGTGAACCACGTTGCAGTGGGACATTGCTCTTTCCCCTCGGCTGCGCCGACATCCACTAAACTCGCCGCCGCCAGCTCGTAGTGCTGTCTATTCCCTACTGGTTCCAATCTAGGGTTAAAAATGTTATTTCCCCCAACATTTAATATGCAAAAACATTTGTCAGTAACACCGTGGCACTCCTTCATAGCACGCAGAGAGGCTAGAGAGTAGATTGGAATTTGAGACCAAACCTCCTTACACGATGGAGCTTGATGAGCATTACATTTTTAAAACGTTTTCTGAGGACCAGTTTTTAAATTGGCATTAGTAGAGTTTGCTAATGGTAGTTACGAAGTAAGAAATATATTTAGTAACAGACACAATATTTGCTCTTATTTTATCATGACTAGGTAACTCAGGTGGCTATTTACCCATCGTATGAGATCCTCAAATCAAATCCGTATACCCACCCATGATTAAACCTAGTTTTCAAATGTACTGAGTGGACCAAAATAAAAAAAAATTGTCATCCAGATGCAGCTTATTCCAGCTTTGAGAATTAACCGTCTTAGTTTTATTTTAATTCAACAAATACTCCATACGTGATGTTGTGCATTCACACGCTGCTCACTGAAATAATTTCAATGGGGAAAATTTTTGCATGATGAAATTATTGGAATTTTAAATAAAATCGAACACTTTCATCGCTGTAACGTGACCCGGGTATGGTGGTGCATGCCTATGATCCGGAACTTTGCAGGCGAGGGTTGCTGGATCACACAAATGTTATAAAACTCCCTTCCTGTGTGTGTTGAGGAGGAGCCAAACCCTGACTTGCCAGGAGATGCAGTACAGCAAAAAATGTGGACTCCACCTGTTCCATCTGTAGAGTGTTGCCCCCCGTGCACGCCTGGGTTTTCTAAGGTTGTCCTAGTTTCCTCCCACGTGTAAACGTTGATTGGTTGATAACACCTTAATATACAGAGATCCGCAGAGCTTGGGCAATTGTTGGAGCAAGCTCATCGGGTGGCTGTCCTCCTGCTTGTCCGTGCTTCCTCGCGCCTCTGACTCATTCTCACTACGTGGGTGAGCGAATACTGTGAGGCGTTACAAAGTTGAAATTATTATACTTGGAGGCAAGTGCTGGTTGCATCACGTCAGTTTATGAAACTCTCACACCTACTGAGCTGCGAGATAGCCAAGAGATGGCAGTACTGGGAATGGATTGTGAAGCCATTCTGTGCAGACCTTTATGCATGTTCCTCTCATATGCATGATTTCTCCTTGGTACTGCGGTTTTCTCCAAATGCACAAATACAACCTCTAACACCCCAAAAGCTGACACCTTCTGAAAAAGGGGCTCGAGACTCGTCCGAGCTTTAACCAGGTGAACTAAGAACATCGTGTGTGTTACTACTATGGTAACTATGCAGGAGCTCATACTGAGCCTTCCACTGCCCCAAAGGGATGTGGCAATGCCCCCCCTGCCTACTACATGGAGGGAATACCTCTGTAAGTGTTAAAAGTTAACAGTTAGTGGGAATTTCTGGGTTCTCTGCTGTCACGGTGGAACTAGTACACTAAGTACGATTCGGAGCCAGGAAGATACGATATGGGGTAATAGAAAAATAACACACTACGTGTTGCTGCTTGAGTGCAGGTGATGGTCAGTTTCCCAGCGTGCTGCAGGAGGCCAAGCTCCCGTTTGTGAACTACTTCACGTGCAGCCAGCGTGATTGGTGGTGGCGCAACGTCAACACGAACCTGATTTGTGCTGGGGATGATCACGCAGTTTGCAATGTAAGTAGAAATACACCGAGCTCACGTGTGGCATGGCGATGCACACCCGGTATCCAGCAATTACAATTTCATGTCAATATCTCTTTAATAAGTAACTTTTTTTCTTTCTTTTCACTTTTTCCCACAATTTCATCTCAATTTGTGGTATTGGCGTCGTGTCATGAGACAAAGCATGAATTCGGATCTCTCACAGATAAGTCTGACCAGTCATTCTGGATTTGAAGCTTTCGTGACTGCAATGATTCATATTCTTAGGTTTTTTCGGTAAAGTCACGTAGGTAAAAACATTAAAAAGTAAAATAAAATAAAAATCACGACGTTTCGGAGGCAACACAAGCTTTCGTCTTCAGGTGGTACCGTCACAGCCACGACAGCTGTATCAAGTAAATGAGAGATTGCAGGAGCTACCACTCCGTTTATATAATGGTTGGAGAAGGTGGTGGGGCAAGGGCCGCATACTTATTATTAATATGGTAAGGTGAGGCTTAAGACTAAGAATAGACTGCATAACAAATTTTGGCGTGACCAAAAAGATCTCAAAAATTCTAAACAAACAAGTCCGATTCAGTACAGTACATAAAATCCGTGATTTGATTCCATCTGTGAAGGATGTCGTTCCTGACTTACAGTATCCTGGAGTCTACAAATTGAGTTGCATTTGTGGTTATTGCTAAATTGGAGAAACGAAACGTCATGTTTCTGATCGTGTCCGCGAGCACAAGTCAGATCTGAAACACGGCAGAACTTATTCTTCGGCCGTTGCCGATCATTGCTACAACTCGGTGGGCTCTCATGAAATTGTATTTTCCGAGACCAAGGTTCTCTGCAAACCTCCTGGCTACCATCAAAGGTTTGTACACGAAGCCATACAAATATACAAACACAGACATAATTTCAACCGTGATGACGGTTACAAACTGAGTAATCATTGGAAAGATGTGATTAACCATGCAAAAAAGATTTAACTACACTTATTTGCCAATCTTATTTGACAGACAACCATTACTGTTTTACCATGTTCAGTGGTGGTCTCCCTGTCACAGGTGGAGTCACAAACCGCACCTCTCAATAACCAAGGCTCAGCCTTTGTTATGCAGTCTATTCTTAGTCTTAAGCCTCACCTTACCATATTAATAATAAGTATGCGGCCCTTGACCCACCACCTTCTCCAACCATTATATAAACGGAGTGGTAGCTCCTGCAATCTCTCATTTACTTGATACAGCTGTCGTGGCTGTGACGGTACCACCTGACCAGTCATATTTGAAAAGGGCCACATAAACTAAACTAAACAATTTTTAAAATAATGTGTTTTATTTTTATTATTTTATTACTTCCCTTCTATGTGACTTTACCGAAAGAACCAAGAAGATGAATCCCTGCAGTCACGAAAGCTTTAAATCGAAATTTAAACAATTTTTATTTTACCAGGTAAGGCCAACTGAGCTATATAGCTCTTTTTCAGAAGCAACCTGGCCAGAATTGATAGCTCAACGATATAGCGTATCATGTGGATATTTATAGCATCTTAATACTTAAAACGCATGTTGGTTTTAAATGTGGACAGGAAAAAACCTGAGGACCTGAAGAACAATCCACGTGACCACAGAGACCATGCAAACTCCAAATATGCATGTGTCAGCGTCGGGATCGAACCCACGAACTCCTGTATACCAGGTGCCCTTACATCAGATCTGAGATCTCTTCGTAAAATGACCTCTAGTTCACACAATATGGGGTTGGGGGACGGGGGCAGTAATTCCCACTCGCTCTGCCACTGACAGTAATGTTCACTTAATGACGGTCAAACAAATAGTCTTGAATCTTAGAGCTGATTCGCAATTTTCGCTGTTTGAGATGCAATTTTCATGAATGATGCTGTATAAAATACAGTTGTTATTAACGATTACTTATTATTACTATTAATAACATTAAGCCAAATCACATTCGGAATACAATTAGATAATTTTATATGGAGGAGAATAGATGAATTGACAATCTGTGTACTCAACAGCCATAGGCCACCACGAGATACCTTGGCTGAACCGATATTGCGCATTTACCAATCTGAACGTTGAGTGGAAGCCCCAAAGCTCAAATGATGTAACAATAATTTAGAGCCATTTGACAATCCACTGTTAGATGGATACCTCACGGCACCATGTCGGTCTTGGGTGGTTGCTTGGCCATACTTCACCACGCTGGTCTGTATGAGTTGGTGAACGCCTAGCAGTTTTCGGGGGTGGGGTGGGGGAATGCAAGGCCGGTTCACATTTCAAATCGCCACTGATGTTATCTGTGGCCAAGAAATAAACTCAAACCGCTGGGTTCGTAGTGTAGTAATAACAATTGACACTTCTAAATTGCCTTTCACCCGGAGGTCACAAGGCCCTGTAGAAAAAAACACACACACATGCACGCAGACTCACATCAATAAAATACAACTCCAAAACCAAATAGTGAGGAAATAGACAAAGCCCTTACAAATGAATCAGCAGAGAAAACATCCAGTGGAAGTGAACTCCACAGCCTGGGGTCCACATGAGGAAATGCCCGGCCAACCATCATCGTACAGAGACTTGACCTCAGCACACACAATATGCCAGACTCAGAATACCGAATTGCAGTGCGCTAACCACTGTAGAATCACAGCACTGAGAATGCTCGTAGATTCGGCCTGCACAGCTGCCTTTTTTGTTCTCTGCCTCCCACACAGGGTGACTCGGGTGGGCCACTGAGTTGCCAGGAACCCAACGGTTCATGGGTTGTGTATGGAATCACCAGCTTTGGACATAAGAACTGCAGCGTTTTCCACAAGCCCTCTGTGTTCACACGGGTGTCTGCCTACACAGACTGGGTCTCTCAAGTGATGGAGGTAAGGAGGGATGTATTACAGGCAGAATTATGTCCCTTTTCCACTGGTACACCCGAGCTGAGCCAGTGCAGGTGGTTTACCGCTGGCTACTTTCCATTCCGAGCCAGAACCAAATATTGGTAGGTTGGCCTCACAAGACATCTCAAATCTGGCTCAGAGCCTAGCAGGGTCAGGGGAGGCACTAATGACATTTATTGTGTGTGCGTCGGTGCATGGCTCGGCTTCGACAATGGAAAAACGACTTTGTGTCTCCCGAGCCACACCGGGCTTTACAGCGGAAAAGAAATCTTATTGGAGTCCAAATCGCAGTTGGGGGGGGGGACCAATTCAGGGCTACGTCTCTCTGAAAGCAATAAAATGAGCAGACCTACCTCTTTGAAAATAAACTTCTGCCCATCGAATACTTGGGAGTTTTAATCGGGAAAAGGAGTTTTACATGGGTGGAACACGCCTGCAGGATGGAAGAGGGCAGGACAGGAATTAAAGTGGCACTCAGAGGTTGGCGTCTAAAGGGGAAGACTTAAAATGGCATTGTCCATGCAGACCTCCTGCCAAACAACACCACTGTGCATGTTTGTCGTGGTTGTGCTGCGTACTCTGCATTGTGTTTGTGGGATAGGGCCTATCGGGCCAGGCAATAGTGGCAATGGGGCCAGGTGGGATAGACTTCGTGAGAGAGGACAAAAGAGTGGTCCGAGGAACTTCAGTGCGTCGGATATAGATGTGGATACAGAGAGGGGGATGGAGTCAGGGCCAGGGGGAAAGTGCAGGTGCAGGGAAAGTAAGAGAGGGGAGCGGTGCAGCTGGCCAAAGGGGTAATCGTAGAATGCTGCGAAAATGAGAATAGATCGAGGGCATGGGCGACCGTTTGAGGGAAATGCTTTCAGAGATTTGTGGAGCGAGCTCGGAGGGGAACCCTGCCGGCAAAGACACAGAGGCGAGAGCAGAGAGTGGGATGTTAGCGCTGACTTTCACAAAAGCTGCTCATATCATAGATGCGTTCCGCACATCACATTTGGTGAGACATATCGGGAGTGATTTCTTTCTACATTCAGGGGCACTGTTGACAAGTGACGAGCACGTGGATTATTGAGTACGTGGATTATTTAGTACGTGAACCCAATTTGTCGACTGGAACTCGGTAACTACACACGAGTTTTAACCCCTTAATGGAATAAAATACAATGCACCCAAAAACGATGTTAGAAATTAACTGACAAACGAATGGTCTCGTGGCAAATACTCAGAGGGAAACATTCAGCAGGGTGTGCCCTTCGGATGATCTTATTGTAACGTGCGCTTTGTGTTCTCTGTTCACAGACTCCATCACGATCAACAGCAAATTTGTGCTCTGCACACCTTCTCATGTTCGGCCTCACCCAGTTGCTCGTGAGCCTCTTCCGGAACTGACGCTCGCTCTTTCGATCTGCACGGTCATGCACGGTGAGCTTCGCAGTGCTAATTTAAGAATCGATTACTTGTATTTCTTCAACGTGGTAGTGATGTGTAACGAACTCTCGTGGCTGCAGGGGTCAAGGAAACTAATAGCGTATGATGCAAACAAATAATAAAATGTTTAATCTTTACTCCCACGTACCATTCCGATTCATATGCCAAGTAAACATGCAACGTTGGGCCAACGTTGGTCTGACAGTAACAACCACATGCTAATGTTGGCCCGACGTTCAATGTTTACTGGGTACGTATCAAATTGGGCGTGTGGAAATAGATAATTTTCGGCCCAATGTTGGCATGTGTTTGGAACCGTCTGACTCACATTAGCCCAAGGTTGCGTGTCTACTGGGTGTCTCTTGAGCATAAGAAACTATTTTAAGCAAGTAATGGATGTTTTGTTAAATTCGTAATGCACAGATCAGCTTGGTTATATGAGTTTCTGAGTAACTAACGATTGTGTAAAGGCACGGCCCTGCAATTCCTTGCTAACGCCACTGCTGGCAGAAGGGTCTCCACTAGAGGGAGCTCTTGGGAGTCCCTGTTGGAGTATTTTGGCCTACATTTTCACGTTCGCCAGAGTCCTCTGGAGAGGTGGGAGTACCCACACTCTACCCCACCACACGCAACCTACAGATTGACTGACTGGTGACCCATTTACACTACTGGGTGGACAGCAGCGGGGAGCAGGGGATTCAGAAACCTTCCCAACATTCCAACTGCCATTCCTGGAGCACGAACTGTCAACATCTGGGCTGTTCTTTACCTGATGACGGCTGCTTGCGTTGTGGCCGAAACGTCGTGAGAATTATTTTATAATTTTTTATTTTTATTATTTTATTATTTCCCTTCTACGTGACTTTACCGAAAGAACCAAGAAGATGAATCCCTGCAGTTACGAAAGCTTTAAATCGAAATGTTAAGATCTAATTCATGTAAGGGAACCAACTTTCTGTACTACCATCTACTAGCCACCTCATGGCATGGCGCTTTGCCTATTGAACACTTTCAAACCAATCCTTAATAGTACAGGTAGTCCCCGGGTTACGGAAGGGTTAGGTTCCCAAGAACAATCCCTAACCCGACTTTTCCGTATGTCGAAAACTGAACAATTTTCCCTCAAAATGAAGATAAAATCCCATCGCAGAAAATAGTTGTGCCTCCTCTACCCGATTACTAGGTTCGTTTTCCCTCAGCACTGTTTCACGCTGTTGTCTGTTTTCTATCGCTACTCATATCGTATCGCTGTACATACGCTTTGCACTTCCTATGATTCTTTCATTTCTCTACCCTAACACTACCCATAATTAAACTAATGGAACATATACTCTATCCAATTTTATGAATACCACAACACATTTTAACATGGGTCACAGAAAGCAATCACTTGGGAATGTTCGTATAACGTGCATTAGGCAAGGCCTAGATTTCTCCGATCGCTGTTGGCTGAGACCATAAGCAATCGAAGTTTAATTGTGTTAAATAAAGTACATACAGTAAATAACTCATGAAATAAACTTAAAATCAAGAAAACTAGCGATAGAAAAAACAATTATGTAACGCTACAAAAATCCATTTACCTTAATCATAGTGAAGGTCAAGTGAGGCATAAGGCTGCCTGCCCTACGCCGAACTCCGTGGTATTCATCCACAACCTCACTGCGCTGCACTATTTGCGCTTACGTAGCTAACGCAAACAATTCTGCACATTGAACTTTTTTTTACACGATTTACTGGAGCATTTTCGTAAGGTCGGATTTCCTTAAGTCGGGTCTTCTATAAACCGGGGACTTACTTTGCAAACAAGATATGCAGTAATTGGTCTAAAAAGGGAACACCTACACACATCTCCCAATGCTGTGAGTCGAAAATGCTATGCTTACAATGTTTTTCAAAAGCGTCCCGAACACCAGTCTCCCTGTAACCTGGAAACAGTGTTCAGGTCACTGAATATTGTTCACTCGTTCAGGCTCCACCTATCTGGATTTGTCTGCTTATTTATTTTTTATTATTACACGCTTTTATTTAACTCACTTTGTTGTATCCTCAAATCTTGTAACTCTATTTTTACCCACTTCCCAATGTGGTATCGACTGAAAACTTGGTATACGTATGTCATACTGATGATAATACTATATTCTATCATTAAAAATAATATATATATTTTTAAACAATCTATTTAAAATGTTATGTTTCGGCTTGGGTCTAATTGTCCACGCTCAACTCACGTTGGCTGTAAATCACCACAGTCCCTTACGTTGTGGCAAGCTTCGGGGCCACTTCCTGGAGTCGTGGAGTTCTGCCATTACTCGTATGGTACATTTTATTAAAGCGTATTTTTAAAAAAAGTATTTTTAAATATTACTTATTTTTACTTATATTCTCCACAATTATATATTGTGTAATGTATTTTACGAACCAGGAGCCATATCTAACAGAGAGGTTCTTTGTCTATAAGTGCCTGGCAGTTCACCAGCAGATTCAAGCAATCCCTACTCTGCTGATGAGACACGCAATGTCAAAACCTGGTTCAGAGTATTCTTGTATTGAACCACTGCAGCTGATTAGATGCAAGGAGGGATTTTGTCTGCTTATGTATGTTTGTTGCTGATATTCTACGCGGTGCTCATGATTATTTCAGTCCTAAAAGGTAAGCTAATGCCCTACATTATTTACACAAGATTTGCTTATTCAGATTACCGGTGGTTTATCTATGCATCTGCACCCCTAATTAGCACGGTTGGCTACGTATTGTGCGAAAGAAGTTCAACATACACATACATACATCTGTGTTTTTTCACACGTTCTGTCATCTCAGCTCCCTGTTCTCCCCTCTTCTCTCTCCCTGTGTGTTTAGGCTCCAAGATGACACCGACTTGCAATGCCTCGCATCACCTTTCCCAATTGAATTGCATCACCGTGCATCATGCATCACCTTTCGCAATTGAATTTATAATAAAAGCACTCATATAATAGTGGAACTATGTTGTGCGGTACAATGTCGCACGTCCGACTCGCTGGAAACCAAGGTCATGCCATGCTTGTGTAACGAAGATCTGTGCTATACAACATCTGTACCATCGCAAGACGCCCATAGAGCCTAGCCGCTCATTGTACGTGTAGTGAGTGACTTCCGAGACACGTCGAGTAGAAGGCTTCTTATTTATTAAAAGCACACGGGGTGTGCAGGTACACATAGGCTATCCTAACACGCAGCCCATCTACGTCATACACTATGCGAGCTGTTTGACTAGCGTAGTGGCGGCAACGGAGATGGTCTTGCACAAGAACAGTCACGTGGTCGAAGACGAAGCAATGACAACGAGCAGCGAAGCAGCCAGGACCCAGGACCCGCAGAACAGCCCCGAACCTCTGGTTCGGTCCCCCTTATATCTGCCCGGCGTGGCCAAGCTCCACCTCTGGCCACGCCCCCTTTCCAGAACCTTCGGGCTGGTTCCTGGAGCTTCTAGACTGACTCCGCCCTTCACCTTTACCCCAGATACCCCCCTTATAAGGCATTATGTAATGCAGCCATAACCGTAATTACCCCCTGTCATTACATGTTGAACTTCTTTCGCACGGAACGTAGCCAACCGTGCTAATCGGAGGTGTTGGGGGAAGGACAACAAACTAAACTCTTGTGTAATAATTCAATATAAATCTCTATATCCAATATATAATACATCCATAAGCCTACGCGTTAAATTGATATAATATACAGTACGCTGATATGAAAAATGTCTGTTATGTGAACATCTATGGAAAAATACAGTTACACCATGATGCACAAACACAGCACTGGGTGTTATTAATTGGTGAGAGTGGATAGGTGATGGTTGGATATGCAACACCGTACCGCACGTGTGTAAAAGTTTACATTTACTGTCACTTAATACACATTTTTCAATAATGGCATTAGACTTACTGCGATTCGCTGTAGAAATTATTAATATGTCCACAGCAGTTTCACTTTTTTTTAGTGTACATACAATCAGGGGCGGTTTCTTCATTAGGGCGATTGGGCGACGCACCACCAATGTCATTCAACCACAGAGTTACGCGAGCCGTTACTGTGCCTCTGGATATAGTCCAATCAGCGTCATGTCACGTTCTGTGGAGTACTGCTTCTTTTTGGGCGATTTCACTCTGGCTGAGAATCGCCCAGAGTGTTCCCATAGACTTACATTAAAATATGTTTTTTTTCGAACGGCGGGCGCTGCAATGAATTCTCTATGGCTTCCGGGAGGGCTCGAACTAACGTGCTTACGTCATCATACGTAAGCACATTTCAGTCAACAATATTATTTGTCGCCACCTAGTGGAATCTTTAATAAAATAAACTGAGTGGATTGTAATAATAGTGAGTATAGAAACAAACAAGATGTATTGTAAGAGTCACTTTATTTTTCATTAATATTAAAGAAGTGAAGTTGCCTTTACATGCTTAAGCTGTTAATTTATCCATTGCATGGGTGGACCTTATCCTTATCAATCATCCAGACATTTGCCCCCCCTGAGAGATTTTGCAGGAGCCGCCACTGCATACAATGAACCTCGCTACATTGTGTAAACACGTTTGTCTCTCATACATCTGGCGAGCACTTTAACGACCTATAGCACACGCGCTTGTCCACAATGTGTGAGTACGCATTGCCGTCCGGCAACGATGTCAAACATTTACACTTTGCACACGCTGCGTCAACGTCCGGAGGTACGAAATCAGCGTTCCTGGTGGGGGAAATTGCCCCCCTGAGTAACCCAAACGCGGGGCTTTAACTCACTAAGTCTTTAAATTAATGGCTCTTCTTTTCCCAAAGAGATCCAGCCAAGGGGATTGAACCCAAATGCCTGAGTATGGAAAATGCTGTTAAGATGTCTCGTAAAGCAGGCTACAATTGTATGATTATAAAATGTCATAAGATGGATTTTCTCGGCGCCCCTCCCCCCCCCATTAGGGGCCGTCCATAAATTACGTCACGCACCTGGGGGGGGGGGGGTCAGACATTCGTGACGATGTGTGACGACGGGGAGAGGGGGGTTTGAGAAATGTGACGACACGTCAAAATGCTCAACTTTAAATATCGACAACACGTTCTACTTAATTAAATATACTTTTAATAAATGTATTCTCCTCCAACATCAGAATGCAGCGCCACATTAAATACACACTACAATGACAATAGTTTAAAAGATTTGAAGCATGTTTAATTTTGGGGGGGGCAGGCAGAGCTTTGTGACGTCATATTTGAGGGGGGATCTCACTTTTTGTGACACCGTGTGACTCGGGGGGGGGGGGGGGGGGGGGGTCAAAAATCGTCCAAAATCGCGTGACGTTATTTATGGACGGCCCCTTGTGCTAATTATTAGCTCCTAAGCAGAATATCTGCACTCAGCCATTCACCATCTTCAAAAAAACATTTCATCATCCTAATTAAATGTAATTGACACCCGCTGTGCCTGTAACCAAGTCCATCTGAATGTGTTGTGTCCAATTTTTGAACATGACCCAACTTACATTTCGCTACTCTCTAGCCACACCATAACATTTCAGTGACGTGCAGACTGTTGCTCGTGACAAATCGGCATAATTTGTGTAATTATATATAATAATCTGTATAATTATCAATATAATAATCTTGTTGTCCTTCCCCCGCACCCCCGATTAGCACGGTTGGCTACATACGGTGCGAAATAATTTTATATCAGCTCTTAAGCTTTGCATTCATAAACTAGCATTCACTGTTACAATTTGGTGGGCTCACATGACATTGACTTCTCCAAGACAGAGGTTCTCTGCAAGCCATCTGGCTATCATGAGAGATTCGTTCATGAGGCGATCCACATATACAAACACAGAGACAATTTCAACCGAGAAGATGGATTCTGGCTTAGCAATCATTGGAAGGACGTAATAAACCATTTCGGATCTTAACTGATTGTGTTCACGTTTATGGTGACTTTCAGACCGCGTTCCACTCACTGGCATGGTGCAGTGTGCAGAGTAATGTATGGTGTCGTAATTGTACAGTAAACATATAGCAGTATGATACACAGTAGGGTGGGTAGAATAATACATAGTGTTATATTAAAATGGATAAGGCAGCAACTGCAGCAGCAGCAAGTGCAGCAGCAGCAGCAAGTGCAGCAGCAGCAGCAACTGCAGCAGCAGCAGCAACTGCAGCAGCAGCAGAAACTGCAGCAGCAGCAACTGCTGCAGCAGCAGTAACTGCAGCTCCCTTTGATGCTGTTAATCCTGCATAATGCACATGCATATGCAGTACTAATCACATTCCTGCATTTCCCATAAATATGCTAAATTCCTTTTGATATGCAAATTCCTTTGTCAATGCGCCCAGCTTATATATATGCTCCAAGCTCGTGTGCTGTTTCATTCAGACTCTGTCGCCTCGACGGACCTGGTTTTCACCTGAGGACGGCTGCTTGCGTTGTGGCCGAAACGTCGTGAGAATTGTTTTATTATGTTTTATTTTTATTATTTTATTACTTCCCTTCTACGTGACTTTACCGAAAGAACCAAGAAGATGAATCCCTGCAGTC
Organism: Lethenteron reissneri; assembly: GCF_015708825.2. Lineage (NCBI taxonomy): Eukaryota > Metazoa > Chordata > Hyperoartia > Petromyzontiformes > Petromyzontidae > Lethenteron > Lethenteron reissneri. The sequence continues at coordinate 7,770,079 of NC_083842.1, read as the reverse complement.
ACGAAAGCTTTAAATCGAAATTTAACCGCCTCTACGGGGAGGGTTTCCACATAACTTTGAGATCCTTCAACAAGCTCCGGGATAAGAAGGCTCAGCTAATCGAGTCTCTCACCTTTCTGAAGAGATGCCGCGACTCTAAGGTAATACCAAACGCATTTACACTAACATCTGCTGCTGTAACTTCTTCTAATGCGAAACGAATTCTGTCTAGAACTAGCTTAGCTCTTATCTCAGAGAAAATCAGACTTACGCGCACCGAACTAGATCAGTTAGACAAGACACTCTACAAATCACACTTATCTTTGAGTGTAACAATGTCCACATCGGATTGGGAACATGTGGAAAAAATGACTGCCTCTTCAGCTGCCGCTATGTCGACTAAATGTAAGGACAACTTGATTTCCAAATTCAACCGCCTCTCAAACAAGAAACCGGACCCACACATTGAAAAGCTAGATGTTAACAAAGTCGTAATTAATCGCAGTAACAGTCCTATTTCTGAAGGTCTGAAATCCGTTTTAGCTAAAGGACTAAACTTTGCAGTCACACCTAGACACATACCAGTTAATGATATAATTGCTCGAGTAGATGTAGCTCTCAAGGGCTTGAGTCACATAGCTGCAGACGTAGCAAGATCTGAAATCTCTGTAACCCTCAAAAACGCTAAGATGCCAGCTAGCAACATCAGCAAAGATGAGCGTTTTGAATTAGCTCAATTAAAAAAGAGGGATGACATTGTCATCCTCTCAGCCGACAAAGGCAATGCCACTGTCATCATGGACAAAATAGAATACAACAACAAAATTCAAGAACTACTCAACGATGGCAGCTATACAAAAATAAAAAGAGACCCCACCAACAGCCTCGTCTCCAAAACCAACAACATCATTTCTGCTTCAACCGCATTAATTGATCAGACCAAACAGTTCTCGTTGAAACCTTCTGCAGCCAGGCCACCAAGATTGTACGGCTTGCCAAAGATACATAAAGAAGATACACCTCTTCGTCCCATTGTCTCTACTATCAACTCCCCCACTTACAAACTGGCTCGTTTTTTGTCCGAAATCCTACGGCCTTTCACTGGAAAAACCACCTCTTCAGTACTAAACTCTACTGACCTGGTATCGACAATCAAGGGGATTGCCCTGTCCCCAGACGACCTGCTTGTCAGTTTTGATGTGGTTTCCTTGTTCACCAAGGTGCCTGTGCCTGACACCATCGCAATCATTGAAGACTTGGTTCATCAAGGACTGAATGCTGGGGTACCCCCCCTGGTGAGACACTGCTTAACCAATACATACTTCACCTGGAATGGAACCTTCTACAAGCAAATTGAGGGCACCCCAATGGGCTCCCCCCTATCTCCGGTTGTAGCCAACATCTTCATGGAGAAATTTGAGACGGACGCCATCCAGACTGCCACTCTACGCCCGACCTTATGGAAGAGGTACGTAGACGACACTTTTGTCATCTGGCCACATGGCCGGCCTGCTCTAGACCAATTTCTCGACCACATCAATTCCATACACCCAGCCATCAGATTCACCATGGAAGTCGAAAATGATGGCAAGCTACCCTTTTTGGATGTCCTAATCAAAAGGAGACCTGATGGTTCAATGAGCCACTCTGTCTACAGGAAAGCCACCCACACGGATGCTTATCTAAAACCGGATTCCCACCACCATCCATCCCAGAAGAATTCCCTCATCAAGACTCTATATCATAGAGCCCAATGCATCTCCGACCATGAACACATTTCCAGTGAACTCAAACACGTACGCCAAGCCCTTAAGGCTAATGGTTACTCCGACTACACAATCCGCAAAGCCATCACTCCAACCATCAAGAAGGATTGTGGTGCCACAACGACGGGGCCGCTCTGCCGAACCAGGGAGCCGCCCGGCTTCCCCCACCGCACTGCCCCCCATCACCCGCCCCACATAAGCACACACCCGCACGCATTCCCACCCCCCCCCCATAGAGCTGGAAGGGAAGGTCACCTGATCGACCGGCGATCAGGGAATTGGATGACCTCCCCGTGCTACGTGGCACCGCGGCGCTGCGGCCGGCCTTAATATAGTGTGGTCGCGGCGTGGGGCATTCGGCCACCGCGGTTGAGGCGCATTTCCCCCCACACACACCCCCACGAGTCGACGGGGCAAGCAGGGGAGGCACGGGACAGCATGAATAGCGGGCTCACAGGGGCTGTTGCGCATAGTCATGGAGGGTTGGGATAATTGCGCTTGAGCGCGCAGGCCCCATTGTTAGGGAGGGTAAGGGATTAATTAGGATTTACGCCTTGCACGCAGCACACTGATTAGCATATCAACAGCGCCTGGGGACTGCCGTGCGCGGGCTTGGGGTGCACGAGCCCATTGTTCAGCGCAGCATCCCCTTTGGAGGTAGGGAGGATAAATAGAGGAGCGCAGAGGGGAAATCGCTCTCTTACTCCAGCGCCAGGCGACCAGACGCAGCTCGAGCCAGCGACCCGGACGTCCGTGCGACGCACCGAGGCACGCGGTTAACACAAGGATCAGCGGACCGCCGTGGACACTTAACAGTGAGTAAGAAGGTGAATTAGAATCATAGCCGATAAATAGAGAATAGGTGCCGGTTTAGTGGAATAGGCCAGCCTCGTCGACTCACTAATTCAACATTAGTTATCAGGTAATAAATCATTAATAGCGAAGCGTGGTCTCGCGTGATCTTGTCGTGCAGTGTGAGCGTGTGGGAACGCGTGTAGTACTGTGTGTGCGTAAGCTCGCAGCGTGCGTAATCGGCGTCCCCCAGGTGCGCGATCATAGTGTAATCGGCTGCGCATTGTTGTACGGTTTATCTCGCGCGCACGGCGGCGGCGACTTTAGTCGTTGTGTCGGCGTGTGCCCCGCTTGCGTGTGCTCGTTACGTGTTATAAGCGTGAACGCGTGTGGTACGGTGTATGCGTAAGCTCTCGTCGTGCGTAATCGGCGTACCCCAGGTGCGCGATTGTAACGTGAGCGGCCAGCGCGGCGCAGAGAAGCGCAAGAGTGAGTGCGTACGGAGCTATATGCGTGTGTGCACGCACGTTCACTACGTGTATAATACGGATGCGCATCGGGAACGTGCTGCACAGGGCTATACTGCGAGCACGGCGTTTGATCGACGATGATGTGCGCACGTATGCTCGCAGCGTGGGAGCGCGGCGCGAGGCTGTAACCGTAGGGGCGTCGCGTTCGAATGCCGGCGAAACCGTAGCGGGTAATAGGGAGGTGGGGTAACGTAAACGAATAGGGGATGCAGGCGGGAGGGACCCCGGGGGCCAACGGCCCCCACAAATTGGTGTCAGAAGCGGGATGGACCCCCGCGTTACCTCACGCTAAAATAAGACTAATATTTACCGGCCGGGGGGCCCCTTCGTGGAAGGCATTCGCCCGCAATCTCTTAGGGGCCAAGGAAATTAATGGATGGACGGACGCGCAGGCAGTGCGTCAACTTAATATGAATCTTGATGGGCGGGCAGCCGATTTTGTAGAAGCGTTACCCGCGAGCGCACAGACACAGCTAGAGGAGCTGATGCGCCGACTCGATCAGCGTTTTGGCACGCGTGACGAGGAGGAAGCAAAATCGGCCTTAGAGGCGCGCCGTCGCCAACCTGGCGAAGATCTACGTGATTACGCCGAGGATGTGCGCGAGTTAACAAAGATCGCACGCCCGGGGTACGCAACTGATGTTATTGAGGAACTGGCCGCCGAGAAAATCCAGCGGTACCTGTCTCGCACGGCGTGGTGGCAGCCAGACATGAGCTGCCCACGTCTTCCCTTTAACACCCTTGTCGAGCGCGCACGTAAGTGTGAAAGAATTCACAGCGAACGCGCGCAGCTCCTGGGGCTGGGACGAGAGCGCGCCATTGCGAGCCTGCTCTCGGAAGACGAGGAGGAGGAACAGGAGCTCGCGAGGACGGTAAGGGGCCGGGAAAGAGAGCCACAGAGACCCAGCGAGACGACCCCGGGTTGGGTAGCCGGGCTACAGACCGGCATAGGAGATATACGCGAGGAAGCAAATAAAAATATGAAGACCATCCAGTCTGAGATGGGTGAGCTACACTCCACAGTAGGGGGGCTGGCCGGGAAGGTATCCCAATTAGAGTCCGAGTTGGAACAACTGCGTACAGGGAGAGGGAGCAGGCAGGGGACCCACTACGGAGCCGCCACCCCTCCCCGGACGTGTTATGTTTGCGATCGGCGAGGGCACCTCAGGAGGGACTGTCCTCAGGTCGCCCGAGCTAGACAAGAGCTAAGGTCAAACACTAAGGCCCCCCTAGAGAGGGGACCACCGGGGGGTGAAATCGACGTAGCCCCGACACGAACAAGCTGTAGTGATAATGGCGAGCGAGTGATCTCCACACAGGTTCCAGCAACAACGCCCACGGAAACGGTGACTCCTGGCGACTGGCTGCGGGAGCTGGTGGCGGGGATCACGGGGGCCACGTCGCTGGTGGAAGGGGAGGTAAACGGAGTGCGTACCCGAATCCTGCTGGACACGGGGGCGGTGGCCTCGCTCGTGAGCGAAGCGCACTGCAGCGCGATCGGGGTCGACGTGCGTCACCTGCAGGCACCGGACCGCGCGCTGCACACGGCGAGCGGAGCCGGAATGGGGCTGCTGGGGAGAGCCACCCTAGAGGTCCGCATAGGCAGCCAGGTGTGCACGCAGGAGTTCTACGTGTCGAGTGCGTTGTGTCACGAGTGTATCGCAGGCACCGACCTCCTAGAACAGTTGGGACTCAACGTGCAACCCCGCCAGCGATGCGCCACCATGGAGAGCAATGGCGAGCGGATACCGTTCCTGGGACGAGAACCAACGCGCCGCCGCTTTGCACCTGTGGCCGCTATCCTGGCGACGGCAGTCACCATCGGCCCGCTCACCGAGATGCTGGTGCCGGTGGCAACATCCCCCACCGACCCCGCGCTCCGACCATCAGGGGAGGTAATGCTAACTCCTCACCCGGAGTTGGCAAAACGGTATGGGGTTGTGGGATCCGCCACGTTGGTAAACGCAGATGGGGACCGATTGTTTATGCGGATGTTTAACCCCCACAATACCCCAGCGATACTGCGACGGCGCACCCCGATAGCCACAGTACACCCCCTGCACGCACGCCACTCTAACGACTCGGTGTTCGCACTCTGGGCTGAGGACCCCGGTCGTCCTGAGGGTGAGCAGGACCTGGCCTGGCGAGTCGGCCCGACTCCCCGAGCCGAGGTCGTTCCCCTGCTCGACGCGTTACATGTACCATGGGCGGACTTACCTAAGGGAGGGGCCGATCGGCTGCGCGAGTTACTGCGGGAGTATGCCGACGTGTTCAGCGAACACGACTCGGACGTGGGTCGGACCGACCTTGTTAAGCATCAAATTGACACCGGTGCAGCCCGACCCATCAAACTCCCTGCGTACCGAGTGGGCGCACCCGAACGCGCCCAAATCAAAGAGGCAGTTGGGGACATGCTTCGCGATAACATAATTCAGCCCTCGGCGAGTCCCTGGTCAGCCCCGGTGGTACTAGTAACGAAAAAGGATGGGTCAACCCGGTTCTGCGTCGATTACCGTAAACTAAATGCAGTCACGCTCGGCGATGCCTTCCCCATACCTCGCATCGACGACACCTTCGACAGTCTCGCAGGAGCGCGGTATTTTTCCACCCTCGATCTGGCGTCCGGTTACTGGCAGGTGGAGATGACGGAGGAGGATCGGCCAAAAACAGCATTCACCACCCCGATGGGCCTGTTTGAGTTTCGAGTGTTGCCGTTCGGACTCACTAACGCGCCCGCGACGTTCCAGCGGTTGATGGAGTTGGTGATGCGGGGCTTGCAGTGGGAACAGTGCCTGATTTACTTGGACGATGTGATAGTGTTCAGTAGATCTTTGTCTGAGCATTGGTCCAGGCTTCGAGAGGTGTTCCAGCGACTGCGAGCGGCTCATCTCAAGCTCAAGCCACGTAAGTGTTACATCGCACAACGCGAGGTGGGGTACCTCGGGCATCGCGTCAGCAAGGCAGGCGTGCGCACCGATCCGGAGAAGGTACGCGCCGTAGTGGAGTGGCCACGGCCAAGGAATCTGACGGAGATCAGATCATTTTTGGGGCTCGCCACCTATTATCGTCGATTTGTAAAGGGATTCAGCGAGATTGCACGCCCCCTCACCCAACTCACCTCCCCTAAGCACCCCTACCAGTGGACGGGGGCCTGCCAGACGGCCTTCACCACTCTCAAAGACCACCTCACCCACGCCCCCACCCTCGCTTTCCCCGATTTTACCACCGATTTTATTTTGGACACCGACGCCTGCAGCAGCGGGCTGGGCGCGGTGTTGTCACAGGTACAGGATGGGACGGAACGAGTCATCGCGTACGCCAGCCGGACCTTGAGTGGGGCCGAGCTGAACTATTGCGTGACCCGCCAAGAGTTGTACGCCGTGATTTTCGCATGCAAACAGTTCCGGCCGTATTTGTACGGCAGGAGATGTCGCGTACGCACGGACCATTATGCTCTGCAGTTTCTTCTTACATTCAAGGAGCCGCGGGGGCAGATGGCCCGGTGGTTGGCGCAGTTGCAGGAGTACAACCTGCAAATCGAGTATCGGGCTGGCCGGACGCATGCAAACGCGGACGCCTTGTCGAGGCGACCCACGGTGTACGCCGAGACGAGGGCGGAGGAGGCCTGCCCGTGTTTCACGGGGGGACGCTGCCGGCAGGCAACGGACCCCCGAGAGGCCGCGGCCACTGACCCCCCCCCAGCGAGGGAGAGTGCAGTGTGCGCCACAGAAACCCTCACAGGTGGCACTGAGGATCCCGTCGACCGCCCAGCAAGCGCGGGACCCGCGGCTCGGGACCCGATCGGACGGATCCAGGAGGACGTCGGCTGCGCCTTCCCGGGCCTAAACGACGAGCAGCTGAGACAGACCCAGCAGCGAGATCCGGATCTGGCGGCAGTGGAGGCGGCCCTGCGGGAGGAAAAGAGCGCCCTACCAGGACCCTGGAGCGGTTTGTATGCCCGGTTGTGTGTGCGGAACGGAGTGGTACGGGAGTTAACCGAGGCCGGCCAGCCGGGGTGCATCTGTGTTCCTGCCCAGGTGCGACCCCAGCTGCTACGGCTGGTGCATGACCACCCACTCGGGGGCCACGATGGGGAACGACGCACTCGAGAGACCCTGCGTCGCCAGTATCTCTGGCCCAAATTGGCACAAGATGTGGCCGCCTGGGTGCAGGGCTGCCGGGCCTGTCAGCAGTGTGGGCAAAAGCCGGCGAGGTACCAGGTACCCCTGAGGCCGTTCCGAGTCAGTCGGACGAATCAGTTGGTCGGAATCGACCTGCAGGGGCCCTTTCCACGATCCCACCGGGGCAACCGATATATTCTCGTAGCGGTGGAATACTTCACCCGCTACCCCGTGGCGGTGGCTATCCCAGATAAAACAGCCCTTGTAGTGGCCCGGGCCTTCGTGGAAAACTACGTACTTAAGTGCGGGATCCCCGAACGAGTCATTACCGACCAGGGTAGTGAATTCGAGGCCGAACTATTTCAGGCGCTGTGCCGAGAGTTCGGGATCCAGAAGGACCGAACCACGGCGTATCACCCCCAGGCGAACGGGATGGTAGAGAGGATGAACCAGACTCTGGCCGGGAAGCTTAAACGCATGGCGGCCGCGAATCAACAGGACTGGGACGAACACCTTCCCTATGCCCTGTTCGCCTACACCACCGCCGTTCACACCTCTACAGGACAGACCCCGTTCCTAATGATGTTTGGTCGCGAGTCTCGCCTGCCCGCAGATCTGCTGTTCGGTGTTCCTCCGCCGCAACGGGAGGAAGGGAGCCACCCCGTGGAGCACTTGCTGGAGACCCTGCGAGGGGCCAGGGGCCGAGCCTGCCCGCACGGAGAGGCCGCGCACCAGCGGCAAGAGCAGGGCGCCCGACCCCGTATGGAGCCCCCCTTCTACACTGCGGGCTCCGAGGTGTGGCTGTACACTCCCCGCGTCGGTGCCGGACAGGTGGGGAAGCTGACCACCTACTGGCGAGGACCCTGGATTGTGAGACGGCAGATCTCACCATGGACGGTGCTGATTCAGGGAGGAGAGAGGGGCCGGGAGATGGTGGTCAACATCCGCCGACTGAAGCCGTGGCGAGCAGCCCCCGAGGGGGGGAGCCCCGCCGTCCAAGTACCCCGAAACCCCGGGGTCCCCCCACCCCCCGTGCCCGGGGGCCTCGCGCAGTACATGGGCCCCACGGAGCCCCGGGCTCCGAGGGGCCCCGGGCGGGGCCGGGGGCGACGAGGACGGCGACCCTTAAACCCCACCGCCTCTGAGTTTGTTCCCCAGCCCGCAGGTGCCAGAGGCCGAGGGGAGCCGTTGGAATGGAAGAGGAGACCACCGCCGGAGCCCCAGGAGACGGAGCCGCCACCCCCGAGGCTAGCCACAAGGGCCGGGCGAATCCCGCGGACCCCGCGGCGATACCTTGTGGGGGCAACCCAGGCGAGGTGCTCCAGTCAACCCGGGACGGGGACTGGCACCCCGGGGGGCTATGTGGTGCCACAACGACTGGGCCGCTCTGCCGAACCAGGGAGCCGCCCGGCTTCCCCCACCGCACTGCCCCCCATCACCCGCCCCACATAAGCACACACCCGCACGCATTCCCCCCCCCCCCCCCCCCCCATAGAGCTGGAAGGGAAGGTCACCTGATCGACCGGTTTTTATCCGAGAGACCCTTATCGGGATTAATTCTCACGGTTTCCGGCGATCAGGGAATTGGATGACCTCCCCGTGCTACGTGGCACCGCGGCGCTGCGGCCGGCCTTAATATGGTGTGGTCGCGGCGTGGGGCATTCGGCCACCGCGGTTGAGGCGCATTTCCCCCCACACACACCCCCACGAGTCGACGGGGCAAGCAGGGGAGGCACGGGACAGCATGAATAGCGGGCTCACAGGGGCTGTTGCGCATAGTCATGGAGGGTTGGGATAATTGCGCTTGAGCGCGCAGGCCCCATTGTTAGGGAGGGTAAGGGATTAATTAGGATTTACGCCTTGCACGCAGCACACTGATTAGCATATCAACAGCGCCTGGGGACTGCCGTGCGCGGGCTTGGGGTGCACGAGCCCATTGTTCAGCGCAGCATCCCCTTTGGAGGTAGGGAGGATAAATAGAGGAGCGCAGAGGGGAAATCGCTCTCTTACTCCAGCGCCAGGCGACCAGACGCAGCTCGAGCCAGCGACCCGGACGTCCGTGCGACGCACCGAGGCACGCGGTTAACACAAGGATCAGCGGACCGCCGTGGACACTTAACAGTGAGTAAGAAGGTGAATTAGAATCATAGCCGATAAATAGAGAATAGGTGCCGGTTTAGTGGAATAGGCCAGCCTCGTCGACTCACTAATTCAACATTAGTTATCAGGTAATAAATCATTAATAGCGAAGCGTGGTCTCGCGTGATCTTGTCGTGCAGTGTGAGCGTGTGGGAACGCGTGTAGTACTGTGTGTGCGTAAGCTCGCAGCATGCGTAATCGGCGTCCCCCAGGTGCGCGATCATAGTGTAATCGGCTGCGCATTGTTGTACGGTTTATCTCGCGCGCACGGCGGCGGCGACTTTAGTCGTTGTGTCGGCGTGTGCCCCGCTTGCGTGTGCTCGTTACGTGTTATAAGCGTGAACGCGTGTGGTACGGTGTATGCGTAAGCTCTCGTCGTGCGTAATCGGCGTACCCCAGGTGCGCGATTGTAACGTGAGCGGCCAGCGCGGCGCAGAGAAGCGCAAGAGTGAGTGCGTACGGAGCTGTATGCGTGTGTGCACGCACGTTCACTACGTGTATAATACGGATGCGCATCGGGAACGTGCTGCACAGGGCTATACTGCGAGCACGGCGTTTGATCGACGATGATGTGCGCACGTATGCTCGCAGCGTGGGAGCGCGGCGCGAGGCTGTAACCGTAGGGGCGTCGCGTTCGAATGCCGGCGAAACCGTAGCGGGTAATAGGGAGGTGGGGTAACGTAAACGAATAGGGGATGCAGGCGGGAGGGACCCCGGGGGCCAATGGCCCCCACAGGATCCTGTTGAGGAGCCTTTCAAGACCATCACCTTACCCTACATTGCTGGGGTCACAAAAAAGATCTCCAAAATCCTGATTAAACACAAGATCCAGGTCCGATTCAACACAGTACATAAAATCCGTGATCTGGTCCCGTCTGTAAAAGATGTGGTTCCAGACATACAGTACCCTGGCGTCTACAAACTAAGTTTCCTCTGTGGTAGCAGTTACATTGGAGAAACCAAACGACATGTCTCGGACCGCATCCGTGAACATAAGGCAGACCTGAAACACGGTAGGACAAACACCTCAGCCGTAGCAGATCACTGTTACAATTCAGTGGGCTCACATGACATTGACTTCTCCAAGACAGAGGTTCTCTGCAAGCCATCTGGCTATCATGAGAGATTCGTTCATGAGGCGATCCACATATACAAACACAGAGACAATTTCAACCGAGAAGATGGATTCTGGCTTAGCAATCATTGGAAGGACGTAATAAACCATTTCGGATCTTAACTGATTGTGTTCACGTTTATGGTGACTTTCAGACCGCGTTCCACTCACTGGCATGGTGCAGTGTGCAGAGTAATGTATGGTGTCGTAATTGTACAGTAAACATATAGCAGTATGATACACAGTAGGGTGGGTAGAATAATACATAGTGTTATATTAAAATGGATAAGGCAGCAACTGCAGCAGCAGCAAGTGCAGCAGCAGCAGCAAGTGCAGCAGCAGCAGCAAGTGCAGCAGCAGCAGCAACTGCAGCAGCAGCAGAAACTGCAGCAGCAGCAACTGCTGCAGCAGCAGTAACTGCAGCTCCCTTTGATGCTGTTAATCCTGCATAATGCACATGCATATGCAGTACTAATCACATTCCTGCATTTCCCATAAATATGCTAAATTCCTTTTGATATGCAAATTCCTTTGTCAATGCGCCCAGCTTATATATATGCTCCAAGCTCGTGTGCTGTTTCATTCAGACTCTGTCGCCTCGACGGACCTGGTTTTCACCTGAGGACGGCTGCTTGCGTTGTGGCCGAAACGTCGTGAGAATTATTTTATAATTTTTTATTTTTATTATTTTATTATTTCCCTTCTACGTGACTTTACCGAAAGAACCAAGAAGATAGCATTCTCTTGCTTCTATATTCCCTTTTACCCTTTATTTTAGTCTATCATGCGCACTGCTGCATGGCACACCGCCACTGTGTGCCTATGTGGCCCACCACCTCGCAGTAGCTGCAGATAGATGTCCCACATTTGCATTCTGTTGGGATATACTGTAAAATTGGGAATCAACACATTCCTGCGGAGGGAGCTGGTAGGAACGTTGGGTTGCTCGGTCAATGGCCAGGGTCAGCGGTGGCGAGGTGTATTCCGCAAATATGGACGACTGTGAGGGCGGGCACAAGCCGGCGTGAGTAGGTTAAACGTTTAAGAGCACCACGGGGTGACCAGCCCCTCCCCACCCAGCCCCACCCCTCCCACCCCCCACCCAGCCCCACCCTCCCCACCCAGCCCCTCCCCACCCTCCCCACCCAGCCCCTCCAAACCCTCCCCTCTCCACCCAGCCCCACCCCTCCCATTTGTGGATGCACGACGGACGGACACAATAATCCCCTGTGGGCAGGTGTAACCAGGAGGTTCCTACCAGTAAAAATTGGTGTTCTGTTTAATTGTGGCAACATTACAGCTTTGAGACTTAAAATCGATAGGATATATTGACACGTGCTTCTTTTTTCCAGGGCATTAAAAAAGGTTCGCGGCCCTTATTGGTGTAGGCAAAGAGGTCAACACGAGCCATTTTAATAAAAAATAAAACACTTTTATATCTAAAAAAGTCACACCATCTGCCGGAGCCGTTCTCTCACATAGGCGTTGATGCACCGTTCGCTGCGAGAATTTGGGGGGAGCTTCATATATTCTCACGACATGATGCCAAGCACTGTGATCGCAATGAAATTACACAATACAGCCGCGCTCGGTGAAGATACACTGTGGCAGACCGGATGAGGACACGTGCGGGGAAAATGGGTTTTAAATGTATTTGTTTATGTGGCACATTAGGAATGGACCACCCTTTTTGTTATTTCCTCGTGCAGCAAGGGAGTAAAGTGTGGTTTTGTGAAAGTCCTTATGTGCTGTGCAGTACATCAATGCACGTGTGTGTACACCAGCATGCGATAATGGAGTTGGGCCTGTAGGCAGCTGGCAGGGTTATTGATTAACTGGACGTGTACACCAGTAACATGGTTAATGGCGACTCGGTTGAAGATTGTTGTGTGTGACACGCGTTTACAGATTAACCACAATAAATGTGTTTGCCCTCGATTTGGAGCACCTGCCCACGTCCTTCATTTCGAGTGTGCAACATTTACTTTTCCAATACTTTTTCACTGCTTTCGTGTTTCTTTCAGAATTGCTTGTTGTTGCAACGTTATGACCCCCCCTATTGGACATCTGTGAAAATGAGCTTCATAGTTCATTGGATTCCTTCAGTATAAATACATATTTTGATTATGTATCTATGACATTTGTATACTAAGAAAATGACAAGCGGTATACCCCCCTGGGATACAGCGTTGGTGCTAAGATGTGTTTTATTCCTACGTTGCATCTATCACCCTCCGCTCAAATCCTGGCCCGTGGAGTCACAGCACGCAAGCCCCCACCAGCGATCCTGCTTGTGAAATGATAGCGTCGACCATTGGTACTGTACAGGTACCCCTCTATGTACGGACGTTCGGTTTAGAAAATGTTGTGTTGACGCAACTGACAAATCATGGGCACTTTTGGAATTTCCACGTTTACGAAATTTCAAACGGCACGCGCCACGAGATCAAACAAGAAGGACCCGGGAGCCTGCGTCATCCGTCCACAACAGCATCACGGTATCCCTGCAGTGCCACAGGAATGCCTCCACATCACCTGTACAGGCATTTCAACATGCAGGTTTTTTGGTTAATTCCATGACAAGCTGACAAGGGTAATTATTTTTTTGTAATTGGATTATTCAATCGTTTTTAGATGTATGATCTTTATTGTTGTGTTTTATACAGGTGTATATTTTGAGGTCAGGAGTCGAGTTGGAATGATGTCCAAAAACGCATCCCAAATTTTTCGATTTACAAAATTTCGTTTTACGCGTGTGTTTTTTTTTAAGGAAAGCATCTCTTTCGTAAATGGAGGGCTACCTAAACTCGTGAATCCAGTGCACTGGGGAATAACGAGACGTTAACCTGCATTGATGTGAAATGTGCATGAGGTGGCAGGCAAGACACGTCTATTGTGCAGCAAGCAGAGCATGTTGATGTTCGAGTAGTCTTGTGTCAGTGATGTTCTCTATGTCCAGCCAATTATGTTCTGTACAGCAAATTAAATCAGGTCCTCAAGTGTACTGAATTGATGGCATTAGCTCGGTTATCTCATGAAGGAGCATAAACCATTACGCCAGTCATCTTCGCAGCAGCTTTTGGCTAGCCATTGGACAAAGATGGGCACTGCATTGCGCGTATTCATATGTGCTTCTGCGGCCGTCTGGAACACTCTTCCTTCCGATATTAGAAAGCTATTGGAGCTATGTACTTTTTAATCTAAATTGAAAACTAATTTCTTTCGAACTGCCTTTTGTGTTTAGTTTGTTGTCCTTCCCTCGCACCTCCAATTAGCACGGTTGGCTATGTGCGTTGCGAAAGACGTTCAGCATACACATGTCAACAACGGCACAACAGAAAGCATCGCATTTAAAGTTACTTCTGCACTTCATTTTGAATAAATTGCAGCTATTGAGAAATAAATATGCTGGTTTCACTGTCACGTGATGAACATTATTCTCAGTGGGAGAGCCGGCAGGGAAGTGCTGTCCCCTTATTGTTTGGACAAATGTGTCGAGGGATATCAGATCAGAGGTAGCTCTGTGATATTCGCTTCTGTGGGCTATTCTGTAGCACGGCGAGTTGCTCTGCTCTGAGAGGTCTGCATGGGTTGATCGTCTCACGACGCGATAACACAATCTGAACACAATTAGCTTATTTTCCCGCATATAGCCCGCATACGCATATAACCCGCAGACGCATATACCCCGCAAAGATAGCGTTTTGTGTAAAAAAAAATTAAGATAGCCGGAACATCCAAATACCCTACATGCATTCATATATGTAACGTCGTTACCGCAGCTTAATTCCACCATATTAATACGAAGTTTACATTTGTAATACATTCCACTATCAATTGTTAACATTAAAATCATAACGTGCACAAAGAAAACAAACGAACTAACCGGAAACGAGTGAACTTAAAACAGTAAATAAGTAACTAAAGTAAATATCCAATAAATAAGTAACACATAACTGGTAGATACGTAAGTACAGTTTTAGCACTGGTAGATTGCGCACTGGGAAGATAATAGCAACATTACGGTAACACCATAGCTTCGCCCCCCATCTCTCTCTCCCCCCCCCCCAGCTGTCCCCACCCCCCAACCTCCCACTTCTCCCTCCTCCCAGCTCTCCCTCGTCGGTAAACAAAGTGCACGCACTTCAAACATGGTCGTTTAATTGTACAAACAATTCATTTAAAACGTGATAACATGTGCAATTTTAGTGTGAGTGGTTTATTCAGCAGTGCTTTAGTCAAAGGTAAGTATTGCATAGTGGATAGTGCTACCATGAAAACATTAACCGAGTTATAACATGTCACACGTGTAAAATATGTTTGGGATAGCCCGCACCTCCATATACCCCATAGGGTCTTGTTTTGTTTGTAAAAAGTGGTATACCCCGCGGGTTATATGCGGGAAAATACGGTAAATAGACTTTTAAATAAATGTTTTCTCCTACATCAGAGCGCAGCGCCACATTAAATACGCACTACAATGACAATAGGGGGGGGGGGGCAGAGCTTTGTGACGTCATATTTGAGGGGGGGTCTGACTTTTGTGACGATGGGGGGGGGTCAAAAATCGTACAAAATCGCGTGACGTCATTTATGGACGGCCCCTATGTAGCCAACCGTGCTACAGATGGGGAAAGGAATTGGCGGATGTCGCACAGAGCGAGGTAAGAGGTCCTGCCAAGAGTCCAAGACACGTGGGAGAAGATAGAGAAGCTTGGGATCAAAAACAAAGCCCAAGGTTTTGCTCACCCTTTGCCAGAGTGAATCTGTCTGTGGATATTAGCGGTGGCATATCCTTCACAAAACGTCCCTAGGGTACTTACGAATAAGGGGTGCTTTGGCGGGGGGGGGGGAGGCGTTTCGACGCCACTGTGTCAGATGTAATACTTCCAGTTTAGTTCTAAAGACGGCGGTTGTGATTTGCCCCGAAACGGCCCTTTGTGCTACGTTGAACGTACGGTAGGGAATGCATGTCGCGGGGGTCAGGGGTGGGGGTTAGTTTACTATCAAATGCATGAGGTTAACCGAATTAGTGTAGAAGCAACAACTATTACTATCCATAGTACAGGTTTTTTTTTTGTTAGATCGTGTAAATATATAAATGTGCTGGTAAACCCGCCACCACCCGACACATCCAATTCGTAAGGTTTGTCACGTAAACAGAACATGCTAATTGTAACGAGTACAGCGCAGCCGCAACATTTACAATCTGAGTACGACGCTTCGCCAGTAATTAGCATCATCAGGCGACAGCCAGAACTGTTACTAGTTAACGTGTATGGGTCATGGGAATGTCATGTATGCACCGCTGCTGTCACTTGCAATCTGCTTTTGTTGTTGTTACGGTCCAGATATGGAAGATTTCATCGTCTCCTTGAGTTAGTTTACAGTATGAGGACCGTTGATGAGATTTTAAGTTTAAACCCAATTTTATTTTCATCATTTTAATAGTATAAATGCTGTTTGTCTCTTAACTGTGATTATCAAACATGTTATTGTTAGTTTTAATGTTAAGTTAGAAACACATACGCTGTGCTCTCCAGTTGCTTGGGTGAGTTTTGCCCCATCCTAACCAGCTGGCTCAAAAACTTAACAAACTAAAGTGCCATCTTTATTCCCTATGAAGCACAGTGGGCGGTGTTACGAGCATCGTTGGAGCATGCCGATAAGCACGATTCAATGGAAAAAAAAATTCCGCGACAGTGGCAGACTGCAAATGTATCTGATTTCAGATCAGCGTAAACAGTGGATGCAGCCGTGATGGTAATAATGGTCAACACATGCACTTTCAATCGCGAGGTAGCCGTTTGGAATCGATCTCTCGGCGAGGCAGGTTGATACAATGGTGCCAGTTTCTTTTTTCAATCCACCCCCGACCGCATTGCCGTATTAAGCTAGTGCAGGGCCTGTAGCATATGTTATGAAGGGGCCCTAAATAAAAAACACACAAAGATTAAAACACAATTTTTTTACTTGCATTGTAATGTAATTGTATTTTTTATTTGCTATACAGCCACATAATACGACAAATCACTAACGTTAAACACCAGAGTCGTTCATAAAAGTTGAAGGCGGTACAGTACTATAGTGATAGAGCAAGTGCAGAATCACTGAACCGGAATTGATAGCTTTAAAGCATTTAGCGCGGGGCCCTTGAAAGTGCGGGGCCCGTAGCATTTACTACTTTTGCTACTACAATAATCCGGCACTGTCCCCCCCCCCCGGTCTCTGTTCACCCAGCAGTATAAATGGATACACCACAGTCGATTGTTAGGTCACGTTCAGTGGGGTAAAGTGTGGGCACTCCCACATCTTTCAAGGCGTATGTCCAGCATAGAAGAGGAGGCCAAATACCCTCTACAAGGGCCCTCTAGAGCTCCACTTAGTGGAGGCCCTTTCTGGAACTGTAGCATGACCAAGACATTTCAGGACTCTCTACCTTCATCTTATAGGTCCAGTGATATGTATATGTGTTGTAGTGTTGCAGTTAACGCACTGCGCTACGAATCTGGAGACCGAGGTTCGATTCCAGCTCACTGGCCAACACCAGTGACGATTAATTATCTGAACCGGTCCAGGGCTTCCCCTAAGCCGACTCAGACTCAAATGAGTACCTGGTGTCGTGTGTAAATATCGCCACTGGGGAGACAAAAGCGGCCGGGCGTGGTGTTGTTGGCCACCCACGACCTCGTGTGTCGTGCACCAGCCTTCATAGGTGCTCGTTCACAACACCTGCCCCAACAGTCTGCTCAGGCTATACGGGGGATCTTTGTATTTTATCTCTTGCATAACTTTACAAGGCAGTAGTTGCTGAAATAGATCAATAACATTATTGTACAAGGCACCAGTAACTGATACCCTATGTTGATTACCTCGTGATATAAAGCTAACGAGATAAGAACCTGGTGAGTCAGCGAAGTATGGCCATTTCCTGAAACTGTCGCCTGTTAAATGCGTGTACTTTTAAGAAAACTGGGTTGTTGGTGAATGTGTTGACATGTACTAGTGTTTGCTTAACTTTGAAGACAGAGAGAACATTATGCATAGAGAGCTGAGCTCACCCCGTTGCTACAGTGTGGGGAGCAGAGGGCAAAACAGACAACATCCACCGTTGGAGTGTATTGTACAGTACTTATATGCGCCCACGTTTATGCCCGTACCTCCATTTACACCATACTGATCAGTATAGTGAACTGTGGTCAAATAACCCCCACGACTTGCACTGCGTGAGGGGCTTAGGGGAGGTCCATAAATGACGTCACGCATTTGGGGGGGGGGGTCAGACATTAGTGACGATGTGTGACGGGGGGGGTTTGAGGAAATGTGACGTCACATCAAAATGCGCAACTTTAAATAAATATAAACAACACGTTCTACTTAATTAAATATACTTTTTGATAAATGTTTTCTCCTACAACATTAGAGTGCAGCGCCACATTAAATACGCACTAAAATAACAATAGTTCAAAGCGATTTGAAGCATGTTTTATTTTCAAAATGGAAATATGGTTGGGGGGGGAGACAGAGCTTTGTGACGTAATATTTGAGGGGGGGGTCTGACTTTTTGTGACGCCGTGTGACGAGGGGGGGGGGGTAAAAAATCTCCAAAATCGCGTGACGTCATTTATGGACGCCCCCTTATCTCGTAGTGGATTGACAAAGCCGCTGTAAACTTGATCTGTTTTTAATATTTATTTTAATAATTTGTTTCCTATACTTTGCACTCCAATCGTTTTTTTGTATCGTTTGTTGCTGTAACATTCTGACCCGCCCCTACTGGACATTTGTGGAAAAAAGAGCTTCATAGCTCATCGGATTTCTCTAGGGTTAATAAAGATTATGATTCTGACTCCGAGATGGAAACATGCCGACAAATTGCGAAAGAGGCGATGGCTGATTTTACTCCATCACATTGAAACAATCCGGTTAGACAGACTTTGTGAAAAACCTGTGCCTTTATTACTGAATTCTGAGCATATTTGGGTGTAACTTAAACGCGTCAAGATTACAATTATTTGTTTGCGAGCGTCATATTGCAAGACACCTTTAAAGCGCACTGCTCGTGGTCACGAGCGATGGCTGGTGAGAAAATTTAACCAAGCGGCAAATTCTGAGCAAGTGAATTCACTGCTGTGATGCAAGCTGGTTAATGTCGTTGAGGAAAGTCCAAAACATTTTGGGGGGATTTTTTTTCTCTCATTTTTTTTTATCAAGAGGGAAAGTCCGCTGACAATTACTATACCTGTAACGACCCTCGATAACGTTCCCGCGCAACATCGGCATCCCCCCCACCCCTGACATGCTGATCTCAATCCCTGCACCGAGTTGACCGGGACTAACCCCGCGGACATGAAGACAAAGGGATTGGTGGCTGGCGATGAGTGAGACGTGGTCCGAGACGGGAGGATAGGGGATTGGTGGCTGGGAACGAGGAGACATGGAAACGGCGTACCCATGTCAATATTGTGAGTTTACTCTCCGCACACCGTGTGCTGCTGAAGCAGTGAGATACATTTGGCACGTTTGACACCTTTATGTATCCGCTGTGTCGGGTGGAGAAGGGTTTACGACACATGTGTATATGACCTAACCTTAAAAACACCACGTATTAATCACAGTTACTCAATGAACACGAGATTAAACTCGTTGCGCAAACTTTGCACTGAAACTGATGTGGGATTTTCCAGCCTCGTAGTGACCCAATAATGATGACTTCATGCCCATGTGTTTTAGCCGGGGGCGCTTTCGCTCGCCGCTGTTGATTTTATTCTTTAATTCTATTTACAGGAGGTCAATGTCAGCACCTATAGCCTCAGGGCTCTGTGCGGTATAACATCCATTATCTACAAATCTAAAAAGGTAAAATATGCAAAGGTGTGGCCCTGCAAGTGCTTGCTCGCAATGTAGCTGTAGGAACGGCCTCCACGATAGTCTAAAATCAATCCATCGTGGTAGTTGGTCTACTCCTCGACGTTGACCAAATGTGTTGGAAGAGGTGGGTGTGCCCACAGTTTAAACTGCCACGTGCGACCTGCCAATAGAGTCACTGTGGTGTTTTAAGTTCGACTGCTGGATGGACGGAGGTGGCGGAGGGGATTTTAGAAAACTTCCACTAATTCTTCATGAATTCGTTCGTTTGTTCGTTTCTCAATTCGCTTGTCCTGGTAAAGGGATCGCGGCGGCAGCATATTGTGTAGGGCGGTCAAGACCTTTTCCCTGGCGACGGGCTCCAGCTTCTGGGCCGGCCCCGGGGTCTTCGCCCAGTTTGAATCGTGCATTCTTTGACTGCAATTTATTCCAATGCTAGCGATAAAAGCTTTGGTGTGTGCATGTAAGACTCTATTGTTAAGACTAAACGTGAAACCATGCGAAGGGGAGTGTGAAAAACGAGACAAACAGGACTCGATTAGCCTACTGAATTGAATCGTGACCCCTGGTATATTGCAAGACTGCTACATTTTGTTTAAACGTAATTGCATAGTTACGCAGTTTTGGTACTGCCCGAAACGTCGCCTATTATATGTTTTTCATTTGGCGAATGTGCTGCAGTTTACAAAATGGAGATTCATGATAATATGTTCTCATGTGAACAAATAATGTTTTTTTGCACTTTACTTAACCAAGGCAGAGTCTATCGAAAAACTTCGTGTCTTTTTGAATTAGAAATCTGAAATTGTAGGGTCTCTGCACCGGACTGTATTTACAGATTGATTAAGACATATATATATAAAATAAACACATGTACTCCAAATTAGCAGAGCAGAGGTTACAGCACAATAATTGAGACTAATGTGCACACTTAATTTGTATTTTTGCGCCTTTCCCAAATTTCGTCCTATTGGTGTCACGTAATGCACATGTGTTGTGCAATCGAACGAATATAATCCATTTGGCCCACGGACGTGGATATCGCAGAGACAACTCTGAGATCCCTCCATCCACAGAGTAGGGGGCAGCACTTTCCGACTCGCCCCTGCCTCGACGGAGGAGTCTCTCACGTAGCAGTCAAATCAATACTTAGAATTTTCAAGAGTGCAGAAACAAATTTTACGTGATAGTTTTTTTTGTGTGCAGTCACGGTGAATATACTTTTTTCGAGTTTAACCAGAGATGGCTTCCTGGATTATAACACAGACTCTCCATGGTGCCACCTCAGCCCTTGGACCTCTGAGCCACCCAACAATCTGCACATTTCCTCATTTAAAACAGAAATCGCATGTAAAATGCCCATCTCTCTCTAAAAGGCCACCTCTCTTAGAGTCCCAACCTCTTTCACGTAGCTTTTGAGCGACTCCGAGCTTGGATCCATACCTCGCAGTTGGCTACGCACGGTGCGAAAGAAGTTCAACATACATGTCAGTGGAATATTGTGCGTGTGATACACTGCAAGGGTATCATTATTAAATTGCATTATTATGCATATTTTAGCAAAATAGTTAGCAAATCTATTAAGGGAGCCTACATTTGACTTGAGTATTTCTAGGAATACGTCGATACTGGGAGACATTACCAAGCATATCGCTACAGTATCAATACAGGCTGAGTTGACTATTTCTAATGATTCTCAATCATTAAAGCAAAATTCGAACATATTGAGATGTTTGAATTTCAAGTGATAGTTGCATCGACATTATACAAGGCAGGTGTACATTTTAAGCTAAGCAGAGTTTGAGCCTGGATATGTATGTTGAACTTATTTCGCACAGTACATAGCTAACCGTGATAATCGAGATAGGTGCTTGGATGAGTGATCACCATGCAGAGACAGGTTGTCATAGGGCTTGCGGGGCTGCATTGTGGGCAGCTCAACAAAAACAAATCATCTAAAAACAGATCCAATTTAAACAATGTTAGGGATCGAGATGGCCGGGTGGCTTAGTTCGTACAGTGCTGAAGTGGCATCGCTGAGATCCTGAGTTCGAGTTCAGTTTCCAGCCATGGGAATTTCATTCAAATTCTGCTGCCCACAATGTAGCCCCGCAAGCTATATGACAACTTGCATGTGTATTATTGTACTGTGGGTCTATGCTCGTACACATTTATATATATGCGACCTGCCTTCACCAAGCTGCATTGACCAAGCACAGTGGTGGTGTATGTTCCAACGACCCCCCACAACCCGTGCTACATGGGATGACACACATGTCGTACGTGTACATTACTAACCGAGTGGTGAGAAGTATTGCATGACTAGCCTTGGAATGTGAAAACACAAACAAAATGTATTGTTTAAAATTTCTAAAGCATGCGATAGATTTTCCATCTGTATCTTACAATGACCCTGCTGGGCAAATATTTGAGGGGTAAGCGGTGAAAGGGAAACTGTGGTCTTCGTGCTTTTTGAGCCGGTCATGATGGAGCATCCCTGTGATCCAGCGCTCTGGAGGCAAGGGTTGGTGCATCACGGAGAGATTTGTGAAATTTCCAAACCCGCCGGGGTGCAAGATAACCAGGACAAAGCAAATGCAGCAAAACGGATGTAATCTATCTGTTGCGGAGCTTCGAGCGTTATCGCCTCGTGTGTGTGGGTTTCTTCCGAACACTACGCTTTCCTCCCGCATGAAGAGACGCCTCTTTATGTAATGGCCAAACATCCCAATACAAGACTCTCGTAGAAGTGAGTCTTGAGGAAGTGGCCAGGTGGCTCAGAGCCCTGAGCTTGGTACCGCTCCTATCTGGGGTTTGAATCTGTGCAGCCACCTGTGATGAACCCAGGTACCCAACTGTCATGAGTTGATCGTCTCAGCCTGTACACCAATAACAGTATAAAGACGATGGGTTTCATTTAGGGTTTCCACTTACTTTGGCAGAATTTCAGCTCTGAGAAATTAAACATACTGTATATGATTTTGCAGAGCGGGTGGGAAAGTTTTTCCCCCTATTGTGTAGAGCAGAAGTCCCCATGAAGGGATCTCAGAACTAGTTCAGTGATATCAACTTCAATGGGCTGTTCTCTAACACTGGAAGGTGTGCTTCTCTGCTAGAGTACCGAATGGATTATTTATTTTATATTATGCTGATTGCACAATATATTTTCGGAAAAGGAGTCTTGAGACTCTTTGAGGCTTTCCTGGGTGGCAAGATGTTAACGCCCTCGCCTGGTATGCAGATCGTGGGTTTGATTTCGACTCTGACGCCCGTATATTTGAAGTTTACATCTTCTCTCCGTAGTCACGTGGATTGTTCTGGAGGACCACATTTAGAAACATGCGTTTCGAGTATTTTGACGATTTTTAATTCCATGTGATAAGCCACTTTCTTCAGCTATCATTTGTGGCCAGGTCACTTCTGAAAAGGGGTATATAGCTCAGTGGGCCATACCTCGTAAAATAAAGTAGTTTAGTTTCTATTCCCACCCATGAGCCTTATAAATGTCTGTTCTTCCATCATCAACAGGAGCGTGTAGGCGACAATCAAAGGCCCATTGTATGTATGTATAACTTCTTTTGCACCGTTCGTAGCCAACCACGCTAATCGGAGATGCAGCGGAAGGACAACACACGAAATACAAAAATCAGTTTTAAAGAAGCGAGTTTGCAATCGAGATTGAAAAGTGCATAGATCTAGTGGCTTCCTAATAGAGCCGGCCCAGCCACTAAGCGACCCTTGCAATTGCAAAGGGCCCCGTGGCCAGCAGAGGGCCCCCTAGAGTCACTGCTAGCTAGTGGGTAAATACGTATAACCCGTAAAAACAAAGTGTTTCACTCTAAATCCTTTATATGCGTGGCGGCTAGAGTCCTCTCGTCCTCTGGCTTGAGATGGCTGCCACCTATGGGTCAGATGATTGCAGTATTAAACAATTGGTAATTAAATATTTAATTTGTTTTCCCTAAACAGTGTAAAATTTTGGAATTTTTTTTTCACGAACATTAATTGTCTCGCACAACGAGTCTGTGTGCAAAATGTCAGCTCGATTGGATCACGGGAAGTGGGTTAAAAAACGACCGAAAGGTTTGCACGGTCGTAAGCAAGCAAGCAAGCACGCAAGCAAGCAAGCGAACTTAATATAAAGTATTTAAAAAAATCATACATCAAAGGGGCCTGCAACCAAATTTTGCTTAGGGCCCCCAACGGTCTAGGGCCGGCTCTGCTTCCTAATATCGAAAGGAAGAGTATTCCAGATGGCCAGCAGAAGCGGATCCGAAAGCATGCGATGCAGTGACCGTCTTTGTTCAATGGCCAGCCGCTGCGAGGATGACCGGAGTTTGCATGATGGTTTACGCTCCTTGACGAGTTCAGTAAAGGTATTGTGGTTCACTTGTGGCAAGCACTATGTGTGTAACATACATACAAGTGATATTGAATACTGTAATTTTTTTTTATAAATTAGGCAATGTATTGGCAGTGTTTCGCAATTAAGAAAACAACTCGACAAATGTGTTAATAATAATACTGACCTTAGAAGGAAACTATATGTAGGCGACGTTTTGCGCAATGCCCCTTCTTCAAAGCACATACATCGGCCATGGATAGAGTGTATAGAGTGTGAGTTGGAGTAAAGTCCAGTCTCAGATTCATATTAACCACTCTATCTTTCTGAAGTCTCTATTAATGTGCTATGGGAGAAGGGTCATTGCCCAATAC
Organism: Lethenteron reissneri; assembly: GCF_015708825.2. NCBI lineage: Eukaryota > Metazoa > Chordata > Hyperoartia > Petromyzontiformes > Petromyzontidae > Lethenteron > Lethenteron reissneri. Next base: position 7,746,054 of record NC_083842.1, on the reverse strand, counting down.
ATTGCCTATCACGTGTTTTATGTCGTTGAGTACATAATCACATTTATAAATGTATATTTTAAAAAAATTGTTCGTGATAGGCCATATTTTATATTTTTCAAATGATATATGTGCGTACTTCTTTTGGGAATACTTTCCCTAGTGCACACATATTCAAATTGTCGAGCCTTTCTAATTCGGACAAAAGCAGTCAACAGTTGTCTATCTATGAATCGCTGCTGCCTGTCAGTCGGTCACATTTGCTGAAATGTATTTTGATGGTGACCTAAGGACAATAATGTTCTTGATGTTCTCACAAACGGTTGACAAATGTATTGGAGAAAACTCTGGCATATGTGTGCATCCTAGCATGTGTGGTTACTTATGTACTTTCATGTGTGGGGAGTGGTAGTGTGGCAGTTAGCGTGCTGCACTTCAAACCTGGCGACCCGTGTTCAATGCCCGCTTATGGCCACCAGCACCAGTGACGATTATTGGAACTGGTCCTGGGCCTCCCCTCGGTCGGCTCAGCGTCAAACAAGTACCTGATTCGGTATGTAAACATCTCCACAAGGCAGACAAAGGCGGCCGGGCGTAGTGCTGGCCACCCGCCCCCTCGTGTGCCGTGCGGGCTTTCGTAGGTGCTCGCTAACCGTACTTGCACCAAAAGTCTGTTAAAGCTATAAGGTGGACCGTTGTCTTTGATTACTTATGGCCAAGTAGAATAACTACCGAGTGTGCAGGCAGTGCAAATGCACTGGGGTCACAGGCCAGAGGGGCCCAGGAATAGGGCTACCAAAAGGTGTGAATGTGGACAGGAAGGCCCCATTTAATTAATTGCACCAGGGCCCATGCCAACTGTCAATCAAAACTGTAAACGAGAAGACAATATATAGCATTACAATAGAACAATTAAAAAGACCCTCATCATAATAGAAAAAAGCCCCGTCTTGTCATTTACAGATTGTATTATTGTTGGCGTTACCAAGCTAATGGGCACCATATATCATTTCCAGAAGCAGGTTTTGCAGAAGTAAGCATTGCTGACTGTACACTACTTTACTAATTCGGACAAAAGCAGTCAACAGTTGTCTATCTATGAATCGCTGCTGCCTGTCAGTCGGTCACATTTGCTGAAATGTATTTTGATGGTGACCTAAGGACAATAATGTTCTTCTTTAGGACATGCTGACGGTTTGTCATAATGTACAAAAGCTGAGTGATTTATGTACGATTTCGTGTGTCACTTAAAGCCCGTACCAACCACGTCACACCTATCACTGCTGGTAGCGAAGTTATTTTATTTCCCTCACCCCTGTACATATTTTACACTTCATATAAAGGTTTGCTCACATTCTTAAGACGCCTCCTCCATCGTAAAACAGTTTTTGTGACCTGTGAATAGATGAAACTCGATCTGTGCTCACACCTTGTCCCTACAACACCCCATGCTCACTGCCCTCTCTTCGCTCTAAGATAAGTGACAAACACCCCCGTTTACTCGTAGAGACTTACAGGGGCAAGTGCTGTAAGCAAGTGAGGGCGAAGCGGCCACTCACTTATTTTGGGCTGGTGGTCTGAATAAGGCTGAGAGCTTTTGACAATGCCAAGTACTGAACATAGCAGTTTTGTGGGGCTATGCATCGCAAAGTGAACATGATGACCAGAGGATGTGATGTTAAGAGTTAGCCCCGTGAGACGTTGCCTGAATGCTCAGGGGAAACTTTATACCGTGTCAGAGCGGTGAACCGGCACCCTTGACATCCGGGGTTCAAATCCGGGTTTCAGCCACACATGGTCAACAATCATTGCATAAAACACCAGCCGATTACATTTTGGGTTTTAATGCTTGCCAACTAAGGATCACGGCATTAGCTCCGTCTCTCTTTAGCAGGGTGGCTTTTGCTCTCATAAAGAGTATTATTATTATCATCTAAATTGATGCTTATTGTATAGTATTTACATTTAAGACCTTGAAAATGTGTCAAACACAAATCCAACACATGGCAAAAGAAACCTCATTACGAATTACATCGGCATCTTGAATCATTATGATGGTACGTGAATGATGAGTGACCGGCCTAGCTCTGTCACCTATATTCCCTTGCCCGAGGAAACGTGGTGACCCAGGCCTCAACACAAAATGACTTCACACGCCATTTTCCTTCTGATAATTTTTTTTGCGAATGATCCTATGCATTACTGCGCAGTTACACGGAATACAAAAAAAGCAATATCCTCTGAGTAGACTTCAGCCCATATAGCCATGGAGCCAGGTGACACAACTTCCTCTTCCAGCATGTATAGGGGCAGCCAGTCCGCTCAGCATGCCATGTCGCGCTTCAGAGCGACATCATCTCCTGCATCGCACATTCACACAGCGGGCCGTTACGTACACCCCATTGGGACTGATGCTCATGGTTGGAATCCAACCGCCGCCCTGGTTACTACTGTCGTGTGTATTAACCATCTAAAATACCCGCCGTCTGCTTAACGATGTACGTTAAAGATCCCGTGACGTAATTCACAAAAGTAGGCCATTGTCGGCTGAAGTCAGGGCCGACATTTTAAATAAAATGTGCCCTGACTGGACAAAAAAAAACTGGCAGGACTCTCCTGAAAATGAGTCATGAGACTCAGTGAGCCTTTCCTGCGAAAACAAGTGAAATGAAGTGTGATAACAATTGAGAAGCTACACACACACACCGCGGTCACAGCGAAAACGGTTTAAATGGACCAACTGATGCCTTGGGAGGATGAAGCCGGGCAAATTAATGAACGGGTCACGATGAGGTCCTTGTTATGAACACCCACGTGTCTCCATTCCTCACCCCAGGCAGGGCAGATATTCCTCACCCTCAGTTCCAGGGGCTGTAGTAACAACCAAACTGGGCATGAGACTTAAAAAACACGGGCGGAGGCTTGAAGATATTGACGTGGAGGGGTATATACTTTACCGCATGTAGCTTGTCCAGTATCTTGGTCATTGCAGCTTGGTGGCAATTATTTGGTGGCGGGTGGAAATGTTACATATAACTGGTAGCCACGAGAGGTGTTGTCCTCTTTGCACTGGAGATGGTTCTCATGGTGACATTCAGCTGAGTGTCCATCAATCGAGCGATGGCTGAGCGAGTCCATACCCGGTGCACAATATTCTGATACAGAGGCACCCCCACATTGAGCCAGCTAGTCGAGCCGGCTTTGAGCTCATAGGTGGCTTTGGTATTATGTCAATGACACACACTGTAAACTGGATGGCTTGTGCTTGGCTGAACTCGCCGTTTGCTGCAGAAGTCTGCTACCATGGCCAGTGACCTTTCCACGGTAATATGTGTGACGTCATCTTATTTATAACCAATTATTTCTGTAATATTAAGCATGCAGACAGTTGAGTACTAGTTAGTGTGAAACTAGGCCTGCTTCAGCCTGGTGCCACTGCTTGGATTCTTGCACCTCCTTGGGCAAGGGAATCTAAACGAGAATAAGTGGTCGTTGAGGAAATGTGGTGGTGGTGGTGGAGGAGGTGTGTTAGTGGAGGAGGTGTGGTAGTGGAGGAGGTGTTGTGGGGGTGTCAGAGGAGAATCGGTGGTCGTGAAGGAGGTGTGGTGGTGGAGGTTCCGTGGGGGTGGTGGAGGCGGTATGGTGATGAAGGAGGTGTGGTGGTGGAGATCTGATTGTGATGGACGAAGTGTGGTAGTGAAACAGATGCGGTGATGATGGAGGTGTGGTGGTGCAAGTGGTGTGATGGTGATGGAGGTGGAGGAGGTGCCGTGGGGGGTGTAAAGGAGGATTGGTGGTGGGGAAGAAGAAGGGGTGGTGGTGTAGGAGGTGTCCTTGGAACATTATATATCAGAGGATGTTTTTTGCATGTTTTGTCACAAGTATGTGTGTTTAATGCAGATTTGATGCCTTGAAAACGGTATCTATCTGGTGTTTGCAACATCTTAACACCTGTTGTATTGCCAGAAAGGGTAAACCCCTCTTCGTATTTTTCATTAGATCTGTATCTGTCTAGTTAGCTGCAGAATCATTTTTCATGAGAAGAGTCTTTTGTTTGCCACACTGCCGAGATGCCCAGCACAACCCCTACCCTCCATAATAGAGGTTTTTGGGTTAGAGCGTGTGAAAATATAAATATGTCGTTTAAACCCGCCACCACCCGTCACAGCCAACTAGGGGTTGTCACAGAAAACATAACATGCCCATTCGTCACTAGTACAGCACACCGGTGTGTTGGAGAGCCAAGCCACAACATTTACAATCTGAGTACGACGTTTTGCCAGTAATTACACTAGCTTCATCAGGCGACAGCCAGATTTGTAGAGAAGTCTTACTGTTTACTTCCTTATGGCGTAGATGTGTTGACCACGCTTCTGCGCTCTTGCACAATGTGGAGGGGGGTGAGGATTACTGGGGCAACGTACATTATGCATGTGCATTATGCGAGCCCTTTGAACTTGTCCTTCTTGTCTATTGTGTTTATTTAAATAGCCCTACCAACGGTAATCCCTATTGAAGTACGCGGCCCTTCGCAGGCATGCATTTAAATAATGTGTTATTTGATTATTCGCTTCCACACAGCACGAAGGCGGTAGCTATCCGAACGGTTAACGTTATTTTTATTTCTATCAATTTCGATAGATTATCTAATTAGTCTTGGCCAGTAGTAGCTAGTTTTGCACAAAACTTCAACATTATCAAAATTAATTGAGTGTCCTTGTTGGCACGCATGTTCTGCTACTACTGACAATTGTATTTGGGATAATTTAATGTTTCTCTGATGTTCTTTTAGTCTCGTGCTGATCATTCGTCCTGTTTGCTCAACATGACATTTACCACACGTGCAGTTAATCCTGTACACAGCTTCTGTTGATAGCTTCAGCAATACCTATTTTGTACCAGATATTAATTTCTGTATTTTATGTACCGTGCCAAATTTGACTCGGATGTTTTGTTTTTCCAAACATCTGGCTAGTTTATCAGTTACTCCCGCAATGTACGGTATTTTGATCGTTTTAATTGCTTGGGCAGTTTCAATGCTCGTGCTATTTGATTTGGTTTTGGTATTCAATGCCCTGTTGATGTGTGCATCATTGTACTGTTCATTTGCAGCGCTTCTTTAACATGTTGAATTTCACTTCTCAGACTGTCACCATCTGACACTTTCTTAGCTCGATGAATGAGCGTCTTGATAAGAGCAGATTTCTGTGCGGGGTAATAGAGTGACTCTGCAATCAGATAGGCGTCAGTATGCGTTTTTTCGGTAAACACTGTTTGCTATTTTACCATATCTACCCCGTACGAGGAGAATAACCAGAAATAGTTAGAGTTCTGTCAGCTTACACTTCCATGGTGAACTGGATGGATGGGTTTTGCGAGTTGAGATGATTTTAAAATGCGTTCAGTGTATCTTTGCCGTGTGGCCAGACCACCAATATGTCATCCACATATCTAAACCAAGCAGATGGTTTTAGTGTGTATGAAGCTATTGCTTTTGTTTTAAAAAATTTCATGTACAAATTCACTATTACAGGAGACAAATGAGAGCCCATTGCTGTTCCTTACTTTGTTTATAGAAGTCACCTTGCCACAATAAGTAAGTGTTCTTTTGACAGTGTTCAGCTAGTCTTGGGATATCTTTGGCTAAACCTTTGTTCGTTACCAGTGTCGAGTCATTTAATTTACTCGTTGACCGAAACCCTCGTGAACAGAGAGGTCACGTCAAAACTTAATATGTTTAATTATATTTACAAGATGTTCAGAGTTTGTGATTAACGAAGAGGTCCTACCGATGTAGGGCTGTATTTGTTTCGTTACGTATTGTGCTAATTTGTACATGGAAGAGCCGATTTTACGAACATAAGTCTTAATGGGACATCAGGTTTGTGAATTTTTGGTAGCCCATAGAGTCTTGGTGGTTTTGATGCCCTTGGTTTGATCAGGTATTGCTCTTCCTTGGGAATTGATGACTAGGCAATGATTTCCGTTGTTTTATGTTCCAAGGTGCTGGTTGGGTCTCGTTTAATTTTAAGGTAGGTACCTTCATCACAACAGTCGATCGGCCGTTATCAGCAGCAATAATTTGGATATATTTATTTGCTCTCAATTCGCTTAAGGCTTTTGCTTCACTGAAGTTAATATTTGTTTTTGGCAATTTGCTGTTTTCAATCATATTGACAACCTCGTGCCTAGTCATCTCAGTTTGATTATAGGGGAGATGTCTAACTGCTGATTCCACTTCAGCAATGATCTCATCGACAGGGATTGTACGTGGGGCAACATGAAAGTTCAAGTTCAAAGGCTCGCATAATGCACATGCATAATGTACGTTGCCTTAGTAATCCCCCCCCCCTCTCCCCCACATTATGCGAGAGCACAGATACGTGGTCAACACATCTACGCATCTATATAAGGAACGAAACAGTAAGACTTCTCCACAAATCTGGCTGTGGCCTGATGAAGCTAGTTGTAATAACTGGCAAAACGTCGTACTCAGTTTGTAAATGTTGTGGCTTGGCTCTCCAACACACGGGTGTGCTGTACTAGTGACGAATTGGCATGTTCTGTTTACGTGACAACCCTTACTAATTGGCTGTGTCGGATGGTGTCGGGTTTAAACGACACATATTTAAGCGATTTAACCCAAAACAACTCTATTATGGATGATATTGGTCGCGAAAGCCTACGTGTTAAACTAACCCCTGCCCTGAAGCCTGAACCTTTCAGACATCAGCAGATGTCGCAAAGTGAAAGGAACCCCAGTGCTAAGCGCTAAAAACGCCAGGGGCAAACGAGACTTCCTTCAAAGAGGTTGACATAAAAGTCATCATTCTACCCCGACACTGCAGTAATTAATTACACGAATGCACAAATATTAAGTAAAATGTTAGTCGCATCTGGACCAATTTTTTCCCCTACCAGCAGCACTTCTCGTGTCGCCATACTTCGAGAAAATGCAACGCAAGTTTCAAACAGCTTTTATCTTAGGGATGAGCGCAGGGTTTCATTTTTTGTTAATCGTATAAAACTCTTTGCCCGTGTCACACCACAGGAAGGATTAGTAGAGTCAGTTGTGCAAGTGGGTAGACAGGATAAGACGCCGGGTGGGGGGGGGGGTATAACCAACCTACCTAATGCAGGAAATCTAGGGTAGCGGGGGGGAGGAGAAAAACCCCTTAAAAACAGAAAACCAACACGTGGAGTTGGAGCGTTTTATTGCCCCTGCGCCTTTCCGAGTTCCTCTCCCTTTAATTTAACCCACTGAGGGGGGATGCCCCTCTTTTCCAGTTCCTGTCTCCCGGATCCTCGGGCCGACCAGCTCATCTTAAGCTCGCTATAAGAGGGGGCCACCTGACCTTGTCGCCGATTACATATTGTTTCTTTTAAAGAAGTAGTTATTGACGAATGTGTGGAGTTTTTTGTTAATTGTGCTTATGCACAACTGACAACGCAGCCTTAATTGCTTAATTTATATTTGGCTGATTTGCCCTGCTTTCTATTTCCTGTGTTTGTATGTTGTTGCTGTTGTCAATTTGGTTACCCAGGTCACTCTTACAAATGGGTCAATGCTGGTCTCTTGGGTTCTCACCTGGTGAAATAAATATATTTTAAACTGGTACCCTAGGATGTGCGGTTCTGGCAAGCGGAATGTGTCCTGGGGCCTCACCTAGATCGACTCAGTCGTAAGTGTGGCCGTATGATGTGGTGTGTGAATATCAACACTGGGAATTTAAAGGCAGCCTGGCGTCTGATGTGGTGGTCACACAACCTTTCATGTGCCATGCTGACCTTAACATGAGCGGGCTCACAGTACTTGTCTTATATAGCCTAGAAACTCAATGTGGCTATTGTTGATCTTCGTCTTATGTGTGTGTTTATATCTGTTCGTGCATGTACATGTTCACAGTGAGTGTGTTTATATGAGAGTGTGTGTGTGTGCGTATGTTCAAAGTGTGTGCGTGTGTGTTCTTACAGTGCACATAATTAACAATGAGTGAGGATTAGAGATTTGAAGTTTTCGTGACTGCAAGGATCCATACTCTTTGGTTCTTTCGGTAAAGTCACGTAGATGAAAACTAAAAATAATAATAAAATGAAATTTAGTTATTTTCATTTCATTATTTTTAAATTGGCCTAAAATTGTATGGGCGCATAGAAGCTCACACTGGGCTAACCGCAATAAGACGCTCACAGCACCGGGGAGGGGCCAGGATGAAATATTACACGAGCAGCACAGGCGAGGAGGTGGGAGGGAAATTCCTGTTGATGCCGTGAGTGTGTATTCGCGGACGGCCACTCCGATTAATGATTAAACCGGCTAAGTCAGGGGTGAGGGGTCGAGGAGAAATGGAAAGTAGCGCTCCAGGTAAGGACGGGGCATCGGTTTGAAATCATAGGTAAGCGCACGATTGGCTGCACCAGATGAGGTCACCTGGATTAAAAAATTAAGGGGGATAAAAAGGCCAGGACAAAACGGCTCAGGGAGACTTCTTCTCGAACCGCCCAGCCACCCGGACCAACTCGCAGCCGCTCGCAGCGTTCGTGAGACGCCATCGAGTGCTGCTACGAGAGATGAGCCTAGGCAAGGCCCATTCTCATCGCCGTCCCTCCGACTCCCACAGCATCCGAGCGACGCCGTGAGTGCGTCTGTGAAGTTAGTAATAGAGTGTGGGAGCACCTAAGGAATTGGGTAGGAGCAGGGTAGGCGCTACTCGCAGAATATTTGCTCCAGGCAGCACAGGGTTTTTCTTTAACGCGCTGATAATAAACTTTAGTACAGAACCTCGGCGTGGTGTTTGTGATTTCAGTGTGTGTGTGTGAGGCGCACGTGTATTAAAACATAAACGGCCGCCGACGCTCCCGCGTGTTCGTACAGCAACAATAGTATTAACTGGGAGGCGCGCGCATGTGTGGTATTAAGACATAAACTGATGTTGGCCGTGAGCAGCAGTCGAAATCAGACCGCTTGGTTCATAACACAGCGCGCTAACCACTACACTACCGCTCCCCAAAAGTGCACACGCACGTCACCACGCACACCAACACAATGCCACGTGGGGCTAACATGCGTGCTTTGTTTAAGGGATGGTTGTCACAACAAACTCTCTTAATGAACACTTGAAATTTCGCAAGAAGTGGGGGTATGTGCTTATAGCTAGACGGTTAATTTTAGCATTTTTATTATTTAAAACACAAACCTTACATTCCCAGCCATGGCGCACATCAGTTCTCGGAACCATACAACAAACCACACATCTGGCACGGCGTGGGGAGGCCTTCGTCCAGCAGTGGATTGACAAAATGCTGTGCATTTATGATGAACATGTTTAGTTAATTATTTTAAATATTACTGTGTCGTGCGAGTGTTAGGTAGGGTGCGGGGCACAATATAACCGCCCGCAAGCGCGCGCGTGGATGTGCAGCGGCTGGAGCGGCAGCGGCAGCGCGCGCGTGTGGTAAAAAAGCGCCTGCAGGGTCGCGCGCATTCACGCCACCACGTTCGTTTTTGAGGTGGTGTACGCGGGAGTGTGCGGGATAACCCCGGGCGGTGGTGAGCCAGCCAGTTAGCTATGTCCCTCAGAGAGGGCGCTGGCGCGGGGGGGCCGATCACCCGATCGGCGGGGGCCCGATGAGAGGCGACCGACGAGGGGGAGGAGGGAGTGGAGGGGGCGGACGTCGCACCCCGCCCGCCCAGCGGGTGGGGGGGGGGCGTCGGCCTCCACAGGAACGGTTAGTAATATTTAAAATAATTAACAAAAAATGTTCATCATAAATGCACAGCATTTTGTCAATCCACTGCTGGACGAAGGCCTCCCCACGCCGTGCCAGATGTGTGGTTTGTTGTATGGTTCCGAGAACTGATGTGCACCATGGCTGGGAATGTAAGGTTTGTGTTTAAAATAATAAAAATGCAAACATTAACCGTCTAGCTATAAGCACATACCCCCGCTTCTTGCGAAATTTCAAGTGTTCATTAAGAGAGTTTGTTGTGACAACCATCCCCTAAACAAAGCACGCATGTTAGCCCCACGTGGCATTTGTGTTGGTGTGCGTGGTGACGTGCGTGAGTGTGCACTTTTGGGGAGCGGTAGTGTAGTGGTTAGCGCGCTGTGTTATGAACCAAGCGGTCTGATTTCGACTCCTGCTCACGGCCAACATCAGTGAGGAATATCTGAAGCAGTCCTGGGACTACCCTAGGTCGACTCAGCCTCAATGGCGTACTTGGTGCGATGTGTAAACATTGCCACTCGGGAGACAAAGGCAGTCCAGTCAGGCATGGTGCTGGCCACCCACCCTCCTTGTGTGCTGTACCGAACTTCATAGATGCTCGCTAGCAGCACTTGCCCCAATAGTTTGTTAAAAGGCTCTACGGCAGATCTTTGTGCGATCAGATCGAGTGCCTTAAATGGTCCGGGCACAAGACTCCGATTCGGAATTCAGATCCCGACCGGCGGGTTATGTTTCAAACTTATTAGCCACATAACCATGACATTTGTGATGGATGGTGGCGCAGTGGTTTTACAAAACTACGATATGAACTCGGTGATACCTGAGTTTGCCCCCACCCCCGCTTCACCAACCTGCACTGACCAGGGTGGTAAAGTGTGGTTAAACACATTGACCTCCACAGCATGGGGAGGCCTTCATTTAACATTGGATTGACAGCTGTAAAAATGGGCAAATTACAGTCGTACTATTGTTCGTGTTGCTTTTATGGTAAATGACACGGTTTTCTGGTATGTTTTTTTGAGGATACCTCCAGTCGCCAGAGATACCTCAGGGCATAAACGTTCACACAGCCCTTTACTGCTGGATGAAAGCCACCCTATGCCACGTTGTTCATGGGGGTTATTTGACTATACAATACTTCACGCTGGTCAACACAGAGTTGGTAAAGGAACCGATTCAGATATCACTCACCACTGCGGTTATACACGTGAAGGAATAGAACTCAAGTCACCAGGTTCACAGTGCAGTGTGCTAACCGCTACGCTACTGCTCTCATCCAGTTTTAAAAATGCGAGATTTAGTTTTTTATCAATTAATAACTAAAACATTTTTAAGATGGGCATCACTTGTAATGAAATTGTGAGTGGTTTTTCCATCGATAGGTTGGCTCGCTGTCATGAGAATGCGGAGTTTCCAACCAGGAGGGGTCCGGGACTGGTTCAGATATCACTCACGACTGCTGATATCCATGGCTGTTCGTCAGATTATTAATGTTTTATATTTTTTTTCTGTTTATTGTAAACAAAACACACGAGCCCGTGTTACCAGGCGTTATAATTAATTGCCGACGCAACTCAACCACATAAAGGAGGGGTGGTAAAAGGTGGGGAAGAGGGGCCCGCTGCTCGAACCACGTCGGGAAGAGGGTGACAATTTAAATGGGGAGAGGATAATTGGGCGAGGCTGAATATAACCAACCTAAAACCTGGGGAAGGGGAGTGAGGGATAGGGGAGAGAGAGAGGGGGGGACATTTTTATACATTTAAAAACATATTCAGTGAAATGGGTATCGCTGCATGGAACATCAACAGTGGTTGTCCTATGGAGACTGGCTTCCGCCACGATAATGTGGAGTTTTTTCACCGCCGGCTCAAACTGCCCCAGTGTTCGTTTCGGCAGAAACTGCTCACTGACGTGTGTACGTGCGCATGTCTGTGTAAGTTGTTTTAGCGGCGTTGCTTGATGTGTAATGTACACAAGATCACTGTCAAATGCCTTGACATTTGTGATGTGCATACTCACTAAAGCGTATCCAGGAAACAGAATTGAAAAAAAATGTGCACTTATCCACCATATAAAACGTTTGCGGGCAGACACTTGCCTGAAACTATAAGGTGCTATTTTTCTAAACTTGCTATATGGTGTCTTAAGTAACACAATATATTGATTATAGTGTATCTAATATAAGCTGATATTTGTCATCTAAAATATATATATATACATGAGCCAATGCTTACATATTCATAATTCCGAAAACTGGAATGTCTGGAGAAAACCCATGCACATGGAGGAATAATGCTCAAAGCTATGCACAGATAGATTAAATAACCCATTGCTGTAATGCCATCTCCTGGTCACTGTGCACAGCAAGCCTAAAATACCTGGTATTCCCAAGCAGTCTTCCATCAAAGCGCAGGCCAACTTTGCTTCCCAAACCTGACAAGATCGGGTGCATTCAGTCATATATAGATCTCGTATGTGACACACAGACATTGTCTCACTTTTACACAAATATAAACATTATAAATGAATACATTAATTTAGAAATTCAGCCCCTTTGTCGATCCACATTGTCTGTGTCAGTCCTGAGGGGTGGCAGTGGGCTGGAGGTTGACCAAATTTCACCACGCTGGTCTGTGCAGCTTGGTGAAGGAGGATGAATGGCGGCGGCGACGACGACGACTGGGGCGGATATCGCTCGGAACTGATGTTCGCCGTGGCCGGAAAATCAAACTCAGGCTTCTGGGTTTCCACGAATGTCATTGTAATTTCGACTTGTAACGTGCCGCACAGTATTGGCTCACGCTCAAAAAGAGAGAGATCGACTCAAAGGCGTGAGGAGTGAACCAAAAGACGAGCGGTAGTGGAGCAGCCTCGCGGTGAGCCGGTGCCAAATGACCCTCCCCTCCAAGCTCTGCGGTCCCCTATATATGAAGGTGTTATTGACCAATTTATGAGTTTTATATGTGGGAGGAAAACGGAACACATGGAGGAAGCTTGCGCGTGTAAGGGGGCCACAATCTACCCCATACAGAAGGGCCAGATATTTGTATGCACTTTGCCGTACCCCATTTTCCTCACAAGACACTGTTATGGTACCTCGACGCCCATGAGAAGGGAGCTTCACATTTGTGTGACTCACCAACCCTCGCCTCCACAGTGCTGGATGACGGGGAACGTGCCGCGGTCGCCCGGCAGTTTGCTAACCGCTGTACCAGCATTGCCCATGTATCCACATGGACGTTTACAAAATAATCGTTAAACGTTCTTGTTTTCAGTAGCCCGTGTCTCTAAAACAATCTTTACACTTGTTGTGGCATATTGCTAAAATGTGTTCAGCATCCGCCTTTAGACATCCACACTCCCTTATCTGTGCGATCTCTACAACACACGCATAGGACAGCGTTTAATCTTTCCATCAATCCCCACAGCTATGCCTCTGCCCGGCAACTATAAACAACACCCTGAAATCGGATAAAATAGTCGTACAGATTTCCTACAAACAAATCACCCTTAAACGCTCCTGCTCTTACGGAACCTTGCTAGTACTCTTATGGGCTTGCCAGGTGTTGTAGACGTGGGGCTGTGAAGTGTGGCCAGGAGATGTCAGTGCTGAAAGCCACCCTCTCGTAAACTTGGCTAAAACCAAATACTCATTCATGGTACTGTGGCCGGGCATATGAGTGCAGGATCCTGATGAAAAGGGGTGTTTAGAATCGCTGAGGCTTTGCTGAGTATATAATTAGCATCATTTATATTCCTTGAAAAATGGGTATTGCTGTAGTTGTGATGGTGTAGGAGGCATTTAGCATGCCCCAAAGCGATGTTTGATAATCAGTCACTGTGGACATTCAGAGTTCGGCATTGTCAATTCCATTACATCTTTGCTATTGACAAGCATTCGTTGTGTTACCAGTTCAATGACGGCCAGATTGTTTTGGCATTGTTACCGGGTTCAGGCATGCGTCGGTGGCTTGAAGCAATTGGATTGGTGCCTTTGAGGTCTTTCGCAATGTGTAGATAAACAACCACACACATCGATGTAGCTTTCGGTGGCCATTGTATGAAAGGGTTTCTAATAAGTGGGGATTTCCAGATTCTTGGTGGGGTGGAGGGATTTCCACTGCTATTTCCAGCCCGTGTTTCGGACGCAAATATGATGTCATGTCCATTGCAGTTCATTGGTTGAGTTATGAGCATTTTTATTTAAGAAAACACAGGTAAAGCCACGTAGATAGAAAAAATAATAAAATCATAAGTAAAACGAAATAATAGTGTAGGAGGACGGGAAGAAGATGGGGAAGAGAAAAGGAGAGAGCGATGTTGGGAGGTAAGGGATGGAGGAGGGAAAGTAGATATTGAGCAGATGGCTGCTGCTGCCAGCTTGTGCGACACTGCCGCTATCTTGCTCCTGATTAGTCCTCTCGGCCCTATAATAGTTAATATCTGAGCACAGTGGCACTTGCCTATATGTTATTGCCTTGAGGCAGGGGATGGTGTATCATATAGATTTGTGAAATCTCCCCAAGCACATATTATGGCCTGCAAAATTTGGCCAGGAGATGAAAGGACAGCAAGTGGGTCCTAACACATATATACTGACCATTGAGTGCTATCTCATCATATGCGTGCATTCTCCCAAAACACTCCATATAATGGAAATGACCAAACATCCCAAAAATAAGAAAACATTAAATTGGTAGGGTGCATTGCATCCGTAGATCCAAATGCGCTGGAGGATCCTCCTTGTTTTATATGGATACCAAACTGAATTGTCTAATTCTCAGAGCTGGAACAAGCCATAGGTGTATAACTGGCATTGTGTGGTTATTGGTGACCGGGCTGAGACTGTCAACTCACTATCCGTGAAAATGCTAATTTAATTTATGTATGATGAACTTATTTCGTAGTGTTACTCGGAGGGGTGGCTGAAACCCGAATTAAAACTTAGGTTCAACAGCAGTGCTGACTCAGTGCTCTGATACACTATCGTCCTCTTGAACCATTTTAAATAGAAGTCTGTCATACATGATATATACCCTAACCCACCACATACAAATAAGCAGGAGCTTCCATCAATTCCAGCTCTGTATCCATACCCATGTTAAATAATTTTGGACCTGATTGCACGGCACGAAATAAGTATACTCCACTGTTTCCATCATATACATGCGATTCATGCCGGCATTAAATTATAACTGAATCGCAACTCCCTACAAATTACCCCATATCATCTGAATGCACCCGATCTCATTTTACGAGATAAGGAGTGCCGAGCTTGGAAATCGTTTTTTTATCACGGTTGCCGAACACGGACCCAAAGGCATATGCCCAGTGCATAGCAACAAGTTATTGAAATAGATAAGAATTCGTATGTCTCTTGAATTGAAACAAGTTATAATTCTTAAGTCGAGCAGTGTGAGGTAAAGAGCAGTGGTGTTTGAATGGGTGACCACCAGTTGAGGTGGTCACGAGTGGCGGCATAGCAATGGATTTAGTCCGCATATAGAAATAATATAATGGCTGTGGATTTAATCTATGTGTAGATTAAATTATCCTTCGTAGGCAATGTTTTCTCCAGGTACTCTGGTTTCCTCTCATAAGCCAAACAATCATGATTATAATAGACCAAATAGCCCAAGGAAAAACTCTCCAGAAAAATAATTTGAGACTCAGTGAGGCTTTCCCTGGGTACATTGGCATTATTATTGCTCTTTGCAATGTACAATGGCCTGCAAAATATCACTATCTTTACGTTAGTTGAGATTGACATTTAAAATATATTAAATGTATAAAATGTTTTCTTATAAACTATATTTATAGTTTCAGTCTCATGATGGTATATTCAGAATACAGATTAGCTGTGTAGAGTAGCAGAGCTCATAGCTGTGAGGCCGTGCGTTCATATCCTGGCCAAGATTTATACAGCCCCCTCGTCATTAACTTCCTAGTGTCAGTGAAGCAAGTGCCACGTTGTGAGCTGCATTATTTAGTATAAATTGTGGTTCATTTGTAAATTGTGGTTCATTTGTCAAGGTACTCTACTTAAAGCAACTGACTCCCAATTACAAATCCCCAATGGGAGCGACTCGGCCCATTGTCGTGCTGGGGCCAGAAGCAAGTCATCACCAGTATGGTTAAGTATGGTCATACAACTCCCACGACTGATGAAGTATGTGGTGTCCTTCATTTCGCAGTGGATTGACAAAGGGACTGTACAACCATTTCTGGTGTATCAGAGTAGGGTGTATGTGATATTGTAAATATGTCAGAACGTAAATATATTTTCACATGTCGAGTTTTCATATTCACGGCTCTCTGATGTCTCGTTTTATAAAGTTGACAGCGTATCTCTTCATAGTGCAGTGACTGACTCAGAGACACTAAGAGTAGGAGGCACTCTGTTTATTAACACGGCCTGACAGTAACACTTAGTAACTACGGTTCCCAGTCAGAACAGCTGGTAGACTGCCTGACTGGCGACGCCGAGATCATGAAGAGAAGACGATGGTGAAGACTCCAGTAGCACGACGGGATCCGGCTCCAAACGACAGCCCCGAAGTCCCCTTCCGGGGCCCATCTTTTACAGTCCTGTCAGCGTGGCCTGGCTCCGCCCCCGGCCACGCCCCCTTCTGGAACCTACTAGCGGGTTCTCGATGTGCCCCTTAAGTGACCCTTCCCCTAGATCCCTCTCTCCGGTCTATCACCTGACCTGCTCTCAGTCAGGGCTGCTGTAAGCTGCAGATCCCCTTCCCTGCCAGCAACCAGCGCTATGTTGCTATGTGACCGATTCTGCTACTACAATAGTATGCAATAAAACATATGATGCAGGCTTTTAAAGCTTTGAGTAAACATGTTGTGTGACATGGCTCACAGCAATATTGAATGTAAACGTTCAAGCACAAGGTTCACGTATCAATTATAATACAGTAACAATTTACAACCCTCTGTCAATCCACTGTGTGATGAAGGCCTCCATACGACACATTTATACTTACACGATCTAACCCAAAATCCTTTATTATGAGCAGTTCCTTATTCAAAAAGGAAGCCTCATTCAGTCGTAAGTCTACTTTTAGGATGTATGGCCAATTCCTTTTTGAGGATTGTTGGCCGTTTCCTTGTTTGAGTAATATTGTGTGAGGTAGATCCTGAAAAAAAATCCAACCCATACAGGACGAAAAGTTTTAGCTAGCACAGATAGATGGGAAATATACTTGCTGTACCACCTGCCATATGCATCTTGCTGCCCTGGAAAGTGTACCACGTATATAACGGCTCCACATCGACGTAAACAATCTACCCTTACTCCAAGTTTGTAGAATAACACACCCGGGTGCAGTGAAGAAAAGAATAATACTAAAAGGAACAGCACAAATCATTACCGGATTACAATATTTCCCTGCCAGATAAATACAATCGAAAACAGACAAGGATCTGTTTAACTGGTATAAATAACATTTCCTCCATCACTCAAATAAATTGTGTTCCAGCAATTTCATCAGGCAAACTCTGAACAGCTTTTGACTTTCGAGTCTCATCAGCAGTGTGACCTGTTAAACAAATTTTGCTTGGCTGTTGTTACAATTGAATGTCAGCTTGGTAACACTTGTAGCTTAAATAAAAAAAACAGGCCACCCAGTGTTGTGTCCCAATCGTATATATTATGTTGCGGACATATTTTAGGGATGTAATTCAACAAAAAAATACTTAAATGTTACTTCTAAACAGCAGCTGGCATTTGGACATCCGCAAAGCCGGAGTGGAGGGGGGGGTTTCACGGGGATTTCCCGTTCTTAGTTTTCAGTCCACATTGCTCAGCCACACCCTGTTCAAAGTGTCCGCCTCTTTTTGCTACATTCTCAGAAAATTACATCACCACTAGCAACACATGTTAATGTTATATGACGTAGCTACAGAAGTTAACCTGGGGGTAGAGGGTGAGTCAGCATGTGCATTAAAGTGGTAAAATACATGTGTATATATTTAAACATCACACGGTCAACTGACAGTCGATGGAGGACCTGACTTAGACCTGGTTAAAACACAGGAATAATGTCAATGGATCTTTAACTGCCAAAAACACATCAAAGTGTAATTTTATGTAGCCTAGAATAAATTATTGGGTGGATTTACGGATACAATTGTGTAAATCTGGGTGAGTGGCTTTTCACCCACATGTGGTAGTGAGTTAATCATAAACTTGCATCTGAGTTACAATCAACACTTTGATTTTTGTTCGTATAGATTTTGTACAATTCATGATTTGTGGGAGTCACCTCGTATCAATCTGTGCACTTATTAAAGAGTCTGATAGTTTTTGATTTCCTCTTATGGGCATTTCCATTAAATGGGGGTATACTTTGTATTTTAATTCCAGACGTAATTACATTCAACTTTTCTGTACCGTGGTCAGAGCCTTATGATTAATTCCTACTGAACCCTTATAATCTTTTCCATAATCTAGCTCTCCAAGTTTCAGACGATAAAAAGTCTAAGTTTCTTCGAAAAATCTGCCTAGTTCTCTGAGCCTCAGGAATGTAAAATGATCCATAAAATCCGAAAAGCTTCAGTGGTGGTTCTGGGCTCCAGGTTGAGGAGGCAACAATGTTGCCTTGGGTTTTCCAGTCACAGGTGACACGTGCAGGTGGATTTATTGAGTGACTCGAATTTGCTGGTAGTGGTTTCATCAACAGTACTTCCTCCAACAAACAGTGCATGCAGGCCATGCAAGCTTCCTATGAGTCATATTTTGGAGGGAGCCCAGCACCGGTGTATTATCACATGTTGATTTACAATTATCAATTAACCCACCTGCACGTGTAACCTGAAACAGGAAAAAACCCAAGGCAGAATTTGTGGCCTCCTTAACCTGGAGGCACGACGTGCCACTGCTGAGATTGATACACTGACCAAGTACTTAAACATCCTAAAAGTATCAGTTGAATCTTGGCAGCTTCAGACACTGATACTCAACCCTAGGATTTCTAAGGTTTCTAAGCCCCGTACAGTGAATGTACATCTAATAATCCTAACAATATCTGAGTATAGCTCTTTGAGACTATAACTAACACTTAACATGAGGACATTTCAATGGCACATTGTGTAATCAACTAGTTGCGTGAGTAAACTCATACATAAATTACAGGTTGATAAAAACAATTATGCCAGGTTTTTTTACACTCACTGACATATCCCATTTCTCTCAGTGACAATTAAAATATATTTTTAATTAAAAAACACATTCGTCTTCATGTGCGATTAAGAAAAACCTTTGCCCAAAACGTCACCTTTTATATATTTTTGAAGGGTACAGTGTTATTGTCGAATGTGGGGAGTTTTTAGTTATTTGTGCATGTGCATCATGAGCCATCGCAACAAATCTTTTTATTCACCGATTATTTATTTGTACATTAGTCTTGCTGTATTTAGAACATCCAGAATTCTAAGAAACCTAAGTACACCTTAAATCGTTTTCTTCCGTCATTAACCATTAATTATGAACTGTAAGAACTGATCAATCCACTTCTTTAAGACGTGGTCAGCAATAACAAAAACATAACAGTCTTCCCAAAGGGCACATTTTGTCACACCTGACAACACAAGCAAGACCTGTTTCTGCAACTCTTGCACTATTAATCCTGCGAAGGGCCAATCTAAAAATGTTCTCAAAATCTTTACCAGTGGTATGCTAGACTAAATGGTCACATTCTATATTATATTTTTTGTTATTAAATGTTGGACTAGTTCCATTGAATAACTGTTAAAAAATACAACCAGTTCTAGGAATTTGCGAGTCATATATTTTATTGTATATATTACATAACATGTTACGTTGCCTATGATAACATCATCTGGAATGTGCTGATCTCATTAGATTTCAGAAAGGTAAGCAAGATTTGAGCTTGGATGAGCGACCACCATGAATGTAGGCTACAGGGTAACGTCGTGGGTAGCAGAGGCCAATACAGCAACATCCATTGCTCTACTGCTGTTCTACACTTAAAGATCTATGCACCCCACCTTCCCCAAACCGCACTGACCAGCGTGATGAAGTATGGTTAAATAGTTCCCATGACCTGTACTGTGTGGGGCGGCTCTCATCCAGCAGTGGATTGACAAAGAGCTGTACATGTGCATGTTGTTAAGTTATTGCCGACTGTTGGTGACTATAGATTGAGGGTGGTGACATGCTACTTAAACATAATAACCACTGTCTCAGATGAGCTTCGACTGCATGTATATTTTTCCAAGTGGATATCGGCACAATGAAAAGATGCGACTAATTATGTATTCCAATCTATGGCTACCCATCACTTCTCTACCCTCCTTGCCTGTGTCTGGGAACGCCATCTCCATGAGCTATTGCAGTGGCTCGTAACTTTCCACTCGCTCCAGCAGGGCCTCTGTGTATCCAGGTGAATAGTACCTGCAAGGCGACGGGCATGCAGACAAGGGGAGTTAGGTTAATGCAGTGGAGCACAACCCCAATGGAGTGATTTCAGGGCAGGATTGCCTTGAGTCATGAGGGTGCCATGGTGGCGAGATGTTAACTACCTTGCCTGGTATGCAGGAGATCGAGGGTTCGATCCCAAACCTGATATCTTTTTATATGTAGTTTGCATGTTCTCCCCATGGTCACGTGGATTTTTCTCCGAGTCCTCTAGTTTTTCCCTTCACATTTAGAATCAACGTGCATTTTAAGTATTTGGCTGCGATAAATGTCCACATGATAAGCCACTTCGTTGAGCTATCAGTTGTAGCCAGGTCGCTTCTGAAAAAGAGCTATATAGCTCAGTGGGCCTTACGTGGTAAAATGAAAAACAATTTATACATAGCTGGAGTTTAACTTATATATTTGGGGGGCAGGGGTTCGCTTTGTCTCTCACATTATGGTCAAATTACCCCCATGCCCCACATGGCGTGGATTGACAAAGGGCAGCACATGTTCACGTGCATATTTATACGTGCATCAAATTAGAGTGTATGTTCTTCCACTCAAATAAGCATTGAAAAGTGATAATCTTCACAGACAGTTTTAAGTCAGTGGTGATAATCAAAAATCATTGACTAAGAAGTAGGAATATGACTACTTACACCTTTGGATAAACTGGCACCTGTCAATGTAATGTGGATTGTTCACCACTGGCTTAGGGCTGCCAACACAATCGTTTGCTGGCTTGGGCAAAACACATTACCGGAATGATAATGGCCAACAGTCGAGACTAATGACAGACTGGAAGCTAAAGGAGGGAATGTGCCCGACAAGTCATCCACTGCATGTGCAGGAGCTAAATGGATTGCAGGAGCTAAATGGATTGCAAAAGAAGAAGATGGCTTCAGGAGGCCTTCATCCAACAGTGGCCAGATCATAATAAATTATTATGATCATGGTCTCAGGGAGACACTTTGCATTGCCTTGGTCTAATGAAGACTGCATGCGTAAAGCGAGACACGCAGCAGTATGCGTGTCACATGATCAGCTCGGTAAGGTACCTGACGACCTCCTCTGGGTAGCAGGCATTGATGGTGTTGATGTATTCGTAGAGAGCCGAGCCCGGCTCCGCCTTGATCTCCTGCACGACCTTGAGACTCCCACTCGTCACAAAGAGCCTGCGTGCCTTACTGTCATGGGGTAGGACCTGGCAGCGAACACAGAGCATGTGTACACAAAAGGTCAAATCAAACCTCAAGTAAATACTGCAGGCAACATTGCGCTGTGACCAGCACAATAAAGAATGCTGCTACTATTTGAAATGTTAAACTGGAAAATCCCCAAGTCCTTTTACAACTATTTCAACAAAACCATTAAAATGTGTCACCGTCATCAGGCATGATCTATCCAGTGCTGGATGGATGTCTACCCAAGCCAGTCCTATGATAGAAATAATCCATCTAGTAACTGCACATGAGCTGATTTCAACTCTATTAGCTTTGAATGAGACTCAATTATGTTTATATGGAAACGCTGAAAACAACATATCCACCAGGAGGTTATGTGATTATTACAATATTACGTGATCGAATGATACCTCATTCTGCATTAAAAACGTACTCATGGATGCTGATGAAACAGTTTGGCATTCTAACCTCTTAACACAGAAATGTAACTTCATCAGTCATGAAAGTACACGTGAGAATCTGTTTTGTGAAACATACAATCAAAATTTCAAATAATTTCTTTAGGATTCCGATTACAGGAAGAATCACAGATTCCCAGACCCTCGTGGATATCAAATCCCAGATAAGACTATGGATAAGAAGAGTAGTAGTTTATGTATATTTTAATGAGCAATGCGTATCTCCGAAACGAAGACGTATGTGACACGCCCAGGCTACAGCCAACTGTGTGTCCTGGGCTTGTCTGATAGAAGCTTGAAACTTTGTTGATAAGAAAAAAAAACTTGAAACTAGCTGTCATGTATGCTTTACAGATGTTATTGTAGCATGACTGCCATGCTTTTTAATACATCACCGGAGTGGAATTGATAAAACCCACAGCATACCTGAGAGTTACATATATGTGACACAAAAACCTTTAAAAATACTTGAAAGTTACAGTCAGAAAAAGTAATATGGCTCTCTAATGACGTCATTGCATTGGCATTGCATTATAACATATAGGATTCACATTGTAATGACATCACGAGAAAAGTATAAATATGCACCTGACTGTAATATATATTTTTATTAACTTGTGTTGGCCACACAGCCATGTTTATATTATGAGAGGTATTGGGTGTTTGGAATGTACCTTGTTTTCAAGTTAGTTCATTTTTTATTAATTTACAGCCCTTTCTAAATCCGATGCAAGAAGAAGGCCTCCCCATGATATGTCAGCAATGGAGGTTGTTTAACCTTACTTCTCCAAACAAGCAAAATGCAGGTTGGTGAAAGGAGAGTCCAAGGCCTGGTTCAGATATCATTCGACATTGACGTTAGCCATGGCCGTGAATGGAATTCGGGTGTCCGGGTTCGTGCCACAGTGTGCTCCCGTGCCACCCCGGTGTTATACACAATAGTCAAATGTAGTGGTGAAGTGAATGAGTATTGTACTGCTGGTGCATGCGACACCTTGCTGAATTGGCCCAGCACGTGCTTGAGGATGTTGGGGGGTGCAGTGTAGAGCATGGGCTCGAGCGCAGGCAAGTGCACGCAGCGCTGCAGGATGTTCTTTAGAGCGCGCTTCGACTGCACACATTAACACACAGAATCAGAAAGTTTATTTAGACTGGAGGAATCTGATTAGCTATGCAGCTCTTTTTCACATATGTCCACACAAACACAAAGCCATACGGATTGTTGAAGTCAGCATTTAAATATACAGGGTGGCCCAAAAGGCTGGACACAGAGTTATTATATTTATTTTAACAAATCACACAGGGTCATTTCATTTATATTAACGAATGTTCAAACTGACTGCCATTAACATTAATGCATGCATGAATTCTGTTTTGAAATTACTTTAGGACTTTTTTTATATTACAGGTAGTCCTCTACTTACGATGGAGATGCGTTACGACGACCCCATCGTAAGTCAAAAATATTGTAAGTCGAAGATGGCCTAGCCTACGCAGGAGTCTTAAAGAATGGTGATAATTTAGCATAACAGAGCAATTTACAGTACCGTACTGTATAAACTATATACTGTATGTATTTATTAATTACAATACTGTATTGCACAGTAAAATGTAAAGTGAAAAAACAAGGTAAATTCTTAGCCTACCTATCTCCCGCCTTGTGTGAGGCATCACACAAGGCGGGAGATGCGTACATCCCGGCAGCGTCCCAACGTAGAGTATCGTACCTCGTACGCTGCTGCGTTTGCCTGCCGCGTGAAATTTAAAACATTTTACAATTTTGTCGTATCGCTTAACGCCATCGTAAGATCGAAAATCGTAAGTCGGACCATCGTAACTCGGGGACCATCTGTATAGGTGTAGTCTTTGAACATTAATCAATTGTGTTTTGTCTCAATTCAATTTTTAAATGGAATCTGAATAGGAAGACGAAAAGGTTATATTAATAATCATAACAGATAGCATCTTAACTTAAAGAATAAGCATTTTACATTTTATTCAGTGTTAAAATGAATATAATAACCCTATGTGTCTTGACTTTTGGGCCACCCTGCAATACACTCCTGCGGAGGGAGCTGGTAGGAACGTTGGGTTGCTCGGTCTATGGCCAGGGTCAACGGCCGCGTGGTGTATTCCGCAAATATGCCCGACTGTGAGGGCGAGCACAAGCCGGCGTGAGTAGGTTAAACGTTGAGTTTTATAAGGGCACCACGGGGTAACCAGCCCCTCCCCACCCAGCCCCACCCCTCCCACCTCCACCCTCCCAACCCAGCCCCTCCCCACCCTCCCCACACAGCCCCTCCCCACCCAGCCCCTCCCCTCCCCACCCTCCCCTCCCCACCCAGCCCCACCCAGCCCCTCACTCCCCACCCAGCCCCTCCCTGCACGACGGACGGACGGACACAATAATCCCCTGTGGGCTGGTGGAACCAGTGGGTTCCTACCAGTATTAATACCTTTGTCAATCCACTGCTAGATAAAGGCCTTCCTCTGCTTGTGTCGTCCATGATGATTGTTTGACTATACTTCAGCATGCTGTCCAATGAAGCTTAGTGAGAGGATGGGGATCCCAAGACTGCTGCAGATATTACCCACCATCAATTCCAGCATTGGCAGAACATCAAATCCAAGCCGCTGGATGTGTTTCATAGTGCAGTATGCAAACCACTGCACCACCGTGACATGCCTATAAGACTCTTCGGTTGATGCTTGTAACCAGCAGTGTGGTGGAGTGATGGCACAGTAGTTATGAACCACGACCTATATTTGGCTTATGGCCATGGCCAACACCACTGGGAAGCGACATCTAAACTGGTCCTGGGACCAAGACCCCTCAGCATGACACTACCCCCCACCCCTCTCCAAACACCAGACCTCTCTTTTTCTGCCTCAAAAGAAGTTAACATGAGGACATCAAAACTCCATGAGCATGAGCGAGATTTCTGAGCAATGGGTTTCCTTGCAAAAGATATGATAGGCATAGCTGGGGAGGGCTCAGTTGTGGTCACCTGTATTGACAGGATGTTGATGCGGATAGTAATCATAACTGGGGCTGTTTTAAAAATGATTAGCCAAGAGATGTTTCTAAAGCTGAATAGACCACACACTACACGATTACCCTCAACGCAGTATATCACAACCCATGCGCTGGTTGATCAGTGTGCACACATTCCTCCATTATCACATGTGGTAATTTCTTAAAGATTTCCCTATGGACATTGATACGACTCAGATCAGATGCCCTTGACATATTAATCACACCTAATTCATTGCCTCTTTTAAATAACATCTTTCCACAGTAAGTGCTATTGTCTGGCAAGAAAATTACCATAATATTCAAACTGTCAACCCTCTAAGTATAAAAGGACAAGTATTACATTTACACTTAAGCAGGATAGTTTTTAAACTGCTTTTATTCTGTCACCGTGACTGTTTTTCTCCCTGTGTTTTTCTTCAGGTCTACTAAGTCTCAATGGGTGCCCATCTGCTTTAACTGAAGCTTTGGGTGAGGTGTGACCTTAGCTTGCAGGTCCTCGGAGCTGTCGGCCGACATGTAGAGCTGTAGCAGCTGGGGCAGCACGTTGCTCATGGCGACAGCGCGTGCGTGCTCGGCCGTGTGGCGTCCGATCTGGCCGAGTGTCCACGCCGTCGTGGCGCGGATGTAATCCTCTTTCTCGTCCACCAGGATGAGGGCCAGCTGGGGCACCGCCTGTGTGTACACACACACACACAGCGTGCACGCGTCACCAGTACAACCCACAGAATTAATTTATTTATACAAGCAACGAGCTATAAGCCGTGAACACTAGATACTAGCAGCTGGTTTCACCTCTTGACGAAACAGCAGAAACACCCTGTATCAGAATATGCACAATATGTGATGAACATATTATAATATGTGATGATCATACTGGTAGGAACCCACTGGTTCCACCAGCCCACAGGGGATTAGTGTGTCCGTCCGTCATGCAGGGAGGGGCTGGGTGGGGAGGGAGGGGCTGGGTGGGGAGGGTGGGGCTCGGTGGGGGGTGGGAGGGGTGGGGCTGGGTGGGGAGGGGCTGGTCACCCCGTGGTGCCCTTATAAAACTCAACGTTTAACCTACTCACGCCGGCTTGTGCCCGCCCTCACAGTCGGGCATATTTGCGGAATACACCACGCCGCCGTTGACCCTGGCCATTGACCGAGCAACCCAACGTTCCTACCAGCTCCCTCCGCAGGAATGTGTTATTACAATATGGCTGGATCGATTTTGGCAGTAGTGTTCGCTGATCAAATGTTTTCCTGGTCCTAATGTTATTTTCTTCATGAACATTGAAGAACTTTAGATTGAGGTTTCACTCTATTAGTCAGTCACGAGTGACTGATGTGAATTCTATAAGAGCTAGGGATAAATTTAGTACAAATATATTCAATGTTTTTTTTTTATACATAACACTAAAACAACTAAATATCTGTTTTCCCTCCTTCCCCAAAAGAAATTGGGTAACATTGTTTTGTTACTTTTACATTATATTTGAATCTAGGTCTATGACAGTCAGCATTTGAGGGGTTTCAACGGTGCTTAAAACAAATATAATAAAATATGTTTAAATCTGAAAACCAAATAGTACGTCATATTTTCAATAACGAATTTTTGTCAGGTATTTTTTTAAAAAGCGTGTGATGTTGAAACTTAAAGAACGTGAGAAAAGCCCACTTACCATTGACTATTATTACAATCGGGGCTTAATTTATCAATGAATATTTTTCAGGTCACTGGTAGACTGGAGTAGGCACGTGACTAGTAGCCACAGCCATAGCAAGAGGTATACTCGACATGGTGTGCAGGCTGCAGGAAAATACATTCCAGGTCATTGACCTGGACAGACCAAGCAGAAATTGAGCCATCATTACAATAATTAGCAGCATCTCGTTGAATGAGAAACTAAAATGCAGGTGACCTCCCCGAATCGCACACCGTACCTTGGCAGTGATGATGGTCAGGGCGAGCGTCTCCCCATGTGCTGAGATGTAGCCAAGCGACATGATGCCAGGCAGGCGCACGCTGCCCATGCTGTCGCCCACGTAGTCCACGATGGCTGCCAGTGCTCCATTGTTTACGAGCAGCTGAGACAGCTGGGATGTACACGGGGAAAGAAAGAGCATGCATATGTATATAAGGGATGTTTGTTTTTGTTAGCAATATATTGTATACATGTGCTGGTGCTGTCATAGCACACAGGTCACCCTTGCGAACAAGACAATGTTCATATTAATTCAATCTCTTGTTGAAATAAAGATTGAAGTGGATAGGATTTATGAATAATGTCACAGTAACTCATATTTCTGGCCATCCTTGTCTCCCAATTCCTGATCACTGTAACTGGTACTTATTGTAGACTGAGTCTGACTAGGGGAGGTCCTGTGTGTGTGTGTAAGCAGTATCTCAGTCGCACGCAGACTGTGAAACTATTTCAGTGACTTTGGGTCAATTCCCAGTTACAAATATCCCAGTTGCAAACAGTGGTTTGTGCTGTGTAAATATCAGTACTCAGGAGACAAAAGTTGATAGGCATGGTGTTGGCCACACCACACTATCTTATGTGATGATAACCCTAATAATTGTTCACTGACAGCACTTGTCCGAATAATTAAAAACGCTAAACTGGAGACCTTTTCTATTTATGTGTGAATGGGTCTGTGTTTATTTATTTCTGGCGAACAATGGCACAGTAAGTGCACACTGCTTACAATGTAAAAAGAAACTCAACGCACTCATCAATAACATTACCATAAAATAATATATATAATCACTGATGTTTCGGGTAATGGCCCTCTTTCATAGTACATTATAATGAAGGTCCAGTGTGCGAAATATCAGTAATTAAATATCTATTTTTTATTTTAAGGCAGAGTTGTTGAAGAGTGTATTGAGGTTTTTTTTATTAACCGTGCTTGTGCACCACTGCCAATGCAGCATCACCAAATTGTTGGCTGCCAAGATTTTATTCTGGCCATACATTATTGGCAAATTATATCAGAACCTGGCCTGGGCCTCCCTTTGGTCGACTTATCCTGATGCAGTGAAAAACATTCTAAATTCTGAGACAAAAGAGGCCCGGAGTGGTGATAGGTGTCACTTATTTTATCCTTGGCTTGGAATTGAACCTGGGACACTGGATTGTTTGTGAACCACTGATCGTAGCGGTAGTGTAGCGGTTAGCGTGCTGCACTATGAACTCAGAGTTATGTTTTTTGTTTGTATTATGACTGCAGGTATTGTGGTCTATGCAAACATGACTCCTTGTAAAAAGGTGTCAGTTTTGTTGCCAGATAGAAGGGTAAAAAACCAATTATCATATTTTTACTGGCAAATGAGGTTCCCATGGTGTAAATGCTTACCCCGAGCTCTCATACTCTGATGGTGCATTGTCTTTGAGTTGTGCGCCTTTTGGCATCATCTGGTCCAACCCATGTGAGACTAGGCTCTAAGGAAAGCTGTCTCGGGTGTGGACCAATCAACTTCAGGGACAGTGCACATTATCAGCGTTATGTTTTTTGTTTGTATTATGACTGCAGGTATTGTGGTCTATGCAAACATGACTCCTTGTAAAAAGGTGTCAGTTTTGTTGCCAGATAGAAGGGTAAAAAACCAATTATCATATTTTTACTGGCAAATGAGGTTCCCATGGGGTATGAACCCAGCAATCTGAGTTCCATTCCTGCTCACGGCCAACATCGGTAATGAATATCTGAAGCAGTCTTGGGCCTACCCTAGATCGACTCAGCCTCAAAATGTGTACCCAGTGCGGTGTGTAAACATCGCCACTCGGGAGACAAAGTCAGCCGGGTGTGGTGCTGGCCACCCACCCCCTTTTGTACTGTGCCAGCCTTAATAAGTGCTCGCCGACAGAACTTGCCTCAACAGTCTGTTAAGGCTACACGGGGGATCTTTGTCTTTGTACCTCACAAGCACAAACACACGTGCCATATACGCAGACCCACAAAGACAAAGATTCCCCGTGAAGTCGTTGTATGCTAGCACAGTACATGAGGGAGTGGTGAGGCCAACACCAAGCTCAGCCACCGTGTTCTCCCCACTGCCGACCCTTATACATTCGCCACAATAAGATCTGAACTCAGGCAGCCGTGTTCATAGCACGATACGTGAACCACTACGCTATGACTCTCCACACACACACAAACCTACACACGCGCACGCAAGGTATGGAGCGAGCCGGTACCTCGGGGCTGTGCTTGGCCACCTCCCGCACGAGCGTGGCCACGTTCTTGCGCACGTACTCATCGGGGTCGCGCAAGCCACTGAGCGCCGCTGGGAAGATGTCTGCCTCCACCACCAGCTCGGCCAGCTCCACCGAGTGCTTGGCGATCTGACTCAGAGCCGAGAACACTTGGCGCTGTGCGGCCAAACCGACCGCCACATAACAGCCACAAAACAGCAGTTAGCAAAACCACATTAACCACTCGTTAGTAACAACACAGTCGACCAGTGATTCGGAGGCACATTACGATTCATCCACAAAATTATTTAATGAATTGTCAAAATATGGGGGATTGCAATTCTATCAACAAATCAATTATTTTAATCAAACTTTTATTGTCTGATAAAGTTTCCCTTCTCCATTCGCTTAAATGTAACTCAAAATAGTTATCAGCATAATTTTGGAGTATATAAATCACATAATGGAAACGCAGACCATGTCTCCACATAAAAAAATGAAAGTATAAATTGTGTCTGCTCATATATTTTGTTACATGTATTTATATTCTCCATAATTATGCTAATAACTATGAGTTCTGTATTATATAATTTTGTGTCGAATCGGAGAGAGGCCTTGTCCTTCACATCTGGCAGTTCAGCAGCATTGCTTTAATTAAGCCTGACTGCTGATGAGACACTATGTCAAAAAGCACAATAGAGTTTGCTTGTACTGACTCAATGCTTCTCTAATTATTCACTCCAAGAAGGCTGTGGGGTTGAGTTGTGTAAAACATGTATTTATTAAGTATATATATGTAGGATTTTACATGCACATAAATGCCACAAATTAATCAATAACAAATTTTCACGTGCATGATTTGAAACATTTATCATCACGTTCCCTCGTCATTAGGGTTGCAATAATTAAAAAAAAAATTCTGTGAAAATCGATTCTGACCCTCAAAATACGAACTTAAAATGTCATAGGTTACAATTAATCTCAATATATTTGTTGATTTTTTTATACCACGATAGATTAATGTCACCACAAGGGCAACACGTGAATAAATTCAATTCGAGAATCGATTTGTGAACCCAGATTATGATAACTATACAAATCATGTAGGGTACAAATTACATTACTTCCATACTATTCAGAAACTGACCAACAATTCATAGTCTAACACAAATGGTTGACAATGTAAAGAGTGCAATGTTTGGTAACACGACACGGCTCAATGTTGTATAATGAAACGTGGGCCATCCATGGAAACGCAATACGGATGATCGGTTGGCCAACGCCACACAACTACTGCTCAACAATGCAATGCAGCCCACTGGTGGATAGCAACATGAGCCATTGTTCATAAACACAGTAGACCATCGTTGGCAAACAACATGTGAATTCGTAAATAACCCACATTAAATCAAAAGTCAGCTCAACAGTCAAGAAATAGATTTCCCCATACAGCCACAAATAGGGTAGCAAAAATACTCAAGTATGGTACTTTACTACAGTCAGAATTAACCAGGTACCAGCTTATAACTGCAACATTCAGTACTGTAAATGACAATCTCACATTCAAGACAGTGCCTCCTAGCTGCAAACCAAACAAGTAGGGATTGTTCAACATTGGTAACATGATTTAAATGTACACAGAGTGGCTTTATTAGAGCTTTTCCCCCAGGCAAACCCCCTACGTGTATTGGAAGGCATGAGAAAATGTTTTCTCTGTATACCCTTTTACAGTTGATGACACAATGTTGAATGATTCCTTACAGCAACAAGCCAATGAAACAAATGCATACATCATGGGAGTAACTCAGCATAGGTTCACACCTTGAGCTTGGCATCTGGGTTGAGCACCATCTGGGCAAGATGAGCTATGGCGCCCGTGTCCACCACAGTCTGTGCAAGCTCTGCCGTGTGCTTGCTCACGTCGCTAAGCGCGGATGCAGCAATTCGCTTGAGTGCCAGCTCGGGCTCCTGCAAGCACAGCACGAGCAGCGGCACCGCGCCTGCATCCACCACCGCCTGTGCCAGCTCTGTACACACCAAAGGCAAAAGACAAAGATATCCCATATAGCCATTAACAGACTCCATAATAGAGTTTTTGTTGGGTTAGATCACGTAAATATATGTGTCGTTAAAACCTGCCACCACCTGTCACAGCCAACTAATAAGGGTTGTCACATAAACAGAACATGCCAATTCATTACTAGTACAGCACATCGGTGTGTTGGAGAGCCAAGCCAGAACATTTACAATCTGAGTACGACGTTTCGCCAGTAATTGCAACTAGCTTCATCATACTCTTTGGTTCTTTCGGTAAAGTCACGTAAGTATAAAATAGCTTCATCATGTAAAATAGCTTCATCATGTAAATGTTGTGGCTTGGCTCTCCAACACACCGGTGTGCTGTACTAGTGACGAATTGGCATGTTCTGTTTACATAACAACCCTTACTAGTTGGCTGTGTCGGGTGGTGGTGGGTTTTAACGACACATTTATATACAGGGTGTTTCAAAAATATGGAACCGATTTGAAATCGCTATATTTCTGCAACCACGAACCGCCCATGAATTAAACTCTTACCACTTGAAAGGGCGGGGCATAGAGTTTCAAATGACGGAGCACCGCCACATTGGCACCTGTAGGTTCGACGTTTTCTAAATGACACACTGCCTCAACGTTGGATAGGTTGCACGGGACCCCAATACTTGGCGCTACACTCTTGGCCCCCAAGATCCCCAGACATCACACCCTGCGACTTTTTCTTGTGGGGATACGTCAAAGACCGTGTTTTTGTACCACCATTAGCGACTAATCTGGATGACCTCAAAAACAGAATCACGGCAGCGGTGACTTAAGTGGAAGAAGATACTTTGAGAGGCGTTTGGGACGAATTCAACTTTCGTCTCGATGTTGTTTGTACAGCAGGTGGAGGGCACATAGAGCATTTAGAAAATGGTTAGTGAAACTTGATAACTCATTAAACCGTTTGTAACTTTTGTGTAATTATAACATGTTTCCATCGTGAAATATACTGCTTTGAAATTGGGTCCATCTTTTTAAAACACCCTGTATTTACGCGATCTAACCCAAAATCCCCTAATATGGATATTGGTCGCGAAAGCCTACGTGTTAAACTCATTATCAGACTTTTGGGACAAGTGCTGTTTGCGAGCACCTTATGAAGGCCAGCATGGCCCACAAGGGGTTAGATGGCTAACAACATACCCGGCCACCTTTGTCTCCCCAGTGCTCATGTTTACACACCACACCAAGTAGTCATTTAAGGCTGATTGAAACTAGGGAAGGCCCAGGACTGGTTCAGATATTCACCATTGCTATTGGTCTTGAACAGAAAATTTACTTGGCTCTCCGGATTTCGTAACGCAGTGCGCTAGCCAATGTACCACTGCTCCCCATACACACCGTACACGTGTACGCACTCACACACATCGTGGCATAAACACATGCTCCAAATGTGTCACCTGCTCATACGTAAACCAACCCACTCGATACAACTTTTAAAAAACCTATTAAACTATTTTTATTTTACCAGGTAAGGCCCACTAAACTATATAGCTCTTTTACAGAAGCGACCTGGCCACAAATAATAGCCCAACAAAGTGACTTATCATATATAAATTTATAGCAGCCAAATACTCTCAACGCATGTTTCTAAATGTGGAGAGAAAAACCAGAGGATCTGCAGAAAAAGCCATGTGACCATGGGGAGAACATGCAAACTCCAGATATACAGCCATCAGTGTTGGGATTTAACCCACCTCCTGTATACCAGGCGAGGTAGTAAACATCTCGCCACTATGGCGCATACTCTCCACGTGCTGTACACGCATAAAATAAGTGCAAGCACCATATATTTGCATGTCCATTCATGTGCAATGCGATTCACATACAGAATGGGGCCCACATACACATGCATGTACACAATACATATATATAAATATATATATATCCCCCATGTAGCCTGTATCAACTGTTGCAAAAAATTATAATAGCGAGCTGCTATGAAGGTTGGCATGGGTTAGTGGTGCGGTCCGTGCTATGCCTGGTCATCTTTTTTTCCCCAGTACTGTTATTTACTCAGCCTACCAGTCAAGTGTTCTACTATGGCTCCACACGACTGATCTCTGCATTGCCCTACCCATGGAGCGACTCCGATGAAGGAGGTGTCGGTGTGCAGTTCCTCACCAGCATTGTGCCTGGCGATGTAGCTGAGAGCCCACGCGGCCGCCTCCTTGACCCCAGGATCAAACTCCTCGAGGCACGCAGTGAGGGCGTCCAGTGCCCCGCACTCCACCACGGCACCCGCCAGCTCCCCTGAGTGGCGCGCCACGGCACGCAGGACAAACGCGGCCGCCTTCTTGTAGAAGCGCTTGCCGAGTGATTGACGGTCAAGTGGGCACCAGTGGTGATAACATGGGGGAGGAGGGTGATTGTTATATTTTTGTCATTAGATACTTTCCCATGGCTACGAACATTTGAAACCACTTCTCCGAGCTCAGATCATTAATGATGTTGAAGAATCATTAATGATGCTGAAGAATCCGTGAATCTATGAGTCTTAGATATTAATACTGAGCCCTACAAATGCTAAACGTGCCTTAGGCTGGCACTCTGAGCCTCAGGCATTAACAATGAATCCTAAAAGGATCCGAAGTTTGCTTCTGTGAGTGTTGGGTTTCAATAAGAAACCCTAAGACTCTAAAATGTGCATTGGTCTGACAATGTGGGCCGAAGACATTAATATTTATATTGAACCATAAGATTCTAAAAAGTGTTGAAATGGCATCCAACAGAAAATTTCTGTGTCAGAGCACTCAACTGCCACCATTGAGATTCTATAATGAAATGTGAGAAGCTACCCATGATTAAAACAAGGTTTTCAAGAGAACCAGAGGCTACTGACAAAGTGAGTTCATTGTCTCAGTGCATTCCTCTGTGACTGCATGAAAAATGTGAAACTTTAGTGTGTCACTTCATTTAGTTAATTCTACACGTGATGACTATGAATATTCGTTTGATTCGCTTTAATACTATGATAAATATTCTTTGCAGGCATAACAGGGTTGTGCCATCTAGTGTTGGATGAAAGGCCCAAAGAAATTACTTCAGAATTAGTGACATCATATTCCAGGGGCCACAAAATTATCCAGTGACTTAATTTGGAACATGACCCTCATGATTAAAACATATCTTTCCGTGTCACTCTAGCCCCCATTCTGAAACACCAACCATTAAGACGCCGAAACAGTGTTAAACACATTTTGAGACTAGGCTCCTAAGAAAGCTGTCTCTGGTGTGGACCAATCAGTTTCAAAAACAATGCATATATAATCAGAGTATGTTTTTTGTTTGCATTCTGACCACAAGTATTGTGGTTAATGCAGACATGATTCCTTGTAAAAGGTTTCAGTTTGGTGTTTTAACATCTTAATACTTGTTTTGTTGCCAGAAAAAAGGGGAAAACCTATTCTTAGTGTTTACAGACTCCTCAAGAGCCTGTAAATGTTCCACAAATAATTTTCTTCAAAAACGAAATTATGTAAGATTAATGGCACATAAGGCTGGAGATTAATTTTACACACTGGTAGTCTGGATCATGAGATTTATCTGCGGTCATCGCGACAGATGTGGGGCCTGGAGCAGGAGCAAGGAATTCTGACGAACGAGTTTTGTTCCCACAACAGAGGCTGGGGTAGGCTGATGTGCACCAACAGTTGCTGTGGAAAGAAGCTCTGGCCACACGCCGGCATACTCTCTCTACCACTCCTGTCTGCTGCTGGTGGAGGGACAACACAGTTAGCACCTATGCCCAATTCATACTCCACACCCAAGCAAGGCAAGTAGTTGATGTGACCATACAATTTGAATAAGAGGACACCACAATTCTCACAGAGCCGACACAGCTATAAATGAGTACCTGGTGCAATATGTGAACATTATCACTGGGGATAAAAAGGCAACTGGGTATGGTGCTGGCCACAACACAGTTTCTTGTGTTGTACAAGCCTTAACAGATGCTCAATAACATAATTTGCTCCAACAATCTATAGAGAAAATCTCACCATATTCGTGAATAGCAAATCTGCTATGAAGAATGGCCATTGCCTGAAATGCCACAAATATATTGTGCTTGTGTCAATGAAAGTGTTTCGTTTTTGTGCTTCTGTTCCACTGCCAATGCAGTATCACAAATATTTGTTCAGCAGTCTATAAAAAAAGATTAGTGAATTTTGTAGGGCAGGGGCCACATTGAGGACCCACATTCTGCTCGGACAGCGAGTAGATGAGCTGGGGCAGAACGTCGCCTCGCACAACGGCCTCCGCCAGGTCATCGCTGTGGTTTGCCAGACGGCCCAGGGCGAGCGCCGCCGTCTGCTGCACCGTGGGTACCGCGTCCAGCAGCAGCGGCCGCAACAGAGCCATCACCCCTGTGCCACAGGAATACACTTGCATTGGTGGGACAGCCAAGGCTGGAATCACAAGTGCTAACTGCGAAACAGGGTCCAAGTGAAGAAAATCTCTGTAAAGGTCCCAGACACCCAAGTTTTATTGACTTAAATATCATTTTACAATTTTACATGTTTTACTGTCTAGTTTGTAAACAGTTTAGTTACTGATTGAGGCAGAGGCTCGCTGTGATGTTACGACTGCTTTCCAGGACAGCTAGAAAATCCCTGACGACACTTTGAAAAAAAGAGCTCCCTCGCATCGAGCCCAGTGTGTGCTTATGGTATCATACACACTGTTGTTATGAACGCTTACTCAGGAAAACCTCAAGAGTCTCAAAACTCTTTTTCAGGATGGATGGTCCTGTGTTGTAATGTTTGGATTTTGTGGGTGGTAGATTGTGATACTGTGAAGGGAGGTTGGACGATGTTGAATTGTGATGGACATTGTGGAATAAAGTGCAAGGTGATAAGGTGCAAGGTGATAAGGTGCAAGATGGTGATCTACAAATTTTGAAGCATGGTGTGGGTAAGTGTAGTTTACCAATTAATGGTGAAGAGTAACAAGTTACATCAAGTGACATGGTTTGGCACGAGGGTGTGTTGAGTTGCACTTGGGTGAAGTATAAGTCAGAAGGGACAAGGTGGGTTACAATGGTGGGGTACAAATATAACGAGACATCAATTATTTGATCAATATTCATTCATAAATGCATGGTACATGCATCAAAGCGCAATAGTGAGAACTGATCTTGTTTGATTTGCATAAGCTTATACTTAATGGATTCACATGAACCCTGCAGCCTCTAGTGGGTCCTCCACAAGGAGAGGTTGTGATGGGAGGTATGGCAGTTAATGTTTTGATGGAGGGTATGGTGGCAGTGTAACGATTGGGTGCAATCGAGTGGGTTATAGCAGAGATGTAGCACAGCAAGTCACACACTCACCGGCATTCTGCAGCGTGTCTATGTTGTGGGATCTTGTTGCCAACTCGGCCACCGTCTGCACGAACTGTGTGCGTGCTTTTTGGTACTGCTCAAACACTGTGCACAAGGGGAGACATGGGTCAATGTGCACTAGGGTTTAGAGTCATGTATGCCGATGAGATTTTAAATTCTAAGCTTGTAACAATGCACCCTCTGCATGGTGCAATGAACTGTAATGGGTGTAATTTATGTAATTGTTGTGCATGTATGGTTTATAATGACTGCAAAATATTAATGAACAAGTACAGCATTTGCATGAAACAATCACATACTATGCAGATCAATTAAAAGTAATAGATGTATACATGCATAATTCAATTCATGTATCATCCACAAGATTTTGTATTAGGCAATAATTTATTATGAAATGCCAATAAATTACTGCAGATGTTGTACCTAAAATCTTAAAAGTGCATGTACAATATAACATTCAAGTACTTTAACACGTAGGCTCTCGCGACCAATATCATCCATAATACAGGTTTTTTTGGGTTAGATCACGTAAATATATAAATCTGTCGTTAAACCCGCCACCACCCGACACAGCCAATTGGTAAGGTTTGTCATGTAAACAGAACATGCCAATTTGTTACTAGTACAGCATACCGACTTAAAGGGACGTGTGTCTTATAAGGGAGACTATGGGTAATACGGGGCTGGAAAAGAAAATACATGCCTAAAGTTATATCAATTACCGCAAAGTAACACAAAGTTCCGCAAACTACTGTAGATTTAGTGTCATAAACTCCCACAAAATTACCACAAAGTACAGAAAATGACTGCAAACTACCACACATTTACTGCAAACTACTGAAAATATACCACAGAATACTGTAAGCTACTGCAAATGACAGCAGATGTACTGCAAGGTACCACAAGCTACCACTAATTTAGCACAAAGTACCACATTTTTATCATACACTAGCATGAATTTAGAGGGTTGGCCTAGGGGTAAATTTGCAGTAGTTTGCAATACGTTGCAGTAATTAGTAGGACACCATTTCTACAATTTAAGTTAGTGAGTATGCAATTAGGATTTAGATGACTCTTCTGAGCTAAAACTCAATAAATTGTGAACAATGCAAAAAATGTCCCTTTATAAACAGTAAACACTTTATCACGTAAAAACAGGTCTGAATAGGGGCCTCTCAATAGGATTTTACCAAATACAATAAACTGATAAGGGTATTTAATGTGAGGTCAAAGCACGATGAAACATTATTTTCAAGTTCTACTACAATGGAGACCTTATTTAATAAGCTTGGAGAAAAAAACCTTGATTATATTTTCAACGTAAAATAAACTATTCTGTAATGTTTCTAATTAATATATGGCTATACAAAACTATAAAAAGAAAATAAGGCAGCATAACGTTTAAATACATAGTGTATAACAGTATCCGTATACGATGTTCACCATGAGGTTGTAACGATAAGTTTAATTTGTGTGCCGCTGCTTGAAGATGAATTGTTGCAGCACGAAATCGTGAAATTTGGTGACGTTCTGGGGAGGCCATCCGGCAGTGAATATATCATGGCTAATGAGGATGTGAATTAAAAAGTATTATAAGACATGCCGATTTAATAAATAATGTACATAATACAGTTTTTTTTGGGTTAGATCGCGTAAATATGTCGTTAAACCTGCTACCACCAACCAGACACAGCCAATTAGTAAGGTGTGTCACGTAAACAGAATGTGCCAATTCGTTACTAGTACAGCACATCGGTGTGTTGGAGATCAAAGCCATAACGTTTACAATTAGAATACGACGTTTCGCCAGTAATTACGAGCTTCATCAGGCGACAGCCAGATTTTATATATTTACGCGATCTAACACAAAAGAAACCTGTATTATGGATATTGGTCGCGAAAGCCTACGTGTTAAAACTAAATAATGTCCACTTACCAAAAGTATTCTGAAACTTTGGAGAATGTACATTTGTACTTTTTTCATAAATTATACGCCGTTTGTTATTATCGGCATCATATCATGAGACAAAGTGCCGTTCAAAACTGTAGCTAAAAGTACATTACCTTGCTTTAAAGCATGGCCACTTTTCAATGCCTTGACAAGTGTTGGTCACACGCCTTTCAAACGACATTTTCATTCACCGAGCTGGAATGTTGTGAATGTAAATGGAAAGCCAAATTGTACTGTATATTGTTTTTTTGTATGCAGTCTTTGATGACTGGGTTCAAGCCATCGACACGCCCACATGTGAGAACCACGCGTAATCACACGTGGCAGAAAACCCAGGTTCGAGCCGAGACGCTCAAGTGTGCCAGCTCAGTACACTGATTGATGAGCCACCCAACCCCCTGCAATTATTTTAAGTTTAATATTTTCCCAATGAAGCCGTATCGAGTGATATAAAGTGCATGCTCGAATCAACATTTGCCAGAGCCTTTGATGTCAATTATTGGTGAAACTTCACGTTCCTATGGCGAGACAAATTTAATCAAAGGACAAGCACTGTTGGGATCCTTTTGTAATTATTTTATCGAAGGTGGATGATGATAATGCCGGGCTGTATTTTGTATGATTACATTGAATGACAGGAAGAGGATCACATGAATCAGAGGATTAAATTTAGAGATGCTGCATTGCCTATTGAGGAAAGTAAGTGGGATTAGCAGGGCACTGCCACCCCTTGAAGAAATGCTGGCTGATGGATGAGACTGCTGAGGGAACGGCAGTCAGGGGAACACCTCGAGAGGGCGACAACCGCGGAGATGGAGCGATTGTTGGATTGTGGCAACAGTGAAGGCCAGCAGTGGATGGATATAACCCTGACTGATGATGATATGACGGTGATTATTCAAACCCGAGGAGAATGCGTCCGATTAATTAAACATTTCGTTTTATTGTAGAGTACGGTACATTGAATGTATCGACCCTCACTGATACAGCTGAATGTTAGCTTGTTACTTTCCGCGGTGCCGCACAAATACACGTCACTTTTCCACGTTTAATAAGTTTACGACAACAACAAAATAAAAACTTAAATAATCTGTAGCACTCACCTTGAAGAACCTGCCTCTGGCTCATATTGGCGCGTGCACGCACAGTCTGCCAAACCTTTTAAAACTGCGTATTATACAGAATACAATCGTAATAAGCAACTAAGAACGCTGTAAAGTAAATAGCAATTTATCGTTAACCGTTAAAGGAGGTTGAGCTTAGAGCGTGAGTCGCTCGCCTCGATGTCGCCGCTGCTGCGTTAGGCCGCGTTGCCCGGGGCAACCAGAAGCGGCGCGCGTGCCACGTCTCCTTGGCAACGGGCCGGAACCGGAAGCCAAGAGGGGGGGGGGGGTCAGCAACCCAAACAAGAAGGGTCATTTGTTAATAATTCTTGGTTCTTTCAGTAAAGTCACGTAGAAGGGAAATAATAAAATAATAAAATAAATAACAATACTTTCGGTAAAGTCACGTAGAAGGGAAATAATAAAATAATACAAATATAAAACAATACTCTCGGTAAAGTCACGTAGAAGTGAAATAATAAAATAATACAAATATAAAACACATTGTTTTACGTGACTTTACCGAAAGTATTGTTTTATATATAGTCCGTTTTGCATGACCATAATGTATATTGTTGTTCCGCAATGATCATTGCTTTTTTTTCTTAATTATTTTATCTTCTGACAAAATAATTATGAAATACCAAAGTCAATTAATGAAAGAAGTAAATAAGTTAATTTAGTACATTCATGTTTTGTATTTATAGCTATTTGTTAAATGTTTTCGCAATATTTGAGGGAATATTTTTTTTTATAAATCCTTTATATTAAGTTGGCTTGCTTGTTTGCGTGCTTGCTTGCTTACGACCGTGTAAATCTTTCGGTCGTTTTTTAACCCACTTCCCATGATCCAATCGAGTTGACATTTTCCACACAGACTCGTTGTGCGTGACAATTAATGTTCGTGAAAATTTTTTTCCAAAATGTTACACTTTATAGGACAAAAATATTATATTTAATTACCAATTGTTTAATACTGCAGACAATCAATTGACCCATAGGTGGCAGCCATCTCAAGCCAGAGGACGAGAGGACTCGAGCCGCCACGCATATAAAGGATTTATAGTGAAAAACTTTGTTTTTACGGGTTATACTTATTAAGAGTCACTGACAGCATTTGCATAATAAACACTGCATTGTAAATTTACAATTATTAGAATGCTTATGGCTATGTTGATCCTCCAAAGTTAAATGTAAGTAAATGTACTGCTGGGAAGACAGAAGCATGGGATTGTAAGAAACTTCCACTCTGGTTTAACTGCCATGCATGGAAGATGGGATCAAACCCACAATTAAAAAAATTTGGGCGGACACAGAATGAAACATTTTTCTTACATATTTCCCTATAAAAAATATTAACTTTTGTGGTTTCCAAACAAATTGTAAAGCCAAATCAAATGGCATATTTGCCCACATGAAAACTTGGCTGTTTCTAATGGTGGAGGATTATAGTCAAAATGAAAACCACACACCTACATGATCTAACCAAAAATAAAGAAGTAATGAATAATATTGGTTGGTTAACCTACAAACATATACAACTAATTTTTAAATATTAGTAAATTAAAAACGTTTAATTTAATTGAGTCATAACACCTAATTTCCCCAGTATTTCACTCACCAACGAATAGGTGAATTATATAATCCTGATAATGTCGTGCTTTATAAGTACGTATGTGTATTATACATTCTGATGCTGTACATGTTGCACTCAAGATCAATTTCCAACATTGTATCAACGTTCAATATCAACTGCGCTTCAACTATTGTTGGAGAAAACACACGTTGCACGGATGTTTCCTCATTGTTCAACGTGATGACGTATTTCCAACCAAAAACTCAACATTGAAACAATGTCACAATCCTGCTGGGAGGGCTGTGTAAGTGAATTGTAATATCCATTTTACGGCCACGTGTCGGGACATGGCACCATAAAACTCAGAAGCAGGTTGTAAAATAGTTCAATTCAATGAGGCTTTCATTAAAATGTATACTGTGCATGTTAACACGGAAGAATAATCATGCACACATATGATTTCTGTAATATGTTTAAACATGCGTTTGCCCAACTTTTATTTGATTATTTGCATCAGCTTCTTCGACCACTCCGTGATGTCACACGCCACACTGTGTTCCTTGCCCGGGTCTCTACTTTTTGTAAACCCAAGGTGAGACAGGTTTGGTCGTGGGGGGCACTACGTATTATCTGCGTAAATACCCGACTTAATAAACTATGTACTGTATAAACAAAATGACGCGTTCACATATGACATCATCTCATTAGTATAAGCAATCGTTTAAAATTCATGAATGAAAAAGCGCACTAACCACTGCGCCACCACTCCATCTGGGAAAGTTATAATTGTTGCAAAAGTCATATCAACAAGTTGTTGACAAGCACCCAAATGTGTCCGCAACACCCACTCAGACTTGTTGCATTGGCTGTGCTATTAGTAGTCACGTTGACTAACATGTCATCTTATGCACAACAAAACTGGGCTGTTGAATTATTATCAATACATGTAGTGTCATATATAGGCTTTCACGGGTAATGTAATGAATCATAATTTGTTTCTTGTTTAGTTAGAGCTATACAAATCAATTTTCTCGTGAGCAAGTGGGGCAAATTGATTCCGTTTAGCAATTTTTTTTTGCTTTTAAATAAATGTATTTGCTACAAAACAGAATCAATTGGTATGTTTGCCCATGTGACAACTTGCTTTGTTTGACCAGTCGGGTGGTAGAGGGCTATAGGTATATTTTTACAATCTTACCCAAAAATAAACCAATTATGAATTATTATATTTATTTACCCAAGAAAGCCTCACTGAGTCTCAAGAGGGTCCTGCTATATTTTAGCAGTTTGGGGCAACGATCGACGATTGCCATGTCTTTTTCAATTAAGTGAATTGTTGAATTCGGACCATGACACATGCGCATATGGCCTACTCTTTTTAGAATAACGTCAAGAGATCATTAATGTCGACTGAGAAATACACGGGTCTATTTTCACAGTGAATACACCCGTTATATTAACCAGGTCGGTTGTGGGTCGAACCGCGAAGCTCTGCAAAACAAGCGGCCAATGCGCCACCGCTGAGCCATGCGTATCACCGCCCAGACATCCTCCCATTGGCGCACGTGGTGATGATGGATCACGCCACGATCACAAACTAAAAGACAGCCAACACCTCGAGGCATGGCTCAGGAACAATTAAGCCACGAGGTCTGCCATTAATCACAGTCACAGTCGAGCTGGCTCTTAATCCATGCCCACTCGTGTTGCCAGTGCTGAACATAGATTATAGACAACGCACTGGGGCACCTGCATTCCTTAAACCTGTGTTCAGAAATATATTAGCTGTGAACAAACCTAATGTAGGGATGGGCGTTACTAAAAGCATAAATGGTTCTTTTAGTCTGTACACACGCTCTAAGTGGATAAAGATTTAGGAAGTCACCTCCTGCATCAAGTGGCTAAAGTAGGATATTCAAAACGTAGACCCATTATTTATTTATCAGATATGTAATTGTGCAGCCTGTTTACTCATCCACTGCGAGATGTGGGACTATGAATGCTCTACGGGCCATTGCGGTTATTTGGCTATGCTGGTTATCTGGCCATGCTTCACCACTCCACTAAACGTGGAACGTCGGGCCAACCTTGTTCCAACGCTGTCAACCCAATGCCAACGTAGGGTCAACGTTCAGTCAACGTCGGCATGTTTACTGGAACGCTCTTCAGCGCAAGTTTGTGAAGATGGGCAGCATCGACGTAGGCACCATTAAAATACAGTACTGTACAACAAGGTTCTGCTGGTCACCAGGTAGCCCCGTAGCAGCCTATAGCAACTTGTTTGTGCATATGGTGGTTGTAGAGGGTTCCCAACTCTCTCGGATTGGCAGCGAGCTTACTGGAATTGGAATCTATCTCATGGTAACGATTGGAATTATATTCGGGTGATTTTAATAATAGGATATTTTAAGGACATTTTTAAAATAATAACTAATCTCTCGGAATAGCTTCAGTCAAGAGTTGCAAACGCTAGCTAGCCACCTATTCAAAGTGCTATCAAGGCTCGTACCTG
The DNA here is from genome assembly GCF_015708825.2 of Lethenteron reissneri. Lineage (NCBI taxonomy): Eukaryota > Metazoa > Chordata > Hyperoartia > Petromyzontiformes > Petromyzontidae > Lethenteron > Lethenteron reissneri. The sequence goes on along the minus strand of NC_083842.1, from coordinate 7,702,480 downwards.
CTTAGCTTCTGAGATCCGATGAAATCGGGCGCATTCCAGATGGTTTGGTCATTGATAAATCACTAAATAGTTCCAACATAAATACAAGTTCACAAGTCAGTCAATAAGGTACTTAAGTGTGTGTGACGATTGATGGAGATTTAACAAAATTCAGGCGAGAACCCACAGTAACGAACCTGGATCCCAGGGATTTGAAAAATATCTGACGACCGCCAGCGTGCCGCAGCCCGCAAGCGTCGGGAAGGACCCCAGGATCAGCCAATAGTCACAGCCCGGCTCGTGTCTGCAGCCACCCGCCAGACTGGCGTCGGAACTAATTTGGTCAACAGAAAAGGGGGCGGGTTATCCAAACCTAACAATTTTCTAGCGGGTCCTCATTGCCGGGCGCCCAGGTGGGACGAGAATTGACTTTCTGGGGACCCCTGGGACAATGTGTAATGGCCTAATGGGCACGGCCCCTCCCGGGAAGAAGAAGAAGGTGGCAACCATTCCGTCATCCCCTGGTCAATCCTCCAAAGGCGCTACCAGTGGGTCTACGGACGTCAGGTGCTGGAATTCTGCAGGCGATACAACGGAATCCTGTTGACGTGCAACCTCCGTGCTTGCTCGCCCTGGCTCATCAGACACATGAGACACCCGGCACTCAGGAGGTGGGGATGAACTGTCACCACAGGGTTGAATATAGAGTTTCAATCGTGACTTGGATACGTACGCACTGCGGCCTCCTAACCTCAATCACCTCAACAGGGCCCTGCCACGGCCGGTGTAATTTGAAGGACGTGCCCAGGGGCACCTGGGTACAATGTAACCATGCCTTGTCCCCAGTGGTCCATGGGTCCCGGACTGCCCGTTGCCCCACAAGCTTTTCATTGGCTGCCTGCAGTTTAGCCGACTTTCCCCGAGATGCCTCCTGCGCCTCCAGCAGCCGCCTGATTGTGAGCTGCATGGGCATGGGCACCACGGCCTTCCTCTTGTCCAGGTTTATGCCTATCTGAGCCTCCATGGGGGGGTCACTTTCCCTCCCATACATGAGGTAAAAGGGGGAGAATCCTATTGAGGTGTGAGGGGCCATCCTATACGCGGCTAGGACACCCGGAACGTGCAAGTCCCAGTCCAACTATGCCTCATTGACCTGTTGGCACAGCGTGGACGTAAGAGTCCTGTGTAAGCGCTCTACCATCCCATATGCGCGTGTGTACAAAGGGGAACGTGAATACAAGTGGTATTCTGTTCGAATGCTGATCTCTGTTTAGAACACATCCAGGCAGAAGATATTTTCAAGGGCAATGCAATGCAGCTGTGGATCATCGAGGCAGCCAAAGGCATGGCTTTTGGGATGATATACTCACTTATACAAGGGTCCACTCCGACCCCCACCCCATTCAATGTTATAGTGTTGCACTCGTGGCCAGACCAGTGGTCAATTATAACTGTACATAAATGTAAGGAAGCAACTGTTAGCTGGAATGACAATTCCATTGCGATTGAATGTCTTAGTAACGATATAAATATGTAATTGAAGCTCGGTCTGTCCATAACCCCAGAGTCTGTACTGAATGACAACTTGCCTGCCATTCTTGTTATTTGACTTGTGCTGCCCTTAAACGTTTTCTGATACATGTAGAAACAACAGTTCCACACTGCCCACCAGGGATTATTTGTCTGTCTGTCGTGCATAGCAACGCCCTCGATATGTATTTAATAGAGCGCTTCAGGGCGGGCTCAGCACCACATGATGCGCCGCCCCACGCAGCTTGCGCCGCGTGACACAGATCGCACGAATGCGCTGTCCAACCAAGTTCCTACCTGCCCACTCCGAAGGAACGTGTTTATTAATGGTACAGGATGACAGGCACCCTTTGTGTCCGAATGCCAGTGCAATCATGCAGTGCATGCAATACAAACCTTTTTTTACCTGCCCCTGGTAGTAGCTATAGATGTCACTCAAGTAGACTGACAAAGTGAATGAACTAGTCAGAGACATTGACCCATGAACACCATAACACTGCTTTAGGTCCTAGGCTAGAATTTCCCTTGCCCGTCATGAAACAGACTGGTGTGATCCACAATGCAGCTGGCACAATCCGCACCCATGAATGACGTCTTATTGTCCCAATCCTCAGGTCACCCCTCCACTGATTACAAATTAAATTCCGGAGCAACTGCAATATTGTTCTCGGCATCTTCACGGTCCACCATATATTTACCCCCCCCCCCCCCACCTGTCGATTTAGATCTTGCTGTACTCCACTCCCATTCCCTCTGCGCAAACAATCAAAGCCAGTCAACTTTTATTGAAGACAGGGGGGGTTGCTCCTTCTCTGCTGCCCCCACGGTTTGGCACTTTCCTCCTCTAGTCGTCCACCCTGCTGACTCCCTGCTCCCTGTTCAAGTCCAGGCCTGATGCTTTCCTCTTCTTCTCTGCCTATGGACGTTCTCTCCATCGCCATGCCATCAGAACACTTCAATGCTGTCATAAAATAATAAAAATTGAGATGCTGGAGTGCACGTGGTGAGAATGACCTCAGATGATAGTGTCAAGAAAATCGTTGAAAGGAGAAATTAAGCACAGAGACCAGATGGCACGTGGTGGAAATGTGTCCGGGAAGACCTGAAGGCACCGGAGGTGAATGTGTGAGTGAAGAGAGAAAGGATCATGAGAGACGGGAAGAGATGGAACAAGCCTTACAAGGAAACCCAACCCCAAATAAACCGTCCTTGCTGTGCGTCAGAAGAAAGTAAAGTAGCCATATTGCCCTGTCCGCTACCCTTCATCTGCCATCAAAAACTTTTTCAATAAAGTCCCCTTTCTCTGCGCAATTCATCATAATTCACACACGACTCTTCTTTTGCACAGTATATCCTGAGATATACTATCGTTTTATTTGGTTGGGTGGAGCAGTGGCACAGTGGTTAACACTGAGTCAGAAATTTCAACAATTGTGGCGGGCTTAAGTAGGCGAGAGTGGGGAGAAGTTGAAAGGGATCGGTGAGGCGTTGACATGGGGAGTTGGTTTGGGAGTGCTGGATTAGCTTCACGCGCTGTGTTGTAACCACAGTGGGGGAGCACATCTGCCAGTCATCTCAGTCAGTTGGCTGTGTCATCTGGGTCTGTCCTGTGGCCTCCTGTCAATAAAATCTGTAAATGGCGAGAAACCCCCATTGAAACAATATAACGCCAGAAAACCGTGAGAAAGAATAGACAGAAACATATAAAAAAAGCACGTAGCCTTCGTGCATTAAGCATTTCCTGAAGAAGCCCATTGCTAATAAGCCCCACAGTGTGAAAATTATTCCCAGAAGTAGACTCGGCAGCAATGCGCTGATGAGTCCTAATAAGGACGAACCCGGTACATTGTTCTCTCTCATCTCTGTATCACTGCTGCCTGTCAGACGGTCACATTCACTCTATTTTATTTTGATGGTGACCTCAGACAAGGAGGACCATAATACACTTCATCGAGACCACCTTCACGTGGCCTCATGGTACACCTGGCCTGGCACAAGCACTATGGTGACGTCGCTGCCATTTAGTAGTGATTGGCTGTTGTATCTATATGCCTCTGTGTGCATTTGTTGTGTGAGAATTATATATGTGTTGCGAGTTTGTCTCATCACACGAATACAAACTAAAATGTCACTTTCATTTATCAGCCAATGTTCCTTCGGGTACAGTGTTTTCCAGTAGCATATTATGTATGGAGGTAAATCTTAGCACAGCGAGATTTTCTCAGCCACAAAGCTCGAAAAGTCAAGACCTGGCTCGAGTTATCTGCTTATATGAACTTTGCTCCGAATCATTCGTGCACATTTATCAGGGGAGCCGAGAGACAATTTAGTGTCCATGCTCAATCAATACAGGGTGTCCATAGAGATATTATTCATTAATAAGGAATATTAGTTTAACAACAGTTTGGATTATCTCGATAAAACTACAAAGACAAACAAAGACATCCTGGATAGCATTAACAATCAACTAGAATAAGTGCTGTGTGTGAACACCTATGAAGGCCAACACGGCATACAATAGGTGAGCACCACCCCCAGCCGTCTTTGTCTCCCTTGTGGCGATCTTTATGCACCACACCAGGTACACATTTGAGGCTGGGTCGACCTATAAAACAACTACGCACAAGTGATAGTATGAAGATTGTATCCTTTATCTCTCATTTGCAATGGCCTTGGTTACAATAATCTAGAGAGTATCAAATATTTGTGAACAACTTAGCTGATTGCGTTAATCACTTGAGCTTTTTGGGAAGTAATTATATTTTATATATATAAGGAACACATTGTCAACATTTCAACCACGCAAATCAAACTACTGTCTGTAACGTTTGTCATGACTCATACCTTTATCGCCCCTGTTAGTCCTTCCGTCTCACAGAGGACACTGCATATGTGTTCACGAAAACAAAAATTCTGCACAAATACTGAACCCGTATGTATAATATTTGCTCAAACCTCGAACAAAATATGTTGAAGCACTTTATTTTAAAAAACAAACTTATCTTTACGCTGAGTACCAGCACCTGGCGTGCACGTCGTTTGTATATGCACGATATTTTTTTTCCCCTGCACATTTTTGTTCGTAGAGTCAACCCCCCCCCCCCACCCAGTCCATTGCAGCTCAAAATAATGTGAGGTGGCCAGGTGACCCAGAAGTCAGGGTGCTGAGCTGGAAAACTGCTGATATTCTGGGTCCCATTACAGGTAGCCTCTTGTGATTAAACCACGATCTCAAGTGCGGCGAGTTGACGGTCTCAGCCCGGTCACCAATGACTGCATATATAGACAAAATGTATTTATGCAACTTAACTTGACACAATTCCGTCAATAGAACGAATGTTAACTCTCACTGTGGCATATAAGATGGGAATATGAAGGCTGGTCACTGTGTGAACCAGGTCACTTGGAGGTGACTCTCGGATATTTGCTTGCATGGGCCGCTCTCTAATAGGAAGGGTTAGACTTGCTCTGCAAGAGATTTCGGATGGATACTTCACCTCATGACATGACAGCGCAGCTACAGGCGTAGTGCGGCCTGGAAGCGTATTATTAAATAAAATATATTACAATTAGAATTTATTTCGATTCAATGCTTTCGTGACTGCAGGGATTCATATTCTTGGTTCTTTCGGTAAAGTCACGTAGAAGGGAAATATACCGCATTCCATTCTCCTTCTCTCCCCCCTCCTCCGTTCCGAGCATAGATAGACTCGTCCGTCTGAACAACGCAAGTCGCTGCCCGTGGTTGCTATTGTTAAAAAAAGCCACTATTTTCAAAACATGTCTTGCTGTGGTTTTCACACCTGATGATGATTGCTTGTGTTGCAATTGAAACGTCGTGAGAATTTTATTGTTTAATTTTTATTATTTCCCTTCTAAGTGACTTTACTGAAAGAACCAAGAATATAATTACAATTCCTTATAGGGAGAAACAAATACCAATGAACAACAATTGAATGATTACCAATCTATTATATAATTATAATACCCTCCCCCATCTCCGCCTCGAATCACTGCACCAGATTGAGTTAAAATATGACGTCACCCTGCTGCTCTATTTAAGACCGGGAGCAAGCGGAGGGCCTCACCATTCTGGCAAATTTCCCGATGATGCTGATGTAATTACCAGCGAAACGTCGTACTAAAATTTTTTAATGATGTTGATTCACTCTTCAACACACCGGTGGGCTAAAGTAGTGAACTATTTGTTATTTGTAAACGTGACAATTCTTTTACTGTTTGGCCTTGTCGGGTGGTAGAGGGTTACGACACATTTATAAATAACGCGATCTAACCCAAAAAAACCTTTATCAATATCAATAGGGATACAATTGGGGGGGGGGGGGGAATAAATCGAGAGCTCAATGAATGGGCTGACTTTCTATATTGTTTTACTGGCCATCTGGCGAAAGCCATGGTTGTCTCCAATTGCCCACAACTTCATCCACAACGGCTGAGTGCCAGGCGCCGGGGCTCAACAACGCAACGATTGACGAGCTAGTAACCGACCTGGCTCTGAGACAAGAAGGTCTCCGGCTAAAATGCAGCACTCAGTCTACCAGGCCGATCTGTTCGCTCGCAAGCTCGCTGCGTCACCTTACAGCTCTCTCTGAGCTCGAGAGTTAACATGCAAACCAGCCGGTGTGTGGCATGCATAACAGACCAATTTTATGCAATATTTGTAATACTGGTATTAATAAAGTTCGCCATCATCAGAAAAACGTAATCAGCATCAATCAATCGAAATACAATATCTGTTAATCTGCCTGAAATTCTCCAGGCAGTTTTTTACGAAGAGCTCAAAATTCAGACAAAGTAGCTGAACATGCATCAAAACTACCTTAACACGACATACATAATGCCTGAATATTGAGGGCAGTAAACGTTCAGATTGCCTGGAAATTCAAAAAAATCCCCCGAAGATTAGAGTTGTTCCTCAAATTCCTAGAGATGTTTAGGAATCATCACAATCTTCATCATCATACCTACTATAATCACCCAGGAATGTCTGTCATTAACGCTAGTGACGTCACTCCACATCGAACAGCCCCCCTCATTAATAATCATGATAAGGTGATGTCCTCCAAAATGGACACCCCTCCCCCTATTCATAATAATTAGCAGCTGACGTCACTCCGCATGGGAGGCCTAGACGCCTCCTCCCCCCTCCTCGGCTTCAACTTACAACCTTCACTACAAAGGCAGAACCCTCACGTCACGCGATCTCCGTAACGCTGTTGAGACATCAAGGTTAAAATGACGTCATGATGAACAAGGGACTATAACCTTAACATTATAAGGTCTGTGTCACCACGCCCTTTCAAATTGCACACGAGTTGATGCATTGAATGTCACGTCGCGGTCTGCTTTTCGCTTGCAAGTTTCAGATTTACTGCAATACACCCGTCCTTGGACGGGACAAAAGGCTAGTCATACTAATACTTACAATAGTATCTTATTACAGAAAGTAATCACCAGCATAAAAATGTAATTGTCACAAGCTATCATCAAAACAGTGCATTGTCTCTATCATGTATAAACACTCATTCATTGGCTGAAAATATATAAATATATAGAGGACTGCAGAGCTTGGCAATTGGAAGCACGGGCTCACCACCTGACTGCTGCATTCCAGCTTGTCCGTGGTACCTAAGTGATTGTGAGATGCAATGTACATGGCTTATGACGCGTCATATAAAACTATACATTATTATCATAAAATAATATTCATCATAAAAAGCAATTGCTGGTTAAAGTTAGGGAGTTTTGTATTGAATCGCCCACTCACCCACGACGACACAGCCAATAATGTGTCCCCTAATGTGGATGTGTCATATAAACACACTTAATGCCCTTCCTGTGGCGAGGAGATCTTATCTCCCTTGCCTGGTACGCAGTAGGTTGTGGGTTAGATCATGCCTCGGGTATATTTGGAGTTCGCCTGTTCTCTCCCCATGGTGGTGGCCCTCCACATTTAGAAACATGCATATATATTACTTTGGCTGCTACTATAAATTCCCGCTTGTGATGATCAGCCACTCCAATGAGCTATCATTTGTGGCAAGGTCGCCTCTAAAGAAGCGCAAACAGCTTAGTGGGCTTTACCTGTTAAGTAAATAGTAATAGTACATTGTAATATGCCAGCGCAGTTATATTACTCGTGCACCGTAGCCGTCACTTTAGGGAATAGTTTCGCTCAATAACGAAGCTGCAAACTCGCTTTGGGACATCCCGGGGTCACGCAGCCTCGGTGTGCGGCTGTGAAGATGTGAGCTGTTTATCTCTCGGATTGTGTCTTCCTTTTGATAAAGGGATCGGCCGGAAACACGCACACCCGTCGCACACTTTCATCTAACCCCCATAAATCCAGTGGTGCACAGTTAACACGCATATCTTATTTCAGGCTCGCATAACCTAGGAGAGGCCCAGATAATAGTAGTCCATGGGATTCATACTCCGATGACCTAGAATGAGGTCCAGACCATAGTAGTCCATGTGAGAGAGAAAATTGGTACCACCTAGGATGTTATATCTTCAGCTGTAACGATTTATTCATATGGATAATATCAGAGTGGATTACTTTATAACCCACTGATTTCAATGGTCGTTGCATAATTCACTGTTGTTGTCCACAGAATGCAATTGGAACCACTAAAGAGATGCCTCCTCAGTTGGTCGCGACAAGTGAATATTTCTGGGCTGGCCTCGTGGACTATAGGTATCACCTCACACTGATGGTTCCCATTGTCAGGAATCGAGCTTTGGAATTGGGAAGTGGGAGTGGAACAGTGGCTTCGTGGTTATCGCGCTGCGCTACGAATCCGGTGACCTGAGTTTGATTTCCGGCCACAGCTGAGGTTGGCGGTGAGTGACACGTCAGCCAGTTCCAAGGCTTCCCTTTTACCAACCCGTGCTTACCAGCGAGGTGAAGTATGTTAAAGCAACCCCCGTGATCGACATGCCATGGGGATGCCTTCATCCAGCAGTTGATTAACAAAGGTCTGCAAATCATTATTCCTATTATGTTAACGTATAATTACATTTTCAGAGCCTTTAATAAAAAAAATATTGGAAAGACATAAGCAGTCTACAGCCTGGGGAGATACAAATGGGTTTATGTTTATGAGGGCTCATCAGCGAGCAATTACCCAGTAGCTACGAAATACCAATGAAGTTAAAGTAAGTAATATGGGGAAGATGAATACATTGCAATGCGTAGCAGCTTCGTGAAAAAGATTGTAATTATACTCGTGGTGGCATGTGGCTCTATAGAATTGAACTCAAGTCATCGGGTTCATAGTGAAGTGCGCAAATCACTGCGCCACCGCTCCACCACCGACGTCTTCATCATCAGCTATTACACTATCCACGGTCCTGCGATGCAACAATCCATCTTGCTCTTGGACATGAGCTGATCTCATTGCTCCATCTCCACGTTGGTTATAATCCTAGATTCAATCCAAATGTTGGCTGCAACTCCATCATCAAGTCTAATCCTGCCCAAGCCCCTGTTTCAGCCTCTGTGATGTCTCTGATTTACACTTGTCCCCTGATTCACAGCACGATTCTATTTGTGTTTCTTTGTGCACTTTTAAGTTTCCCTTCAATATTATTAATCGATGTCTTGTAACTTTCTGACCCGCCCATACTGGACATCTGTGAAAAAGATCTTCTGGCTCATCAGATTCCTCCAGTCTAAATAAAGATTGTGATTCTGTCAGTGATTGCGATTGCGTGTGCCACGGCGATTGAAAACCTCCCTCTGTAGCCGGCACATTGGAATGTTGCTTTTCATGATTACATTTTTTTCCAATGGAACTAAAAAAAGCCATTGCTCTCCCCTTATTTTTGAATTGTTGTCATTTTGTTTGTACCGCGGGTGGGGAAGGGTTGACCCGCCAGGGAACAGAGGTACAGGAATTGTACAAAAGAAGATGTTTATAATTTTTGATAACGGACTGCCTTCAACAAGTGCCCTCGATATTCACTTTGGCTGGTTCTCCAACAATGATGTAAACACATGATCTGGTGATGCTGCTTCTGCATTGGCAGTAATGCACATGCATAATTTGCAATAAGACTCAACATGCACGTCAACATCACTGCCTTAAAAGAATACATATATATTATTATCTTTTTCTTTCTAAAATAATATACAGCATGCTTATACTGGCTGATTGGACGTGGCCTTTGTGGCGAGATGTTAACTACTTCGCCTGGTATGCAGGAGTTCCTGGGTACGATCCTGCTCCTGATCCTGACCTGACGCCTGCTGTATATTTGGAGTTGTCATGTTCTCCTCGTGGTCGTATGGATTTTGCTCCGGGTCTCTCCGATTTTTCCCTCCAAATATAAAAACATGCATTTAGAGTATTTGGCGGCTATACATTTCCACGTGATAAGCCACTTTGTTGAGCTATTATTTGTGGCCATGTCGCTTCTAAAAAAGATATATATAGCTCAGTGGGCCTTACCTGGTAAAATGAAGAGTTTAATTTAGTTTTCGCTCAAGTGTAACTTTAGCCATGTGTGCAGTGTCATGTGTTCAAGTTCTTCATTTATTTCCTGTCGTTCATCACCATGCGTTGCTCTAATAACTGCGCCGTCATCAAATCTGAGATGATTCACCTGCCAGTACCTCAATTTATATTCATGTCTTTATCAGTCCACGGGCCAAACAGATATTGGTACCACCTTAAGTAGCCATACTATTTTAGTTACGCATATTTATTTGATATTCCACTTTTATAAAGTTATCACCTAATGCAGAGTTATTGGCCACATAAAGGAATTGGAACCACTAAAGTTATATCACCTAAGGTGGTTTAAAAAGTGAGATATTTAGTCTGTTCTCATGGATTATATGTCTCTATCTAATTTTTCTGAAAATATGTATTTGTCTCTACAAGAATCCGTTTGATGGTATATTGCCAATGGTAAAAAACGCTCTTCTAACTCTAGCTCACTCTCATAGTTGCTGGCTTCTAAATTGTCCATTAGCTGGCACTATTTGATCTTCATGAATAATGTATATTGTGGCAAGATAATGGGCTTGTGGTTATTAAAGCCACAAGTTAGTTTGATCACGCATAAAAAAATCAACTGTGCACATGACATGACCGAACCAATACACTAAACCGTAATAACCCATCCGAGAGGTTTGACTATATAGCCTCTTGTTACAAGCAGCCCTTTTGCCCACTTCAGCAATTGTTTCTTGCTGTGGTTGTCCCACCTTATGACGGACGCTTTTATTGCGCCCGAAACGTCGTGATTTATTTTATTTTATACCTACGTGACTTTACCGAAATAACCAAAGAGTATGTACTGCGTGTAAGTAGTTCTCAGTTTTAAAGGCATAATTTAACAAGGCAATACTTGCCACCATCCTTCAAAACCCAGTGGTGAAAAAGAGCAAAGTTTTTGGTTACATTATAATATAATGTTTACGCGAGAGCCGTGGGCTTATGGGACCCCAGGGCCCCGCTATAAGGTTCATGTACACACTCATTCGGATTCACACATCGCTCGCACACTCGCTCAGAAACGGTCACTCGCGTTCATCATTCACTCGCGCGGATTTCGAGAACGTGGCAGCAACATTAATAGAATTATGGTTTTAGGAATGAAAACAAAAAGACCGAGATTAAAGGCATAGATCTTATCGACAAAGAAAGATGTCACTCTTCATTCCACACGTTCACGGTCGCCTGCGTAGCACTCGCCACAGGGGGCTATGAGTGGGCAGGCCTCCCGCAGTAATCGCTCCACACGGTCGCACCCTCTGCCACGTAAAACTAAAACATGTCTTTTAAATTTACCAGGTAAGGCCCACTGAGCTATATAGCTCTTTTTCAGATGCGACCTGGTCGCAAATGAGAGCTCAATAAATTGGCTGACCGTGTGGACATTTCTCGCAGCCAAATACTCTAAAGGCATGTATCTAAATGTAGAGGGAAAACCGTAGGACCTGGATAAAAATCCACGCAACCATGGGGAGAGACATGCAAACTCCAAATATACAGCAGCTGCCAGGGTCAGGCTCGAACCCACAACCTCCTGTATACCAGGCGAGGTAGTTAACATCTCGCCCCAGTGGTTCCTCTAATCACATGGCACCCCACCGTGCCAACTTTACACGCAATGACGAACCTTGCTACAATGCATTGTGCCAGCAACAGTTTGTAATTTTACTTTTTATATAAACGAATTTACTTAGTCATACATTTTGGATTTTCGAAGGGTTCGTCCGGTACTCAATATATACGATTAGATAACTATTCATATCCTGATTAAAAAATTGTGGATCAGAAAATATTTCTAAAATGGAATTCTCACCAGGCACCAACTCGTATGTTCCACTCTATCCATATGACCTCTCTCTGTATGGGCTATGAAGGAGGGCCATTGCCATAAACGTCACCAATTATTTTTTTTCTTTTAAGCAATGTTGTTGACGAGGGTGTTGAGTTTTTTTTATATGTACAAAGACGTGTTATATGAGGATTGGAATATGTGGGGGTAGTGCAGTGGAGAGTGCACTGCGTTACGAAACCATTACCTCAGTTGCATTCCTGGCCAGGGCTGACATCTTGAACCGGTCCTGGGCCACCCACCTCCCGTGGGCCACCCAACCCCCTCCCCTCAACCCATTTCACCCAGCGGCACTGATGAGTATGAAGTATGTTCAAACCACCCATGCCTGATGCAGCATGCAGAGGCCTCATACAGCAGTGGATTTATAAAGGGATGTACATTTTTACTGCAGTATTATTAAAGGATAAACACTGCACGCATGGTAAAGATAATCTTCCTTTTTTACCCTGAAGGGTCATTGCCCACAACGTTGAGCTAATAAAGTTAAACTTCATCTATTTGCAAATGAACTGTCAAAAAAATGCAACTGAAAGACCTCACTAAACGTGGGGGTTACTTTCCAGAAAATGCCGTGTTGGATAAAACCGCGTTCGACATATAATATACCTAATGGGAAAGATATGGATGCGTTCCTGAGTCCCAAATTAATCACTCCCTCCCTTTGTTGAATGCATTCTACGCGATTTCTGCCCTTGTTATCGTAATAAAAGATGCTGAATCGCTCTCCATGTCTATTGTGTGGATGTGTAATGAGGGAGCCAATCCTAAGGGGGGATATGATCGGGCCGGAGAGGCGTTCGGGAATCCTCGAGAAGGTTCCCCGAGGGGGTGTGGCCAGAGGCGGGGCTTAGCTCCGCCGAGGAGGATATAAGGCAGATCGGGGGGAAGGTTCGGGGTCGGTGTGGGAAGCCTGGGCTGCCCTTCTCCTCCTCGCCACGGGCCAACTGGAGGATCTCCCCTCGGAGCTCACCTCCGCTTCCAGCGCGCCGTCAGCCAGCGGCGAGGCCGGGAGAGTGAAGTGAACCTCGTGGGAACGCGGAGAGAGAGAGAGAGGCGCCTCGTCCACGGGTTGGGAGAGTGAAACTATCGGGAAGAGAAGCGAAGGCTGTGCTGTACCGTTGCGAAATAATGAATGCACCCAACAATCATCGTCGTGGAAATACATTATTACACATGCACTCCTTTTAATTTCACCTCAACATAAAACCACCGTCTCCATTAGCTATGCCCCACAACACGGCACTCACGTTCAACTCTCGCCGCTGACATTGAATTTCCAGCCCGAAAGCTCGCCCCTGACACTGTCACCTTAATGATTCGCCATCTAGGCGCCCGCGTTACTAACGTCCTCAACGAGTGGATGCATAGCTGCATGCATCAATGTGTGAACATTTGCATTGTTCATGAGCGCGTTAACATACGAAGGGACATGCATGGTAAACAAATCGTGCTCACGCACGATTCATTCACACCACAGTCCCTTCCAATGGATGCAGCTCTCTCACCTCTCGCAAGCCTAACAACAGCTATTCGCAGCAACAGTCTTAGCGATGGTATACCGCCTTCGGGGCCGTCCATAAATGACGTCACGCGATTTTGGACGATTTTTGACCCCCCCCCCCTCGTCACAAAAAGTCAGACCCCCCCTCAAATATGACGTCACAAAGCTCTGTCCCCCCCCCCCCCCCAAAATAAAAAAAGCTTCAAATCGCGTTAAACTATTGTCATTGTAGTGCGTATTTAATGTGGCGCAGCACTCTGATGTTGTAGGAGAAAACATTTGTTTAAAAAAGTCTATTTAATTAAGTAGAACGTGTTGTCTATATTTATTTAAAGTTGCGCATTTTGATGTGACGTCACATTTCTCAATCCCCCCCCCCCCCCCCCCAGGTGCGTGACGTTATTTATGGATGGACCCTTACAGCCGAAACACCACCCCGTGTTCCAGAAAACAGGCCTCATTAAGGAAACCGTATATAGCCAAAACATACGTTCAATAAAACCGCATTTGGCGTTTTCTCTTATACTTATGTATGCCAATTTTTCACCATCTCTTAGGGTTCTGCGATGCAGAATCCATCAGGCACCCACATGCACACGAACTGATTTCATTGCTCCATCTCAACGGTGAATGTCCTCTCAAGACTGCGTTCCATTCCTTGGCTTCCACTGCTTGACCATCGGCCATAATCCAATCTAGCGACATCTCATGCCCAACAAGCGTGAGCTCTCTAAGCCATGTGTTCACATTTCTGTCTCAATGTAATTCCAGGCATGCGTATATCTATGTTGTATTGCTCACTAGTTTTTTTTCCCACACTACTGTGGGACTGAGCTATGATAATTTATTGCAGATACCTTCCAGACACAAAACACTCTTTATATAGATAAGACCACACTTTCATCACAGTTTGGAGAGGCTTTGCTTCATAAATTATTATATTGCTACAGTACGTTGTACTAAAACACTGTAAGTGCAAAGCCCCATTACTGTACTATAGTAAATTATCTGAAAAATGTAATTGTGCTTTATAAAAGTACAAATTTGTACTTCAAGATTTACATACCAATTGTGTACACATGATATTACTTAGAATAATAAACAGATTGAATAATGGTACTGGTGATGATGATTTTGTACGGCACCTCCGAATAGCATAATTGGCTACTTACGGTAGAAATAAGTTGAAAAGGCATACATAAGTATAAGAGATAGGATTAAGTTGTAAGTAATTTAACCATGCAATTGCTTTATCTGAGAGTTGGTGAAGTGCAGATACACACCGCCTTCACATTTATATTTGGGGCAGTGCGAAGTTATATGGTCCATGAGTTGGTGTTGAAAACGATGATGGTTACCACGATTGCTGTAGTTGTGCAGTTTTTATTGTGGTAGCCGGTTCCCGGGCAGAACTGCGATTGCACTGGAATGGCCGCAGTTAGGCGGTTGCTTCCGTGAGGGTGGAAAGTATTTCCCCTGTTGACTTCGGTGTCGTCATCAACCCACACTGACCACCGTGGTGGAGTGTGGTTCACATTTCTCCCGATGGGCATAAAGCCTCCCAGTAAACGTGTAACGTTGTGGCAACGTTGGCATGTGGTTAAAACATTAGGACCAACGTTCGACCAACGTTGACCCAACGTGCCATCATATCTGGGCTGAACCACGGCTCCCAATCAAGGAGACTTATGAAAATACAAAATAAAACAGAGATGCACAGAGCTAAGAAATCCCAGTAGGCAAACAACAATACATTGGAGAACACAGAAGTGACCGAACATGTTATAACAAGCAACAATAACAATGCAATTGTAACGCGCACACTATTTCGCAGACATGAACGACTGTTAACTCTAAGGTGCGGGGCCAAGCGCGGTGTCACTCGATAGCCGGGCGAAAGAGGTGGGGCCTTTAATTGTCTCTGAAAAGTGGGTGCACGACGGAATAGCGAGCCTTTAGTGAGCGCGAGGGAACCAAACCGCATGAAAACAGCCAGAATCATACGCCTTGTGAAATAGACCTTTCCATCAAAACATTTCACGAATCGCCGGCACAATTCTAGATTTGAAGCTTTCGTGACTACAAGGCTTCATACTCTTAGTTTTTTCGGTAAAGTCATGTAGGTAAAAAATTTTGAAATTAAAATTAATAAAAAAAAATCACGACGTTTCAGAGGCAACACAAGTCTCCGTCATCAGGTGGGACCGTCACAGCCAGATTTGCTATATCAAGTATCAAGTGATGTTTCAGATGCGTAAACATGCGGACGTCCAGATGGGGTCGCACTCGAACGAGCAGCCACTGCCGTGCCCGGTGTGGGAAACGGGGAATCTTCCCCGAGCCAGAATAACCGCAGGCGGCAGGCAGAGGTGAGTAGCAAAAGTAGCTACATATGTTTCGGGCCCCGCACTTTCAAAGGACCCCGCGCTAAATGCTTTCAAGCTATCAATTCCGGTTCAGTTAATCTGCACTTGCTCTATTACTATAGTACTATACTGCCTTCAAGTTTAATGAACGACTGGGTGTTTAAAGTTAGCGAGTTGTTTTATCTGGCTATATAGCAAATTAAAAATACAATTACTTTACTACGCAAGTAAAAACATTTTGTGTTTTATTGTTTGTGTTCTTGTTTTTATTTAGGGCCCCTTTATAACATATGCTACAGGTTCCGCACTAGCTTAATCCGGCACTGGGTGGGGCCAGACGTTGGACCAAAATCATTGGTTTTGTTGACTAAATGTTTATACTGAAATTAAGGTACAGTACCTCGATCGTGGAATGACACCTCAATAATGTTTATTTTAAAAAGGTGATAACACAGTGACACAAACATAATAAACTGAAGAAAAACAGCTCATATGTGCAGGACAATATATTATCTCCTATCGCTTAGCCCCCCCCCCTTCCTGTGTATGTTTACTCGATTTGTTCCACGTCTGATCCCGTGTATCCAATTGCCCAGCTATATTGCAAGGAAGATCCGTGGTGCTGCACGAGGACAGCAGCGACAGAGAGAGAAAATATGTCATGGGACCTTTCTTGCCATGATCAAAATATAAGAATTGGTTTTATCCTTTCTGGGAATAAAACAGGTGTTAAGATGTTAAAACACCAAACAGAATTATTTTGCAAGGAATCATATCTGCATTAACCACAAATATTTTGTGGTGCACATGCAAACAAAAAAACATGCTCTGGTAATCTGATCCTTATGGTGGTACCCCGGGGTACCAAATAATACAAAATGGCCGAGGCAATTAAATATTTTATTTCTGGGACACTATTTTTTCCAGGGGTGTACTTCACTCCGCGACTGGGGTAACCAATCAATCTGAAATCAGTGCTACTCCACGATGTCGAAACGCCAAACAGCATAAAAAAATCCGTAATCGAAAAATTCCACTTTGAATAGTGCATCGTGCACAGCTCGTCAAGATGAGTCGATTGCCGCATCACCGACCATCAACAGACTTAAAATTACTGCATCACGGACATTATGCGAGAGCCGGGGTACTATGGTACCCCGGGGTACCGCCATAAGGTTCACATATGCATTGCCTTTGAAACTGATTGGTCCACACCAGAGACAGCTTTCTTTATTCCAACCCCCACCCCCTCGTCGGTTTGCCGTTTGTCGGTGACGGAGAGACACAATGCACTCCCTCGGCTAACTGATGAACAGCGTAAACACCTTGAAACAAGCAGCCCTTTGGCCCACTTCAACAATTGTTTCTTGCTGTGGTTGTCCCACCTGATGACGAACGCATGTGTTGTGCCCGAAAAGTCGTGATTTAATTTATTATATACCTAAGTGACTTTACCGAAAGATCCAAAGAGTATGGATCCATGCAGTCACGAAAACTTCAAATCTAGATTACACGCAGTACCTCTATTTAAATACACTATCGAAAAAATAATTTAAACCCCTCTATCAATCATCGTGTTTCTCAGTGTGGATTTGTGAACACACTTTGTAAACCGTACATAAAATAGTACGCGTTTTCAATGCGCTATTCATATTGTAACAAGAGTTTATACCAATGTTACTCTACAGGGCAGTGGCTCGCCACTCCTCTTATCCGCATTGATACGAGCGGTATGTGGGGATTATACTGGTAGGAACGAAGTGGACCAGACCACCAATAGATTAATGTGTCCGTCCGTCCGTCCGTCCGACTGTCCGTCCGTCCGTCCGTCCGTCCGTCCGTGGGAGGGTTTGGCATTTCTGTGATTGGGGGGGTTATTGATCACGAGCGAGTAATTGGGGGGGGTTATTGATCACGAGTGAGTGATTGGGGGGGGTTATTGATCACGAGGGAGTGATTGGGGGGGTTATTGATCACGAGCGAGTGATTGGGGGGGTTATTGATCACGAGCGAGTGATTGGGGGGTTATTGATCACGAGCGAGTGATTGGGGGGTATATTGATCACGAGCGAGTGATTGGGGGGGTTATTGATCACGAGCGAGTGATTGGGGGGGTTATTGATCACGAGCGAGTGATTGGGGGGTTATTGATCACGAGCAAGTGATTGGGGGGTATATTGATCACGAGCGAGTGATTGGGGGGGGTTATTGATCACGAGCGAGTGATTGGGGGGGTTATTGATCACGAGGGAGTGATTGGGGGGGTTATTGATCACGAGCGAGTGATTGGGGGGGTTATTGATCACGAGCGAGTGATTGGGGGGTTATTGATCACGAGAGAGTGATTGGGGGGGTTATTGATCACGAGCGAGTGATTGGGGGGGTTATTGATCACGAGCGAGTGATTGGGGGGGTTATTGATCACGAGCGAGTGATTGGGGGGGTTATTGATCACGAGCGAGTGATTGGGGGGTTATTGATCACGAGTGATTGGGGGGTTATTGATCACGAGTGATTGGGGGGGTTATTGATCACGAGTGAGTGATTGGGGGGGTTATTGATCACGAGTGATTGGGGGGTTATTGATCACGAGTGATTGGGGGGTTATCGATCACGAGTGATTGGGGGGGTTATTGATCACGAGTGAGTGATTGGGGGAGGTTATTGATCACGAGCGAGTGATTGGGGGGGTTATTGATTACGAGCGAGTGATTGGGGGGTTATTGATCATGAGCGAGTGATTGGGGGAGGTTATTGATCACGAGCGAGTGATTGGGGGGGTTATTGATCACGAGCGAGTGATTGGGGGGTTATTGATCACGAGCGAGTGATTGGGGGGTATATTGATCACGAGCGAGTGATTGGGGGGGGTTATTGATCACGAGCGAGTGATTGGGGGGGTTATTGATCACGAGGGAGTGATTGGGGGGGTTATTGATCACGAGCGAGTGATTGGGGGGGTTATTGATCACGAGCGAGTGAATGGGGGGGTTATTGATCACGAGGGAGTGATTGGGGGGTTATTGATCACGAGCGAGTGATTGGGGGGTTATTGATCACGAGGGAGTGATTGGGGGGGTTATTGATCACGAGCGAGTGCTTGGGGGGGTTATTGATCACGAGCGAGTGATTGGGGAGGTTATTGATCACGAGTGATTGGGGGGTTATCGATCACGAGTGATTGGGGGGGGTTATTAATCACGAGTGATTGGGGGGGTTATTGATCATGAGCGAGTGATTGGGGGAGGTTATTGATCACGAGCGAGTGATTGGGGGGGTTATTGATCACGAGCGAGTGATTGGGGGGTTATTGATCACGAGCGAGTGATTGGGGGGTTATTGATCACGAGCGAGTGATTGGGGGGTTATTGATCACGAGCGAGTGATTGGGGGGTTATTGATCACGAGCGAGTGATTGGGGGGTATATTGATCACGAGCGAGTGATTGGGGGGGTTATTGATCACGAGCGAGTGATTGGGGGGGTTATTGATCACGAGCGAGTGATTGGGGGGGTTATTGATCACGAGCGAGTGATTGGGGGGTTATTGATCACGAGGGAGTGATTGGGGGGTTATTGATCACGAGCGAGTGATTGGGGGGTTATTGATCACGAGGGAGTGATTGGGGGGGTTATTGATCACGAGCGAGTGCTTGGGGGGGTTATTGATCACGAGTGATTGGGGGGTTATTGATCACGAGTGATTGGGGGGTTATTGATCACGAGTGATTGGGGGGGTTATTGATCACGAGTGATTGGGGGGTTATCGATCACGAGTGATTGGGGGGTTATAGATCACGAGTGATTGGGGGGTTATCGATCACGAGTGATTGGGGGGTTATTGATCACGAGTGATTGGGGGGTTATTGATACGAGCGAGTGATTGGGGGGGTTATTGATCACGAGCGAGTGATTGGGGGGGTTATTGATCACGAGCGAGTGATTGGGGGGGTTATTGATCACGAGCGAGTGATTGGGGGGGTTATTGATCACGAGCGAGTGATTGGGGGGGTTATTGATCACGAGCGAGTGATTGGGGGGGTTATTGATCACGAGCGAGTGATTGGGGGGGTTATTGATCACGAGCGAGTGATTGGGGGGGTTATTGATCACGAGCGAGTGATTGGGGGGGTTATTGATCACGAGCGATTGGGGGGTTATTGATCACGAGTGATTGGGGGGTTATCGATCACGAGTGATTGGGGGGGTTATTGATCACGAGTGATTGGGGGGGTTATTGATCACGAGCGAGTGATTGGGGGAGGTTATTGATCACGAGCGAGTGATTGGGGGGGTTATTGATCACGAGGGAGTGATTGGGGGGGTTATTGATCACGAGCGAGTGATTGGGGGGGGTTATTGATCACGAGCGAGTGATTGGGGGGTATATTGATCACGAGCGAGTGATTGGGGGGGTTATTGATCACGAGCGAGTGATTGGGGGGGTTATTGATCACGAGGGAGTGATTGGGGGGGTTATTGATCACGAGCGAGTGATTGGGGGGGTTATTGATCACGAGCGAGTGATTGGGGGGGTTATTGATCACGAGAGAGTGATTGGGGGGGTTATTGATCACGAGCGAGTGATTGGGGGGGTTATTGATCACGAGCGAGTGATTGGGGGGGGGTTATTGATCACGAGCGAGTGATTGGGGGGGTTATTGATCACGAGCGAGTGATTGGGGAGGTTATTGATCACGAGTGATTGGGGGGTTATTGATCACGAGTGATTGGGGGGTTATTGATCACGAGTGATTGGGGGGGTTATTGATCACGAGTGAGTGATTGGGGGGGTTATTGATCACGAGTGATTGGGGGGTTATACTGGTAGGAACGAAGTGGACCAGACCACCAATAGATTATATCGTCCGTCCGTCCGTCCGTCCGCGTCCGTTTGTCCGTCCGTCCATCCGTCCGTCCGTCCGTCCGTCCGTGGGAGGGGTGGTGTTGAGGGTGGTGTTGGAAATGAAAGACTACGAGTCTTTAAATCTCACAGCGTTTCTTGTCAAAACAAACACTTTTAATTAACGTTACACTAGAATACAGTAATTTTTTCTTTAACTCCTCTATACCTGGTCGATATCTCTGTACCGGTACTAAGTATTATTCCTACCAGCCCACCCCGCAGGGTCCTGTTGGCTTAACCGCAAAAAAAACTATCTGCACAGATGGATACGGACAAGAAAAGTATTATCAAATAGGAGGATTTAATGGTGCAACGCATCTCATCTGTTAAATATCTGCAGGTAATAGGATTGTCATCGATTGATCCTGACTCCAGACATTGGTAGGTAACAAATAATAATGAAGATAAGAGAGCAATTTCACTGTATTATGCATACCGTTATGACAAATAAAGGATTTAAGTCGTGTAGGCAGTTTGAGCAGCTTTGAATAATACTTATGATGTTGCCCATACCCGAGCATGGAGTGCATTCGTTTGTTCAGCTCTTCTGCGCATTCGTCCTCGCTGCTGCGCTTGGACATGACATGACAACAGAATGATCCGCGCCAGGTGCGCGGTGGGACGGAGTCGCCAAAAATAAATTAATTATTTACGATTTTGACTTCCTATTATTCGGGACCCCGGGCTCCCGCCATAAGGTTCACGTTGAATGTGCACATGTGGTTACGCGTGCGTGGAAGCGATAGTGCATTGCAGGAAGTGGTAGCGCAGCTGACCCCCGGCGACCCCAGTTGGATTCCCGTTCGCGGCCAACGTCGGGGATAATTATTTGAACTGGTCCTGAGCCTCCACCAGGTCGATTCGGCCTTAAATGATTATCTGGCACGATGTGTAAACATCAGTACCGGGGGAAACAATGGTAGCTGGGCTTGGCGCTGGCGACTCACCCCCTCTTGTGCCATGCCATCCTTCATAGGTTTCGCTAACAACACTTGCTTCAACGGTCTGTTGAAGGCTATACGGGGGATCTGCGTCTTTGGAGCGGCGGAGCATTCAACCAGCAACGCTGTGTACGACGTTGAGAAAATGTATAGCGCCTTTTGTTTAATACATATTCTAAAAATGCAATTAGAAATCCATAATATAAGTTTTTTGGGTTAGATCGCGTAAATATATAATGTGTCGTTAAACCCGCCACCACCCGACACAGCCAACTAGTAAGATTTGTTACGTAAACAGAACATGCCAATTCGTCACTAGTACAGCACACCGGTGTGTTCAAAAGCAAAGCCACAACATTTACAATCTGAGTACGACGTTTCGCCAGTCATTACAACTAGCTACATAAGGCGACAGCCGGATTTGTAAATGTGCTCTCCAATACACTGGTGTGCTGTACGAGTGACGAATTGGCATGTTCTGTTTACGTGATAAACCCAACTAATTGGCTGTGTCGGGTGGTGCCAGGTTTAATGACACATTCATATTTACGCGATCTAACCCCAAAAAAACCCGTATTATGGATGATATTGGTCGCGAGAGCCTACGTGTTAAACTCACGTTGTGTTTGTTGTCAGCGTTGCTCTGCCATCCACATCAGCCATACGGAAGAAGAAGAGCACTTCGCTCCTGGCAGTGCCACGCCAGGTCGCCAATGTTGCCAACAGGGCATCTGTTAAATTTCCTCCAGTTTTACATATAAGCGCCCATGACCAAATGACCGGGAATGTGCCTGATCTCGACATATCTCAGAAGCTCAGCAGGAATGTTCGCCTAGTCAGCACTTGCATGAGCCACCACCATGTACAAACAAGTTGCAATTGGCAGCTGCGGGGACTATGTCGTGACCAGTCGAGATTAGTACAGACACTTCAATTGTTGTATTGTACTATGCTACACCGTCTATGCTCCCTGCCTATACAAATCCACACTGACCAGACTGTTGAAGTATGGTTTAATAACCCTCATGACTGGCGTGGCATTGGGAGGCCCTGGTTTATGCAGTTGATTCACGGCATTAATGTCACGGCTGTACATGTACTCATTACATACACATCCTTTGTTACTGCTTACAACTTTGTCTATGTACCACTCGCTCTGGCTTAAATTTCAGCCTCCCAACGTGGCTCCTTCGCAAGGTGTTTTCCCACCTGAGTTCAGTTTTACGTGGCTGTGCGCGTGTTCGTGCTGCCAGTGGCTGGAATCGGCAATGGGGGGTGAATTGGCAAAGCGAGCGGTGGAGTGTGGCGTCTGAGGGCAGTGCGGCAGAGTGCGTGACACTGAGGCACTTTGTGGGCAGTTTTGTTGACAGGCGCAATTGTGGACTCTCGGGTGGCGGCAGAAACAACAGACAATAGATTGGTTTTCTGGACAAACCACTTGGTATGTGACCATGCGTTCACATATACATGCGTGGGCTGTAGCGTGGTAAGCGGGTAGGGCATGCTTGTGTGTGTGTGAGCGTGGAGCGATAGTTTTGCGGTTCGCGGGCTGCGCGAGGAACCTGGTGGCCAGACTTGGATTCCTGCTCACGGCCAACACCAGTGACAATTATCTAAACCTGTCATGGGCCTCTCCTAGGTCGATTTAGCCTCAAATAAGTACCTGGAGTGGTGTGTAAATATCACTACTAGGGAGACAAAGGCGGCTGGGCGTGGTGTTGGCCACCCAACCCCCTCGTGTGCCGTGCCGGCCTTCATAGGTGCTCGCTAACATCACTTGCCCTAATGGTTTGCTACTGCATATACGGGGGATCTTTGGATCTGTTATTTTTTGTAGCGACAGCTGCGTGAATGTTGATGCCACTCCTGGCAAATGTGGATCATATTTACGTAGGCCGTTACAGAATATCGTGATTGATGTACTCAGGACAACTGGTATCGCTGGGATCCTGGGTACGATTCTGAGTGTCAGAAATCTGTGATTAAACTGGGTTCTGGAGTATAACCTGGTTGGCGATGATCTCGGCCTGATAAACCAAATGCCTGCACAGAATAATCTGCCTTGTTAAGCTCGGCGTTTGATGTAATTTGGCCAAATATCGGCGCTGAGAACTGAAAAGTTATACTGCCATGCGACAAACATTTATTCGAAGCATAATTTCTACTTGTAGTGACGCCGCGCAGTATTCACTCGCTCGCGAAGAGAAAGAATAACTCTGAGGTCCGAGGAGGAACCACGGACGAGTGTGAAAGGCAGCCAGGCGGTAAGCCGGTGTGACCAACAATTGCCCGAGCTCTGCAGTCATCGATATATTAAGGTGTTATCGGGCACGGTGTAACTGTTCAGATGTGGGAGCACCAGGAGTAAGCCAACGCATGCGAGGGAAAAACATTCTATCCCATACAGGTGGAATGGGTGGAGTCCACATTTTTGCTGTACAGGCGTATCTATCAACGAGCGAAATACGTTCTTTGAAAATTGCTCGTTAAGTGAAAATTCGTTAAACAAGCATTGTTTTCCCATTGACTCTCATGTTAAAAGCTAAGATACTTTTCAGCCCCAAACATTTCCGTTCTTGAACAACTTTTTTAATTTTAGAAATACAAATTATACTTTTAAAACAAATTAATTAACAATCAAATTTAACAATCGCCACATATGAAGAGAACCAAAGTGCTTGCAAGGTGCCTGCAATTTATGTTAATTGAAAGGTAGATGTTCGTGCATGGAGGGAGCAGCAGGGGCCATGCAGGACCGCTGGTTCAAATATTACTCGCCAGTGATGTTAACCATGGATGGGAATCGAACCAGGGTGGCTGGGTTTATAGCCACGATGCGAGGATGCGAGATGGAGCGCGGCTTCCTGTCCTCATTAGCGTCTGCAATTAATTAGTGCTAGCGACCCATCCCCTTCATGTGCCATGCCAGCCTTTATAGGGTGCTCGCTAATAGCACTTGCTCCAGGAGGTGTGTGTCGCACGTGACAGCCCACGTTGTAAATGCGAGGACCAGGAGACCATGGCGCACATCGTCTCCCGCCGTGAAGTCCGTCAGGGCGTGCCGGGCGGACTTGTTGTCCTGCACCTGCCGGAGGAGGCTGTCACGTGGCTTTGTGACTACGTGGGATGACCTCCAGTCACAATAACATTGACGTGCATATATTTGGTTGTGATTATTATTGTGTATCTGGTGCTCTTACTGTATAAAATTCAAGTGTAAAAGCATTTAATAAATAAATAAATATCGCTTGCCACAAAGTTGTGCTCAGTGTGAATGGGGGATGTTTGTTGAAATAGCTTTGGGTCCCAGGATAACTCGGGGGCTCTTTTACGAACAGGATTGCCCAGTGTGGGGCATGGGCTCTGGCCATCGATGGGGTCTGGAAAGCCCCTCAAGAAAGCCCCCAATGCTATAACCACCATGCTCTATCATGAATTTACATTCGAAATCAATTTCATTTCAGCATTTTACTTTAATTGAAAATGTATGGACATACATTGAACTTAAGACTCATTGAGGCTTTCCTGAATATGTAATTTTATAATTCTATGTTGTCGGTGTTACATTTAAAGCAATTTAGCCACCTCCACATTAATAAAATACACGGTGCCAATTATAGTCTTTGGTGCCACTTCCACTGGTTCGTGTGATTATGTATTAACTTGAATATTGTGGTACTGCACACTCAGTGAAATGTTAAAGTTCGTCATTGTGTAATGATGCTTTATAACCTTTAGCCAATGCATTGCGAGATGGAGACATTTGCTCCCTGTTAGACAGGGGGTTTGCTTCATCTACGTGACCTTGTTTAACCATGCTTGATCATACTTGACCATGCCAGACCATACTTGACCATTGCTGGTCAGCGTAGATCAGTGATGGGGGGGAGGGGAAGTGTGTGTGGTGGCATTGATTAGTTGGCATGTCGCTCGTCACTGATGTTAACCGTGGCCGGGAATCGACCTCAGGTCACTTGCCTTGGTACCGCTCGACGGCTCCTGTACTTGTCTGACCAGGTTCATGTTTGTAGCGCTGCGACCGGGTGTTGACGTCTGTAATTGTGCTGAAAGTGCGAAGAGAGCATAAACACCCGTACGGCTGTACGAATGCAGTTTGGGAGGTTTGGCCAGTCCCATCGATACGGGAGGGAAACCAGAGTGCCTAGGATGAACGAAGGGGCAACACTCAACACTCCGCATTGCTCTACTGCTACTATCTCAATGTATGTTGAACTTCTAATGAAATTAGTTTTCAATATAGATTTAAATCTCTTAACCTTTGGAAGCAACAACTGGTGTTCCCAGGAAACCACGAACCCTACGGCTTTTCTGAGCTCCAACGAGATTTAGCAGATTAACGGGTGACATGAACGGTTTCACAGTTTAGAACGGTGGCCAGACCAGCTGTTTGTCACGCGTGTAATGTGAGACGGACTGGGGGCTGCGGGCCCACAAGTTCGGCGGGCACACGAGTCGTTCTGTTGATATTACGGGGCTCTCTGTGGAAAATCCCCACTCAACCAACTCCTTCGTTTCCTTCATTGAATCCATCACATCTTCACCGTGACCGGAAATTGAACTCCGGGTTCAGAGTGCAGTTCACTCGCCACCACCGTGCTCCTTCCCATAGAGGAAAGTAAAGTCTTAAAAAAAACAATTGCACAACAGAATTAAACGTGAGATATGATGAATATCATGGGACCTCCTTTGCCAGTACCAAAATATGAGAATAGGTTTTCCCCTTAATTCTGGCAACAAAACAGGTGTTAAGATGTTAATACACCAAACTTAAACCTTTTACAAGGAATCATGTAACCAGGCTCTCGCATAATGTCCGTGATGCAGTCATTTTTAGTCTGTTGATGGTCGGCGATGCGGCAATCGACTCATCTTGACGAGCTGTACACGATGCACTATTCAAAGTGGAATTTTTCGATTACGGATTTTTTTATGCTGTTTGGCGTTTCGACATCGTGGAGTGGCACTGATTTTGGATTGATTGGTACACCAAGTCGCGGAGTTAAGTACACGCCTGGAAAAAATAGTGTCTTAGAAATAAAATATTTAATTGCCTCCGTCATTTTGTATTATTTGGTACCGCCATAAGGATCAGATTACCAGAGCATGTTTTTTTGTTTACATGTGCACCACAAAGTATTTGTGATTAATGCAGACATGATTCCTTGTAAAACGTTCCAGTTTGGTGTTTTAACATCTTAACACCTGTTTTGTTGCTAGAAAAAAGGGGAAAACCTATTCTCATATGATGAATACTTCGACGTTTAATCAAATTAAGACAAAGTCTCCTTGGTGTTCTCACTGGTCCATGTTGTGATCCTCTCCGTTTCGCTCAACGTGCTCACGTTGTGTCTCTGCGGTGTCCCGGACCAGTTTTGATGGTCGCGTTTGGTTCGCAATGTTCGACGATTCAAGATGCAATTTGCATGATTGGCGCAAAACAAATTAACATTATTCTGAATGGATGTGAACACATTTGCACGATGCGAATACGGATACACATTTGTGCTGACTTTTGGGCCACCCTGTACTGTAACAGGCTAAATGAGCTGGTGCAGCAACCAAAGGCATGCTCACCCAAATTCTCCCATCACCAGAATGTGATTCACCATGGGCGACAAATGAGGGGGAACGGGTGTCGACCGTGAGAGACGCCAATCCGTTGCAAGTTCCGTGAGCGTCGTATGCGATCGTCCTCCCGATCTCGTCGATACATTCGATGTTGATTGCCCTGTGAGCTCTACGATATCCACGCTCGGCGCCTCCGATTAGCACGGTTGGCTACGTACGGTGGCGAAAGAATGCCAACATACGCGGCACGGGATTTTGGTGAGGTGCCGCACGTAAATCTGCTCATTGATATAAAATTCTACCCTCATGATATTATCGGAAACTCAACATCACGAGAGAGCACGGGATTATTACATATTAGGTCATAGCAGTCGCTGTCGTCACAGGAATGCGGGATTTCCACCACTACCTCGGGGCTGTAAATGAGACTTGAGCGCTGACCAATGATGCTGGCCTCTGAAAACCACCTTCAAATATTGTTTTTATGGTCATCTATAAAGTGGCGGGCGCAGGATGGTGATACAGTGGTTAGGGCACTGCGCCTCCTATGGGCGTCATGGCGGCGATATGTTACCTACCTCGCCTGCTATACGAGAGGTCGTGGATTCGATCCCGACCATGACGCCTGTATATTTGGAGTGTGCATGTTTTCCCCGTGGTTCCGTGGATTTTTTCTCTCCAGGGATTCCGGTTTTTCCCTTCACATTTAGAATCAACATGCGTTTCGTGTATTTGTCTGATAAAAAAGTCCACATGATAAGGCACTTCGTTGCGCTATCATTTGTGGCCAGGTCGCTTTTGAAAAGCTATTTCGGCAACTCAAGTTTATTTCCCGTTAACGAGCTAACTTTCGTGGCGAGTGATATCCAATCCTAATCAAAACTGCTTCCATCGCACCCCCCTCACCAAGGTACACTGACCAGCGTGGCGAGGTATGGTCAAACAACCCCCATGGCTGTAAATACGTATTAGTTTATTCATTTCAGTTGGGATTTTTTAAAATCTGAAACCTAAGACCTTTTTAATGCACGTGGTGTCTCATGCCACTATGAGGAGGTTGCTGTGCTAGACAGCGTGCACACCGGGTCACCCTTGTCTCCCTAGCGCCGATGTGTACCTCGCCGCACCAAGGCACTCGTTTTCTGCTCAGTGGACCGAGCGGTGTAACAAACATCAGTGATTTTGTGCTTCATTTTGCATCGATCAAGAACCCCCTGCGTGGATCAGAGCGCAGTGTCCCAACCGCTACGACGCCTCTTCAATCAACACATCCACGTGTGTGCACAGCCTGCGAGCCCATCAACCGCAATGCATCCGGTCTCCTCAGATCTGAGAAGCTAAGCAGGTATGAGCCTGGATGGTAGCTGACATGGGCGATCACCTTGTATGAGAAACAAGCGCTGAAGGCAGCTGCGGGGGACATGGTGTCAGCAGAGGCCAGCGCAGCGAAATCTTTGGTTGTGCTGTGGTTCTACAATCCCCAAATCTGTGCTCCCCCCATCTGCAGCAACTCACACTGAGCAACCGAGTAAAGTATGGTCAAATTATCCCCACCACCTGCATGGTGTTGGGAGACCCTAGTCTCTCGTCCAGAAGTTGATTGGACAAAAGGGATTGTTAATGTTTTATGGGTTACAATTCGAATGAGAAATCGATGGTTTTGTCTCGTGTGCGTCGTGTCGTATTTGAGACTCGTTGGCACGGGATGTTTGCTGGCCAGTCTAAATGTGTTGTGGTGCAAGTGACGACGCTGACGCAGTTCTTCAATAAGGGCGGATGCCAAGGTTTATTAAGGGCTTATGCCAGGAACTTAATAGGGGCTTACGCCTAACAGTTGAGGACTGTTATAGTTCTCCCCAGTGAAAAGGGTACTGGGAGGTCCCTAGCACCCACCCAGGCTATTCGGGCTCTAGCCCTCAGCACCGACCGAGGGATCAGCCAACTCGGTCGGCCGGGTGAAGTAGCCACCCGAGCTTGTTGCTAATTTCCCCCTACCCTGGGTCCCGACTCTCGATATCTCTCGTTCCCGGCACCTCACGACGACCCCGCTCACGTCACGGGTTCCCACTTATATATCAGCGTAACGTGACGTCACACATTATCTCCCCCAGGGTGACATGACGTCATCCACTACTCCTCTACAAATGTATTCTTAAACGGGTGATCCACAATTCTACGAAACCTGTTGTCATGCGAGGAGAAGAATTAGGGTTTTAATTAAAGACTGTTATCAGAGGGTTATTTTGACAACTTGGGGAAGACAATCAATACTCATCGGCATCAGTGGCGCAACATGCTCCTGCCTTCGGGATGTAGGATATCATTGCGTCGCTATTTTTAAAGAGGCCCATATAATTGATTGATGTATTGACTTAATTGATTAATTGTGCCAACGCTAATATAAAATCCCCCGTATAGCCTTTTCAGACTGCTCGGGCAAGTGCTGTTAGTGAGCACCTTTTAAGAACGGCAGAACTAAACCCAGCCGTCTTTGTCTCCACAGGAACAATGTTTACGCATTTAGCAGGTACTCATTTAAAGCCGAGTCAACCTCGGGAAGGTACAGGACTTGGTCAGATAATCACCACTCATGTAAGCCATGGCCAGATATCGATCGTGAGCCGTCAGAGTTCGTGCAACAGAGTACTAACCAATGTAATACTGCTCCCTTAATGTGCGGTGCAGTGTGTGAATATCAGCAATGGGAAGACAAAGGCGGCCGGGCATGATGTTGGCCACCCACCTCCTGATATGCTGTGATGGCCTTCGTATATGCTCACTAACAGCACTTGCCCCAATAGCCTATGTTGACTATACGGAGATTTTGTCTTTGTCCTATACAAAGACCCCCATATAACCTTTAACAGCTGTAGGGAAAATAATGTCAATGAGCACCTATTAAGGCTGTTGCCGGAGGGGTGGGTCGCCAGCACCACGCCTAGTCATATATTTATCTCTAGTACTGATATTTACACGCCCCACCATGCCTTATTTAAGGCTGAGTAGACCTAAGGGAGGCCCGGCATCAGTTGAGATGTTCGTCACCTATGTTGACTGTGAGCAGGAATCGAACTCGTTCGTAGCGCAGTGCACTACTGCTCCCCACACATAGGAAGGGATTGAGCTCACACGGTGTTCAGTAAAGGTCTCTTTATTGATGACCCACCAGTAACGTCCCGGGTCATATGGCAGGTAACACATCCTTCAGCACTTCGCACTCAGAACTCTCCCTCTGTTCCCCCGCTCTGTACCTTCACCCCCTGGTCTCCCACTCTCCCCTCATTGCCAGTCAATCATTGCCCAAGGCTTCTGCCGCAGATCCTAAGAGGCAAGGCGCCTCCAAGTCTCCTACACTATCATTGACACCTCGATTTTTGCCCAGGGATTTAGGCCCAGATGATGATTAACCGGCAAGGCGCCCCCGTGTCTCCAACACATACACAGACGCCATAAACGACATACCATATTGAGGGTAAGTGCAGTGAGCTATGACTAAATGTGATGTGTGTAGAGACGACTGCGTGCACGTGTGTCAAGTAAGCATTGCACCTGGCAGCAAATGAACTGGCCTTTACCACTTCCTGCTACAAACGGCCACTCTTACTGGAAATGCGCCGGGTTGAAAGAGGTTATATATGGCTCTTTCTCAATTCACTGCTGGATGAAGGTCTTCTCGTGGTGGGTTGTGTGACTGTGCTTCACCACGCTGGTCAGTACGGGTTGATGAAAGCAGTACCCAGCATTGGTTCCAATTTTTTAGCCGTGGCCGGGAATCAAAGTCAAGTTCTCTGGGTTCAACGTGCAGGGCGCTAACCACTGCTCCACCCTTCTCTCCCGTAGTGTACATGACCAGAAGAGAATAGATTATCGTGGTGTAGAGTGACCTGTTCAGGTCTGTGAAGGGAGTGGTCACTGATGTACAGACAGCCACCCATGAATTTTGAGCCATATCTAAGGAGGGATGGTTGTGCTGATAAGGCGTGTTTTTGGATTAGAAGTGAGGCTGGCTGTCGCCTGATGATGCTAGTTGTAATTACCGGCGACATGTACTCGAATTGTAAATGTTGTGGGTTTACTCTCCAACACGCCGGTGTGCTGAACTAGTAACGAATTGGCATGTTTTGTTTAAGTGACAAACCTTAGTAATTGGCCGTGTTAGGTGGTGGCGGGTTTAACGACACATTTCTATTTACACGATGTAACACATTTTTTTATGGATACTATTGTTCGCGAAAGCCGACATATTAAACTGGTTGAGCTCACCTTGCCTACCTCAAGTGTTTCTTTAAATATTACCAGATGCAAATTTGAACAATGAAGCCCAAAATGAAGTTTCGAGATGTGTAAAGTTCCGGTATGATCTTTTTTTTACTTTCCACGTCTGGCGATGAAGAATTCAAGGAGAGCTCTCACAGATAGCGCAGAACGGCGTTTGAGATCGCTTCAAGTGAACTCTGATGCACACACTCGGGGGTAGCCCTTTCGCACCCGCCCTGCTACAGAGTGTTGTGTCGTAATATCACTCGGAGACAGGAGTTCATGTATGGGCTTACGCCGTTTATTTAATATTGTAATTAACACACTCTAGACTCACGCCAGAGGTAAGCATATTCTGCACTGGGTCCTTTCCACGGACCCCAGGGCTCTTCTTGTCCTAACTTAGGCTATCTCTCCAAGTCCCCGTCTTCCAGCTGCTCACGTCACCGGCTCCCCACAACGACCCCGCTCTCGTCACGGGGTCCCCTCCCAAGTACCCCCATTCCAATCCCCGTGACATGACGTCATGTTCTCCGTGACGTCATCACGACGGAATGTAATTCCCCATGACGTAATGGAATTCCCTATGACGTCTTCACGCCACTCCACCACGTCATCACATTACTCCTCAACAATGAAGAATCCAAGGAGAGCTCTCACAGATAACGCAGAACGGCGTTTGAGGTCACTT
The DNA here is from genome assembly GCF_015708825.2 of Lethenteron reissneri. NCBI lineage: Eukaryota > Metazoa > Chordata > Hyperoartia > Petromyzontiformes > Petromyzontidae > Lethenteron > Lethenteron reissneri. The sequence continues at coordinate 7,670,344 of NC_083842.1, read as the reverse complement.
CAAGTGAACTCTGATGCACACACTCGGGAGTAGCCCTTTCACACCCGCCCTGCTACAGAGTAACGCTCGTCGTGCGACAATCAGACCGACATTTTTTTTTTCTCAGAGCTGCAATTAAAGGCAAATTAAGTACAGAAATCAATTTAATATGATAAGGTTTTTGCTGCCGTTATTGGTGACCAGGCTAAGACCATCGACTTACTACAATTGAGAACCCGGTTTCATCACCAGTGGTTGAAACCTGGATTAAAACCGAGGATCTCAGCGGTGCCAGCTCAGTTATATAACCTGTAAACCACTTGACGACCATCTCCCAGGTTCAAGTGCCATACTGAATGGTGGACAGGAGCCCCTACATGAACCCCGCATCTCAACAAATCCAGCCAGCTCAGTGCTGATACAGATGTAATGGCATCAGGGGATGCCGCTGCATGACACTTAAGACCGGCCTGTGTGTGAAGCATGGAACACGCTGCTCACACCATCCACAGCACGGCAGTTGTGCGACATTGCACTCCGTGTGCAGGGCTAGCCCTGAAGGCGAGGGGGCGAGAGCGCCTGGAGTGGCACAGGAGTGACAGGAGGCCATAGCACTCCGGATGAACCCGGAAGGCTAGTGGCCAGAGGTATCGGGGGTGGGGCCCCCAAAGAGGGGGCTGGGGGACCCCGGGACCGGTTCCAGATGCCTCGGAAAAGCCTCGGGAAAGGTTCGAGAAAGGAGGCGTGCCTAGGGGTGGAGGAAGCCCCGGGACTGACTATATAAGCCGGACCCCTGAACGGGTCTGGCTGTTGTTGCTCACCTGAAGACATGAAGACGTCCTCCTGAAGAAGAAGCCAAAGACAAGACGCGGACTCGAGTCGGGGTCCAGGCTTGACAGCCTTCCCCAGTTGTGTTAGGGCTAGTTAGCCCGGAGCGATTACCTCCCTAGATTACCTGGTGAACGGGGCAGCTACCCCTTTGTGTTATGGTACATTGTTGAAATAAACGTGTTGCCTCCATAAACGCCTCACTCTCCATTTGTACCCACTACACAGATATAAATACCAATCCCTAGCCCCAAATCACCATTCCTGTTTTACTGCAGATCTGAGCTCAGTTACAAGGTAAATAATGTAATTGTCGGTGTCATAACCATAGCCCAGCTCTTAAAGTCACTCATAGCAAAGCATCGTGAACAAGATACCTTGAATGGGCTACTATGGCTATGTATGATGCTGTATTATTCCTCCGCGCTTAGCCGTGGGGGGCAAACAAAGTTTAAAAGCTACATTTGAATATAAGCTTTAGAATTCTAACCAATGGGTGAAGCTGCCAAGCTCTTAACTAGGGTTGTATGTCTATTGTCCTCAATGCATCCGAATTGTGCTATCGGTATCGTGTCATCAGATGGAGAACCCATTGGTAAATGTCACAGAGCTGTGCATCACCGTGTGTTAGGAAGCCACTGGAGCTATGCACTTTTAAATTTCGATTGAAAACTCATTTCTTCAGAACTGCTTTTTGTGTTTAGTTTCTAATCCTTCACCTGCACCTCCGATTATCAATTCACTGCACTTGGCAACTCGAGTTAATCACGGGCAGCTGCCCAGATTCAAACCCAGGACGTCAGCGGTACTTGCTCAGTGCTCTGACCTCTCAGCCACCCAGCCACCTCCAAAAATCCCCTTTCTATTTGTGTAAACTTCTAGGGTCCATGAGCATCCTATTCAGGTGTGCGGCCGGGGCTTAATTCAGCCGGAGCTATCTGAGGCTGGGGCCTTGCAGGGATAGAGTGGCGGGGAGATATGGAGTGTTGGGGGGCCCCCGGCAAACATTCCATGATAAAGCCCTGAGTGTTGTGCTGTAACGACTCTTCAGTTCACAACACTTGCATGAAGTTGTGTGTGTATACATCGACGTTTTCAATTTGTATTAGTTAAACTTAATGGGTGCACGCGAGACAACCCCCAGCCACTAGAGGCTGCTATATTCACAACTATGTGAAGACAATTGGTTACTGTATTCAAGCTAATAGCGACCCTGAACATCGACAATTAATGGCAATGCATGACGGATGAATACATATGTCAGGCTGCAGAGAGTTCGTGTCTCTGTATTCTGTGAAGACTGATTACAATGTTAAGGTGGTGCACTGCTCACTGCAAGAGTTCTGAATGTAAATACCTTTGTCTGGTGACATAACGCTAGTACCACGACTGAAATCACATTTAGAAGAAACAAAGGAAACAAAATAATACATTGTCCTACACAATGGGGTGGTGAGGGAGCGGTAATGTATTGGTTAGTCCACTGTGCTCCGAACATTGGCGGCCCAAGATAGAATCCCGGCCATGGCTAATATCAGTAGTGACTGCCTTAAATGAGTACCTGCTGGTATGTAAAACCATCAATACTTGGAAAACAAAGACGGACGGATGTGGTGCTTGCAACCCCCCTCCCCCCTCGTGCACTGTGCTGGCCTTCATAGGTGTTCGCAGACAGCACTTGCTGTCTGGTGACTGTGCGCCTGAACCACGACTGAAATCACATTTAGAAGAAACAAAGGAAACAAAATAATACATTGTCCTACACAATGGGGTGGTGAGGGAGCGGTAATGTATTGGTTAGTCCACTGTGCTCCGAACATTGGCGGCCCAAGATAGAATCCCGGCCATGGCTAATATCAGTAGTGACTGCCTTAAATGAGTACCTGCTGGTATGTAAAACCATCAATACTTGGAAAACAAAGACGGACGGATGTGGTGCTTGCAACCCCCCTCCCCCCTCGTGCACTGTGCTGGCCTTCATAGGTGTTCGCAGACAGCACTTGCTGTCTGGTGACTGTGCGCCTGAACCACGACTGAAATCACATTTGGAAGAATCATAGCAAAACAAAGAAAGCACAATGGAGGTGGAGCGGTGCCGCTGTGGTTAATACACTGCTCTGTGATCCCGGCAGCCAGAATGTCGTGCCTGTGCACGGTTAACATCAGTGGGGGAGTGCTATCAAAACCATTCCCCTGAAACATTGGCTACGTCTGCATGCACGTGTAGTGGTGATACGCACTGGCAGGAGGGATCGTGAGGCAGCACGTGGTGATTGATTACATCGAGTGGGTGCTCATGTAGTGGTGATACGCGCTGGCAGGAGGGATCGTGAGGCAGCGCATGGGGATTGGTTACATCGAGTGGGTGCTCACATCGCGGTCCGCATAGGCTCCGCCCCCTCGGGAGCGGAGGGCTATGTAGGGCGATGCGCGCGGGCACTCGGGGAGTTGGTAACCGGTGAAGACAGAAGACGGAGGAAGAGATAGGCCCTGGGACCCCTAGCCCCGCTGCCCTTGTAAGGGCCGGGGTTCTGAGAGGCTCAGAGGCGAGGCCTTGGGATTCACGGTCCGACGCCCTTGTAAGGGCTCGGGCTGTGTAGCCCAGTGGTCGAGAGCCGTAGTCTGACAAGAGGGGTCTGATAGCTCCCCGTAGGGAGAGTGTAGCCGGAGAGCCTGAGTCAAGGCAGAGATAGGCACGCGTACCCTACGGGAGAGACTGAGTACGTGGCCGAGTCAGGCACGTGTGACATAGGTGTTATCTCGGTTGGGACTGTTACGTGTGCAACCGTTGTGAATAAAGAGTGCTGCCCCGTCAACTCGTCTCCCGCCATTATTGAAGATATTACACACGTATGCACCGCTCGTGAGTTGCTGTGAGCGGATAAGGGGCCATCCATTTAGTAGGTACGCAAAAATCTGTCAAAACATGACCCCTCCCTGTATGCACGCATACTTTTTACCCCCCCCCCCCCCACCTGCGCACGTACGCTTGCCCCCCCCCCCCCGGAATCCGATAGAACGGCCGAAATTTAATCCACGCAGAAACGATCAAGGATTGATAATATGAACGTGTTTAAGCAAACAGTAAACCGCCGGCTGCATTATTATTATCGAGGCCTCACTCCCCCACCCCGTTTCCTATGCGTACGTACATTGTCAGTAGACTCCCCATACGCAAGCATACGCATTTGGGTTAACCCCCCCTCCCCCCTCCATGCGTACGTACTAAATGGATGGCCCCCAAGTGATCACAGTCTTCATCAACATGAACCGACCACTGAACACCACGAGAGCCGTTTCTCTACTGGTCATGTGCGTACACACTATAGGGGAGAGGAGTGGCACAATGAGTGGTCAGTGCACCGCACTCTGGATCCGGGCAATTGAGTTTGATTACCGACCATGGCTAACAGCAGTGGTGAGCAATTCCTGAGCCAATGCTGGGTACTGCCTTCGCTAACCTGCGCTGACTAGCATGGTGTATGGTCTAACAACCCACCATAAGAAAGGCTTCGTCCAGCAGTGGATTGACACATGGCCAATAATAAATGTACATGGATAGCAATGGCCCCAGAGAATAACAGTTCCGCATAACCTCTCTCAACCCGAGGCATTCCCAATAAGAGCGGTCGTTTTGTAGTAGGAAGTGGTTAAGGCCGAACGGTACGACCAAAATAGCCGGATACCTTGCACAGTGGGACAGCCACAATTCCACTTAAACACACAAAGACAAAGATCCCCGTATAGACTACACAGGATGTTGTGGCAAGTGCTGTTAGTGAGCACCTATCAAGGTCACATGAGGGGGTGGTGTGGCGAGAATCACACAGGGCCGTCTTTGTCTCTCCAGTGCTGATGTGGTTGGATAGTTTACGAGGGTTAAGCTGGGAGACTCTTTCAATTGACATTACACCTTTTCTGAATTAACGTTACAAAAAAATCAGAGCCCATTGAAATTGAGTTGAGCAGAGAGACACTCTTGGTCACTGTAGAGGAATTTTCAATGAACTTGACTTTGTGCCGTAATGAACAAGTAAAAAAAATATACTTTAAAATATGTAGTGACGTAAATGTACAGTTACTCGTGAATGCATGTTTGCCTGATGCTAGTCAAAAATAACACCCGCGGAGTTTCCATATACAAAGCATAAATCAGTGTCGTGAAAAAGCAAGGCTGCGAGACACATACACACTGTTGCAATATGAAGAGAATATGTCCCTATATACCCCGACGTATTACAGAGAGTACGTTAGCTTATAAGACAGCGGTAATGAGTCTTTCCGCCCACCTTATACATTTCCGTACATCAATGCCGCTTGATCTGGAACAATTGACGGGGTGTTGTAATGAGAAAGGAAAACATCTGACTTCAAATTAAACCACTGCAAACGTTTAGGAATTAAATCATTTGCAAAATGGGCTCTCACCCGATAAAAAGTCAATCGGCACAATCCACGTGGCCGTTTCGAGCAGGCATAGCACGTCTATGCCGGTGTAACGGGGACAATAATAATTTGATAATGGGCATTCCGTTTGTCAATCCACTGCTGGATGAGTGGCAGTCACGCTGGTCAATGCGGGTTATTGAAGGAGGGAGGGCCCAGGCCTGGTTCAGATATCACTTGCCACCAATGTTAGCTATGGCCTGTAATCGATCTCAGGTGGTCAAGGTTTCATAGGGCCGTGCGCGAACCACTCCTGCAAAGTTGCGCCAAATGTGCGGTGTAATGGGGGCAACAAACTGCTGTAAAGATGCAGATCGAACAGATCCGAAAACTGAGTGGGGAGATTTGTAAAATCCCCCAAGCTGAGGGGGGGCGTGGCAGGGGTGGGGGTGCTGACATCACCCATGTTAAGGCTTGGTGGGTTGTTTTTATAATTTCCCCTGGTGGTGGCGCAATTCAAATTGAACTTAGTCATCACCTTTGGCGGCCTAAACGTGATATAATTTGCCTCAAATAGCGAGACGTAACTGGCATGTGGGTCTACGTGAGAAAAAAGGCAATGAATGCGCCCCTCCATTTACTGTAAAGTACCTGGTGAAAACCCATGCATATTAGGAGGTGACAGTACTACCATCTCTTAGCCACTTCGCAGCACCACGCCGACAACAGATGGCAAACCCATGCAAAAGTACTAACCAGACGAACAACCGAGCTGAGTTAAGAGATTATATGAGATTGGGCACATTTAGGTCCATTTGGCCTCAGGCAATAATACGTATAATTGCAACTACTGTAGTCTTATTGTATTTCAATTGATATCACGTTCTAATTGTTATTGTTGTAATAATTACATGTTTTTATTTTATTTTCGTAGCATGGCTCTGTTTGTCATTGGCCCTGGTTGTAGGGAATTAAATACCACCCATGCCCTCTGCTGTTGGTCCCTCTTGCCTTTGTTGGGACCATGACAGTTACACCACATGCACACTGCAAAGCTTCGCTGAATTGTATTGGCACAGGTAGGGTGTGTATGTGTGTGCAGAGGTAGTGTGTGATGGACGCTACTGGGCAGTTGGAAACAGTCGCCCTTTTAACAACAACGGAGTGCAGCAGAGCATTGCTTACAACAAGCAGAGCACCGGGCGGATAAAACGCAGCGAGCTGCCACAGTGGGGAGCACATAATGTGCATCTATCAGTCATCTCAGTAAACCTATGGCACCTATGTCTGTCCCATGACCTCCTATTAGCAAGCATCCAACACTTCACGTCGCCTTGGAGTGCACTTAGCCTGGCACAAGCACTGTGGTGACGTCATCACGACTTAATCGTGAACAGCAGCTGTTCTTTGCAGTGTGCACGTCATCATTTCCCGGCTTTGAGGGCAAAAAAAAATCTACCTGCGTTTGACAAGAACTGATCTCGGTGAAGGGTCGTGGACCGTCACTGACTCTGTACTTGGAAAATTTCCCGTCAGCCACACTACGAACAGGTGCGGCCAGAGCTTTACCTGCCACGTAAGACCGCACCCCGCGCGGGACGCGATCACGCGCACATCCCCCACCCCCACCACACTTCCACGCTCGGTGAACTCCGCTTCCTCCTTCGAAGCTCTTCCGAAACCTCCCGCCCAAACACTACACCACCGCCTTATTGTTGACGCGGGTTGCCTAAGCAGCGGTCGTGAAACAACACCGTCGGAAACTCCACATTCCTGCGAGGGATGCCAGTCAGCTATGCACGAAGCACAGCAGCCGTGTGTTACACAGTGATGATGATGTGGATAACAGCTTTCCCCCTCTTTTTTCTCCTGATGACGATTGTTTGTGTTGCGATCGAAACGTCGTGATATTTTTATTATTGTTTAAAATGATAGCTAACCCATTGGTGGCGTAATAAAGCTCCAAGGGGGGCCATATAGACAGAGAACAGGATGGAGCCTAATACTGATCCACGAGGGACACCGTGAGGAACTTGTTGGTTGTGGATTTATCAGTGCCCATCGTGACAAATTGCTTGCGGTTTTAGAGATAGGAGTTGAACCATTTCAACGAGATGCCTGAGATCACCATCAAGAGTTCTAATCGGTTGAGTAAGATATTGTGATCAGTCGTGTCGAAGCTGCGCTTAGGTCAAAGAGGAGGAGAACACGTAGTGAACCTTTATCAGGAGCAATCAGGAGATCATTAATTATTCTTACTAAGGCTGTCTCAGTGCTATAACCAGATCTAAAACCAGACCGAAATGGATCGAGTAGATTATTTGAAAGTATGCGTAAATTAAACTGTGAAGCGACAGCCCGCTCAAGAATCTTAGATAGAAAAGGGAGATTTGAGATTGGGCAGAAGTTGCTAAGGACAGTTGAATCTAGACCAGGTTTATTGAGAAGTGGTGTTACTGAAGCCATCTTAAATGTAGAAGGGACAATCACAGCTTTTGGTGACCTGTTAAGAAGATCTTGGACGAATGGAACCACAGAAAATAAATTATCTCTAAAGAAAATTATGATGATGAATACACACGGATCACTGATGATGAAGCAGTGATGACAAACACTGATAATGAACATTACAGAGTGTGGGGATGATGATGACAAAGTGAGCATGCTGATGATACAGTGAGGATGATAATGGCACAGTGAGGATGATGATGAACACACAGATGATGATCATCATATACAATTACAGTCAATGAAAAGGACACCATTGGCATCACCAGTCTTTCATAGTGATAGACACACTGCATTGTGATGACGTTCTTCCTGTAGACGAGTGATTCTCCACTTTTCTGACATGGTTGGCCCGCCAATCAAGACCACCACCTCCACAGCCACACTCAAAAATTCAGCTACAATACTTTATAGAGAGATTGCGTGTCCACGCCTCTAGTCAACGCATTGCTCGTAAACATTTTATTTATGTTGTGCGTTGGTACAATGTATTGCCGTTTCATCTTTGGGTTATACTGTCCCTGGCCATGAGAATGTGGAATTTCCATCATTGGCTCAGGATTACACAGCGGTGGGTGAGCACTGCCCCATTGCTCGTCAGAACAGCGGAAAACTAAAACATTCCCCGGTCTTAGAATTCCCTCAGAAATTGGCGACTGCAGCCCAATGATTAGCCTCTTTGCAACTTCAAGCGGTGCATCAGTGGTAATCGCGCTGTGTTAAGAACCCGGCGACCCGGGTTAAATTCCTGACCACGGCTAACATCAGTAGCGAGTGATTTTTGAACTGGTACCTGACCCCTACTTCACAAACCCGCACTGACCAGCGTGGTGAAGTATGGTCAAGCAACCTGTACGACTTGAGACAGACGAGTAGATTGGGAAGGGCCGTCAAATAGTAATCATTTATATATTTTTTGTATATTCAGGTAAAGCGACGGAATATTTAGCTTCGGGTTTTGAAGTCTACCTCCGTCCTCGCCTGCCGCTGCACTTGTATGTAGTGGAAAATGTGCTGTGAGTTTCTGTATTGCGAGTAAGCACCGTGCATCATCGGCAGGAAAGTAAACAACAAAAAACCCTTATAAAACGTCAAACCCGGTAAGCAACCGCTTTGTAAAAAAAAAATACCTTTAAAAAAAATATGACCTTCCCATCAGCAAACTCACACACGTAAAACAGTTACTTATGCAACGCTTTCTTGGGGTAAGCAAGGCGCAAGGACCCTCCCTCCTTTTTTTCCATTCAAACTTAACATAAATTCCTCCGTCATCAGAACTCTGGTTCGTTCATAATGTCGGTTTTTCGTTTGTTTTCTTGAGTTGTTTGGTTTAAAGAAATCTAACATATTTGTAATGAGAGCCTATGTCCGGCTCACGTGGTACTAGGCTCTGCCGGTCCTGCTCTACAGCCAATGGGGGGAGAGCCTGGGAGCATGGCCCTGGCGTGATCGAGGGATGTCAGCTGGGATGATTGGTTCGGCTGGTCTTGGCCTCAGCCAATGGGAAGACAAGTCAGGGGCGTGGTCCCGGGAGCTGATGGGAAATCTGGAAAATTCAGCGCAGGCTATTACGGATTGGCTGGAGCGTACCACGTGACCCAGGCATTAAATAAGGGAAGAGCGGATGGACACGTGGTCAGACGAAGAACGAAGAGAGAGAGGGGCCACGCGCGAGCGGGGCTCCGAGTGCCACGTGGCGAGTAAGTCTCTTGCAATCTGCCCACTTCCCGTTGCCTGCCAGCAGCGGGGAGTGCTTGTGAACTGAGGAGAGTAAATAAAAGGACCGATTCCACAAGCCGTCTACAGAGAGTTATTACATATTTACTCCTTTTCAATTGTAACATATAATCCCACAATCCCCCTCAGTGAGCAGCCACTGTAAAGCAGAACAACTTTAAAAGAAACAAAATATAAGTATTTTCCACAATGAACCGCATTGTGTACTATGTTCACAGACGCAACAACAAAAATAACAACCTAATTTCTAGATCTCCATCAGCGATACAACACAGAACACACTTGCGTTGACAAGGATGGAAACCCCCTTCCGTCAACTTAGCATAGCCGAATGTTCACCAAACCCTAGCAGAAACCAGGGCGTTAAAGATGTTAAAGTGGCTGGATAAGCTATCCATGGCCAAGGTTACGACGCCCTCAATATCTTTGGTGTCTTTATTTCCTTAAGATACAAAAACAAGACATTTGGGGGAGAAAATTCAGATAAAATGTCAGTAAGCCATTCCATGAAAAGCTAAAAAAGTGACTCCATGAATTTACCTGCCATTGTCAGCAGTTATTTCAGACTTTCTGAGTTACATTACCAAGTTGAATGTCTTTACATTAACGGGATAAATGTCTCACTAACAAAGCCAACGTTGCCCCCTTTCCCTCGATGTGGCGGTGGCTCTCGTTTTTCAGAAGACTATAACTGGCTGTATGTTGTTGTGTATGTGTCTCTCTCTGTGGGTGTCTCTTGTGTGTGTGTCTCTCGGTTTGTGTGTGTGTCTCTCTCTGTCTTCATGTATGTCTCTCTTTGTGTCTCTTTGTATGTATGTGTGTCTCTCTCACTGTGCGTCACTTGATGATGGTGAGCGGGCCCGGGTAAAACTACGTGGCCGGGAGTCGGAGTCATTCCCTGTTCACCTTGGGGTGCGACAGGGATGTCCTCTGGCTCCCACATTATTTAATATATTTTTCGACCACGTAGTCCGTGAAGCCTTTGATGGCTGTACCAGAGGAAATTCCATCCGGTACAGATACAATGGGAGGATGATCGATGCCCTGGTGCGGTCAAGGGATGGCTCCCTATTGGTCAACCATGTTATGTATGCCGATGATCTGGTAATTGCCGCGCACTCAGAGGAAGAGTTGGAGATGCTGCTGCTGAACCTGGAGCGTGCCACTAAGAGCTGGGGCCTTACCATCAGCCCCACCAAAACTAAGCATCTGCCTGGATATTTTGTACCATCGGGCAACCCACCCACACAACTCCCAATTGGTGATGGGGCAATTGTGGAGAGAGTGGAGAGTTTCCCATACCTGGGCAGTGTGCTCATGACTGGCTCCGGTTTGACGCAGAGGTCTCACTCAGAATCAGTCGAGTGGCATTATCTTTTCATCGGTTGCGTAACGCTGTGTGGAAGTTACCTGGTCTATCGCTCTGCACAAAGCTTCAAGTCTTCTTGGCCATGGTCATTCCATCCCTTCTCTACGCTTGCGAAACGTGGATCCCCCTAATAGAGCATATTCGCAGATTGGAAACATTTAGGCTAGCCTGCCTACGATCCATCCTGGATTTAACCAGGCTGGATTGTGTGAGGAGCTCACAAATCCTAGAAAGATCTGGGCAAAGTCCCATCGGTGAGCTCCTCTGGCAGGCAAGGCTGCGTTGGCTGGGTCATGTAGCCCGCATGCCCAGTCACCGCATGCCTAAACAGCTTTTGTTCGGCCGGATAGAGGGGGCTAAACGGGCGCGGCACGGGCTAGAAAAGAGATGGAGTGACGTGGTACATGAGGATGTGGAGCTGAGTGGACTTGCCGATGACTGGTACCAGCGGTGTCAATATCGGCCTCTGTGGAGGAGGCTCGTGAAGGACGCTGCTGGGCAGTTGGAGGCAGTCGCCCTCCAACAACAAGGGAGGGCGGAGGAGCGATGCTCACAACAACGAGCGGGCGCCGGGTGGCTAAAGCACAGCAAGTTGGCACAGTAGGGGGCACAGGTGGTGCATCAGCCAGTCATCTCAGTCAGTCGACCCATGGCACCTGGGTCTGCCCCGTGACCTCCTGCCAGCGGGCGTTCGACACTTCACGTGGCCTCATGGTGCACTTAGCCGGGCACAAGCGTCGTGGTGACGTCACCACCACTTAGTGGCGAATGGCGGTTGTTGTTGTCACTTTATATGTGTGTCTCTGTGTGTGGGTGTGTATTTCTGTGTGTCTCTCTCTCTCTGGGTGTGTCTCTCTGTATGTGTCTGTGTGTGTGTCTCTGTGTGTGTCTCTCTCTGTGTGTCTCTCTAGGCGTGTATCTCTCTCTGCATGTGTCTCTCTGTGTGTGTATCGCTCTCTATGTGTGGGTGTGCCTCTCGGTGTGTGTCTCTCTCTCCTTCCCTCGATATTGTATTGTCCCTCGTTTGTTTCACTCATTTTTTAACGAGCTGGATGTCTCACTAGCACAGCCACCGTTGCGTTGGTTCGTTTACATTGACATGCTGATCTCTCACAATACAATGGCCACCTCCTCAGCTCTGCGTCGTCGTGGAAATGCTTCAACCCCCCCTTCCTCCCCCCCATCTCGGTTCCCATCTTTGGATTTCCCACTCGCTTAGGTACAATCTCTAGCCAGCCCCCACCCTCTTGCCCGATGCGGCAAACCTCCCCCCCCCCTCCCCCTCTCGGCTCTTTAAATAAGGACTTGTTTCAGCAGCCTGTTTCTCTCTCCCACCTGAAGACGATTGCTTGTGTGGTGATCGAAACGATGTGATCTATTAGTTTTCTACCTACGTGACTTTACTGAATGAACCAAAGAGTATGGATTCCTGCAGTCACGAAAGCTTCAAATCAAGATTATATATATTATACAATACAGTCCACCCGACTCGATGACGTTTATCAGATGGACGCAGGTTCACTATATTACAATTGAGTGACTCTATGTAGCTGCTACAGGACGTTCCCCACACAGCTGGCTGACTATATAGGAGCTATCGATGTAGCAGCCACGGCGTAAATATATAACTTCCTTCGCTAGCCTCCCCAGACAATGAGGACGATCTACAGCGATGACAACGACGACAATCTGGACCCCGACTCCCCCACGGCAGCCTCGAGCCCTGCTCCGTGCTGCCTTTTATTTCCCCTCGGCTCTGCCACGCCCCTTTTCCCAAACTCTATTCTGTTGGAGGTTTCCTTTGCCTCATGATAACATCTCGGGGGTTCCATCTCCATACCGGCGTTGATTCCTTACACAGTTACCTCACTTGACCATGCATGTCCTCATTGCTGCAATCCTTATTACGGCCACTAGGCCCTATACTGTCCTTACACAGAGATGCGTTTACACAGACGCGGTTTACACAGAGACGCAGTTTACATAGAGACACGGTTTACACAGAGACATGGTTTACACAAAGATGCGGTTTACACAGACGCGTTTTAAATAGAGACGCGGATTAGACAGAGACGCGGTTTAGACGCGGTTTACACAGAGATGCTCATCGAATTCCTCCAGTCGAAATAAAGATTCTTATTCTGATTCACCGTCACCTTGGAATGTAATTCATGCTCGTGATTCAGGATAAACATTCGAGCGTAGTACATATATCATATAGGAAATTGTAAACATTTATTATTATGCAACGCGATGTGTGGCCTGCGAGGTACAGGAAGTGACGTTATCATTGTCGTGTGTTGTGGCTGATTTGTCTTCATGGGCATAAGCTACAGTCACTGTACTCACAACACATTGGTGTTTCCCAGACACGCGACCCTTAGAGCTTGGGAAACCACAAAGCCCTCGCTTCTCTCCATAAACCACAGCAGAGTGAAAGCTAGAAGCGTCTCTACCAACAGGGCATTCTAGGGTCTGGTCCTTCCAGGACAACAGCTCTGGACCCATCGAAGTGCCAACGCAGGGGCTCTCAGATTCCACATCAGAGTATAGGTCACTGGGTGTTCTACATACTTGGGGTGGAGTGGTGGTGCAGTGGTTTGCGCACTACACTCTGAGTTTGATTCATGGCCGTGGCTAACATCAGTGGCGAGTGATATCTGAACCGATTCTGGGCTCTCGCTTCACTAACCCACACCGATCAGCATGGTGGTGTATGGTCCAACAATCCCCTTGACCGACACCGTGTGGCGAGGCCTTCATCAAACAGTAAATTTACATGAGGCAGTACTATATTATTCTTTAAACAGTCTTAAGGAGTTCCGTGACATCATCTTCCAGGGCCATTATCTGACAAAAGGCATTGCGATGTCCACTGTGAGAGTGCTGGATGAAAGTTATTTAGATCTCATCGGATTCTTAAACACAATACTGAAGATGCTGCTCTGGCTCTGCGACTGCATGAAGTCGGCTTGCCGTGCATTCATAAACACGCGTTTAGTGCTACAGACTCCACCGCGCGTCCAGGGAAGAAACTCTGTCGCACACTTAACACGTCCTCCTACACTGAATAGAAATATTTGCAAAATTCTCCCATGAAATATTTGGGTGGGTGGCTGGATGATGACAACTGATGCAGACCGACACAGATGACGTGGATTTGTGACTGTGATGCCAAGTGGGCACGTGGTGCATTTGCACGAGCAACATACTAAACTCATTCTTCATCAATAATAACCCTGCCATAAAGGAAAACAAACGGATAATAGGCGACGTTTCGGGCTGTGGCCTTTCTGTGACCCTTCATCATGGCTCTGCTAAGAAGAAGGGAGCCGTTTCTTCACAAAACGGCTATTGTAAATGTTTAACTGTTTCAGGGCAGTGTAATTGATCAACTTGTTGAGTTTTTTTCAAATAACAGGCGGATGACGAAGTGCACAAGACTGAGGCTGTAACCGCGTTTTATTGCTCTGCAGATGTTGTTCTGTGTGCAAGGGGATTACAGCGTGCGTGTTGTGTGGAGCGGTGGTGCAGTGGTTAGCACACTAACTTCGAAGTCCTGGCCCTCCCCTAATTCGACTCAGCCTTAAATGAGTGCCTGGTGCGTTGTATAAAACATCAGCGCTGGAGAGACAAAGGCGGTCGTGCGTGGTGCTGGCCACCTACTCCCTCGTGTATTGTACCTGCCTTAATAGGTTCTCGCTAACATAACTTGCCCTAACAGCCTGTTAAAAAGGCTATGTTGAGGGTCGTTGTCTTTATATTTTGTGTGTGCGTGTGCCAAGCAGGTGGTCAGAGTTAACGCCCGCAACTGATTTCTCAATCACCACATCTTTTAGAAATCCCCTTTCGTGGCGTCCCCTTCTCTTCAGCTGATAATTTGCATGTCGCTGTGTTTCTCAGATCACTGTTTGGTCACTCGGACGGGGAGCTTCTCATAAACGATCTCCGTTAAGCGAAACCCCGGTGACGTCATCTGATCCGATCTCACGTGACGAGTCCCATGCACTCGGCCGCTGTGCAGGTGCCACAGCCGCACGCGAGCTCCACCTTAAGGCCCCTTCACTCGGCATTCACACACAACGCGCCGTTCTGGGGGAGGAACTCTGGGGGCTCAGGTGACTAATTATCACATCATCATCAGCCATAATTTATCCACTGCTGGATGAAGGCCTCCCTGAGCCGTTGCTATCTGTCGCAGCACGCGATGCACAACATCCACCTGGGTTCTGCATACGAGCCGATTTAATCACTACATCTCTGTAGTGGATGTCTTCTTAGGCGAGCTCTCTCCTTTGGCTGTCACTCTTTTGTTAGTCTTGACCACCGCCCATTGCATCTTCTCGTGATGTGCGCTGTCCACGCCCACTTACCTTTGAAAAAATAAGAATAGATTTACCCTTTCTGGCAATGAAACAGGTGTTAAGATGTTCAAACACCAAATCGAAACCCTCTGCATGGAATAAAGTTCGCATTAACCACACGTACTTGTGGTGGACATGCAAACAAACATGCTCTGATAACATATGCATTGTCTTTGAAACTGATTGGCATTTTGGCGTTCTCTGGTCTAACACTGGTGAGACTCCATCGTGTACCGTGCAAGCCTTAATAGGTACTAAACGTTAACAGCACTTCCCCCAACAGCCTGTTGAAGGCTATACGGGGGCTATTAGTCCTTGTTTTATCCCAAAATGTAAAGGCTGATTCATTGAATGGGACGAGTTTAGCTATCATCAGGTGTGTGCCGCTTGTAACCCCTCAAGGAGGTAGAACTCTCACCCAGGGGGTCACGGACGTCTGCGCTGTGCTCGTGGGCGCGACACGGAGCTGAGCCAGTGCCGGATTATCGTAGTAGCAAAAGTAGCTATATATGCTACGGGCCCCGCACTTTCAAGAGCCCCGCACTAAATGCTTTCAAGCTATCAATTCCGGTTCAGTGATTCTACACTTGCTCTATCACTATAGTACTATACCGCCTTCGACTTTTATGAACGACTGGGTGTTTAAGGTTAGCGATTTGTCGTATTATCTGGCTGTATAGCAAATGAAAAATACAATTACTTTACTGTGCAAGTAAAAAATTTGTGTTTTCATATTTATGTTTTTTTTAATTTAGGGCACCTTTATAACATATGCTACAGGCCCCACACTAGCTTAATCCGGCACTGAGCTGAGGCACGTTCCCTGCTCCGCGTCTCTCTCTGTGCACGCAGCACCTTTGACCCCGACAGTAAACAGGCAGCGAGTGAATCCACGCTTGCCAAACTGGCTTGGGTACCATAGTGGCTATTTTTAGCATGGCCCCTCTCCTCCATGCGTTTTCAGCCTTGATCATGAAGAACGGGGTAACCTCAGTATCTTACATGCACGGTACTTAAAAACGGTATTTTTTGTAAACCCAGTAAACATGCAACATTGGCCCCACGTTCCATGTTTCCTGGGAATCCAATTGCTGGATGTTAACCTCCCCTACGCCATGCAGGTCGTGGTGGATGGGTGGTTATATGACCATACTTCACCTCGCAGTGCGGGTTGGTGAAGGTGAGGTTTTTGCCGTACCACCCTCTGTTGGCCACAACTTAGCCCCTGGGCAGCCTATAGCAACCTGTTTCATGAGTGGTAGTCGTCCATCCATGCACTATCCAGGGTGACTTCTGCTTAGCTCGCAATAACCTGACACGATTGGGGGGGGCATGCTGAGTGGTTCGGTAATCAGCAAGAATCAAGGGTGCATTCAATCGGGCTCACGGCGTTTCTCTCTAGTTGAGCCATGGTGGTCTCTCAATATTGCCATTTCAGTGGTCGAATCTAATCGGGTATAAAGGTCTCGTTTCGGGAAGGTTATTGTAATGAAGAAATGAATTAAGGCGTGTTGTGTTTTCGCGCAGGAAGAAAAATGTTTGCAATAAATTCTGGTTTGCTAAGTTCTACGTGGATGGGTGACTGAGTATGGTCAGCAGTGTGTGGGATTAAGTTGTTCTAAACACTTTTGCCACGATTGAGAGATCATCTCGCGTAGATCTTAAATTATCATCAATAACATTGCGGGGTGGGGAGCCGTGGCACAGTGGTTAGCACACTGCACTATTGAACCCGGCGATCTGGGTTTTATTCCCGACCTTCGCTAACATGAATGGTCAACTGCGATGTCCAAACTGGTTCTGCACCCACCCCCACCCCCACCCATCACTAACATTGACCAGCGTGGTGAAGTATAGACAAACGATCCCGATGACCGTGACAGCGTGGGGAGGCCTTCATCCAGCAGTGGATTGACAAAAGGTTGTACATTCATTTATTTTAAACATCGCATATTTATCTAAAGTATAGGTCTAAATTATAGTAAATACGCTGATAAGCTGTCAGTTTAATCACCTGTAACTTTTAACAAAAGTTTTAGCCATACTCGAATAAGTGTTAAGTGTGTCTGTTACAGTCTCTTGTGTGTCTCTCTCGTCGTAATGGGATCACTCCCTTGGGTATAAAACGTAACCCTAAATAATACGAGAGTTTTCATGCTAAGCAGATAGCAGCATTCAACTCCTTTGGGAAGCCCTGAGCCACAATTATGAAAATTCCACATTCCCATGACTGACGTGAGTTTCTTCATAGAGCAACCACTATTAATCAGATATCGCGTAAATGACAGCGTGACGTCTGAAAAATAACGTTAATCTGATACTGTAATTGTTAACACATGTTCATTCGTTTCTCAATCCACTTGTCCTGGTGAAGGTCGCGGTGGCAGCATGTTGCGTAAGGTGGTCCAGACCTCCCTTTCTCTGGCGACAGACTCTAGCTTTTCCTGGGGAATTCCCAGGCGTTCCCAGGCCAGTTGAGCAACATAGTCCCGCCAGCACGTCCTGGGTGGGCCCCTAGGTCTTCGCCGAGTTGGGACGTGCCCAGTAGAGTTCAAAGGGGAGTCTGTAAAATATGTGAAATATGTGAAATATGTAAAACTAGCAGGAAGTACCCGGCGTTCCCCGGGTCTTAAAAATATTTCAAAACGACTCTTAAAAATCTAACAGCAGTGCGTACTGACTGTGGTGGTACCTGCTATGATTACAGAAGTGCATACTGTGGTGGTACCTGCTATGATTACAGCAGTGCATGCTGTGGTGGTACCTGCTTTCACTGCAGCAATGCATACTGTGGTGGTAGCTGCTATGATTACAGCAGTGCAAAACGACTGTGGTGGTACCTGCTATGATTACAGCAGTGCTATGATTACAGCAGTGCATACTGACTGCGGTGGTACCTGCTATGATTACAGCAGTGCATACCGACTGTGGTGGTACCTGCTATCACTACAGTAGTACATGCTGACTCTATAGCAGTATTTATCGACTCTATAGCACAAAGTACTCACCTGACAGAGTGGCGTGGTGAGGCTTAGTTCCATGCAGAGCCTCCGGCCTCGCCTAGATTGACGGCATATAGTGGTAGCATCTACCGACTGTTTAGTAATAATAACTGCACGCATCGGGGTGGGGGGACATGAGACAGTGAAGAATTTACCTGAGTGTTTAGTGTATTTTTATAGCGCGAAAGAAAATCTCCCCCTCATTCCCACCGAAGGCGTGCGACTTGGCATGGGCCGTCCTCCCCATCAAAGGTGCGTGAGTTGGTATGGTCGTGCACTGGTCATAAATAAGTAATTAAGAAGAAAGCGCACAGAAATCGCACTAAATCGCAAATGAAACTAATTTTAAGTTGACGGATGTGAAAAAGGAATAGCGCTTGCTCACGGCGGGGCTTACAGCGTGGTACCTGGCTATTTTTTAACGTAAAACCCCACCGTTGGAGAGCCAAGCGCGTGACCACACACAAACCACGCCACAAACAAACCCCTTACAAACACACACCCCGCCACAAACCCACACACAACTTTTGACTTTATATATATAGATGTGAAATATGTAAAATATGTGAAAATTCTGAAGGGTTCAAAACTTTTTACCGACACCGTATGTATATATATAGTAAATATATGCATATGCATAGATAAATGTACACATGCATCAATATAAATATGCAGCTACATACATGCACCTGTGCTCTTTTTACCAACAATTGACTGCAATGCAGAGTTATCCAAACGACTGCCATATAATAACCTTAATGAGTCCATCGTGGGTCCAGTTAATCCCGAATACATTCGTTGTTTATACACCGTATCCTAGGTCGCCGTACAAATACACCGTCAAACATTCCTTATCCATCCTCCTGTCACTCGCTCATCCTATTAACCACAGCGAATATCACTCCGCAAAACACCATTGATGTTGATATTGTTATCAGATTTCTACTTTGCTTAGATTATATCTATACTTCTGAGTGCATATTTATTTTTAGCACTTTGAAATACTTCAATATGGTAGTCGTCTCCCTGAAGTAGCAGTGACCTCGACCATGGCATCCGAGCGTTTGTGCAAATAAGAGGAGAGGCAGAGACGCGGCCGTTAGTTCTTCCCCTTTGTACGCGCGGGTAATGAAGGATACCGCGCAGATCACGAGAAAAAAATTGTGGTAATAACGACAGATAAAACTGGCCTACAATTTTTTAGACGTCGTCTGCTTCGGAGATTAAATGTGCTGTTTATTATGTATTTTGACGTGCTGAATTCAAATATGACAATTAAAACAACTGATTGGCTACTGTTCCCAAGCTATTTAAGTTTTTACATGTTACGTCTATGTATATTGTGTAGATAGAGTTTTACTCATAAATTGTAAACCTAGGTCTTTTCATGTGCTATGGTTGCTTTACATGACAACATGTCACCTGTCCTGTTCATGTAACACTTAAAAAATCAGCAAAAGGGTTATATAAATAAAATGTATAATGAAACAAAAGGCAAAAACTATTATGTATATATAAGTACATAGTTTAGTCCTTAGTGTCTACATGGCGCTTCTTGGCTTGTCTCTTGTATTCATTAAATGGAGCATCTCTTGTCACTGTCCAGCAATAGTATGCAAGCATTAATGGGCTCCATTTTCCCTGATAGTGTTTCTCCATTGTTGCAATGTCCCGGTGAAATCGCTCGCCATGCTCGTCACTCACTGCTCCGCAGTTCGGTATGGGAAAACATCGAGATGAGAGTGTAAAAAATGTATCTTTAGTGACTTGTTGCAACCAAGGCTTTTGTATGCCTTGAGGAGGTTTTCCACCAACTCATTGTAGTTGTCTGCCTTGTTGTTTCCAAAAAAATGTGTTGCCACTAACTGGAAGGCTTTCCATGTCATCCTTTCCTTGCCACGCAGTGCACTGTCAAATGCATCATCTCGAAGAAGTTCACGAATCTGAGGACCAACAAAGACACCTTCTTTTATCTTAGCTTCATATAACCTTGGAAATTTTACACGGAGGTACTTGAAAGCTGCTTGTGTTTTGTCCATGGCTTTGACAAAGTTCTTCATCAGACCCAGCTTGATGTGTAAAGGTGGTAACAAAATATTCCTTGATTTAACAAGTGGTGGATGCTGAACACTGTTCCTCCCAGGCTCCAATGACTGTCGGAGGGGCCAATTTATCTTGATATAGTGGGAATCTCTCGTTCAACTGTCCCATTCGCAGATAAAACAGCAGTACTTTGTGTATGCAGTCTGCAGACCAAGGAAGAGGGCAAAAACCTGCCACTGATGTTGATCATAGTTCATGCACCTCAAAAGTTGTTTCATGATGTCATAGTTTCCTTAATATGGACTGCGTGATGAACTGGAATTGATGGCAAAACATTTCATTATGTAGCAAAACAGCTTTAAGACGCATCTTCGATTAATCAATGAACAGTCTCCACTCATCTGGATCTTGAACGATGTTGAGGGCTGCCATCACAAATCGATGTTGTTGCATTCTCACAAGATCACCTTCCATGAAGAAGAATGGGACAAGTTCCTTTTGACAGTCACAGAACATGGAAACCTTAACATCACCTGCCAGGAGATTCCACTGCTGCAGTCTGGAGCCCAACAATTCTGCCTTACTCTTCGGTAGTTCCAAATCCCTGACAAGGTCTTTCAGTTCACCCTATGTTATGAGGTGTGGTTCAAAGAAGGAGGATGGGAGAAAATATTGGTCATGTGACCTTGATGGTTCAGGAGCAGAAGTTTAATTCTCTTGCACAGTCCACTTATTCTTCTTTCATACACCTTTCCCAACTGGAGGCACCATGCAGAAGTAACAATTGCTCATATGATCTGTTGGCTCTCTCCAAATCTTTGGCACTGCAAAAGGCATAGCTTTCCTTTTCCTGTTCAACCACTGGCGAATATTTGTTGTACAGGTGTTGCACAACCACCTAGGGTCTTATTGTGGACAGCGGTTATGTTCACCTGTCTGCCACCCAGGAGTGGATTGTCACGAAAAACCACCCGCTGCTGCCGTGAAAGTTGCCCTCCCTAATGCTGAATACTGCGGGGGCTTCGACAGCTGGGCACACTCGCAGGAAAGAAGAGAGGTGACCGTCTGAGGGCTGTGAAGTTGTCATTGGAACGTTTTATTTAATCTGTTCAAGATCTGGGGGAAGACTTAATACATACCCTGGATGGTTGCTCCGTAGTTGTTACCCGTCGGCATTCGTATTTGAAGAAATCCGTGATACCGGTATTATCAGATTGTTATAGGATTGTGTTGTTTGTTGTTGCTGTTGTTATGATGGTGATTTGGTTTGCTATAATTTGCTGGTGATATTTTCACTCCCCCGGGGAAGTAGCAAACTTGTCACCATTAAAAATAAACGCCATTATTTTGCAGTTATACTGGCAGTGATCCTTGTTATATTCTGAAAATGGTCATTGGATGTGTCGCGTGAAACAGGGGTCCCACCATAAACTAAACCACAGCGGTGCGTGTACTGAGAGCTAGGGTTGGCTATGGACCGAAAACCCGCAAAAGCTCATGTCGCAAAAGGACGCACGGTTACACCCACCACCAGTGACAATTATCCGAACCACTCCTAGGCCTTCCAAGGTCGACTCAGCCTCAACTAAGTACCTGGTGCAGTGTGTGACTATTGCCACTGGGGAGACAAAGGTAGGCCAGGCGTGCTGCTGGCCACCCACCCTCTAGTGTGCCATGCTGGCCTTCATTAGGTGCTACTCGCTAACAGCACTTACCCCAACAGTCTATTAAGGCCTATACGGGGGATCTTTGTCTTTGTGTGCGCGTGTGAAAGTCGTTGTGTGTGTATGTTTTAGGAACAAACCCCTTTCGTAAATCGGGGACTGCTCAAATCCTCGCGGAAGTTCTGCGGGTTCCTGCTGGGAGTTAATAAGATGATACGCTAAGAGATATTTTTTCCTGTAACACTCTGCCCATCTGGTTGGCTGGTTGGTTGCTAACGTCACGCAATGCAACCAGTCAGCGTGTGCGACGGGACTCGTTAACATAATTTTACTCAGCACTATCCCTTATGCAGGGTGGCTGCTGGCTGAGCGATACGGCACGTAGTATCCATGACCTGTCAACGTGACACAAACTTCCGATAATAAAATGAAGGTGAGACGCCCTGTCCATATAATAATTAATAATCTTACGAACGGGTTCTGTTCCTGAGGCTCGATCATTAGTCCAAATGATCGTAAGTCGAAACACTAATTGGACGAAAATACCACTTACAACAATACGTGCAATTATAAGACCGCTCTGCTGCTCATACAATCCTAGCAGAAGCTCCGCGGGCGGTCCTGCTGATAGATAACAAGACGCGCATTGTATTGAGCACTTGGGAATAGGGACGATGGGATGACTTCGACGTGGTGCGGTGCGAGGGAAGAAGCAGAACGAGAAGCGCTGCGAGTCGCAGTGCGGGGAGCAAACACGGCACAGGCCGAGCCCTCGACACGCGAGGAGGAACCGACGGGTGGAATTCGCGAGATCGGGCATCGCGGTAGTAGCGAGAGAAGAGTGACGAGGAGGCGAGAGAGTGACTTTGAGTGAATCGATGAGACTGGATTCATCAACTAACCCGGCTGCTGCTGTACATTGAACTCTATCGCGTGTAGCGAGGTGCGAGCTGCGGTGCTCCACGCTGGATGCGCCTTGCCACGCTCATTCCACTATGTAGCACTATTATTGTTCCTGGGTATTAAGTGTTATTTTTAAATTGCTTATGCCTAAAACGTATAGAAAATGGCTATTATTCCCCACAAACTTAGATTTTGTGACCAGGACTTTATGTGAACGAAAGATATAAATGCACACGTTTTCTCATTGAAAATAGGTCAACTTCAAAATATCACTGTCCTGGTCACAAAAGCAAAGTATGTGGAGAATAATAGCCATTTTATGTACTTTTGAGGCATAAGCAATTAGGAAATAACACTTACTACCCAGGAATAGTTTGTTTTCTTTCTTACACCGTGTTCTCATTGCTGCGGCAGTGCACACAGAGGCGGCGTTGCTCGAGTTCCGCGCGTGACTCTGGGTCCCCGTGTGGCCGCACCGCGCCTGCAACAACGAAAGCTCGCGGTTTCGCATTCCATTACTTTCGGCTTTCGGGTGAGGCTGGGATTTCCTATGAGCGCATCGCGAAGCTCCGCTGCTGGCTATAGTCGTCATCGTGCCACCTGGTGTCACCTGTAGGTGTTGCTGGCACCCGTCCAGCACCACCGGACTTTTGCCACCCGCCCCATGCACCACCCACACGCGCATCCAGCAGCCGCCTGCACCACCCGCCGTGTCCGTCTCGTACCCATCCATCTCTCACTCACAACGTCTGACGTCCCCTCTCGACCCATGATCTAATGAGTAGGATGATATTATTACGTACGACATGGATCAGAAATTATACACCGTGACGACATAAGTTTACATAGGGACACACAGAGACAAAACCCCAAGGTTATCGAGAACACCAGAGTGTGCTGTTAACAGCACCACACAGGTCGTCTTTGTCTTCCTACTTGTATTGTTTACACATCTGCGACCATGTTATCCGTGGTAGGGATTCGAACCCAGCGCCACCAGCACCCCGTGTACGCAGCCCCGCTGAGTCATGTCAAGTGACGTCAAGAGAGCACCGCCCCCGCTACACGGAGTATTAATACCCTGGTTGTGGCTCCGCTCACTGAGAGCGAGTAGCGTGGTCTTGTTGTGTGCCTGTACAGACGCGCGCTTGCGAGGTGCTGGTCAGCAGAGGCATTAGGGCAACGAATCGTGTTTTACGTTTTAGAGTGAACCTCCGACTCTGCCTGATATGGCCGCACAGCGTGCGGTAGCGGTAGTGGTGGTCATGGTGGTGGCGGTCGGCACGGTGACATCATTCAAAGCTGCATCTGGTAAGATGTTCCAACGCGTTACCATCCAACTACAAAGTCATTCTCGCTGCCAGCTCTCTATCCCTGCTCTGATTAAGAACCATTGTCCGAAACGGTAGCCGTAGGTTTGCCACCTGTACATTACTAGTGTGGACCGTACGTGTATTCATATGGAATGTCCGCCACTCCTCGGCAGTGGTTTGACTCTGAAAGGGCTTTGCGTTATTCGGCGCCGCAGTTCCCAGCGCACGTGTTGCGGGCTCCGCCTCGGACGTGCGGCGCAGCGCTGGCGCCCGTGCTCAGTGGAACTCACACGCGGCGCTGCTGGGACTCGGCCGACGCTCCCCACAGAGAACTCGGTCCCCTGTGGCCAGTCCCGCCTGTGGTAGTGCGTCTTGGTGTCTAAATCTTTAATTTTGTATGACTTTAGTATAAATACATGTTAATTTTGATTCATGTTGTTTTTTTCTGACTTTATGTGACTGAAAAGACACAAATTCGCCCGTTTTCTCATTGAAAATAGGTAAATTTCAAAATATCAATGTCCTGGTCACAAACGCAAAAATTTGTGGGGAATAATAACAATTTTCTGTACTTTTGAGGCAGAACCAATTAGGAAATAACACTACCCAGGAACAAAATTTGTTTGTTACATAGTGGAATCAAACCACTGGGCAAGAGACACCACATGTAACACGACATCGCCAAGGCCATAGGAAGGTGGAAAGTCCAAACGACGTAGACAGAGCACGTGTGTGAGCGCGAGGCTCTGTCGGGCAGTGGGAGCGATCAGGTCTCGGGTTCAGAGCAGGTGGCACAGCGGTTAGCGTGCACCCGAATGCGAGTCCCCGGTCAGGGTTACCATCGTTGGCAAGTTCCATGAGAACCGGCCCGGTGCTATTCCGCCTGCACCAGCCTGCACTCACCAGCGTGGTGAAGTATGGTCCAAACACCCCCTGCCGCGACTGATCTGGCGGGCGGAGGCCTTCATCCAGTGGTGGGTTGAGAGTGGCTGGAATATTTTATTATGAAATGGTTCCTTCGCTCGTGTTTACAAGTGCGCGTAGTCACTTTAAGATGTTTCTTGTTCATGTTTTGTTTGTTGCGGATGCACCCGATTCAAGAGCCGAATGGCTCACAGGGCTATACCTAATAAATAAACTGAAACATTGTGAATTAAAAAATGACATTTATGGGTACCCATTCAAGTGTGCCGTATTAATATTTATTCTGTACTCATATGTGGGTACCTATAGATTGAATTAGCTGAGGGCTGAGAGGTGGAGAGGTTTTCATTTTAATGGGACGAATG
This sequence comes from Lethenteron reissneri, assembly GCF_015708825.2. Classification (NCBI taxonomy): domain Eukaryota; kingdom Metazoa; phylum Chordata; class Hyperoartia; order Petromyzontiformes; family Petromyzontidae; genus Lethenteron; species Lethenteron reissneri. The sequence goes on along the minus strand of NC_083842.1, from coordinate 7,644,959 downwards.
AGATGGAAAAAACGAGGCACAGTGTTCATGAATCCACTGCGAGATCATTGTTTCATGAGGCGTTGTGGTTATCAGTCTAAACAATGAGCAAGTTTCTTAATGGGTGGACAACCGCAAATCGATGGACAGACAGCTTCTGTGCGGTGGGGTAAAGTGTGAGTAAGCCCATCTTCTTCCAAGACGTCTGGCCAACGTGGAAGAGTAGGACCAAAAGCCCACGAGAGGGAGCGCTGTGGACCTCCCTGGATTGGGGGACCTTCCGCCAGCAGCGGCGAGAGCTGGCGACTGCCGGGCTTGCACCTTTACCCTTCACATCGCTCTAGTCTACTAACATGGATCTCGCACAACAACACAAACGAGAGAAGAAGAGAACTCGAATGAGCCGTGGCGCGGTACTGAATCCCAGTGGGCGATGGGGCGGGTGGGAGAGAGAGAGAGGGGTGGGTGGTGTTGGGCGAGCGATTGCCCGAATCCGTCTGTTCCCCCGGGCGGAGCGAGGGGGTTTTCCCCGCCGCGTTAACCCGGCACGCGCCCCTCGTGCGGGCAGCGCGCCCGTGGTTCCACGGCGCGCGTCTCGCGGTCCACCCCCTCTGCGCAACGCCTGCAGCCATCTCCAATAGAGGTACTGCCACAGCAACGTAGCCCTGATAGTCAATGAGGTGGGAGCGAGCGGTGGCAGAGTGCACTATTAAACTCTGAACCTGGCCCCTCGTAGCCACGTGCTCGATCCCTGACCTCGAGTTTAATTCCCACCCACGGCTTGCACCAGTGGCACCGACTGAACATCACAACGTGGAGGAGGTCTTCATCACAGCAGAAGCTTGACACAGAACCATGGTAGCCACGGGTAGTGAATGCTCATGTAGGGATCTTTCTCAATCGATCCACTGCTGGATGAAGGCCTGCGCCAGCTGAGTCGGTCATGGGTTCTCATCATCCTCCCAGGTGGTGTCCACGTACGATGTGTTGTTACCGTGAGAGCGACTGGCTTCAACGCTACCGCTCGATGCGCGTTGTTGCTGCGTGTGCCGTGCGTCTTACGCAATCTGTGCCCTGCTGCCCTCGTCTTGCAGAGCCCTCGGACGAAGAGATCGTGAACAAATGTGGCTTTTCTCTCCAGGCGATCCACGGTGAGTGAGTACCGGCCTATTGAGAGTGAGTGCTGGCTCCTGTGAGTACCGGCCTATTAAGAGTGAGTACTGGCTCCTGTGAGTGAGTACCGGCCTACTGAGAGTGAGTACTGGTTCTTGTGAGTGAGTAATGGCCTATTGAGAGTGAGTGCTGGCTCCTGTGAGTGAGTACCGGCCTATTGTGAGTGAGTGCTGGCTCCTGCAAGTGAGTATCGGCCTATTGAGAGTGAGTACTGGTTCCTGTGAGTACCACCTCTTGAGAGTGATGGTGCATGCTCCGTGTCACCCAGGGCATGTGCACAGTGCATGTGGTGGCAGTGGCGTTGTGTGTGTACACGTTGATGTGTATACAGTGGGGAGCGGTAACGTCGTAGTGAGCGCATTGTACCACCAACCTGGCTACCTAAGTTAGATTGTCGCTCATGGCCATGAACAGTGGCAAATATTTGAACTGGTCCTGGGCCTCCCCTAGGTCGACTCATCCATACAAATAAGTCCACACACAAACACGGGGGTATTTAATGCATCGTAAAGGCATGATACGGTGTTCAATTAAGAGGACACAACAGAGTTTTTTCTGCGTTTACCGTTTACGCTAATGTGTGTGTACATACACACATGCTGACACACACAGACACAAACACACATACACACAGACACACACATATATAATAGTCCAGATATGTCCCTTCTGTGACTGTGATTAACGCCCCCGGATTGGTTGAAGTGCATCACGTGACCGCGAGCAAGCAGCCAACCGGAGGTGCGCCCCTCCAATAGGCTGTGGTTGTGCAGGGGCACAACCACAGATAATGACAAAGGCAACTTAACAAAATCTTAAAAATACACGAAGCTTGTAGAGGTGCTTGCTGGGACTTGCACTGAGACAGAGGGGCCATCTGGAAACATTGCACTGCCTGTTAACAACGTTACGTCGGTTTATGATGGGGTCGCTAGGCAACAGACTTGACAGATCCCTTTCTTCTCATGAGACCTACAGATAGTGAACGGCGTGAAGGAGGTCCACACGGGTAAACGTGTCTCGGGTACTGAACTCACAGGGTTCGAGATTTCTGCCTCGAACCGTGGAGAATCGCCACGTGCACAACCCGTGAAAGCCACTGCAGAGAGGAAGTTGGAGTTCCATGCAATCCAAGAATTAGAACTTCCTCTGTTCGGTCGCTCCCGCAGCCACGAAAGTTGTCTCATTGTCACGTTCCATCAGAGAGCAGCGCTCAACAAATAAAACAAAAACACGAAGCCACAAGGGACATTCAAAACTTGTCAGCTTATTTAAATATTTAGATAGTCCATTACCGGGCTGCCGCGCTGGGAGATCGAACTTAACGGGCGACCTCTGGACTGCAGGGTCCATGGGACCGATTATTGTGGGAAGCTCGCGACGGTGGCGAAGGCCCCGTGCCGATCGCCGCGGCAGCACCGCTGGCCCCTCGCTCCGTGCGCTGCACGCTGCCGGCCTCACTCTAAGCCGGGCGGCTCTCAGCTCCCCGGGCCGCACCGGCCCCTGGCGCCGGCTCTCGTTCCACCGTCAATCACGCGCGGCCTTTGAACTAATGGAACAAACTGCATGGAGCAGCGTAGACTAAACGTCACAAATCTGGCTCAGTAATTCACGGCGTGGTGAAGTAGTGTGTCGTGACGCGTGTGTATGTTGTGACGCGAGTGTATATGTCTTAACGTGTGTGTGTGCATGTGTCTTTGCCTGGCACAAGCGTCGTGGTGACGTCACCGCCACTTTGTGGCGAATGGCGGTTGTTGTTGTTGCACATGCAGCGGTTAATGCGTTACACTATGAACCCGGCGAATCGAGTTTGATTTCTGTTCACGGCCACCAACAGTGACGAATATTTTAACCGGTCATGGGCCTTCCCTAGGTCGACTCAGCCTCAAACGAGTACCTGGTACGGTGTGTAAACATCGCCACTATGGAGACATTAGTGGCCAGGCTTGGTGCTAACTTCCCACAAAAGTCTGCTTTTGCTATAAGGGAGATATTTGTCTTTGCACCACGAACCTGGCAGCCCGAATTTGATTCTGAGCCATGGCTAAGATGAGTGGCGAGCGATATCCGCACCAGTCTTGGACCTCCCCAAGGTCGACTCGGGCTTAAATGAGTACTCGCTGCGGCGTGCGATCAGCGCTGGACAGCAAATGTGGCCGGGTGTGGAGGGAGCCACCCCACTTTGTGTGCCGTGCCGGCCTTCGTCGGAGATCACGAACGTAGCCACCCCACTTTGTGTGCCGTGCCGGCCTTCATCAGATCTCACGAACGGCACTCTCTCCAACAGCCTGTTAAGGCTACATCGGGGCCCTTTGTCTTTGTACTTCTCTGTGTCTTTGTGTGACTGTGTACGCATTTGTGTGTACATGCCTGTGTTGCACCTGTGTTGTTGTAATATCCTAGCATACAGAGAAGTCGTTTTGGTGGTTTCAAAATATATAATTGTCCGCTCAGGAAGTGGATTGGTACTTCTGCTGTAATTCACAGAAGTTGAATCTGAATCTTAATTCCGCTTCTGCGACATGTCGTCAATGTGGTGGCCAAACATCCCCTGTTGAGTATCCCCTCTGATCCCGTCACGTGCTGGCTGCATCGGCCAAATGGTCGTGTGGATTTCCCCAAGTCCTCCAGTTTTCCCTCCACATTTATAAACATGCGTTTAGAGTATTTGCCTGATGTATATTTACACGTGATAAGTCACTTTGCTGAGCTATCATTTGTGGCCAGGTCGCTTCTGAAAAGAGCTATACAGCTCAGTGGGCCTTGGCTGGTAAAGTAAAGAAAATAAATGAATGAGTGACGTGGGCGTAGCGCTCTGGCGGGGCGCTGCGAGGCAGACGGCTCTCACGGAGCGGTGGGGACGCCGAGAGCCTCGCAGTGGCAGGTGGCGTAATTTACCTGACTCAGGAAATGAGCACGCTCATTCGTGTTACAATGCGTGATACACAAAATATAATACAAAGTGTCATCTACGTATCCGGGAAACTGCATTGATTTGTGAAGCAGTCTCGCCGTAAGACGCAGGGGCAGGCTGGCAGCGTGGCTGCGCTGAATGGGCAGTCGGGGAGCGGCGAATCTCCTCTCTCCCTCCCCCCGGTGGTTCAATACATTGACGCGAATCAGGGCCGTGATTACATTCAAGCATCGATTGTCTATTTTTAACACTGTGGTGAATTTATCGGCACAATGAGTCGTATGGTCCTATTTACACAGCAGTTTTGTACAAGTTGAGACGAAAAGCAAACCGATCCCTAATCACGTGATCGATGTGCGAACCGCGGGAAATCAGGGGAATCGATATCAGTTTCTACCCCCCCCCCCCCACCACGTCCATTGCTAACCTCTCCATCCCGATGCATCTCTTCTCTGCTTCAGAATGCAAATACACGAAGTGCCTCGAAGCCTCACAAGTTTGCCAGATGAGGACCGGACAGGAAAGCACCGATTCAGGTGAGGGAGACTCTGAGTGGTACCAGGCCAGGTGCACGTGGCCTGCATCTTGCGCGGGAGATGCACGGTGACACGAGGGCCCAACCATCCCTCACCCCACATATGGCGAAGCACATCGATCCCGGATCCTTCTGCACTCATCGCTGGCCACCTCTCCCCTTTCGTCTCACTATCTCACTACCGCATTCTCCACGATCTCTGCTATCTCTCCCTCTCTTATCACTCCCCTCCCCTCCACGCTGTCTCCTACCTTTCCCCTCTGATCTCACTCTACTCCCCCTCCACACTCTCTCCTACCTCTCACCTCACTCTACTGCCCTCTCTGTACTCTCCACTCGGCTACCAAGGCTTTCTATCGAAGCCTCCCAGTCAACCTTCCCTCCGTGGGAGGTCCATCAGCTCGCTGCCCTTGAGAGCCACGTGTGGCCGATGCCTCGGCTGGAACCCAGGGGGCGAGTCGGCTGTGCCGGCTCCGCGCTCTGATCTCCGAGCCAGCAGCCGTACGAGTTCGCTCTTCGCAATGGTGATGGGGGGAGGGAGGCTTTGGGGGGGCAGTCACAGCCCCTGGGCGCGGCACAAAGTGGCTCGGTTCCATCAAGAGCTCTAAGAGAGTCCACTTATCAAATTGAAACATTTGCAAACTTTAATTAAAAGAGGAACAAGTCAACCCTTCCAGGCATCTGTTACGAAAGTTAACTTCTCTGCTGAGTGAAAGCGTGTCCCTATTTTAGGCACATGTTTACATGAAGTGGAATCACTGCTTGTGCAATGTTATCCAATGCTCATGGTTTCCAAACGAACTTTGAAACAGGGTCAACCCCCACCACCTGCCACTGGACACCACGCAGCCAAAATGCATCCTGCCACCAACCACCAACAGCTGTGAACAGGCCACAGGACCTGGGTAGTCTGTTGTATTCAATGGTTCCACGCTTGCGGTAAAGCAACCATCAGTTTCTTATTTAGTTCTACACAACTTTCTGTTTAACGCCTTAAACCACTCGTGTCTCATCAAAACGTAAATTTAAAAGGTAGGTTTCTGAAATACTTGCGATCCCATATTTGTCTGTGGGTGAAGTCACATTTGGAATTTTTATGCCAAAATTATTGTCATGAACCCTGCACCACCCGACGTGATTATCACCTTTACAAATATCATATTTGCACGTGTCCAATATATGTATCACATTCTTCTCGCTCGCTCCCTGTGCTGCAGAGTGTCAGATGCGACTCTGTATGGAGGTCAAGTCGAAGTGCGAGGCGCCACTCAACAAGAACCTCTCGGGTGCTGAAGGTGAGAGACGGACGGCTCTGAATCGAAAAGTCGACTTCTGGTTTTCAAGTCCAGGGGACTCAGCCATTGTACAACGGCAGCAGCAGCTGATACACAGGGTCGATTATAATTGAATTTCATCGTGCCCCTGCATTGGAACAATTCAAGGATTTGCTTGGGGAGGGGGTGGGGGTTGGAATTGAATCTAAAAATAAAGCCGCCCACGACAGTAGTTGCCATGTTGTGATTACTCATGCCCGCAGTTAGAGAGCGGTGATGCATCTGAGAGGCTCTCACGTGGCCATGTGATGGACACAGTCCCTCGTGTTAAAGCGCTCGTGAACTGTGCCCCAGGACTCACCCCGTCAGCACCTCGCCTGGGCCATAGTGCGTGTGTGCCGTGCGCTGCATTTCTAGCGCTGTGCAGCGTGCACACTCAGCTCTCTCGGCAGGTGCTGGGAGCAAACGGGCTAAACCCTATTTGGAAATGATGCTATGAGTAGGTAAAGAATTCTAGAGTGACACATTAAACTAAAATGCATGCTCAGTAGGCATTTGTTGGGCAGAATTCAATGTGTTCATTGCACAGTAGCAGTGCATGTTCCCTGCTATGACTAACGGATCGGAGACCTGAACAATGACACAGGAAATTGAACACAATTCTGAAAAGTGTGAAACAGAAGTGCATCGCAAGACACGTACTAATCATTACACAGATAGACAAGAAGAGAAACACGTGGATTGGAGAATGCACGCGCGTTAGAGAGAGAATACACGCGAGTTAGAGGGACCGTCTGCATGCTGTGCACTGCCTGTTCCGAGTGTGCATGCACTGTGTCACCCCAATAAACCCGTAACACCTGGGTATCTTCCCCCAATGCATCCTTTTACCCACGTTTATCCACAATTAACTTTGCAAACTGATGGATTTATTTTTGCGGATAGTCGCAAATAATACTTTTATCCAACAGTGTCTTCAACATAATTGCAGATAAAACATATCACTGCGTACACACGATGTAATAATCACTCGTGACTGTCACAGTGCTACATGGCTGTCTCTGTCACAACAAGACACAAAGTTAGCCCGTCCAGCCATACAGACCGTGGGGGAGAGTGCTGTTAATGAGCACCTATTAAGGACGGCAAGACACGCGAGGGGGAGGTGTGGTCACGCTACCCCGAGTAGCCTCCTCCATGTTGGTATTTATTCACTGCACGGGGTAATACTGAGTCAACCTACTGCCTCCCAAAGGCGCTGGGGGTGGGGTGGGATTCTCACCTGTAGCTGGATTGCTCAAGACCATGATGGCTCCATCTCAGTGTAAGCCACCAACCCCACCTCCAAGTTGCTTGATCCCACGTGGAGCGAAATGTCGGACGTGATGCTGAAAACTCGCGGCACAACAACGCAAAAACACATCAGAGAGCAACGTAATTACTCATTTACTTTCACTCCTAGATCTCTTAGAAAGAACAGAGCCACATAATATCGCATTGTGACGTCTGGAATTGGCTGCACAGCCCTTTGCCCTTTACCCATCAAATTACAATTTTACACGACCACGAGAGGGCGCTGTCTCCAGCTCTATGGACGAGAGAGTGCTTCAGTCCCCTAACTTGATGCTTAATTGGTCTGAGAGCTTGGGCCTCTTATCAATTGACGAGCAAAAGGCTGGACCAATAGAAGACACGACGTGCATCATAACGATCAAAGTGTATCTGCGGCTTATGTAAAATGTGTGGTGTCGTTTCCAGAGGTGTGGACTCGAGTCATGTGACTTGGACTCGAGTCAGACTCGAGTCATGAATTTGATGACTTCAGACTCGACTTGGACTTGCATAACAATGACTTTGTCCCACCTCTGAGGTGTGGACTCGAGTCATGTGACTTGGACTCGAGTCAGACTCGAGTCATGAATTTGATGACTTCAGACTCGACTTGGACTTGCATAACAATGACTTTGTCCCACCTCTGGTCGTTTCTGACACCGGTACGCAGTGGGGTAGTCACGCATGTGCACTGCACCCCGCACACGGCGGGAGCCTCTCAACGTTAACAATAAACATCGAAAACAATAAACATCGCACTCCCAGCGCATCAACGTTGCTGCCTCGCTGTCAGCGGCGTCTCCACGCTGCCCTGCGACGTCCCCGTCTCGTGCTGTGTGGCACTGTGCCGCGTCTACTGCAGCAGGGGATGGTGCAGTGCAGAATTGTCTCGGAGCTGTTGGTGGTTCCCATGGTGTTTTTGTACCTTTCTCTTGCATTGCTTGTTCATGGAGTTGTCATATAGACGACGACATAATGAACAACACGGCCTGTGAATGATGATCTCCAATGGGTCTACAGGGGCACCCCACTGTGAATGGGCGACAATGGATCTACAGGGACACCCCACTGTGAATGAGCTACAATGGGTCTACAGGGGCACCCCACTGTGAATGAGCTACACTGGGTCTACAGGGACACCCCACTGTGAATGAGATACAATGGGTCTACAGGGGCACCCCACTGTGAATGAGCTACAATGGGTCTACAGGGGCACCCCACTGTGAATGAGCTACAATGGGTCTACAGGGACACCCCACTGTGAATGAGCTACAATGGGTCTACAGGGGCATCACACTGCTGCTATTTCGAGGGCTCTGCGTGGGCGTTCAGATCGGGCGGCGCGCTCGGCTGAGGCGTCTGTAGCCCCGGGGGGTTTAGCGGCACTGCAGCTGCCCTCGCGCCGGGCGAGCGCGTGGCTCCGGCGGCGGTAACACGGTCGGCGCTCCCCGGCCCCCTCTGTGCTGCTCTCAGTGTGCGAGGGGGATGGCTTCGACCGCAGCGACCTGGACTGCCTCCTCCTGCACAGGACGTCGATGGCGGAGCTGACCGGTGAGCTGGGACCTCGGCAGCATCGGCACAGCGAGCACACACACCTGCACGTGTACACACTCACTCACACCTGTCCATATACACACACTCACACCTGTCCATGTACACTCACTCACACATGTCCATGTACACTCACTCACCCTGTCCATGTACACACACTCACTCACACTTGTTCATGTCCACTCACTCACACATGTCCATGTACACACAGTCACTCACACCTGTCCATGTACACACACTCTCACTCACTCACACCTGTGTACCTACACACCAGCCTATTCCATCTACCCAGGTAAACACACCTGTCCAGATACACATACACTTCCTCCTGTCTACCTGTCCACCCATATACCTGTCCACCTGCACATCTCCACCCCTGTTCATGAGTCCACCCTCCCCTGCCCACATGTTAACCCACACACCTGCCTAGCTGTCATGGACGCATACCTGCACAGCACAGACATGGCGACCCCACACGTAAGTACTTCAATGCATAAATTCACAAACATTACCCACACAGCACTGGTCTGTGAGGCTAGTGGGCGTGTGTGTTTGTGTGTATGCACATGGGGGGAGGTGTGGCGGCAGGGCGGTTAGCGCGCTGCGCTACTGATCCCGTGCGACCTGGGTTCGATTCGCGCTCACGGTCAACAGCAGTGACGATTATCTTAACCCTTTCCTGAGCCTCCCTTAGATCGACTCAGCCTCAAATGAGTACCTGCTATGGTGTGTAAACATCGGTGCTAGGGAGACAAAGGCGGCCAGCAGTGGTGCTGGCCACTCACCCTCTCGGGTGCCGTGCCGGCTTTCATCGGTGCTCGCTAACAGCACTTGCTCCTACAGTCTGTTAAAGCTATATGGGGGATCTTTGTTCTTTTATGAATGTGCGGGAGTGGCTGGCATAGTGGCTTGCGCACTCCACCATCAACCCAGTGAGATGGGGTCAACTCCTGAGCAGGGCTAACATCAGTGACAAGTCGTGTCTGCACTTGTCCTGGACCTCCTCTAGGTCCACTCAGCCTTACAATGGGTACCTATTACAGTGTGTAAAACATGATCACTGCGGAGACAAAGATCGCCGCGCACGATGCTGGCCACACCACCCCTCGGGGCGCTGTGCCCTTCTCCATAGCTGCCCAGTGGCAACAGCTGTCCTAACAGTCTGAGTGAACGCGCGCGATCTTTGTGGGTGTGCGCGTGTGCGAGCAGATTGCAAGGCTCAGGGCTACTTGAAGGTCAAGCGCGAGTGTTTCAACAAGGTGTGGTCGAACATCGTCCGCACTCAGGGTGAGTGCGGACGGTGCTGCTGGCGTCTCATCGTGCCCGCTCCCGTGGGCCGGGGCTGGCCCAGTGCGCTCCGTGTGCCAGCTGCCCGTGAGCGGCGCCCAGCGGCACCGCTCAGGGCTAACCTGGCGTGATCCTCGCTCCCTCGCAGGGGAGACGCCGCTGCCGTCCATAGCCACAGGCACAGCGCGTAGTCGTAGCCGTAGCGGTCATCGGCGCACCACCGCGATGTGAACTCTGCAGCCCGAGGTCCATTCAAAAGCCACGGCGAACGTCGGCGGCGAGTGGCATTTCAACCGGTCCTGGCACCTTCACGAATCTATAATGACCAGCATGGTGAAGTATGGTCAATCAACACCCATGACCGACACGGCGTGGGGAGGCCTTTGTCCACAAATTGACTGTAAATTGTTTGCATTCACCTCAGCTCCCCCTTAATTACAGAGCCTTCCACTGTGAATGTCACCAAATGATGCCCAGTAGTGCCTGAATTGTGTTTCCCATAAGATCAAATCGTTAACTCGCATAGCTACGTAGGAGTCGTCATTAGTACAGTCTTGAAGTTCATTATATAAAGTATTTCTTGGCCATTGTGAGATTCAACAAAAAGGGCCACTCCATCTGCTGCTGTGAAATGTAAAACACTACACGGGTTGCATCCCGATGCAGTAGCCCCTGTGAACACAACATGTGTGCTGCGTGGGCTCTGACGACACTTGCAAGGAACTGAGGGGATTTTGAACAATTCCCATACGGCCTGAAGCACCGCTCCCCATGTGGTTCAGGCAAATTGTCAGGCACCGTGCAGTAGAGCGGCACGCACTCCCGGTGTGTGTTCCACTGCCTAAGGAGATGCTCGTGTATCGTACTGCATCGCGTTGTGATAGCCTGAGCTGTGTGGTGTCAGTGTGAGGAGGGGAGCCCCACCGGACGTGGAAGTGGAGATGGGGTCACAGCGAGGTATGGGTGAGACCGGGGGTGCCTGGCTGTGTGGACGAGTGGTGGTGCAGTGGTTAGCGCACCGTGCTCTGCACCATGGTGACCAGAGATTGATGCTCGACCACGGTAGCAATCAGTGGGGAGTAAATTCTGAACCAGTCCTGGGCCTCCGTTGTGCAATGTGTAAACATTAGCACTCGGTAGCCACACGACCCACTCATGTGACACGTCAGTCTTAATAGGTGCTCACTAACAGCACTTGCCCCATGAGTGTGGTGGCGGCTGTACTAGCGGTGCGTGTCTTGTGTTTCACCCCTCCTCCCAATGCAGCTGAAGCCCTGCTGAAGCGGCCGCACGTCTCCGACGACCTTGTGGGTGAGTATCTCCCACCACAGCTGACCAACCATCACCCACCCATCCACACCTCTACTGTCATGTCTGCAGCGTGCCCCATCTGTTGGTGTTCCCATGCCATCTCAACTGCCCAGGCCCGACTTCCACCATCATAAACAACTTGGTAACTTGGTAAAGGCCACCACTGGCCAACTCGTTTACAGGAGCCAAGAGCACAGTTGACCACTAACAACCCCCGTGCTTCAGAGTCACGGACATTTATGTCTGTGAAATAGTGTATACGTATATTGCATTGTTGTTTTGAAATTAGCTAACATCCCAATGCAGGATTGTCCTAAAGAATAAGTGCCAGACTGAGCAAGGTTTACCTGGGTTGAATAATTGTCACTGTTATTCGAGAGCGCGCTGTCATTGCTGTGAGTGCCTCTGTGTGTGAGCGTTTTTCAGTCGCGTCTCTGTGCGTCCACTGTGCAGAATGCGCGCTCAACAGCTGCTTCAACAACACGGAGTGCTTCCACAACTACCACCACGAGCTCGCTCAGAACCCCGGTGAGCAGGGAGGGTCCTTCCTTCCCCCCGCTACCCCCCCCACCCATGCCTCCACAGCTCCCACTCCCCTCCACTCCCCCCTACGCCCCTGTGACCCGAGGCTGGGCCGTGTTGCGAGCGCCCTGGAGACTGAGAGCGCGATTCCCGTGTAGGGCAGGGAGACTGATTAGGGCTGTAGGTACACCGCGTCTATACATCGACTCATTCCGACTCTTAATGCTCACGATACATGCATCGACATGCTTGCATTAGAATTCGTGTTTTTATATTTATATATCTGTGTGTGGCTATCTCTCACTGGGTGCCGTGTGTGTGGTGTGTGGATATCTCTCACTGGGTGCCCTGTGTGTGTGTGGAAATATCTCACTGGGTGCCCTGTGTGTGTGTGGATATATCTCAATAATGGGTGCCCTGTGTGTGTGTGTGTGCCTCGTGTGTAGCGTCTCACCGGGTGTTCAACCTCACGCTGTGCGCGTTCGTCTCCACCGACTACCCACTCGGTGAGTCCCGCACCGTGAGCCCCTCGCGGGACACACGGACAACACCCAAGTAATTGTTTTTAAAACCTTAGCCACGTTCCTAAGCGCAGCACCCAGGCCAGGGTGAAAACCCGGGGTGAGTGGCTGAGCAGTGGCCGTGCCTCACCACGTGCTTACGCTGTCTCCTTTGTGGTGCCGTTGTCCCTCGGTGCAGAGTGCGACCACCGCAACTGCACCCTGGACATCGCCGCCTGCAAGCACCTGGACACGGCGAGCATGCCGGGTATGAGCGCGCACGCACACGCGGCCTGGAGCACACACAAGCACGAGTACACGCACACGCGGCCTGGAGCGTATGCAAGCACGAGTACACACAACATGCGCCGTCAATGCTCACGATTCGTCGAACAGGATCAATCCCTGTGCTCTCCGCACACACGTGGAAGCGTTCGCGTGGGAATTGTTGAAGTGTCATTATAGCCAAATTATGTGCGTATAGAGGTGGAGTGGTGGTGCAGTGGTTAGCGCACTGCGCGACGTAACCCGGCAAGTTCGATTTCCAGCCACGGCTAACATCGGTGACGAGCGGCATCTGACCCGGCACTGGGTTTCCCGTCAATTCAACCAGCAGTGGCCAGCGCGGTGAAGTATGGCTAAACAACCCCCGTGACCGACGGCGCAGGGGTCATTTCATCCAACAGTGGACGGACAAAGCGCCGTTCACTGCCATGGTCGATGTGACACTCCTCGCTTGCATGGAACGGTTTCCCCTGCAGTGGAGAGTGCAGGGCGAGTGTCGCTGCACGGCGCTGAGCGGGGACCGCGCGTGGGGGGGGGCTCACGCCGGGCCCTCCCTCTTTAAAACGACTCTGGCTGCGACGGTGGTGCGTTCGTGTGAATGCGTGTGTGTGTTGACACTCTCTGTGTGTGTATTAACACTCTGTGTGTGTGTGTGTGAATGTGCGTGTGTGTGTTGACACTCATGTTTGTATTTGTGTCTCTACCAGCTGGAGCTGTGGTTGCAGTGGTGGTGGTCGTTCTGGTGGTTCCGGTGGTACTGGTTCTGCTCATCCTCTACTTGCGAAGACGTGAGAACCAGCACTTCAGATGTATTCACACAAAAAACAAAGATTCCCCGTATAGCCTTAACAGACTGTTGGAGCAAGTGCTGTTAGCGAACAACTATGAAGGCTGGGACGGCACACGAAGGATGGGTGGGTGGCCAGCATCCACATCTTTGTCTCCATAGTGGTGATGTTTACACACCGCACCAGGTACTTCTTTGAGGCTTGAGTCGATCTAGGGGAGGCCGTCAGCAGGAATCGAATCTTGAGTCACCTGGTTTGTAGCGCAGACAGTTACACTACCAATCTGTCCTTTGTCACAAAGACACACCCACTCACAAACACGTGCATGTGCACACACTCACACACGTGCATGTGCACACACGGACAGGACAGGCTGTACTGCTCTGTGTGTCACATCTGCCAGCTTATGTGCATGTTATTTGTAGCGCACTGCATTCGCAATCCAAAAGTCGCCAGCAGTTGAAACGATGGTACAAGTTTCTTAAACCCCCCCCCACCTCTGTCCACTGAGCAGTGTCAATGGGTATGCCACAGTCGATCGGCAGGTCGCGTGTGATGGGGTAAAGTGTGCGTACTCCCACACCTTACAAGACGCATGATAGCTTTTGTTCGGCTAGATAGAGGGGACTAAACGGGCTAGCACCCTGTTAACTTTTGTTTAAGGGCGCTTTATACATTTTAATAATTTTTAGAGAAGCAATGGAACAGTGGCGGCTCCTGCAAAATCTCTCAGGGGGGGCAAATGTCTTGATGATTGATAAGGATAAGGTCCACCCATGCAATGGATAAATTAACAGCTTAAGCATGTAAAGGCAACTTCACTTCTTTAATATTAATGAAAAATAAAGTGACTCTTACAATACATCTTGTTTGTTTCTATACTCACTATTATTACAATCCACTCAGTTTCTTTTATTAAAGATTCCACTAGGTGGCGACAAATAATATTGTTGACTGAAACGTGCTTACGTATGATGACGTAAGCACGTTAGTGCGAGCCCTCCCGGAAGCCATAGAGAATGCATTGCAGCGCCCGCCGTTCGAAAAAAAACATCTTTGAATGTAAGTCTATGGGAACACTCGGGGCGATTCTCAGCCGGAGTGAAATCGCCCAAAAAGAGGCGGTACTCCACAGAACGTAGCATGACGCTGATTGGACTATATCCAGAGGCACAGTAACGGCTCGCGAAACTCTGGTTGAATGACATTGGTGGTGCGTCGCCCAATCGCCCTAATGAAGAAACCACCCCTGCAATGGAATGATGTGGCATGAAAGGAAAGGGAGCTGAGTGGACTTGTCAATGATTGGTACCAGCGGTATCAAGATCGGCCTCTATGGAGGAGGATCGTGAAGGATGTTACTGGGCAGTTGAATGTCGTCACCCTCCAGCAACAATGGAAGGCAGAGGAGCGACGCTCACAACAACGAGCGCAGAGTCAGGAGGCTAAAACACAGCAAGTTGGCACAGTAGAGGCACAGGTGGTTTGTCTGCCAGTCATCTCAGTCAACTCAAGGCACTTTCTGGATCTGTCCCCTGACCTCCTGCCAGGCGGGCGTTTGACACTTCACGTGGAATTAAAGTGCACATAGCCTGGCACATGCCCCGTGGTGACATTACCGCGAACTAGTGGCGAATGGTGATTGTTGTTGTTGGTGCTTGTCGTAGCTGTGGTGGTTACAGTTGTGGTGGGTTTGGCAGCAGTTGTGGTTGCAGTCGTTGTGTGGTAATGACTGTGGTGGTTGTGGTAGCGGTTGTGGTTGTTGTAGTTGCTGTGGTTGTGCTGCTGTGGTTGTGCTGCTGTGCGTCCGCTCCACTGAGTCACGCGCTGCCTCCTCCCCTGCCCTTGTCCCCAGGGAGGCGGGGAGCGAGCCAGGGGGGCTACAGCAGCACCAGCTGTGAGTGTGCGCTGCTCACCACAGCAGCAGCAGCGGGGGGGGGCACACAGAGGATGCGCAACGCGGAGATCAAGGAGAGCCAGAGATGGGGAGAACATCGCCCATCTCAGATTGACTGACAGAGCGGGCTCCGTAGCTATGGCGTGGACACAGGACAGCGGTCCCACGCCACAGCTCCAGCGCTTCCCAACCTGATTTGTGTGCTTCTTAGTTTTTGTTCCATCTTCATGTTCTTACGAGAGTAGCGCCGTCAGGTGGCTGTACGCGAGACTGCACGATGGATTTTAAATCCCGAGCAAATAAATGATATGTTCGACTCAATAACTACCTCCTGCTCAGCTCCAGTAACTCACATCCCTTGCAATAGAGATAATGAATTACAGCGCAAACTGATTTAACACACGCGTTTCACTTTGATAGGGCATAGTTAAAATCTTACTTCGTGCACATACACGTAGGCCACAGCTCAACAGTATAAAAAGACCAGGAGCATTATGCATTCATCGTGTAATTATTATGTTAACTTAACGTGGATCGTTTTTGTTTCCCATGTGATTGCGGTGTTATCACAGCGGCCTAGGTGCAGGGCTGTGGGGAGAGAAACTCGAGATCAAGGAGCTGCTGCTCTTCCTTCTCTCCTACGGATTCTACCCTGAAAGCAGCTCGGGACATTCGGTGCTTCCCCTGCACTTCCAGTGACAACATCACCGAGAAACATGGCTTCAGGAGCAACCTCACCAAGCACTGCACCTCCAGGAGCAACCTCACTGAGCTCCACACCTCCAGGAGCAACCTCACCGAGCACTGCACCTTCAGAAGCAAGCTCACCGAGCGCAGCACCTTCAGAAGCAACCTCACCGAGCACCACACCTCCAGGAGGAGGCTGGAGCTGGGATAAGTTCGTGTGGTGGTGATGTTTCTCTGAGTCACCATCCCAGCCACTCGCCTCGGCTGGCAGCTCGCTGTGCCTCCTCCCATTGCGGTTGATTGTTGGTGTTGTTTAAATTTAACTTATTTTCAAAATGTTGTTATCATTCAGTCTTTAGTTTTAGGCGTATGTTGTATTTATTGTCTTAAAATTTTACATTTTCATATTATTCGGTAAGCGTTCCCGAAATTTACTAATTTTTATTTTATAAGAAGTCCGAGTTAGAATGTTGCCATCCTCACACAACAGCGCTCATTGCTGTTGGTATTCCTGAGCCAGTGTTGTAAATTCCACAGTAACAGGTCAGGGAACACTTTCTCAATATCACAACCGCGACTGACTTCTTACAAACCAATTTTACAAACTCCAATGGGAATATAGATTCGTTCCGTTCCTGTCCGATTAGGATTTCAACTTGCAACCTGTCATGGTGAGTTGAGCTCTCAAACCACGATGCCATCGGATGCCTCCATGTCCGATATCGGCATCATCATCGCCACCGGTCCCTTAACCGTGGCACTGTGGGGACTCCAGTGATGCTTTGGCGTTCAACTCTCTCCACCTCTCGCGGTCAACGTCTGCGACTGACCTCCTAATGGTCATGTCACCTCCACGCGAAGTTATTCACCCGAACAATGGGCGGTGCGTGGCAGTCGTTGGAAGCACCGTATCTCTAAAATGATTCCAAGACTCACAGATATAGAATGTAAATTACTACTGTTCATGCAATGGACAACAGTAATATCTAAATCATTATATCAACAGCATTATGTTTCAAATACTATTACAAGCAAACTGAGGCCGTTGTGGTAATGCGAGCCGGCACAGGAAGCAGCAGGATCTGATCGTAAAATTAGATCTCAATTCACCACACGTGGCATCTCTTGGCACAAGGCTAATTGTCTCAGACCATTGCAGTTTTGATTAAATACTTCTCGTTGTCCTGCGATTAACGCGGTTGGCCGCGTATGGTGCGAAAGAAGTTAAACATACATACGTAGAGAATGCAGCATTATTGTCGTGAATTAACAGGATTTCTCCAAGTGGAGTTGACTTAAATAACACTGCCACTTAGCGACCCAACATCCCGTCTCAGTTGCCAACCATCACACCCTGTGCCCTCTCATCTCGCCCCGGCCTATCTACTCCTCCCCTCTCTCTCACGGGCAGCCGTTTCCCTCCACAAGCACAAATCGTGAGGATGTTGCGAGTTCGACAGCGACATCCCACGTGTCACCACAGCTGTTACACATTATCCGGCACGTGTCACTTTGAGGACTTTCATATTGGTCAGCCAATGTCAGATTATTAGTTTGTAAAATTTAAGAAAAGTGTGTTTTGCAATGGATATATGAAGTTACATGTTTTCTTGGTGGGGGTGTTAATCCACAGAATAGCACGCGCCGTTCATTGCATATTTGCAGATGCGTTCATGACGTCTGACCATAAATCATAAAACCGTGAACACTCAGACTGTGGGCTTGCAGAGTCGGTGTTAGGTGCTGCAGTGCATCCTGTGTAACGTACCCTGTCTTTTCTCCATTAAGGCCAAATGTGCTCATTTATAATTTATGTTATTTATAGTTTTTTAATGTATATACAGTACATCCTTCCATATCTGACCGTCATCTATCCACTTTGCCCAATTAACCACCACACCCAGCACTGTGCTTGTGCACGCTGTAGCGGTCATCTTCGATTGATGCTCACATATCTGACCTTTACACAAATCTGACCTTTATACACAACCACCTGTAACGCAGTCTATAGCAAGTCATATATGTGACGCACTAACAGAAAAAAAAATCGACATTGGTGCGACCACCACAGCAAACACGAGCACGCTCTGCAGGGTGCGCAGTGTCAGCGCGACCCCAATCTGGCCGATGTTTCAGTGCAGAGCTCGAGTGAGACCAATTTGATCAACAGTCACCTAAAGCTCACATTACAGCGACTCATTTATGAACATGTTCTAAATTATAACCCAACTCAAATAAGTTAGATTTTTTTGTAAATGTGTAAGTCCATACGGTTGTGTTAGATTAACATTATGTCATGTAGCATTAGCTGTACTTTAGTTATAATACGCGTTTAAGTAGAGATAATAAACCTTGCTTAATACGAAATGTTATCTATGCAAGTCTATGTGCAGGGTATGCGTCGCTGTGCATGGTAGGAATGTCATGATTCATCGATCAACATCGATTCTCGAAAATAATAATATCCAGCTCACAATATTTTTGTACATATTAAATAAAACTGAGCAAATGATACAAGCTGTGTAATTGGTCATGCGTGTGCTTGTTGGGAAGAGCCTCCACTGGAGGGATCTCCAGAGAGCCCCCTAGAGGGCCCCGGACTTCCTGCTCCACGTGTCTCGCAGTCGGCTTGCACTCTCGCGGCATCAGGAGCCGTTCTCACGCTCGCCGCGTGCTTCACACTCGGCGCTTCGAATCTCACGGACGCGGCGATTCCATCTCCCCCTCATTGCCGCTGTTCTCACGCTGCCACGAGTCGATCTCAGGAACCCCACAATGGCCTCGATCGCGCATTTCAACTTGAGGGGTCTGCCACAGGTGACATCATCGTGTGTAGTGGGGCTGCCCGGCACCAACAAGCTGACAAACCATGTGTACATCAATAGAGCTTCCACTCTGTTAGGGGCTATATAATTGTATAAAAAAAACCTTGGAGGTGGGGCTTTAATACCTTTTTTTTACAATCTTTCAACCTGGCAAAGTTGGTAAAAGGTGCGTTCACGTTTTGTAGGGATTGCTTCAGGGTTTTGTAATTTTGTGAAAACAAATGTCGTCTCTTTGGACAGAGAGACATCCCCTTGTCTCTTGCCTTAAACATTGGGAAACCGTGATGTGTATTGCATCTGAGCTGCTCGCTATCCAATATAATAATGTTGCATTGCTGCAGCTCATTGACAATAACCATGACCATTCAAACGACCAGTCACCGTCCTGCTCAAACAAGCATTGGGTGGTGCTCTACTCGGTTAATGGACCTGAGCTCGCAATGGAAATTCCACATCCCTATGATAGGGACCAGCCTATCCGCTGGCCAGCACACTGCTTGGGTTATTGTGAGATCACCAAAGGGGCCGTCCATAAATGGCGTATCGCACCTAGGGGGGAGGAGGGGTCAGACATTTGTGACGATGGGTGACGAGGGCGGGGGATTTGAGAAATTTGACATCACATCAAAATGTGCAACTTTAAATAAATATAAACACGTTCTACTTTATTAAATAGACTTTTTAATAAAAGTTTCCTCCTACAACATCAGAGTGCAGCGGCACATTAAATACGCACTACAATGACAATAGTTTAAAGCGACTTGAAGCATGTTTTATTTTGTGGGGGGGGGGGGGCAGAGCTTTGTGACGCCATATTTGAGGGGGGGTCTGACTTTTTGTGACGCTGTGTGACGAGGGGGGGGGGTCAAACATCGTCCAAAATCGCGTGATGTCATTTATGGATGGCCCCAAATCCGAAGTAGAGGCGGTCTCAGCTTGACCCAAACTGTGCACGGCGCTCCCCTTAACGACAGCGCTCATCGAAAGTGAACAATCACCCATGCACATCGCACTTCGGGATTTAACAGTTTGTATGGCGCAGGACGAGACAAAGTGAAGCGGCGATTTCCAACGATGTTGATAATCGGGATTAATTGTTTCTGCTCTTTACAAAATGTATATTATATATTCATTTAAACATTTTAAAACTCGTGAATGAGACATGTTCTCGTAAGCAATGGCTGTGTTGCTATAGTAACGCAGCCTGCATCACGACCTCTTTGTTTATTTGTTGCAATGCTCGCGGTTTGTGTTTGTGGCCACGCCAGGCTGCCAGGCTGGCGGTGAGGCGTGCTCTAGTACCCCCACGTCTACACTCCTCACCTTCACCCCACTCACACTCACCAAGGTGAGGCATCCTCTGATACCCCCCCCCCCCCCGAATAAACACTGAGAGAGTGGGCACTGCCCCACGCCTGTCGGAGCTGGGAGACGCCGAGACTCGACTCAACCAACACGCACCCAGCCGCGTGGCGCGGCTGAGTGAAACAAGCCGTGTTTTCCTCCTACTGTCATCTGTGTCTGTGCAGAGTATAAGAAACTCATCCATCTGAGTCAGCCTGTCTCAGTGCTTGGTTGAGTAATCTTCATCATGCAGAGTCCAGTTGTGACCAATAGTGTTGATCAGCTTTAGACGTAAATACAGAATCACAATATGTAGTTATACTGGAGGAATCCAATGAGATAAAAAGCTATTTTTCACAAATGTCCAGTACAACATTTGACATACTAAGATACTCCAGCTCGAAACATGTTCACATATACATGTCTCGGCCTCGCTGTGCGCTGCGTTGCACCGCTAGCTGAGTAGTTAACCTCGCGTCCAATAAACCCTCAGAGCCAGGATGAACGTCCGACTCCAAACGTCATTTATTGAATTTAACGAGGTAAAACTGGTGAGAAAACAGCACAGATATAGCATCTGTTATAACCCGGAAACACCAACACAATGAATGAACAGCACAGCATCAGAAAATTGTCTTAGATAACATGTTTCTCAACAATAGACCCTGAATGGACCAGGCCCCTACATTAGCACTTAATAACTATACACGAGCATAAGCTGCTGTGTTACATAAAGGCACATCGTGTATTCATCACACTGCACCCCAAATGTACAGTATTACACATAACACTAAATTGTGGATGAGATATTTCGTCATCCTTGCTCTCAGGATCACAATATAGTTATTTGGGTACAAGTTTGACTCGACTTATTAAATTACAACTAACATTCACAATAAGGAAAGTTGCAGGCTTCGTTGTTAACTAGGCCTCCTATTTATCATAACAATTTAACAGCATTATAAAGGCATTTACAGCAATATAACGGTCATTCTAACATTATAACAACATTGCCAATATTATAAGAACATAAACGAACTTACAGACAATGCTTCTTAAGGTCTCACAATGGACAGTTGCGGCTGGCTTTACTGGGACGCGATGTGTGCCGCCATCTTGAATTATGTGTGTAATAGCCGACGCCCGCGTGGTTGAGCGGGAATCTTAAATCGCAACTTCCTGGTCACGTGACCAAACTTAGCATCAAAAACAGGAAATTCCTGTGTACATACGCCCCCCCCCCCCCCCCCCCCATCTGCCGTGAGGCAAACCCCTGCCGTGAGGCAGAACAATACATATCAATGCTCACAGAAGTATGAACACTCTCATGCCATTACTCCGATGAGAGTTGGGAATCGGCCCCGAAATTAAATGTTATGGTCGTTGTTTGTGACGTGGATACAACTCATTTAGCATCAACTGGACACAACTGCAACCACTCCCTGCCCGATTCGTATTGGCTGTCCAACCTTTGCAGGACAATGAAAGGCAAATTGAGTGCAGGTTCCAAATGTTGTACAATGCAAGGGAACGTGTACATGGACATCCCCCCCACGCCGTGCCAGCCGTGAGGGTAACTATATTTGACCATCCTGCACCACGCTGGTCAGTGCGGGGTGGCGAAGGCAGAGGGAGGAGACAGCAACGGACGTTGCAGCACTGCCCTCTGCTGCCCACACCGCCCCCTGCACCTGCTCCATGCACGCACAATGACGACGAAGAGCCGCGTGCAGCCACCACGCGCATGGCCCCTGCTGCACGGCATCTCTCGCGGCTCGCTGCTGCCGGGCAACAGCATCAGCAGCAGCAGCTCCCACGCTCTCGCTGCAGTCGAGAGTAGCAGCGCACGGGGCAAGGGGCAGCGCACGGGGCAAGGGGCAGCACCGCAGCACGCTGACGGAGTGGCGAATCTGGCAGGAGACAGGAGACAGCGCTACCGGCAGGAGTACAACACCCACGTCGTGCTGTGTCAGACTCTCACCAAGCTCAAGGATTGTTGCATCAAGATGCACCATCAGCCATGACCTATCCCCTGCAACATGGACACCTCCCTAATCCATCACCATATATCATGGTCTTGTGATGCCACAATCTATACAGGTCCCGCACATGACCCAATTCATTGCTCTGTGGCCACGGTAGACATCTTCTCAGGCGTCCTTTAGCTGCCACGCCATCATTAGTCTCGTCCACCGGCCATAATCCCCTCCAGTGACGTGTCTTGCACAAGTCACTTGCTTCTATTAAGTTAATAGCTTTCTCTAATTTCCCAATATGCTCTAATACTAAGTGTGCCTCTTCATAGCTCTGATGAGATTGATCTGTACTCTCCTCGTGGTGGTCGTGTGGAATGTCCTCCTGGTCCACCGATTTTACCCTCCGTATTTAGAAACAAGCATGTACATTGATTTAAAGCTTTCGTGACTGCAGGGATTCATCTTCTTGGTTCTTTCGGTAAAGTCACGTAGAAGGGAAGTAATAAAATAATAAAAATAAAACATAATAAAACAATTCTCACGACGTTTCGGCCACAACGCAAGCAGCCGTCCTCAGGTGAAAACCAGGTCCGTCGAGGCGACAGAGTCTGAATGAAACAGCACACGAGCTTGGAGCATATATATAAGCTGGGCGCATTGACAAAGGAATTTGCATATCAAAAGGAATTTAGCATATTTATGGGAAATGCAGGAATGTGATTAGTACTGCATATGCATGTGCATTATGCAGGATTAACAGCATCAAAGGGAGCTGCAGTTACTGCTGCTGCTGCAATTGCTGCTGCTGCAGTTGCTGCTGCTGCAGTTGCTGCTGCTGCAGTTTCTGCTGCTGCTGCAGTTGCTGCTGCAGTTGCTGCTGCTGCACTTGCTGCTGCTGCTGCTGCAGTTGCTGCCTTATCCATTTTAATATAACACTATGTATTATTCTACCCACCCTAATGTGTATCACACTGCTATATGTTTACTATACAATTACGACACCATACATTACTCTGCACACTGCACCATGCCAGTGAGTGGAACGCGGTCTGAAAGTCACCGTAAACGTGAACACAATCAGTTAAGATCCGAAATGGTTTATTACGTCCTTCCAATGATTACTAAGCCAGAATTCATCTTCTCGGTTGAAATTGTCTCTGTGTTTGTATATGTGGATCGCCTCATGAACGAATCTCTCATGATAGCCAGATGGCTTGCAGAGAACCTCTGTCTTGGAGAAGTCAATGTCATGTGAGCCCACTGAATTGTAACAGTGATCTGCCACGGCTGAGGTGTTTGTCCTACCGTGTTTCAGGTCTGCCTTATGTTCACGGATGCGGTCCGAGACATGTCGTTTGGTTTCTCCAATGTAACTGCTACCACAGAGGCAACTTAGTTTGTAGACGCCAGGGTACTGTATGTCTGGAACCACATCTTTTACAGACGGGACCAGATCACGGATTTTATGTACTGTGTTGAATCGGACCTGGATCTTGTGTTTAATCAGGATTTTGGAGATCTTTTTTGTGACCCCAGCAATGTAGGGTAAGGTGATGGTCTTGAAAGGCTCCTCAACAGGATCCTTCTTGATGGTTGGAGTGATGGCTTTGCGGATTGTGTAGTCGGAGTAACCATTAGCCTTAAGAGCTTGGCGTACGTGTTTGATTTCACTGGAAATGTGTTCATGGTCGGAGATGCATTGGGCTCTATGATATAGAGTCTTGATGAGGGAATTCTTCTGGGATGGATGGTGGTGGGAATCCGGTTTTAGATAAGCATCCGTGTGGGTGGCTTTCCTGTAGACAGAGTGGCTCATTGAACCATCAGGTCTCCTTTTGATTAGGACATCCAAAAAGGGTAGCTTGCCATCATTTTCGACTTCCATGGTGAATCTGATGGCTGGGTGTATGGAATTGATGTGGTCGAGAAATTGGTCTAGAGCAGGCCGGCCATGTGGCCAGATGACAAAAGTGTCGTCTACGTACCTCTTCCATAAGGTCGGGCGTAGAGTGGCAGTCTGGATGGCGTCTGTCTCAAATTTCTCCATGAAGATGTTGGCTACAACCGGAGATAGGGGGGAGCCCATTGGGGTGCCCTCAATTTGCTTGTAGAAGGTTCCATTCCAGGTGAAGTATGTATTGGTTAAGCAGTGTCTCACCAGGGGGGGTACCCCAGCATTCAGTCCTTGATGAACCAAGTCTTCAATGATTGCGATGGTGTCAGGCACCGGCACCTTGGTGAACAAGGAAACCACATCAAAACTGACAAGTAGGTCGTCTGGGGACAGGGCAATCCCCTTGATTGTCGATACCAGGTCAGTAGAGTTTAGTACTGCAGAGGTGGTTTTTCCAGTGAAAGGCCGTAGGATTTCGGACAAAAAACGAGCCAGTTTGTAAGTGGGGGAGTTGATAGTAGAGACAATGGGACGAAGAGGTGTATCTTCTTTATGTATCTTTGGCAAGCCGTACAATCTTGGTGGCCTGGCTGCAGAAGGTTTCAACGAGAACTGTTTGGTCTGATCAATTAATGCGGTTGAAGCAGAAATGATGTTGTTGGTTTTGGAGACGAGGCTGTTGGTGGGGTCTCTTTTTATTTTTGTATAGCTCAACGATGGCAGCTATACAAAAATAAAAAGAGACCCCACCAACAGCCTCGTCTCCAAAACCAACAACATCATTTCTGCTTCAACCGCATTAATTGATCAGACCAAACAGTTCTCGTTGAAACCTTCTGCAGCCAGGCCACCAAGATTGTACGGCTTGCCAAAGATACATAAAGAAGATACACCTCTTCGTCCCATTGTCTCTACTATCAACTCCCCCACTTACAAACTGGCTCGTTTTTTGTCCGAAATCCTACGGCCTTTCACTGGAAAAACCACCTCTGCAGTACTAAACTCTACTGACCTGGTATCGACAATCAAGGGGATTGCCCTGTCCCCAGACGACCTACTTGTCAGTTTTGATGTGGTTTCCTTGTTCACCAAGGTGCCGGTGCCTGACACCATCGCAATCATTGAAGACTTGGTTCATCAAGGACTGAATGCTGGGGTACCCCCCCTGGTGAGACACTGCTTAACCAATACATACTTCACCTGGAATGGAACCTTCTACAAGCAAATTGAGGGCACCCCAATGGGCTCCCCCCTATCTCCGGTTGTAGCCAACATCTTCATGGAGAAATTTGAGACGGACGCCATCCAGACTGCCACTCTACGCCCGACCTTATGGAAGAGGTACGTAGACGACACTTTTGTCATCTGGCCACATGGCCGGCCTGCTCTAGACCAATTTCTCGACCACATCAATTCCATACACCCAGCCAGCAGATTCACCATGGAAGTCGAAAATGATGGAAAGCTACCCTTTTTGGATGTCCTAATCAAAAGGAGACCTGATGGTTCAATGAGCCACTCTGTCTACAGGAAAGCCACCCACACGGATGCTTATCTAAAACCGGATTCCCACCACCATCCATCCCAGAAGAATTCCCTCATCAAGACTCTATATCATAGAGCCCAATGCATCTCCGACCATGAACACATTTCCAGTGAACTCAAACACGTACGCCAAGCTCTTAAGGCTAATGGTTACTCCAACTACACAATCCGCAAAGCCATCACTCCAACCATCAAGAAGGATCCTGTTGAGGAGCCTTTCAAGACCATCACCTTACCCTACATTGCTGGGGTCACAAAAAAGATCTCCAAAATCCTGATTAAACACAAGATCCAGGTCCGATTCAACACAGTACATAAAATCCGTGATCTGGTCCCGTCTGTAAAAGATGTGGTTCCAGACATACAGTACCCTGGCGTCTACAAACTAAGTTGCCTCTGTGGTAGCAGTTACATTGGAGAAACCAAACGACATGTCTCGGACCGCATCCGTGAACATAAGGCAGACCTGAAACACGGTAGGACAAACACCTCAGCCGTGGCAGATCACTGTTACAATTCAGTGGGCTCACATGACATTGACTTCTCCAAGACAGAGGTTCTCTGCAAGCCATCTGGCTATCATGAGAGATTCGTTCATGAGGCGATCCACATATACAAACACAGAGACAATTTCAACCGAGAAGATGAATTCTGGCTTAGTAATCATTGGAAGGACGTAATAAACCATTTCGGATCTTAACTGATTGTGTTCACGTTTACGGTGACTTTCAGACCGCGTTCCACTCACTGGCATGGTGCAGTGTGCAGAGTAATGTATGGTGTCGTAATTGTATAGTAAACATATAGCAGTGTGATACACATTAGGGTGGGTAGAATAATACATAGTGTTATATTAAAATGGATAAGGCAGCAACTGCAGCAGCAGCAGCAGCAAGTGCAGCAGCAGCAACTGCAGCAGCAACTGCAGCAGCAGCAGAAACTGCAGCAGCAGCAACTGCAGCAGCAGCAACTGCAGCAGCAGCAATTGCAGCAGCAGCAGTAACTGCAGCTCCCTTTGATGCTGTTAATCCTGCATAATGCACATGCATATGCAGTACTAATCACATTCCTGCATTTCCCATAAATATGCTAAATTCCTTTTGATATGCAAATTCCTTTGTCAATGCGCCCAGCTTATATATATGCTCCAAGCTCGTGTGCTGTTTCATTCAGACTCTGTCGCCTCGACGGACCTGGTTTTCACCTGAGGACGGCTGCTTGCGTTGTGGCCGAAACGTCGTGAGAATTGTTTTATTATGTTTTATTTTTATTATTTTATTACTTCCCTTCTACGTGACTTTACCGAAAGAACCAAGAAGAAGCATGTACATTATTTAGAAACACTCGTGTGCATTATTTAGAAACACGTGTGCATTATGTAGAAACACGCGTGTACATTATTTAGAAACACACGTGTACATTATGTAGAAACACGCGTGTACATCATTTAGAAACACGTGTACATTATGTATAAACACGTGTCCCTTCCTTTATTACTGCTAATCCTACATAATACACTAGCAGAATATGACTTTGAGACCCCACACCGCCTACACATTCCACAAGGAGTGACTAACCCCATATCTGCATTTGTCATTAACATGCTAAATTTCTCTGTTGATATGTAAACTCCTTTGTCAAGGCTCTCTGCTCCTCCCATCCAGCTTAAAATACGCTGCCAAGCTTAGCAGTGTTCATTAGGACGCTGTCTTTCCGACAACTCTGTTCTTCACCTGAGGACGGCTGCTTGCGTTGTGGCCAAAACGTCGTGATAATTGTATTGTTTAATTTGTATTATTATATGATTTCCCATTTACGTGACTTTACCGAAAGAACCAAGAATAAGGGTGTACATTATTTAGAAACACGTGTACATTATGTAGAAACACACGTGTACATTATGTAGAAACATGAATATACATTATTTAGAAACACGTGTACATTATTTAGAAACACACGTGTACATTATGTAGAAACACACATGTGCATTATTTTGAAACACGTGTGTACATTATTTAGAAACACGTGTACATTATTTGGCAGCTATAGATTCCCATAAAGGGTTCTAAACCACTTCGATGAGCTATCATGTGTAAGACGGTCGCCTGTGTAAACAAGCTCCTAGCTCAGTTGACATTACCTGTTTAATAAAATAGATTAGTTGAGTCTCCTTCACAACCCACACTGACCAGTGCAATGAGTATAGTCAAAATCCCTATGACAACATGGCATATGGGAGGCCTTCATCAAGCAGTGGATTGTATTACACACGTGGAACACGACTGTGGCTTCTTCCTCACAAACTACACAAGTTAGGATGACACCACAGAAGGCATCTCCAGTCCATGTTGATCATGGGGGTTGTTTGACTTACTTCACCTCGCTGGTCAATGTGGGTCGTTTAAGGGATGGTGGAGGGCAGATATTACTCGCCATGGCTACACTGTGTGTCTATACTCACACACACATGTATGTAGGTAGATAAGGGAGATCATGCAGCTTCACTGTGTATCTGTACCCACACACCTGTACATAGGTACACAATGTCCTGTTGTGACTCATCGCCAATGTTGATTCACAGAAAGGGCCTCCAGATTGAGCAGCATCACTTCCTCACGGTGCCACTTCTCTACATTGTCGATCATACGCGTCGGAGCGTGAGGAAGTTCACGCGCGGTGCTACTGCAGGGTAATGGCACCGCTAGGAGACGGTGCCGCAGTCCTAGCGGCTGTGTGAGCTGGGTGAGGGGAGGGGTCAAGCAGCGCGACCCCAACCTGGCGGATATTTCAGTGCAGAGCTCGAGAACAAACCGGTTTAGTGAGACCAATTTGATCAACCCAAAAGCCCACATTCCAGCAACTCATTTATGAACTTGTTTTAAATTATAACCCACCTCAAATGAGTTAAATTTTTTCGTAAATGTGTAAGTCCATACGGTTGTATTAGATTAACATTATGTCACGTATCATTAGCTGTACTTAAGTTATAATACGCGTTTAAGTAGAGATAATAAACCTTGCTTTTCACGAAATGTTATCTATGCAAGTCTCTGTGCAGGGTAAGCGTCACTGTACATGGTAGGAATGTCACGATTCATCGATCAACATCGATTTTCGAAAATACTAATATCCAGCTCACAATAATTTTGTACGTATTAAATAAAACTGAGCAAATGATACAAGCTGTGTATTTGGTCATGCGTGTGCTGGTGAAGGAAGGAGCCTCCACTGGAGGGATCTCCAGAGAGCCCCCGAGAGAGCACCAGGCCTCCTGCTCCACGTGTCTCGCAGTCGGCTTGCACTCTCGCGGCACCAGGAGCCGTTCTCACGCTCGCCGCGTGCTTCACACTCAACGGTTCGAATCTCACGGACGCAGCGATTCCGTCTCCCCCTCATTGCGGCTGTTCTCACGCTGCCACGAGTCAATCTCAGGAACCCCACAGTGGCCTCGATCGCGTATTTCAACTTGAGAGGTCTGCCACAGGTGACATCATCGTGTGTTGTGGGGCTGACCGGCACCAACAAGCTGACAAACCATGTGTACATTTACACTATGGGGACCTCATTTGCCAGTAAAAATATGATAATTGGTTCTTTACCCTTCTATCTGGCAACAAAACTGACACCTTTTTGCAAGGAGTCATGTTTGCATAGACCGCAATACCTGCAGTCATAATACAAACAAAAGAACATAACTCTGATAATGTGCACTGTCCTTGAAGTTGATTGGTCCACACCCGAGACAGCTTTCCTTCGAGCCTAGTCTCATATGGGTTGGACCAGATGACGCCAAAAGGCGCACAACTCAAGGACAATGCACCATCAGAGTATGAGAGCTCGGGGCAAGCATCTACACTATGGGGACCTCATTTGCCAGTAAGGACAGTGCACATTATCAGAGTTATGTTCTTTTGTTTGTATTATGACTGCAGGTATTGCGGTCTATGCAAACATGACTCCTTGCAAAAAGGTGTCAGTTTTGTTGCCAGATAGAAGGGTAAAGAACCAATTATCATATTTTTACTGGCAAATGAGGTCCCCATAGTGTAGATGCTTGCCCCGAGCTCTCATACTCTGATGGTGCATTGTCCTTGAGTTGTGCGCCTTTTGGCGTCATCTGGTCCAACCCATATGAGACTAGGCTCGAAGGAAAGCTGTCTCGGGTGTGGACCAATCAACTTCAAGGACAGTGCACATTATCAGAGTTATGTTCTTTTGTTTGTATTATGACTGCAGGTATTGCGGTCTATGCAAACATGACTCCTTGCAAAAAGGTGTCAGTTTTGTTGCCAGATAGAAGGGTAAAGAACCAATTATCATGTGTACATTAATAGAGCTTCCACTCTATTAACGGCTGTATAATTGTATTTAAAAAAACCTTGGAGGTGGGGCTTTAATACCTTTCCTGAATGTATTTTGTTGCCTATTTTTTACCAAAATCTTTGAATCCGGCAAAGTTGGTAAAAGGTACGTTCACGTTTTGTAGGGAATGCTTCAGGGTTTTGGCATTTTGTGAAAACAAATCTCGTCTCTTTGGACAGAGAGACATCCCCTTGTCTATTGCCATAAACATTGGGAAACCGTGATGTGTATTGCATCTGAGCTGCTCGCTATCCAATATAATTGACAAGAACCATGCCCATTCAACGACCAGTCACAGTCCTGCTTAAGCAAGCATTGGATGGTGCTCTACTCGGTTAATGGACCTGAGCTCGCAATGAAAATCTCACAAACCTATGACAGGGACCAGCCTATCCACTGGCCAACATGCTGCTTGGGTTATTGTGATATCAAATCCGAAGCGGAGGCGGTCTCAGCTTGACCCAAACTGTGCTCCCCTTAACAACGGCGCTCAACGAAAGTGAACAATCACCAACGCGAATCGCACTTCGTGATTTAACAGTTTGTATGGCGCAGGACGAGAAAATGTGAGGCGGCAATTTCCAACGCTGTTGATAATCGGGAATAATTGTTTCTGCTCTTTACAAAATGTATATTATATATTCATTTAAGCATTTTAAAACTCGTGAAGTAGACATTTTTTCGTAAAAAATAGCTGTGTTGCTACAGTAACGCAGCCTGCATCACGACCTCTTTGTTTATTTGTTGCAATGCTCGCGGTTTGTGTTTGGGGCCACGCCAGGCTGGCGGTGATTGGCTGGAATCTAGACGAGGCCACGTGCCCGCAGACAGAAACGCTGCCGGCTGTGCCCCAGGGTGCGGCGCACGGAGTTAAATCCGTGGTGCTCTCGCACAAGCGGACTCCGAGTTGCCCGGCCTCTCGCAGTGTCACTGCCCCCAGCAGGCACCCTGAAGCTGCGCAGTCTACCCGTGCCTCAGCTCTGTCCTTTCACACGAACTCTTCTCGAGCAGCTGCTGCGACTTCTGTGACCGGTGACACAACACTGAGTGACGTCATTCTTATTTATTTCACATTTGTTGTTGATCGTGACCGTGCCAAACACAGCCGTGTTGTTTGCTCGGAGGGTTGATCTAGAGACTGGTTGAACACGCGATGAGTTGAGATTTATTGCAACGATGAATGCGCTGCTGCGTGTTGGCTTCCCATAGCTGCTGCTGGTCCACGTGCTGAGAGCAGGGGCCATGACGCCGCCGCTTGGGGAGCCTCCGCGTTGTTGGCGATGGAGACAGCGGCTCGCGGTCTCACCAGAAAGCGGACGACTCGAATCCGCGAGGCGCGCCTCGCTTTGTGCTTCTCAGAAGCCGTGGGGCTCCCTCGAACCCTCGTTGAGAGACTCCCAAAAACTGTTGAGTCTCAATGTTCATCCGGGGCCCCTCGACTTCGTGGTCGATGTTGTGTCAGTGGGACACAAATTACTGTACTGCACGTACATTCCGCACCATGATAGGTGTTATAGGCAGCGATGCCACTTTGATCATAAGAGGGCAAAGTGTAGTGTATGTCGACTGAGGCGCACACACACTGCTGTAGGAGGCAACGCATTTATTAAACAATTCACTGTACACCAGATTCTGTTGCTAAGGGGCAGCCCATAAATTACGCCACGCACCTGGGGGGGGGGGGGGGGCGGACATTTGTGACAATGTGACGGGGGGGGGGGAGAAATATGACGTCACGTAAAAATGCGCAACTTTGAATAAATAGACAACACGTTCTACTTCATTAAATATACTTTTTAATGTTTTCTCCTACAACATGAGAGTGCAGCGCCACATTAAATACGCACTACAATGACAATAGTTTAAAGCGATTTGAAGCATGGTTTTTTTTTTGGGGGGGGGGGCAGAGCTTTGTGACGTCATATTTGAGGGTGGGGTCTGACTTTTTGTGACACCGTGTGACGATGGGGGGGGGGTAAAAATCGTCCAAAATCGCGTGATATCATTTATGGACGGCCCTAAGTGGGGCTAACTTGTCCTAGGCTGCTCACTCTGCACGCGCCTATTAACTCGTGATCCCCGACACGAGCCCCGAGTTCCCCTGACGCCCCCCCCCCCTTTGTCTCATGGACAAAAGTAACAATATCACCTGTTGTACAGTACTTCTATGGCCCCACGTCTACACCCACACCCCACCCACCCTCACTCACCAAAGTGAGGCGTGCTCTAGTACCCCCCACGTCTACACTCCCCACCCTCACCCCACCCACACTCACTCCACCCACACTCACCAAGGTGAGGCGTGCTCTAGTACCCCCCCCCCCTCTCGAATAAACACAGAGCCGGAGGGTTCTGTGGAAGAGCCGCTGCCTCACAGTCTGCTCATTCCAAATACAGTCACGGGCAGGCTGAGCTCATCATCCCTCTGGGGCAGATAAAATTAGCACCACCTGGGCAGCTAGAAGTGGTTGTCTTTGATATTCTGGCCTCGTCAATAGGAATGTGGAGTTTTCACCACTGGCTCAGGGCCCCCAGTGGGAGTGGGCATTGCCCCACGCCCGTCGTAGCTGGGAGACGCTGAGACTCGACTCAACCAACACGCACCCAGCGTCCCAGCCGTGTGGCGCGGCTGAGTGAAACAAGCCGCGTGTTCCTCCTGCTGTGTCAGCTGTGTCTGTGCAGAGTTCAAGAAACTCATCCATCAGAGTCAGTGTGTCTCAGTGCTTGCTTGAGTAATCTTCATGCAGAATCCAGTTGTCACCAATAGTTTTGATTAGCTATAGACGTACATACAGAATCAGAATATGTAATTATACTGGAGGAATCAGATGAGCTATAAATATATTTTGCAGACGTCCAGTAGAACATTTTACAAACTAAAAACGCAATGACGAAACATGTTTACATACAAATCTCATGCTCACAGAAGTATGGACACTCTCGTGCCATTACTCTGAGAGTTTGAGATGAGAGTTGGGAATCGGACGCGAACTTAAATGTCATGGTCATTGTTTGTGACGTGGATACAACTCATTCAGCATCAACTGGACACAACTGCGACCGCTCCCTGCCCGTTTCGTCTTGGCTGTCCAACCTTTGAATGAATATGAACGGCAAATTGAGCGCAGGTTCTAAATGTCGCACAGTGCAAGAGAACGTTGTTGTCACTCCACTGCTGGATGAGGGCCTCCCCACGGTTTGAACCGACTCAAACTGGTTTCAAATTGAGCAAACCAAACCAAACCAGCGACGACTGAACCAAACCAAACCAAAACCAAACCAAACTAAGCTAAACCAAACCTCTTGAGTTGGCTTGAACCGAAAAGATGCGCGGCAAACAATATTCGCATTCAATACAAATATCAAGTGTATTAATCGCTAATTTCTACGCAGGCTTTCTTCATATTGAGATTCACTAGCAAGTACTGGACGACGATGTCGTCCACAGCCATCTCCTCAAGCTTGGCACGCCCAATGTCCTTGAACGCAGTGTGGTAGTTCAATGGCAGTGAAACCCCAACACTAGGCAACATCCGCGCCCACGAGCGCACACACATCTCGGCCTTGAACGTGCACTTGTGCAGGTTTGGTCGGTCGAGAAAGGAGCGCTTGGCAGCCGAGTTTGCTCTCTCGGAGGGCACGGACGACGCCGGGATAGGCAAATAGTCGAGGGCCACGCGTCGTAGGCGCGGGTACTTGCCGCCGTACAGCTTCCACCACTCGACGACGTCCATGCTCAGGTCCTGAGTCGGCTCAAGCAGGAAGCGGTCGACCTCGGAGGCGGCGCCGTCGTGAGCGTTGGGCGCGTAGACCATGTCAAAGAGGATGTTAATGCCGCCATGCGGCGCCGCCTTCGGCGCCGCGTCCGTCGTCAACGCTGGGTAGCGCTGGTTGAGAATGTCCGTCATCATGTCCTTGATATTGCTGTACTCGGTGCTCGAGGCCGCGGGCTTGGGGTGGCGCAGGTCGAGAAAGCGGGCGACGCGGCTTGGTTCGGACGAGAGAAGGTCGCTGTACTTGACCATGTAGTCGGAGATGGTCACGGCGGCCGAGCTCACGACCACATGAGGACTCGGGCGGTGGGTCATGCAGTGGCTCAAGAGAGCCTCCTGCGCCGTGATGGCGTTCGAGATGGTGCAGTACTCCTCGGCGCCCATGGCATCGGAGATGGCCGCCGGCTTCTCCTAGAACTGGCAGAGCAGCGCCGCCTGCTCCCACTGCTCGTCCGACAAGCCGGCCTGGCTCCGCGACCAGCCGGGCTCAAGGCAGATGGCGTCGATCACTTGGCGCTGCCTTAGCGACGCCGTGAGCATCACGTACGTGCTACCCCAACGTGTGACCACGTCGAGGCAAGGCGGCTGCAGCGGGCACTTGAGGTAGTGCCGCGCGAGCGACGTGTAGGCCGCCCTCTTCGTCTTGCTCTTGCGGATAGCGCCGAGCGTCGCGCGGAGGCTGCGCAGCAGTGTCTCGAACGCGCCGAATGAGGCCTTGACGCCGAGGTTGACGCAGTGCGCGATGCACCGCAAGCAGCACGTCGAGCGCAGGTTGCTCCCCTCGGGGAGCGTGAGGGATTTGGCGGATGCGACGGCGTCAGAACCGCTGTCGGTGACGACGGCGAGCAGGCGCGGCCACACGCCAAAGTCGTCGAGCAGCTCGTGCAGGCGCTGCGCCATGCGCTTGCCCACGCCTTCGCCCGGGGCCACCCAAAAGAAGTCAATGATGCAGTTGCACATGGAGAACGACGCCGGGTCCATCCAGTGGAGGGTGACCGAGAAGAAGCCGGTCATGGCGTCGTTTGTCCAACCGTCGTAGGTCAAGGAGACGCAAGAGCCAAAAGTAGTAAAGTACTGTAGAATGAGTAGCTTGAGGACGACATACATCTCGAGCATGCGGCGCTTGACCGTGCGCTCAGACTTGGGCTCGTAACCTGGGGCAGCTCGTTGAAGAAGAGTCGTAAAGGGATCCGATGTTACGTGTTTATGGCCTAGACCACTCGTCGCGATGTACTCGGCGACAAAGCTGTCCATGGCCTTGCTCGCGTGCGCTGACATGGGCGTGGCCATCTTGGACTGCACGAGCAAACCCTTCCCCGTCGGCGGCGACGTGACGACGGTGGGCGACTCGGGGTCGACGATCCCATGGGTCTTGAGATGCTTGATACGGGTGCCCGAGGAGGTGGAGCCCGCGTACTGGAGGGTGCAGATCTTGCAGGTCCGGCTCTGCACGTCGCCCGCGGCCTGGCTCGTCTCAAAGTACTCGTCGTGCCACAGCGCTCGGGACACACGGGCCTTCTTGGGCTTGGGCTGCGTCGCGGTCTGCAGCGCTGCGGCGCCGAGGGTGCGCATGAGGCTCTGCCGCGTGTCGCCGCGCATGGCGTCCGGGCTCTCACGTTCGCTCGCCATCGGCTCCTCGTCGCTACCGGCGTGTTTGGTCTCTTCCACGTCGTGGATGAGATACCTTGTGATGCTGGAGCCGCCGGGGATGGCGCCGTCTTGAGCCGCTCGAGCCATGGAGATGCAATTGCAAAGTGAATTCGCAGGCAAAGGCAACTACAGCATGTCCTTTCGTGTCGCCTTTACAACCAACCAAACTAGTTTGAGCCGGTTCCACCCTGTCCGAGCCAAACCGAGTCGGTTTTCGTAGCCCCAAACCAAACCGAACCAGTTCAAACAGAGCCAAACCAAACCGATTTGGTTCGGTTCAAACCGCGGTTTGGTGGTTTGAGCCAAACCGTGCCGACCCCTATCTTGCACCACGCTGGTCAGTGCGGGGTGGTGACAGCAACGGACGTTGCCGCACTGCCCTCTGCTGCCCACACCGCACCCTGCACCTGCTCCATACGCGGGGTTCGCCCGACGTAGCGCGATCCGAGGTCAGAGTCCTGGCTCCTCCGTCGCTCGCACCTCGCCACAGCGGCTGGGCGCGCAGCTGCCTTGGCGACTCTCCCAGCAGTGCCGGCGATGGCGGCACGGGGCCCATCGCCACGCACAATGACGACGAAAAGGCACGTGCAGCTACCACGCGCATGGGCCCTGCCGCAAGGCGTCTCTCGCGGCTGCCAGGCAACACCAGCAGCAGCCCCCACGCTCTCGCTGCAGTCGGGAGCAGCAGCACATGGGGCAAGAAGCAGCATCGAGCGGCTCATCGTGCCACGCTGCTGGGGGGAGGGGCCGAGTGTTGGGGGAGGATCCAGGGTGGGCGGTGCACTGGGGGCGGGGCTCCAGGATTGGGGGGGGCGGTCTCCGTGCTCCGGGTCACGGTGCCGTGCAGCAATGTGGCTGTCACGTGGCCTGGCGGCAGCCCTCTCCACTTGCTGCAGGGTTTCACGGTTGTCATCGAGCGGCCGTCCTCATGAACACCGCGGGTCTATTGACCATGGCACATGCGCGGTCTGCTTCACGGTGAGCGTTGAAAATCCCCTGACGTCAATCGCAAGAGTAGACCACTGCCTGCTGGCGTCATGGCAGAAAAGTTTTCCAAATGTGAAATATTACCCGCAAATTGTGCACTGGGAATCTACGTAGCAATGATAGCCACCTACTGTGAAAACTTGGCAGGACGCTTCTGACAAGAGGCACGTGACTGAGTTTTTTCTGGGTAACAATAATCCGCGCTCAGACTCGTTCGTGTTAACGCGTCACCATAATGAACCACGGTCAATCCACTGCTGGACAAAGCCCTCCAAAGTGTCACCGTCTCTCAGCCTGCGCAGCATCAACCCAACAACACCTGGCCATGAGCTTCTCTCGTGGCCCCATCCTCATGGTTGGTGTCCTCTTGGGCGCATGACCTCTTGGCTGCCACTCCGTCATTAGTCTCGACCACCAGTGACCCACTTACCATTCTTCACAGTCAATATGTCTATAACTTGTGTATATTCATGAATGCATGCATTCCTCTTGCTGTGTATGTCAGTGTAATTCTTAGCATAAATATTCCCATGCTGTTTTGAGCACTTACATGTTTTCACTATTTTCTTATTTGATGTCCATGTCTCTGATTCATGTGGCATGCCAGGTGTTCGTGCACTGTGCTACAAACTCGGCCACCGAAGTTTGATTTCCGGTCACGGCGAACATCAATGGCGAGTGATGTGCTAGATTTATGTGTTATGCAGAAGGGCCATTTTTTGAAACGTCACCTATTTGAATGTTAAAGCTATGGAGGTTAAACGTAAGACGCGTCATGTTTCCTCCAGCAGTGTACAAAGTAGAATGCGCGAGGCGAACCTGGCAGGAGACAGGAGACTCTCACCAAGCGCCATCAGCCATGACTTATCCACTGCTACATGCACACCTCCCCAATCCGTCACCATATATCATGGTCTTGTGATGCCACAATCTATACAGGTCCCGCACATGAACCAATTAATTTCTCTGCCACGCCATCATTAGTATCGACCACCAGCCATTACCCCTTCGAGTGACGTGTCCTGCACAAGTCACTTCTCTTAAGTCAACGGCTTTCTCAATTTTCCCAATATGCTCTAATACAAAGTGTGCCTCTTCATAGCTCTGAGGTTTCACTTTTTTCTCCTCGTGGTGGTCGCGTGGAATGAACTCCTGGTCCTCCGGATTTACCCTCCGTATTTAGAAACACACGTGTTGATTGTTGAGAAACACACGTGTACATTACGTAGATACACGCATGTACATTTAGAAACACGTGTGCATTATGTAGAAACACACGTGTACATTATGTAAAAATACGTGTGCATTATGTAGAAACACGCGTGGAGATTATTTAGAAACACGTCTACACTATGTAGAAACACACGTGTACATTTAGAAACACGTGTGCATTATGTAGAAACACGCGTGTAGATTATTTAGAAACACGCGTGCATTATGTAGAAACACACGTGTACATTATGTAGAAACACGTGTGCACTATGTAGAAACACGCGTGTAGATTTAGAAACACGTGTGCATTATGTAGAAACACACGTGTACATGATGTAGAAACACGTGTGCACTATGTAGAAACACGCGTGTAGATTATTTAGAAACACGTGTGCATTATGTAGAAACACACGTGTACATTATGTAGAAACATACGTGTACACTATGTAGAAACACACCTGTACATTATTTAGAAACACGCATGTACATTATGTATAAACACGAGTGTAAATTATTTAGAAACACACGTGACATTATGTAGAAACACGTGTATATTACGTATAAACACGAGTGTAATTTATTTAGAAACACGCGTGTGCATTATGTAGAAACACACGTGTACACTATGTAGAAACACACGTGTACATTATGCAGAAACACGCGTGCCAATCCACAACTCGATGAGGGCCTCTCTATGCTGGTACGGGTCGTGAGGGTTAGTTGACCCTGCCTAGCAGCATTTTAACGTTAACAGGACCCTGCGGGGTGGGCTGGTAGGAACGAATAACCAAAGAATATAAACAT
The DNA here is from genome assembly GCF_015708825.2 of Lethenteron reissneri. Lineage (NCBI taxonomy): Eukaryota > Metazoa > Chordata > Hyperoartia > Petromyzontiformes > Petromyzontidae > Lethenteron > Lethenteron reissneri. Next base: position 7,606,552 of record NC_083842.1, on the reverse strand, counting down.
AATGTATTATTACACTTGTTTAGCCAGGAAAGCCCCACTGAGTCTAAAGGTTTTTCTAGGGTCCTGCCAAGTGTTTGCAGTAGGGGGCGATGTTGCTACACCTAATCGGACGATACGAAGGGAGAGTTTGAGGCCTAGTTCTAGGCTTTAGGCCTAGCTGTAGGCTTTAGGCCACTGTGAGTTAATTTCTAATTTAAAGGATTTAATTATTTATGTAAAAGCTTTAAATGTAAATGTTTCTATTTAAAAACATCAGGGAATGTAACATTGTTAAACATTAACTCCCTTTCACACACGCGGGGGTACGATACGAAGGGAGAGTTTGAGGCCTAGTTCTAGGCTTTAGACCTAGCTGTAGGCTTTAGGCCGCTGTGAGTTAATTTTTAATTGAAATGTTTTTATTATTTACGTAAAAGCTTTACATTTAAATGTTTCTATTTAAAAACTTCAAGGAATGTAACATTGTTAAACTCCCTTTCACACACGCGGGGGTACGATACGAAGGGAGAGTTTGAGGCCTAGTTCTAGGCCTTAGGCCTAGCTGTAGGCTTTAGGCCGCTGTGAGTTAATTTTTAATTTAAATGTTTTAATTAAAAGCTATCTCTGGGAATTATAAGGGAATGTTACACTTGTTTAGCCAGGAAAGCCTCATTAATTTAAATGTTTTAATTGAAAGCTATCTCAGGGAATTATAAGGGAATGTTACACTTGTTTAGCCAGGAAAGCCTCACTGAGTCTAAAGGTTTTTGTAGGGTCATGCCAAGTGTTTGCAGTAGGGGGCGATGTTGCTACACCTAATCGTTCATCGGACGGACGGACGATATAATCTATTGTAGGCTGGTTCACTTCGTTCCTACCAGTATAACCTTTCCCATAGTCATAACCCGAGCCCTGATCCCTAAGCCTCGTCATAACCCTCCATGTCATCTTAACCTCATCTCTAATAGGCTTAACGGTCTAATCACAATCCTCGCTTTAATCAGAATGCTAAACAATGTCCCGTTGTGACTCCTCATCGCCAATGTTTATTCACAGAAAGGGCCTTCAGATAGCACCATGGAGCAGCATCACGGTGCCACTTCTTTACAATGTCGATCAAACGCGTCGCGTAATATTTGGAGCGCGAGGAAAATCACGCGTGGTGCTACTGCAGGGGTAGTGCCGTAGTCCTAGCGGCTGTGTGAGCTGGGGGCCGCTCGCCCGCGCTGGGGCTGCTGCTGCTGGCGCTGGATGAGGGAAGGGATCAAGCAGCGCGACCCTAACCTGGCGGAGATTTCAGTGCAGAGACCGAGGAGAACAAAACCGATAATAGTTTTTTTACCCTTTTATCTGGCAACAAAACTGACACGTGCGCCTTTTGGCGTAATCTGGTCTAACACCATGTGAGACCAGGCTCTAAAGAAAGCTGTCTCGGGTGTGGACCAATCAATTTCAAAAACAGTGCATACATTATCAGAGTTATGTTTTTTGTTTGCATTTCAACTGCAGGTATTGTGGTCAATGCAAACATGACTCCTTGTAAAAAAGGTGTCAGTTTTGTTGCCAGATAAAAGGGTAAAAAAACAATTATCATATTTTGCTACTGGCAAATGAGGCTCCAATGGTGAGAACCAAACCGGTTTAGTGAGAGCGATTTGATCAATATGCACCTAAAGCCCACATTACAGCGACTCATTTATTAATATGTTCTGAATGATAACCCACTTTAAATAAGTTCGATTTTTTGCATATTTGTAAGTCTCTGCGCAGGGTACTCATCGCTGTACATTATAGGAATGTCATGCATCGATCAACATCGATTCTGGAAAACATTATCCAGCTAACAACATTTTTGTACATGTGAAAAAAAACTGGGCAAATTATACAAACTCTGTATTTGGTAATGCATGTGCTGGAGGGGAACAGCCTCCCCTGGAGGGATTTCCAGAGAGCCTCCTAGAGGGCACCAGGCCTCCTGCTCCACGCATCTTGCAGTCGGCTCGCACTCTCGCGGCATCAGGAGCCGTTCTCATGCCCGCCACGTGCTTCACAATCGGCTCTTCGAATCTCACAGAAGCGGTGATTCCGTCTCCCCCTCACTGCCGCTATTCTCACGCTGCCTCGAGTCGATCTCAGGAACCCCACGGTGGCCTCGATCGCGCATTTCAATTTGAGGGCTCTGCCACAGGTGACAACATCGGGTGTTGTGGGACCGCCAGACAGCAACAAGGTGACAAGCCATGTGTACATCAATAGAGCTTCCACTCTGTTAGGGGCTATATCATTGTGTAGTGTCAACAATTCAGAGACAGAGTTTCTAGGAGGCACCTTCTTTATTAACAACTTCCACGGTCCCGTCCACACACTCTCCACAGTAGTTTAGCTTAGCCTGTACACAACAATAGCCGTCTAACACCGATGGCGCTGACTGAGATAGCCAACTAATATCCTTCGTAGCGCAATTTCTAGCGGAGACGATTAGCAACTCCCTGAACCGGCAGCCTGGAGCCCCCGCTCTCGGCTCCTTTTATGCTACCAGCGCGGCCTGGCTCTGCCCTCACCGCGCCTCCCTTCTCGAACCCGCTAGCAGATTCCAGGGGCCTCCAGATGGGGTCCTCTGTGACCCTTACCCTAGATCCTTCTCTCTGCCAACACACTGTGCACACCCTAACCAGCATGTGTACTATCTGTCCACCACAGTTGCCGCTGCTGTCCAACAGCTGGCGCTATTAAACTACAATTGTATCAAAAAACCTTGTTGGTGCGGCTTTAATACCTTTTGTCTCGGCCTCGCTGTGCGCTGCGTTGCACCACTATCCAAGTAGATAACCTCTGGTTCAATAAACCTTCAGAGCCAGGGTGAACATCCGACTCAAAACGAATTTAATAAAATGAACGAGGTAAAACTGCTGGAAAAACACAGCACAAATACAGCATCTGTTATTACTTGGAAATATCAAAACAATGAATGAACGCTACAGCATCATCACATTGTCTTAGCTAACATGAAACTCAACAATAGATCCTGGATGGACCAGGCACCTACATTAGTACTGAATAGCTATACAAGAGAATAAGCAACTGTGTTAAATAAAGGCACATCGTGTAATCACCATGCTGCAGCCTAAATGTACAGCACTATACATAAAACTGAACTGTGGATGAGATATTTTGTCATCCTTGCTCTCAAGATCGCAATAACGTTACATGGGTACAAATCTGACTCGACTTATTCAATTACAAGTCACATTCACAATAAGGCAAGAGGCAGGCTTCGTTGTTAACTAGGCCTCATATTTATCATAACAATTTCACAGCATTATAAAGGCATTTACAGCATTATAACGGGCATTCTGACATTATAACAGCATTCCCAGTATTGTAAGACGAAAAACGAACTTACAGACAATGCTTAAAGTCCCACAATGAATAGATGCACCTGTCTTCACCGAGACGCGATTTGTGCCACCATTTTGTACTCTGTAATGGCTGACACCCTGTCACGTGACCAAACTCTACATCCAGACAGGAAATTCCTGTGTACACACACTCCCACACCTGCCGTGAGGCAGAACACCTTTTGTGAATTATTTTTGCCAATTTTTATCAAAATCTTTCAATCTGGAAATGTTGGTAAAAGTTGCGTTCACGTTTTGTAGGGATTGCTTCAGGGTTTTGTAATTTTGTGAAAACAAATGTCTCTTTGGACAGATAGACATCCCCTTGTCTCTCGCCTTAAACATTGGGAAACCGTGATGTTTATTGCATCTGAGCTGCTCGCTATCCAATATAATTATGTTGCTTTGCTGCAGCTCATTGACAATCACAATGGCCATTCAAACAAAACAAAGTCGTCCTGCTCAAACAAGCATTGGGTGGTGCTCTACTCCATTAACGGACCTGAGCTCGCAATGGAAATTTCACATCCCTATGGCAGGGACCAGCCTATCTGCTGGCCAGCACGCTGCTTGGGTTATTGTGATATCACCAAACCCGAAGTGGAGGCGGTCTCAGCTTGACCCAAACTGTGAACGGCGCTCCCCTTAACGACAGCGCTCAACGTAAGTGAACAATCAGCAACGCGCATCGCACTTCGTGATTTAACAGTTTGTATGGAGCAGGACGAGAAAATGTGAGACGGCGATTTCCAACGACATTGATAATCGTGATTGTTTCTGCTCTTTACACAATGTATATTATATATTCATTTAACATTTTAAAACTTGTAAAGTAGACATTTTTCATAAGGAATGGCTGTGTTGCCACACTAAAGCAGCCTGCACCACGCCATCTTTGTTTATTTGTTGCAATGCTCGCGCGTTTGTGGCCACGCCAGGCTGGCGGTGATTGGCTCGGATCGCCACGCGGCCACGTACCCGCAGACGGCAACGCTCAAGGGCTGTGCCCCAGGGTGCGGCGCGCAGTTACATCCGCGGTGCCACTCTCCCAGGCAGACTCCGAGTTGCCCGGCCTCTCGCGGTGTCGCTGCCCCCAACAGGCGCCCTGAAGCTGCGCAGTCTGCCCGTGTCTCAGCTCTGTCCTTTAACATGAAACCTTCCCCAGTAGCTGCTGCAACTTCTGTGGCCGGTGACACAACAATGAGTCACGTCATTCTTATTTATTTCACATTTGCTGTTGATCATGATCGTGCCAAACACAGTCGTGATGTTTGCTCAGAGGGGTGATCTAGAGACTGGTTGAACGCGCGATGAGTTGAGATTTGTTGCAGCAATCAATGCGCTGCTGCGTGTTGGCTTCCCATAGCTGCTGCTGGTGAAACGGGTAAACACCACTAAACCAAAGTGGAGCCGTGCTCACAAGTTTGAATGTTTCATCGCGTGTGTCTATCTGTGTATGTACACACATGAACGTGCGCTGTCTCTATCTTTCATCAACGCAATGTAATGAGACAGACGCTGCCTGGTCTCGGTGTGCTGCATTTATGGCCTTAACTTAGCCACCTCTCCCATCGAGGCACCGCTTCAGCACGTGCCCTTCAACTCCTCCAATCGAGGCCCACTTTCGGTCACGTGCCTTTAGCTCGTCCAATCGAGGCACCGCTTTTGGCCACGTGTCATTAACTCGTCCAATCGGGCACATTTGGTCACGTGCCCTTAGCTCGTCCAATAGAAGCCCGCTTCTGGTCACGTGCCCTTAGCGCGTCCAATCGGGGCACCCTTGCGCTCGGCGCCCCTCCAGTACTGCAGCTGGCGTGACCCACAGAGACATTTAACTGTCTACAATCACAGTAGTGGCTGTAGTCACGACACTACAAAAGTAACAATATCACACTGTTGTGCAGTACTTATATGGCCCCACGTCTACACTCCTCCCCCTCACCCCACTCACACCAAGGTTAGGCGTGCTCTAGTACCCCCCCCCCCCCCCCCGAATAAACACTTGAGAGCCGGGGGGTTCTGTGGAAGAGCCGCTGTCTCAGTCTGCTCGTTCCAATTACAGTCACGGGTAGGCTGAGCTCATCATCCCTCTGGGACAGATAAAATAAGCACCACCTGGGCAGCTGTAAGTGGTATATTATGGATAGACTGGCCTCGTCACTAGGAATGTGGAGTTTTCACCACTGGCTCAGGGCCCCCAGTGGAAGTGAGCATTGCCCCACGCCCGTCGGAGCTGGGAGACGCTGAGACTCGACTCAACCAACACGCACTCAGCCGTGTGGCGCGGCTGAGTGAAACAAGCCGCGTTTTCCTCCTACTGTCATCTGTGTCTGTGCAGAGTGTAATAAACTCATCCGAGTCAGCCTGTCTCAGTGCTTGGTTGAGTAATCTTCATCATGCAGAGTCCAGTTGTGACCAATAGTGTTGATTAGCTATAGACGTATATACAGAATCAGAATATGTAGTTATACTGGAGTAATCCGATGAGCTATACAGCTCTTTTTACAGATGTCCAGTACAACATGTGACAAACTAAAAACGCCATGACGAAACATGTTCACATACAAATCTCATGCTCACAGAAGTATGGACACTCTCGTGCCATTACTCCAAGGGTTTGATATGAGAGTTGGGAATCGGACACGAACTTCAATGTCATGGTCGTTGTTTGTGACGTGGATACAACTCATTCAGCATCAACTGGACAAAACTGCGGCCGCTCTCTGCCCGATTCGTCTTGGCTGTCCAACCTTTGAATGATGAAAGGAAAATTGAGTGCAGGTTCCAAATTATGCACAGTGCAAGGGAACGTGTATATGGGCATCCCGTTGTTGTCACGCTACTGCTGAATGAAGGCCTCCCCACGCCGTGCCAGCCGTGAGGATCGCCATATTTGACCATCCTGCACCACGCTGCTCAGTGCGGGGTGGTGAAGGCGGAGGGAGAGAGCAACGGACGTTGCCGCACTGCCCTCTGCTGCCCACACCGCCCCCTGCACCTGCTCCATGCGCGGTGTTTGCCCGTCGAAGCGCGATCCGAGGTCCACGCTGCTTCGCTTCCGATATCTGGCAGGATCGGGCACGTGCCAGCTGAGTTGGCCGTGCCTATGAAGGACGCTGAGGAAGGCCATGACCCCCTAAACCAAGGGTGCGTTTGGTAAACGCCTGCGAGGGTCCGCAGTGACCACACCCGAGTCAGAGTCCTGGCTCCTCCGTCGCTCGCGCCTCGCCACAGCGGCTGGGCGCGCAGCTGCCTTGGCGACTCTCCCAGCAGTGCCGGCGATAGCGGCACGGGGCCCGTCGCCACGCACAATGACGAAGAGCCGCGTGCAGCCACCACGTGCATGGGCCCTGCCGCACGGCGACGGCGGCTCTCGCAACAGCAGCAGCAGCCCCCCTGCCCTCGCTGCAGTTGAGAACAGCAGCGCATGGGGCAGCACCGAGCGGCTCATCGTGCCGCGCTGCTGGGGGGAGGGGCTGAGTCGGGGAGGAGGATCCAGGGGGCGTGGCCCTGAGGTGGGACAGGGCTTCCGGGTTGCGGGGGGGGGGTCTCCGTGCTCCGGGTCGCGGCGCCGTGCAGCAATGTGGCTGTCACGTCGCCTGGCGGCAGCGCTCTCCACTTGCTGCAGGGCTTCACGGTCGACATCGAGCGGCCGTCCTCATTAACACCGCGGGTCTATTGACCATGGCACATGCGCTGTTTGCTTCACGGTGAGCGTTGAAAATCCCCTGACGTCAATCGCAAGAGTACCCCACTGCCTGCTGGCGTCATGGCAGAAAAGTTTTCCAAATGTGAAATGTTACTCGCAAATTGTGCACTGGGATTCTACATGGCCCCCTCCTGCGAAAACTTGGCAGGACGCTTCTGACACGAGGCACGTGACTGAGTGAATTTTTCCTGGGTAATAATGATCCGTGCTCAGACTCGTTTTTGTTAGCGCGTCACCATAATGAACCACGGTCAATCCACTGCTGGACGAAGCCCTCCAAACTTACCGCCTCTCAACCGGCGCAGCATCAACCCAGCAGCACCTGCAGACGAGCTGCTCTCGTGGCCCCATCCTCATGGTGGGTGTCCTCTTGGGCGCGTGACCTCTTGGCTGCCATTCCGTCATTAGCCTCGACTACCAGCGACTCATCACTTCCAGCAGCACATCCTACCCAACCCACTTACCATTCTTTACAGTCAATATTATGTCAATAACTTGCTTATATTCTTGAATGCATGCGTTCCTCTTGCTGTGTATGTCAGTGTAATTATTAGCATAAATATTCCCATGCTGTTTTGAGCACTTACATTTTCCCGCCATTTTCTTATTTGATGTCCACGTCTCTGATCCATGTGGCATGCCAGGTAGGTGTTCGTGCACTTTGCTACAAACTCGGCCACCGAAGTTTGATTCCCGGCCACGGAGAATAATGGCGAGTGATGCGCTAGATCTATGTGCTATGCAGAAGGGCCATTTTCCGAAACGCCACCTATTATTTATTTGGGGCCGTCCATAAATGACGTCACGCGATTTTGGACGATTTTTAACCCCCCCCCCCCCTCGTCACACGGCGTCACAAAAAGTCAGACCCCCCCCCCTCAAATATGATGTCAGGAAGCTCTGCCCTTCCCCCCCCCAAAATAAAACATGCTTCAAATAGCTTTAAATTATTGTCATTGTAGTGCATATTTAATGTGCCGCTGCACTCTGATGTTGTAGGAGAAAACATTTATCAAAAAGTCTATTTAATTAAGTAGAACATGTTGTCTATATTTATTTAAAGTTGCGCATTTTGATGTGACGTCACATTTCTCAACCCCCCCCGCCCCCTTGTCACACATCGTCACACATTTCTGACCCCCCCCCCAGGTGCGTGACGTCATTTATGGACGGCCCCTTTAAATGTTAAAGCTATGAAGGCAAAACGTAAGACGCGTCATGTTTCCTCTAGTAGTGTACAAAGTAAAACACGCGAGGCGGTTAGAAGAGACCTTGGAGGACAGCTGTCAACTGGTAGACTGCTATGTATGGGAAACTGCTGCGAGGCAGGAGGCGATGGCGAGGTGAGGTGGCATCAGTGGCTCTGGCCGTGGTTACCTCGACCTTAGCGTGGAGTTTAGTGGCTCACCAACCCCTGCAAGGAGCAATGAATGGAGGGCACTGCTGATCACGATGGGGTCATAGACCTCCACAAACCACCTCGTATCCCGGGTTTCCAATTCACTACTTTACTTTAATAACTGCTATTACTTTCCATAAATGTTGCTTAGGAAACCGCATTACCAGCGTTGTGAGGTATGGTAAAATAACTCCACTATTTGCACAGCGTGGGAAGGCCCTCATCCAGCAGTCGGCTGACAAAAGGGCTTGAACACAGTAGACGGGGCAAGTCTGGGTCTTTGCCCAGTAACATCTTTGAGTGTTGTTTCAAAGGACATTGTCTGCAGTGATTGAGGACCTGTTGAGATATTTAAACCCAGCGGCAAGGTTCTCATCACACAGTTCCCATGCCCAGTCGTCTGATTTATTTCCCTTTCTATTGTGATGCTCGTTGCCAATCCCTGCTGCCGGCTCCCATACCGGAGCCCTCATCTCACGATGCCGGGACCTCTGTTGGGATCATGATGTGGACGACGCGTTCTTCTTTTTTACGATCAGAGGAAATAAGAAGATGCTCGGTGTAGTCGGCACTTTGCTTCGTTCATCATTTCGTTTTTTTTGTTATTTTTTCAATGCTTTGCTTTATGTGCCCCCCCTTTTTGAAATGAAAGATTTCACAAAATATTCTCTCTCTTTTCTCTCCCCTCCCTCTCCTACCTCCCTCTCCTCCCTCTCTCTTCCCCTCTTTTTTTTACGCGTTCAGCTGTTGATGTCAACAGACAGGTGGCAGCATGGCCCTTCGCAGCCGCATGACTGACGGCTTGCAAGATGACGACTGCTGCCGTGACTGGTGATGCGTGCACAATTATTTATCCACAATACACGAACGCGTTCAGTGTAAGCCTGGCTCCTCTACCGCGACCAAGCGATGGTGCAGCACGCTGACGGAGTGGCGAACCTGGCAGGAGACAGGAGACAGCGCTACCGGCAGGAGTACAACACCCATGTCGTGCTGTGTGAGACTCTCACCAAGCTTAAGGATTGTTGTATCAAGATGCACCATCAGCCATGACCTATTCACTGCAACATGGACACCTCCCCAATCCGTCACCATATATCATGGTCTTGTGATGCCACAATCTATACAGGTCCCGCACATGATCCAATCCATTGCTCTGTGGCCACGGTGGACATCTTCTCAGGCGTCCTTTACCTGCCACGCCATCATTAGTCTCGACCACTGGCCATAATCCCCTCCAGTGACGTGTCCTGCACAAGTCACTTGCTTCTCCTAAGTCAATGGCTTTCTCTAATTTCCCAATATGCTCTGATACAAAGTGTGCCTCGTCATTGCTCTGATGAAGTTGATCTGTTATCTCCTCGTGATGGTGGCGTGAAATGTTCTCCTGGTCCTCAGGTTTTACCCTTCGTATTTAGAAACACGCGTGCACATTATGTAGAAACACACGTGTAGATTAATTAGAAACACGTGTACATTATTTAGAAACACACGTGTATATTATTTATAAACACCTGTACATTATTTAGAAATACACGTACATTATGTAGAAACACACGTGTACATTATGTAGAAACACGTGTACATTATATAGATACACGCATGTACATTATTTACAAATACGTGTACATTATTTAGAAACACGGTTGTCCATTATTTAGAAACACGTGTACATTATTTAAAATATACGGGTATACATTAGTTGGAAACATACGTGTACATTATGTAGAAACACGCGTGGCAATTATGCAGAAACACGCGTGTACATTATTTAGAAACACGTGTACATTATGTAGAAACATGGGTGTACATTATTTTGAAACACGTGTGTACATTATTTAGAAACACACGTGTAATTTATTTAGAAACACGTGTAAATTACTTAGAAACACACGTGTACATTATTTGGCAGCTATAGATTCCCACAAGGGGTTCTAAACCACTTCGATGAGCTATCATGTGTAGGGGTGTTACAGAGGGCCAGTATACATGGGATCACACGGGAAACAAACACAGTGGGCGGGGCTCCGTGAGCGCACGGGGAGGCGCTCACAACGACGTCCGCACCAGGCAGCCTGGGGGGCTGGCCCGGAGTACGATCCCCCGGGGGGCCCCACCCCTCAGCGGGGGGTTGGATATAAAAGGGGATGAGCCGGAGGGCTCAGGGCACAATGTTACAGCTAAAGGCGTGAAGACCCAAGATCATCTAGCTAGAGCCCTGGACTCCCCTGGAACGCCGCCCTTGTCAGGGCCGCGCAGGACCGAGCCAGCGGCGTGGTCCCGAGAACCAGAGTTAGTGCTCTGGGACTCCGGGTACCGTAGCCCGACTCACCAGTGTCGGGCCAGATAGCCTCCCCTAGCTCTTTAGCGGAGGACTAGGAGGTAGGTTAAGGATAGCAAGCAGTGTATTCCCAGCTAGCCGGGTGAGGGGGCCGATACCCCCTCTAGTATTGTATGTCCGCGGTTGTAACCACTGTGCGGAATAAATATGTGTGCCTCAACCCCGAGTGTCCAAGCCTCTTCAACGGTACTACATCTGGTGTCAGAAGTGGGGTCGCAGACAGTGGTAGTTCCTCAAGGGACCGTGCTTGCTCACGCAACGCCGGTGCCCTGTGAGGAACCTGTCGCGAATCACGTCGGCACTGTCCCTCTGCCGCATCCACATTCGGACACCGATGAAGGGTGGCTCGAGGCGCTTTGTGCGGGATCGACGGACCTGTCGGATTTAGAGCGTCAAAAACTTAGGACACTGCTGCGCGAATTTTCCGACGTTTTCAGTCAGAACAAATTCGATTTAGGCTGTACCCATCTGCTGCGTCACCATATTGATACGGGTGACAGCACGCCAATACGCCAAAATCCCTTTCGGTTAAGTCCCGCCGAAAAGGACCATGTCAAATCGGCTGTGGATGACATGTTAGCCGCCGACATCATTTCTCCCTTTACCAGCCCGTGGGGAGCGCCGATCGTCCTGGTTAAGAAACAGGATGGTTCGTTGCGGTTTTGCGTCGATTTTCGCCGCCTCAACAAAATTTCTGTTGCCGACGCATACCCGCTCCCACGAATTGACGAATCGCTGGACGCCTTGGCGGGAGCGCGATTCTTTTCCACATTGGATTTGCTTTCGAGATTCTGGCAGCTTCCTCTGGACGATGATTCTTAGCCTAAAACTGCATTCCGTACACCACACGGTCTCTTCCAATTCAACCGGTTGCCGATGGGACTCCACTCGGCGCCGGCAACTTTCCAGCGATTGATGGAATTGGTTTTGGCTGGATTGCAATGGGACTCGTGTTTAATATATTTGGATGACGTTATCGTCTTTAGCAGAACATTTGACGAGCATCTCCAGAGGTTGCGGGCGGTTTTCCTCAAAATGCGGGCTGCCAATCTCAAATTTAAACCCCAAAAATGTCATCTGTTACGCGAATCGGTGCGTTATTTGGGGCACATCGTCGGACGCTCGGGTATTGCTACCGATCCCGCCAAAACGCAGTGCGTCAGCTCCTGGCCGACTCCCACCTCGGTGGGAGAGGTCAGGAGTTTCATTGGATTCGCGTCATATTACCGACGCTTTGTCGCGGATTTTGCCACGATTGCTAAGCCCCTACACGCTTTGACGTCAAAGGGGGTCCGCTTCCATTGGGGACAGGAGGAGGAGGCTGCTTTCTGCTCTCTTCGGGACGCTCTGGTTAAAGCCCCTCCCTTGGTTTACCCCGATTTTTCAAAACCCTTTGTGCTCGACACCGATGCGAGCAATACAGGTATTGGGGGCGTGCTTTCCCAGGTAGTTGATGGCGTGGAACGGGTAGTTGCGTATGGTAGTCGGATGTTGTCTCCAGCGGAGCAACGATATTGTGTCACTCGTCGGGAGCTGTTGGCAATTGTCTATTTCATCCAACAGTACCGGCCATATCTGTACGGTCAGCGTTTTACCGTCCGTACCGATCATTCGGCACTTCAGTACGCCCTGCGAGTTCAACAACCATCGGGACAATTGTCTCGTTGGTTGGAGGTTCTCCAGGACTTTGATTTTGAGACCACGTACCGTAAGGGCGTTCGCCACACCAATGCGGACGCTCTGTCGCGCATGCCAACCACCCCCGAATGCGCATGCCTCCTGGGATCGGGTCGTTGCAGGCATCTAGGTGAAGTATCTGTTCCGGTCTTGGCGGCCGCAGACGACGCGGCGTCGATGACAAATTCCATCGCACAACAGGGATCGGATTCTCTGTTGGGGTTGCCTGTCACTGAATGGGGGCGCTTACAGATGGAGGATACCTTCCTCCTCGCGTTGCGTCGTCGCGCCGGGGATACTGGGCGGGGGAGGGGTGATGCCGACGCATGGGAAATGATCACGGGTCTGCTGATGCATTGGGACGGCAAATCCCATCGACACCGGCTGGTGGTTCCTTCTGGGTTATGGGGTAGGGTGGTGTGGGCCGCTCATGAGCGCCTCCTCCACCTGGGGACCCAAAAGACCCTCGCCTTGCTCCAGCTTGATTTTTTTTGGCCGGGCATGACGAGGGATGTCGCGGATCTGTTGGGGTCATGCCCTCGGTGTGCGCAGCGGAAACCACCAGCACGGGAGTCAAACCCGCCCTTGCAGTCTTTCAGAGTCTCCAGAGTGAACGAACTGGTCGCTCTGGATATTCTGAGCCCATTCCCCGCCACCCCCAGGGGCAATAGATATTTGTTGACCGGGGTGGAGTACTTTACGCGCTGGCCTATGGCCTGGCCCCTGGCCAACCAGTCGGCAGCAGCCATCGTGGAGGCCTTTGTCCAGGGATACGTCCTGGACAAAGGTGCTCCGGAGCGGCTGCTGACCGACCAGGGTAAAAAAATTTCTGGCAAACTGCTCCAACAGGTCTGCGAGCTCCTGGGCACGAAAAAAATTCGTACCTCTCCCTATCACCCGCAAACTGACGGGATGGTCGAGCGTCTGCACCGAACCATCACGTCTATGTTGTCACAGCAGGTTTCGGACTCACAGACCGATTGGGACTTGCAAATTCAAGGGGTCCTGGCAGCATACAGATTGGCCCCCCATGCTGCAACGGGATTTTCCCCCTTCTTCCTCATGTATGGCCGCGAACCTGACCCACCTGTTCGGGCCCAGCTGCAGATCCCCGTGCCGCAGGGTAAAACTAAATTAGCCGACCATGTTAAATTTAACCTTGAAAAATTGACAGAGGCGCGGGATGCTGCCATGCAAAATTCCGACATGCGTCAGAAAGCTAATGAGCGGCTCAGACTGGGTCGCGCGCACGTGCTACAGTGGAAGCCGGGAGACAGGGCATGGCTGCACTGTCCCCAGGTACCACTCGCGACCTCCTCGAAACTGGTGCGGCCGTGGCGGGGCCCCGTCGAGGTGGTTGAGGTTCGGCGGCCTCAGTGCGTGCGCATCAAATGGGGGAAGCGCCGGTGGTTTGTGCACCCCTCCAGACTGAAACCCTTTGTTGCGGTGCAAGGTCCCACTCCACACACGCGTGGCCAAACATGTGGGGGGTCGACCGACTCTAAGGGTCCGTCTCCGCTGCTCTCGCCTGACGTGTTGCCGGCTGTCCCGCCCCCAGGTACACCAGGAATGACGGGCTCACGCCCGACGGCCCCTACGGGGGATGCCGAGGGTCTCGCGACATCAAGAGCAGACTCACTCGGGAATGGACAGTTGCCACCCGACGGGTCGCCATCCGGGGTTGCCCCGTGTGACGGGCCAGCGACAAGGACGCGCGCAAGAATGCGCAGACTCTTGTGATGAAGAAAAAAAAAATAAGACATTTTTTTTTTCTTTCTCTCTCTCCGTGTCATATTCACTGTGTGCTGCGTCGGTGGCGTGTTCCTGGCACATTGGATCGTACGTATGTTGTGTTCCTGGTGTGTTGTGTGTGTGCTGGGGTCCCCCCCTGGCACATTGGATTGTACATATGTTGTGTTCCTGGTGTGTTGCGTGTGTGCTGGGGTTTCCTGGTAATTGTATATACGTTGGTTTTACGGTATTCGTATTTATTCGGGGATGGGTGCGTTGGGTTGTTTCCCTTCTGGCTTTTCTGGTTATTATTGTTGTTCTCGTTGCGTTATGGTTCAATAATTGTGAGGCACACGCGGGGTCAAAGGGTAAATAAAACTTTTATTGTTGATTGATGCAGCCGGGACGGCTGCGGGCTATGTAGGGGGGGGTGATGTAGGGGTGTTACAGAGGGCCAGTATACATGGGATCACACGGGAAACAAACACAGTGGGCGGGGCTCCGTGAGCGCACGGAGAGGCGCTTACAACGACGTCCGCACCAGGCAGCCTGGGGGGCTGGCCCGGAGTACGATCCCCCGGGGGGCCCCACCCCTCAGCGGGGGGTTGGATATAAAAGGGGATGAGCCGGAGGGCTCAGGGCACAATGTTACAGCTAAAGGCTTGAAGACCCAAGATCATCTAGCTAGAGCCCTGGACTCCCCTGGAACGCCGCCCTTGTCAGGGCCGTGCAGGACCGAGCCAGCGACGTGGTCCCGAGAACCAGAGTTAGTGCTCTGGGACTCCGGGTACCGTAGCCCGACTCACCAGTGTCGGGCCAGATAGCCTCCCCTAGCTCTTTAGCGGAGGACTAGGAGGTAGGTTAAGGATAGCTAGCAGTGTATTCCCAGCTAGCCGGGTGAGGGGCCGATACCCCCTCTAGTATTGTATGCCCGCGGTTGTAACCACTGTGCGGAATAAATACGTGTGCCTCAACCCCGAGTGTCCAAGCCTCTTCAACGGTACTACACATGTGTAACGTGGTTGCCTCTGTAAACAAGCTCCGAGCTCAGTTGAGTCTCCTTCACAACCCACACTGACCAGTGCAATGAAGTATAGTCAAAATCCCAATGACAACATGGCATATGGGAGGCCTTCATCCAGCTGTGGATTGTATAACACGCGTGGAACACCACTCTGGCTTCTTCCTCACAAACTACACAAGTTAGGATGATACCACAGAAGGCCTCTCCAGTCCATGTTGATCATGGGGGTTATTTGACTATACTTCACCACGCTGGTCAATGTGGGTTGTTTAAGCAATGGTGGAGGGCATGACTGGGTTAGATATTACTCGCCAGGGCTACGCACCTGTACGCAGGTACATAAGGGAGATCATGCAGATCCACTGTGTATAGGTAACCATACACTTGTATACAGGTACATAGGGAGATCATGCAGCCTCATTCTGTATCTGTACCCATGCATAACAGGTTGAGTTTGCCGCATGACTCCTCTTATCCGTGAAAAAAGAGTGGGTAATAGGAGTAGTGACGTAACGTCTGGCACCTGCGGATAACTATTCGGGTTCTGGACGTGTAAGTAACAGAGACGAATATACAGAGACAAATACAAAAATCACCCCACCCGTATAGCCTTCACAGACTCTAGGATTAAGTGCTGTTAGTGAGCACCTATAAATGCCGGCACTTCACACGAGGGGGTTAGTGGCCAGCACCACGCCCGACCACCATTGTCTCCCTAGTGGCAATGTTTATACAGCGCACCAGATACTCATTTGAGGCTGAGTCGACCTGGGGAGGCCCATGACCTGTTCAGATAATCGTCACTGGTGTTCATCGATCTTGGGGCAGCGTGCTAACGGCACCTACACACACCCACACACTACGTATGATGGGTACACTCGCGGCAAACAACGCCACGAGTGTAGAAAAAGTCCCGAACTTTATCTGTACGCCTGGTTTCCGTGCAGTGAATCAACGCGCGCGATGCGCTATAAATACCCCTTGCGGAAAGTACCGCCTGCCAATGAACCAGATACCCAGATTATCTCCCATAGGCACTGTATGTGACATGGCGAAAACCATCGCAGATGAGGAACAAACTCTCAAAGCTCTGCGCAGATGGATCAATCGACAGACTCAATCCAGTCAGTGGACCAGATCTGTATGTGGGGTGCACTTAGTGCCGCACTTCACCACCCTTATCGTCTCTCATTCAGAACTGCAGGGAAGCGCTGTGGTCACCCATCTGAGCGCTTACCAGGCTCGAGTCGGCTTGGACTGTGCGATCCGACATCAGATATATGAAGGTGGTTGCTGCGAGGCAAATATCGACGTAAATGCTGTTTAGCATAGAAGCGCAATAGGCAATTGAACTATACAAATATAATATATTTTTAATGTAGATGCTATTCAAATTATTATTTTTCTAGAATTCTCCCGGACGTGCAAAATAGTTTCAATGGGACAAGTGTGGTAGCAGGGAGCACTCAGTAGCGCATCAATTGCCGTGCACACGAGGGCTGCCTCTTGTGGCTGCCATGTTCATGACTGTGGTGTCGGTGTACAAGTAAAATGGTTCACTTGGTTCACTCGCGCGTTCACGTGTCCAAGGACAACCCGACAGCCCGCGATGTTTGGTGCATTTATAAACCCACCGTGACGTCAGTGAATTACCTGATGATCCATGTGTGATTGTTTATTAAAATAACTCCACACAAATGACACCATCATAAGCACGATAATCATTTTACTTCATCCACTCAATCGATTTCCTCCATAACTCTCTCATACTAAATGTTTTCTTTTTCAGTTCCACCTCGTATTCAAATCGCTCTGCTGGCGTCAAGGGCTGGGAGTTTGACTGGGACGAGGCCATCAGCTCGCGTCGCCTGAGAGCCCAGCAGGGTCCCAGCAGCGCCCTGCCGCGGTGCAGGCCACCCGGCCACCAGCCGCCTCTCTGTGGAACCTCCCTGCACCACTCACGCCTCACGCCGCGCCTGCTGCTTGACTCTGGGCACACCGACACGGACAAAGTGCCCCCTCACCGAACAGTGCTGCAGCTCTGTTAGCCAATGTCACCCAGTTCGTGTGGATCACTCTCGTATTTGTGTGTGGTCGACTCAGCCTCAAAATGAGTACCTGGTGCGGTGTGTAAACATCGCCACTAGGGAGACAAAGGCGGCCGGGCGTGGTGCAGGCCACCTACCCCCTCATGTGCTGTGCCGGCCTTCATAGGTGCTCGCTAACAGGACTTGCCACAACATTCTGTTAAGGCTATACGGGGGATCTTTGTCTTTGTGTGTATGTTGAACTTTTTTGCACCGTACTTTACCAACCGTGCTAATAAGTGAAGGGAAAGGACAACAAACTTAAAACAAAAAGTAGTTCTAAATAATATTATTTGGTTCTTTCGGTAAAGTCACATAGATATAAAAATAAAAAATAAAAATAATACTGTAGCCTGGTTCTAATCGGAGTGGGTGTGCTGGCAGTCTATAATGTTGACTGTAGCCTGGTTATTAAGTTTGGTGAGTGTACTGACAGTCTATAATGTAGACTGTAGCAATGGTTATTAAGCTGAGTGAGTGTACTGACAGTCTATAATGTAGACTGAAGCAATGGTTATTAAGCTGAGTGAGTGTACTGGCAGTCTATAATGTAGACTGTAGCCTGGTTATTAAGTTTGGTGAGTGTACTGACAGTCTATAATGTAGACTGTAGCCTGAAAAAAAACACGACGTTTCGATCGCAACACAGCGGTCGTCATCAGGAAAAAGGGAGTTCTAAAGAAATGAGTTTTCAATCCAGATTTAAAAGTGCATAGCTCCAGTGTATCTCGGCCTCGCTGTGCGCTGCGTTGCACCGCTAGTCGAGTAGACAACCATGTGTTCAATAAACCCTCGAAGCCAGGATGACCGTCCAACTCCGATCGTCATTTATTGATTTAACAGGTAAAACTGGTGAGAAAACACAGATACAGCATCTGTTATAATTCGGAAACACCCACACAATGAACACCACAGCATCAGAACATTGTCTCAGATAACAATAGATCCTGGAAGGACCAGGCCCCCACATTACCCCTGAACAACTAGACAAAGGCACAAGCTGATGCGTTGCATACAGGCACAGTGTATTCATCCCACTGCACCCCAAATGTACAGCATTACACTTAACACTAAACTGTGGATGAGATACTTCGTCATCACTCTCAGGATCGCAACATAGGCACAAGTCTGACTCGACCTACTAAATCACAAGTAACATCCACAATAAGGAAAGTCACAGGCTTCGTTACTATCTAGGCCTCGTATTTACTACAACAACTTAACGGCACCATAAAGGCATTTACATTGCTATAACGGTCATTCCAACATTACAACAGCATTTCCAATATTAGAGGAATATAAACAACTTACAGATAATGCTTCTTAAGCTCCCACAATGGATAAGTGCGGCTGTGGTCTCACTGAGATGCGATGCGTGCCGCCATCTTGACTTATCTGAGTAATGGCTGAAGCCCGCGTGGTACAGTGGAAATCTAACATCGTCACTTCCTGGTCACATGACCAACATTAGCATAAAAAAACAGGAACTTACTGTTAACGTACGCTCCCCATCTGCCGTGAGTTTTCAATCCAGATTTAAAAGTGCATAGCTTCCAGTGGCTTCCTAATGTCGGAAGGAAGAGCGTTCCAGACGGCCGCAGAAGCGCATCTGAAAGCGCGCGATGCGGTGACCGTCTTTGTTCGATGGCCAGCCAAAGGCCGCTGCGAGGATGGCCGGAGTTGGCGTGATGGTGGTTTATGCCCCTAGACGAGATCACCAAGGTGGTGGTGGTGGTGGTGCTTCATTTGTGGCGAGCGCTTTAAAAGGTGGCCACGAGCCTCACGCGACGCGGCTCAGCCCCAGCATGGACCCTGCAAAGAAGTCGCACTCGCGGCACTCGCTGTGGTGCACGCGTTCGTGGCGATTGATGCAAGGACAATGAACACAATCCAGTCCGTGTGTGGTCATGGTTTTGAAGCCACTTCTCTCTGACTAACAACAACAATAATAATATTACCTATTAAAGTATTTTTTTATCTGTGTGTCTGCCTGCGTACGCCTTGCAACCCACTAAGCCCTGCGGACGAAAACGCGCTATTTGATTTTACCCTCCGTCGAACGTAAACTAATAAAATCACATTTTGACTTAAAACTTTCGTGACTGCAGGAATTCATATTTTTGGTTCTTTCGGTAAAGTCACGTAAATAGAAAATAAAAATTACATTAAAATTTAATTAAAAATAAAAGCAAAAAACCCACGACGTTTCGATCGCAACACAAGCGGTCTTCATCGAAAGAACCAAGAATAATAAAATCACACTTTATAATAATTTACATTATTACGCTGATCGCGAATGCCAAAGCACGCATCTGCACATGCGCTGGAATCCCGCCTCGTGGTTGCCCCTGACAACGCACGCGCGGGAATCCCGCCTCGTGGTTGCCCCTGGCAACGCACGCGCGGGAATCCCGCCTCGTGGTTGCCCCTGGCAACGCACGCGGCGGCGTGAGGGAGCTTCCCCTTGGCGTCAAAAAGGCGGGAAAACAACACAGAGGCACGACGCTGAGGTACATTCTGCACGGTTTGATGTCCTCCTCTCCCCTCTCCACCGCAACGTGTGCAGTTACTACTACAGAATTATTACTGGCCAAGACTAATTAGAGAATCCATTGAAATTGAGAGAAATACAAATAACTTTAATCGCTCTGACAGCTACAGGCTTAGTGCGTTCTGGAAGCGTATTATTAAATACAATATATAACACAATTACAATTCCTTATAAGGGAAGCAAATACCAATGAATAACAATTGAATGATTACCATCTATATATATAAAATCGTTCATGTCTGTCTGTGTGTGTGTGTATTTCGGCCCATACGCACTTTCATTGGACGGCGGTTGCCCCTGGCAACGGCTAGCCACGCCTTCGCCGCTTTCATTGGACCTGGCAACGGCTAGCGACGACTTCGCCAAGGGCTGCAGTTTCATTGGACGGCGGTTGCCCCTGCCAACGGCTAGCCACGCCTTCGCCACTTTCATAAGCTCCGTATTTAATTAAATAATAGCCATTACACAGTATTGTTGGAGCGCTGAGGGGGGGGGAAGGAACGCCACCCGTACCCTGCCTCTTCCAAGCCGACAATTTTAGGCGAGGCCGCAGGCTTTGCACGCTACTAGGCCTCGACACCCACCACGCCACTCTGAGGTAAATTCATCAAAGTTTTTCCTACTCTTCACTACACCCCCACCACAATGTGTGCTATTAATATTACTTTTAAACCCAACGCGCCAACAATCGATTACTTTAATGTTCACTGTACAAATACTCATTAAGCTGGGTGAGCGTACTGCCAGTCTATCATGTACACTGTAGCCTGCTTATTAAGCTCGGTGAGCGTACTGCCACTCTATCATGTACAGTCTAGCCTGCTTATCAAGCTGACTGCGTGTACTGGCAGTCTATAATGTGGACTGTAGCCTGGTTATTATAATCGATTCTTTATATGTTCTTTGTACAAACAGTCATTAAGCTGCTTGAGCGACCCCAGTTCGATTCCAACTCACGCCCACCACCGCTGACGATTATTTGAAACGGACCTGGCCCTCCCCTAGGTCCACTCAGCCTCAAACGCGTAACTGCTGTCGTGTGTGAACATCGTCACTGGGGAGACAAAGGCGGCGGGGCATCGTGGATCCAAGTCCCGGGCGAAGCCGGGTCATGTGTATGTGTGTTTGTGTTTATGTGTATGTCTGTGTGTCTCTATGTATGTGTGTATGTATGTGTATGTATGTGTTTGTGTGTATGTGTGTGTGTATGTATGTGGGTTTTTTTTATGTCTTTATGTGTATGTCTGCGTGTCTCTATGTATGTGTGTATGTACGTGTGTGCATGTGTTTGTGTGTATGTATGTGTGTGTCTATGTATGTGTGTGTATGTGTTTTTGTGTATGTATGTGTGTGTATGTATGTGTGTTATGTGTCTGTCTGTGTCTGCATGTATGTGTGTGTGTATTGTGTATGTGTTTGTGTGCATGTATGTGTGTGTTTGTGTGTATGTGTATGTCTGTGTGTATGTATGTGTGTGTATGTGTGTGTATGTGTTTGTGTGTATGTGTGTGTATGTGTTTGTATGTGTGTGTTTACGCTCGCATTACACAAATGTGTTGCTGGTCTAAGGCGTTCCTCGCACAGCATTGCCGCTTTATTTTTTCAGTCGTTTACTGCCTTACGCACCCTGAAAGTCGTGTGTGTCTGCAGCAAGCGCGTGTATGTGTACCTATGGACGCGCGCGCGTGTGTTGTGTAGGGGGAACGGTAGTGTAGTGCTTAGCGTGCTGTCTGTGTCTGTGTGTGTGTGTCTGTCTGTGTGTGTCTGCGTGTGTCTGTGTGTGTGTCTGTGTGTGTGCGTGTGTGGTGTGTGGGGAGCGATAGTGTAGTGCTTAGCGTGCTGTCTGTGTGTCTGTGTGTGTGTGTGTCTGTCTGTGTCTGTCTGTGTGTGTCTGCGTGTGTCTGTGTGTGTGTCTGTGCGTGTGTGGTGTGTGAGGAGCGGTGGGTGTAGTGCTTAACGCTACGCTGCGCTACCAACCCGGCGAACCGAGTTCGATTCCCGCTCACGGCCACCACCGGTGACGATTATTTGAACCTCCCCTAGGTCCACTCAGCCTCAAACGAGTAACTGGTGTGGCGTATTAACATCGGCACTTGGGAGACAAAGGCGGCCGGGCGTGGTAGATCCAAGTCCCGGGCGAAGCCGGGTCATGTGTATGTGTTTATGTGTATGTCTGTGTGTCTGTATGCATGTGTGTATGTATGTGTTTATGTGTATGTCTGTGTGTGTATGTATGTGGGTTTTTTTGTATGTGTTTATGTCTATGTCTGTGTGTCTGTATGTGTGTATGTACGTGTGTGTATGTGTTTGTGTGTATGTATGTGTGTGTGTATGTATGTGTGTATGTGTTTCTGTGTATGTATGTGTGTGTATGTATGTGTGTTATGTGTGTCTCTGTGTGTCTGCATGTATGTCTGTGTGTATTGTGTATGTGTTTGTGTGTATGTATGTGTGTGTTTGTGTGTGTGTGTATGTATGTGTGTGTATGTGTGGGTATGTGTTTGTGTGTATGTGTGTGTGTGTATGTGTTTGTATGTCTTTGTGTGTTTACGCTCGCATTACACAAATGTGTTGCAGGTCTAAGGCGTTCCTCGCGCAGCATTGCCGCTTTATTATTGCAGTCGTTTACTGCCGTGCGCACCCTGAAAGTCGTGTGTGTCTGCAGCAAGCGCGTGTATGTGTTCCTATGGACGCGCGCGCGTGTGTTGTGTAGGGGGAACGGTAGTGTAGTGCTTAGCGTGCTGTCTGTGTCTGTGTGTGTGTGTCTGTGTGTGTGTCTGTGTGTGTGCGTGTGTGGTGTGTGGGGAGCGATAGTGTAGTGCTTAGCGTGCTGTCTGTGTGTCTGTGTGTGTGTGTCTGTCTGTGTCTGTCTGTGTGTGTCTGCGTGTGTCTGTGTGTGTGTCTGTGTGTGTGTCTGTGCGTGTGTGGTGTGTGAGGAGCGGTGGGTGTAGTGCTTAACGCTACGCTGCGCTACCAACCCGGCGAACCGAGTTCGATTCCCGCTCACGGCCACCACCGGTGACGATTATTTGAACCTCCCCTAGGTCGACTCAGCCTCAAACGAGTAACTGGTGTTGCGTATTAACATCGGCACTGGGGAGACAAAGGCGGCCGGGCGTGGTGGATCCAAGTCCCGGGCGAAGCCGGGTCATGTGTATGTGTGTATGTGTTTATGTGTATGTCTGTGTGTCTGTATGCATGTGTGTATGTATGTGTGTGCATGTGTTTGTGTGTATGTATGTGTGTGTGTATGTATGTGGGTTTTTTTGTATGTGTTTATGTGTATGTCTGCGTGCCTGTATGTATGTGTGTATGTACGTCTGTGGATGTGTATGTGTGTGTCTATGTATGTGTGTGTATGTGTTTCTGTGTTTGTATGTGTGTGTATGTATGTGTGTTATGTGTCTGTCTGTGTGTCTGCATGTATGTGTGTGTGTATTGTGTATGTGTTCGTGTGTGTTTGTGTGTTTACGCTCGCATTACACAAATGTGTAATGCGGGTCTAAGGCGTTCCTTACACAGCATTGCCGCTTTATTATTTCAGTCGTTTACTGCCGTACGCACCCTGAAAGTCGTGTGTGTCTGCAGCAAGCGCGTGTATGTGTACCTATGGACGCGCGCGCGTGTGTTGTGTAGGGGGAACGGTAGTGTAGTGCTTAGCGTGCTGCCTGTGTCTGTGTGTGTGTGTCTGTGTGTGTGTCTGTGTGTGTGTCTGTGTGTGTGCGTGTGTGGTGTGTGAGGAGCGGTGGGTGTAGTGCTTAACGCTACGCTGCGCTACCAACACGGCAAACCCAGTTCGATTCCCGCTCACGGCCACCACCGGTGACGATTATTTGAACCTCCCCTAGGTCGACTCTGCCTCAAACGAGTAACTGCTGTAGCGTATTAACATCGCCACTGGGGAGACAAAGGCGGCCGGCCGTGGTAGATACAAGTCCCGGGCGAAGCCGGGTAGTACAGCTAGTTTATTATATAATTACAATACCCTCCCCCTCTCCGCCTCAAATCACTGCAGCTGAATGAGTTACACGATGACGTCACCGTGCTGCTGCTCTATTTAAGAGCGGGAGCAAGTGGAGGGCTTCACCATTGTGGCGAATTGCCCGATGATGCTGGATGTGATTACCAGCGAAACGTCACAGTACTCAGATTATAAATGATGTTGATTCGCTCTTCAACACCCCGGTGGGCTAAAGTAGTGAACTCTTTGTCCTTTGTAAACGTGACACATTTTTTTACTGTTGGCCGTGTCGGCTGGTGGAGGGTTACGACACATTTATAAATAACTAGCGGAAGTACCCGGCTTTGCCCGGGTGAAAAATATCTTTCTTAAAAACCTTACATATATGTAAAGTAGTAACTCGGCAGGAGACGACTTCACGGGTAGCACACTCTTTATTTTCACCAACTTGTAGTTACACGGATGACTAACACCCTACTTCGTTACACGGGTGACCAACACCCACTTAGCTACACGGGTGACGGACACCCACTCAGCTACAACTTCGTTACACGGGTGACCAACACCCACTTAGCTACACGGGTGACCAACACCCACTCAGCTACACGGGTGACCAACACCCACTCAGCTACACGGGTGACTAACACCCACTCAGCTACACGGGTGACTAACACCCACTCAGCTACACGGGTGACTAACACCCACTCAGCTACACGGGTGACCAACACCCACTCAGCTGTACTGACACGGGCTCTTACGCCCCGTTGCCGTCCGGGACACACCCAGCCGGGGTGCCCGTCTCGGCTCTGGGTACCACCGTCCCGACCCACACGGGCGTCGGACTACGGTCCCCCCAGTCTCGGCTCCGAGCCACACAGGGCCCCTATCTCCTCCACCCCGTCTTCGGTCTTCAACTGGTTAACACTGACCACGAGTGCTCTCGCGCGTCCCCCTTTATACCCCTCCTGCGGACGTCGCTGAGAGTACCCACTTATCTGACCAATCACTGCGCACTCGCTACGATCCTCTCTTCCCAGCTTGTGTGAGCGCGCCTCACCACCGGCGCGCGCGTCCATGCCACGCCCACACTGCGTGCCCAACACCGCGCCCCGTGATCCATCACTGCCGGCGCACGTCAATACCACCACTACATCACCCCCTACCACATAGCTCGCAGCCGACCCGGCTGCTAATAACCCATACAACACCCCTTCACTCCCATGTGTGCCCCGTAACATAACACAACATGAACACCGCAATCCGCAAAACCCAGCAACCGCCCCACCCGCAACCAGAACAACATGCACAATCCGGCGAGTGGCAACGATACTGTGTATGCGGAACGAGTAACAATAATAAAAAAAAATTTCTTTAATCATTTTCTCTTCTTTTCTCTCCGACTCATGCAATGTCCCAATGTCCGAGCGTCCCTTGAACGGGACATTACCCCGGCAGAGGGGGGGAGCCGGCAACGAAGTCGGGCTTTAACAAAAAAAGAATATTTTTTTTTTTTTTCATGAAAAGTGTTGCGTCCTTGATCGAGTCCGCCTTGCCGGACCGTCGTACGGCACAGGACGCAGTTGGCCATCCGGCAGCGCCGGCAGTTCAGGAAGGCATGGGCCAGGCATCGGGGCTCCGTGCGAGCCCCGGGGTTCCGGTTCCCGACGGTCAACAGCCGTCAGGTCCGAGACACCTGGGGGTGGGTCAGGTGGAGACACGTGAGGATCAGCCTGCGACACATCCCTCCCCGAGTCGACGGTCACATCCCACGCTCGGTCGTCACGGCACAACCCGGGGTCACGCGGCGCCGCGTAGGGTTTCAGTCGGGAGGGGTGCACGTACCAACGGCGTTTTCCCCCATTTAATCTGTATACTCTGGGGTCGTGCAACCCGCACAATTTCCACCGGTCCCCTCCATGGTCTCAACAGTTTGGGGGACGTAGCCAACGGTGCGTGTGGACAATGCAGCCAGGCTTTATCGCCCGGTTCCCAATTGTGCGTACGCACCTTCCGTTCATGCAATCGCTCGTTCGCGATCTGCCGAGAGCGTGAATTCAATCTCGCAGCCTCTCGCGCCTCAGCCAATTTGGCGATGTTAAACTTAATGTGGTCTGCCAATTTAGATTTGCACGTGGCTGTGAAATCCCCAGTTGGACGTCCATGGCCGGATCAGCCTCCCGCCCATACATCAAAAAAAATGGAGAAAACCCCGTCGCCGCATGGGGTGCCATCCGATAGGCCGCTAGTACCCCCGGTACCTGTAAGTCCCAATCCACCTGGTCGTCGCATACCTGTTGGCACAGCATAGACGTAATCGTCCTGTTCAGACGTTCAACCATACCGTCAGTCTGCGGGTGGTACGGGGAGGTACGTACTTTCTTTGTACCCAACAGGTCGCACACCTCGCGCAACAAAACACTCGAAAAGTTTTTCCCTTGATCCGTGAGCAAGCGTTCGGGGGCGCCTTTGTCCAAAACGTAACCTTGGACAAAGGCGTCCGCCACTGCCGCAGCCGACTGGTTGGCGAGTGGCCACGCCATGGGCCAGCGGGTGAAGTACTCTACGCCAACCAGCAGGAACTTATTTCCCCGAGGTGTGGTGGGAAAGGGCCCCAAGATGTCTAGCGCGACCAATTCGTTCGTGCGCGAAACTTGAATGGATTGAAGCGGTGGATTAGCCGCTATTGGTGGCGGTTTTCTTTCAGCGCACCCTACACACCCCTTAAGAATGTTCGCCACGTCACTGCCCATCCCAGGCCAATAGTAGTCTCGCTGAATGAGGGCGAGCGTTTTGTGAAACCCCAGGTGCATGAGTCGTTCATGGGCAGCCAGGACGACTTTACCCCGTACAGCAACCGGCACCACAAGCACGTGACGCCGGGACATGGAGTCCCACTTCATCAAGAGGCCCTGTCTGCACACCCAGGAACCGACCCGCGTTTCCCCGCCCTCGGGAACGTTAACCTTCCGACGTAGCGCGAGTAGGGAGCTGTCGGCCATTTGCAGACGGCCCCACTCGATGAGAGGCAATGCTAACAGCGAGTCCCTCCCCGTGGGGGCGTCGACCCCCGTTGTATCCGTGGCGGCTAGCACCACTTCCGCGGGAACATCGACAGAAGGTTTACACCGCGCCGATCCCAACTGACATGCGCATTCCGTACGCGTCGGCAACCGTGACAATGCATCCGCATTCGAGTGGCGCAACCCCTTGCGGTAAATCGTCGTGAATTGGTAGTCCTGAAGGACCTCCAACCATCGGGACAATTGGCCGGATGGCTGCGCCACCCGCATAGCGTATTGGAGAGCCGCATGGTCCGTGCGAACCGTAAAGTGACGGCCATACAGATACGGCCTGAATTGCTGTATAAAAAACACAATCGCCAGCAATTCACGCCGTGTCACACAGTAGCGTTGTTCCGCGGGGGACAGAACCCTGCTACCGTAGGCGACCACCCGTTCGACCCCCCCGACCACCTGTGAGAGCACTCCCCCGATACCCGTGTTACTGGCATCCGTGTCGAGCACAAACGGTTGCGTGAAATCGGGGTAACACAAGGGGGGAGCCTGCACCAAGGCGTCACGAAGGGAGCAGAACGCGGCCTCCTCCTCCGGCCCCCAGTGAAACCGCACCCCTTTAGCCGTCAAGGCGTGCAGGGGCCTGGCTATGGTGGCAAACTGTTTGACAAAACGACGGTAATAGGAGGCAAATCCTATGAAGCTGCGGACTTCAGTAACAGAGGTCGGTGTTGGCCATGAGCCGACGCATTTCGTCTTAGCAGGGTCCGTCGAGATCCCCGAACGGCTAACGATATGGCCCAAATACCTGACCGATTCCCGAAGCAGAAAACATTTAGCCGGTTTAAATTTAAGCTTCGCGGAACGCATCCTGAGAAACACTGCCCTCAGTCGCTGGAGGTGCTCCTCAAAAGTTCGGCTGAAAACGATGATATCGTCGAGGTAAATCAAACAGGTGTCCCATTGAAGGCCTGACAAAACCAATTCCATGAGCCTCTGGAACGTGGCAGGAGCGGAATGTAAACCCATGGGCAATCGGTTGAACTCAAATAGGCCTCCCGGTGTCCGGAAAGCGGTTTTAGGTTTTGATTCGTCATCGAGGGGCAATTGCCAAAATCCCGAAAGCAAATCGAGCGTCGAAAAAAACTGTGCTCCTGCCAAGGCATCCAGCGACTCATCCATCCTGGGGAGCGGATACGCATCGGCCATTGATATTTTGTTTAGGCGGCGGAAATCAACACAGAACCGCAGGGATCCATCCTGTTTTTTAACCAAGACGATAGGAGCACCCCACGGACTGGAAGAGGGCGCAATGATGTCGGCCGCCAACATGTCATTTACTGCCGACTGCACATGCTCCTTCTCGGCTGGACTGAGCCGGAAGGGATTCTGTCGAATAGGGGCCGCGTCCCCAGTCTCTATGTGGTGGCGCAACAGGTCTGTGCAGCCAATGTCGTACTTGTGCCTGCTAAACACGTCAGCGAACTCGAGCAGCAAGCCCCTCAATGCACCCAACTGCACACTGGACAAGGTACTGGACCCGGCACACAACGAGTCCAACCACTCCGTCCCCTCCTCACTTTGGGGATGCGTATCGACATGCGAATCGGCGTGAGCAACGAGCTGTTCCTCGACGGGTAGCGGCGCGGCGTGAGCGAGCACCGTTCCCTGCGTAATCACGGCCGACCTCAACCCCGTCAATGTACCCCGTTACCACGGACGACCCGGCCGACGCAGCCACAATCCTGTGGGCTAATTCGGACCACTCGACTGCCTTCGGGCCGTACGCGGACCCCTCTCGCCGAACCGAACCCCCGGCGCCCATACCCGGTCCCCCCACCGCTAAGCGGCGACCCGAATGTGCCGTGCGTGTGGACCGAACGTGTGAGGTGCCGCGACTTGCCGGGTTCAGTTGGGATGTCTTGAGTCCCTGGGCGTCGTCCGGACGTGGTCCCGCGGTGCGTTGACGCGGGGCCCGGCACCCCACTTCTGACACCAGTTGTAAAGTAGTAACTCGGCAGGAGACGACTTCACGGGTAGCACACTCTTTATTTTCACCAACTTGTAGTTACACGGATGACTAACACCCTACTTCGTTACACGGGTGACCAACACCCACTTAGCTACACGGGTGACGGACACCCACTCAGCTACAACTTCGTTACACGGGTGACCAACACCCACTTAGCTACACGGGTGACCAACACCCACTCAGCTACACGGGTGACCAACACCCACTCAGCTACACGGGTGACTAACACCCACTCAGCTACACGGGTGACTAACACCCACTCAGCTACACGGGTGACTAACACCCACTCAGCTACACGGGTGACCAACACCCACTCAGCTGTACTGACACGGGCTCTTACGCCCCGTTGCCGTCCGGGACACACCCAGCCGGGGTGCCCGTCTCGGCTCTGGGTACCACCGTCCCGACCCACACGGGCGTCGGACTACGGTCCCCCCAGTCTCGGCTCCGAGCCACACAGGGCCCCTATCTCCTCCACCCCGTCTTCGGTCTTCAACTGGTTAACACTGACCACGAGTGCTCTCGCGCGTCCCCCTTTATACCCCTCCTGCGGACGTCGCTGAGAGTACCCACTTATCTGACCAATCACTGCGCACTCGCTACGATCCTCTCTTCCCAGCTTGTGTGAGCGCGCCTCACCACCGGCGCGCGCGTCCATGCCACGCCCACACTGCGTGCCCAACCCCGCGCCCCGTGATCCATCACTGCCGGCGCACGTCAATACCACCACTACATATATATACACAGATACTAAGGTATTGTCAAAGCCCGGTGGGCTGTTTGTACATTTTTTCACCAACAAATATATAAGAGGCTTTCACAAGTCCAAAAAGTTGTAGAAAGTGTGGGGTAAATAGTTGATGTCAAAATGTTTCCGAAAATTGTGGTCTCCCCCCCCCCCCCCCCCCTCAAAAATATCTTTACCCCTCGTAGGTATATATACTAACAACACCTTACATACAACAGAGGAAGTGGTATCTATTGACTCTGTAGTAGTATCTACTGACTGTACCGTAGTATCTACTGAGCCATGTGTAGCTACTGACTGTGTAGTAGTATTTAGTGACTGTAATAACTACTGACCATAGTAGTATTTACTGGGCCTACAGTAGTATCTACCGACTATATACTCGTAACGACTAACTGTATAGTATCTGCTGACTCTATAGTGTATCCACTGACTATAGTAGTAACTACAAAATCTATAGCAGTATCTACTCACTCTATAATAGTATCTACTGACTCTAGTAGCTACTCACCGTAGCAGTATGTACTGACTGTATAGTAGTATATACTGACTGTAGCAGTATTGACTGACTGTAGTGGTATATACTGACTGTTTTAGTATTTACTATAGCGGTATCTACCAACTCGATAGCAGTATCTACTATCACTACAGCAGTGTATACCGACTGAGGTCGTACCTGCTATCACTACAGCAGTGCATACTGCTGTGTTGGTACCTGTTATGATGACAACAGTGCATATTGTGGTGGAACCTGCTATGATTACAGCAGTGCATACTGCTGTGGTGGTATCTGCTATGATGAGAGGAGTACATATTGTGGTGGTGGTACCTGGTATGATAACAGCAGTGCATATTGACTGTACTCATCATTCACCCTCACCATTCACCACTCACAACTCACCCTCACCACTCATCCTCACCACTCACCACTCCCACTCACTATTCACCATTCACCCTCACAACTCACCACTCACCAACCTCCCTCACCAATCTCCCTCACCACTCACCCTCACCACTCACCCTCACCACTCACCAATCACCACTCACCCTCACCACTCACTCTCACCACTAACCCTCACCACTAACCCTCACCACTCTCACTCACCACTCTCCCTCACCACTCACCACTCACTCTCACCATTCACCCTCCCCATTCAGCCTCACCACTCACCCTCACCACTCACCCTCACCACTCACCGTCACAACCACCACTCACCCTCACCACTCAACTTCACCCTCACTACTCACCATTCATCCTCACCAATCACCACTGACCAATCACCACTCACCACTCTCCACTAACCCTCACCACTCAACCTCACCACTCACCCTCAAAACTAACCACTCTCTCACCACTCACCCTCACCACTCAGCACTCACCCTCACCACTCACCCTCACCACTCACCCTCACCACTCACCCCTCACCGCTCACCACTCACCCATCACCACTCACAACCGCCACTCACCCTCACCACTCATCCTCACCACTCACACTCACAACAACCACTCACCCTCACCACTCACCCTGACCACTCACCATTCATCCTCACCAATCACACCCTCACCAATCACCACTCACCCGCACTGCTCACCCTCACCATTCACGCTCACCCTCACCACTCACCCCTCACTAATCACCACTCATAACCGCCACTCACCCTCACCACTCACCCTCAACACTCACCCTCACCACTCACCGTCACCACTCACTCTCACTACTCACCACTCATCCTCACCAATCACACCCTCAACAATCACCACTCACCCTCACCACTCACCCTCACCACTCACTCTCACCACTCACCCTCACAACAACCACTCACCCTCACCGCTCAGCACTCACCCTCACTACTCACCCTCACCACTCACCACTAATCCTCACCAATCACACCATCACCAATCACCACCCACCCTCACCACTTGCCACTCACCCTCATCACTCACCCTCACTACTCACCCTCACATAAACCACTCACCGTCACTACTCATCCTCACCAATCGCACCCTCACCAATCACCACTCACCCTCACTGCTCACCCTCACCGCTCACCACTCAACCTCACCCTCACCACTCACGCTCACCCTCACCACTCACCTCTCACTAATCACCACTCACAACTGCCACTCACCCTCCCCACTCACCCTCACCAGTCACCCTCACCAATCACCACTCACCCTCACCACTCACCCTCACCATTCACCCTCACCACTCACCATTCACCCTCACCACTTTCCCTCAGCACTCTCCCTCACCACTCATCCTCACCACTCATCAGTCACGCTCACCACTCACCCTCACTACTCACCACTCACCCTCAACACTCACCCTCACCGCTCACCACTCACCCTCAACACTCACCCTCACCGCTCACCACTCACCCTGACCACTCACCACGCATCCTCACCAATCACATCCTCACCAATCACCACTCACCCTCACTGCTCACCCTCACCGCTCACCCTCACCACTCAACCTCACCACTCACGCTCACCCTCACCACTCACCCCTCACTAATCACCACTCACAACCGCCACTCACCCTCACCACCAACCCTCACCACTCACCCTCACCACTCACTAATCACCTCTCACAACCGTCACTCACCCTCACCACTCACTCTTACCACTCACCCTCACCAGGCACCCTCACAACAACCACTCACCCTCACAACAACCACTCACCCTCACTACTCACCCTCACCACTCATCCTCCCCAATCACACCCTCACCAATCACCACTCACCCTCACTGCTCATCACTCAACCTCACCACTCACGCTCACCCTCACCACTCACCCCTCACTAATCACCACTAACAACCGCCACTCACCCTCCCCACTCACCCTCACCACTCACCCTCACCAATCACCACTCACCCTCACCACCAACCCTCACCACTCACCCTCACCACTCACTAATCACCTCTCACAACCGTCACTCACCCTCACCACTCACTCTTACCACTCACCCTCACCAGGCACCCTCACAACAACCACTCACCCTCACAACAACCACTCACCCTCACTACTCACCCTCACCACTCATCCTCCCCAATCACACCCTCACCAATCACCACTCACCCTCACTGCTCACCACTCAACCTCACCACTCACGCTCACCCTCACCACTCACCCCTCACTAATCACCACTAACAACCGCCACTCACCCTCCCCACTCACCCTCACCACTCACCCTCACCAATCACCACTCACCCTCACCACTTACCACTCACCCTCACCACTCACTACTCACCCTCACCACTCTCCCTCACCACTCTCCCTCACCACTCTCCCTCACCAATCACCACTCACCCTCACCACTTACCACTCACCCTCACCACTCACTACTCTCCCTCACCACTCTCCCTCACCACTCTCCCTCACCACTCTCCCTCACCAGTCACGCTCACCACTCACCACTCACGCTCACCACTCACCCTCACTACTCACCCTAACCACCCACCACTCACCCTCAACACTCACCCTCACCGCTCACACACTCATCCTCACCACTCACCCTGACCACTCACCCCTCATCCTCACCAATCACACCCTCACCAATCACCACTCACCCTCACTGCTCACCCTCACCGCTCACCCTCACCCTAACCACTCACGCTCACCCTCACCACTCACCCCTCACTAATCACCACTCACAACCGCCACTCATCCTCACCACTCACCCTCACTACTCACCACTCATCCTCACCAATCACACCCTCAACAATCACCACTCACCCTCACCACTCACGCTCAACACTCACCCTCACCACTCATGCTCACCACTAACCCTCACCACTCACCCTCACCACTCACTAATCACCTCTCACAACCGTCACTCACCCTCACCACTCAATCTTACCACTCACCCTCACCACTCACCTTCACAACAACCACTCACCCTCACAACAACCACTCACCCTCACTACTCACCCTCACAACTCATCCTCACCAATCACACCCTCACCAATCACCACTCACCCTCACTGCTCACCACTCAACCTCACCCTCACCACTCACGCTCACCCTCACCACTCACCCCTCACTAATCACCACTAACAACCGCCACTCACCCTCCCCACTCACCCTCACCCTCACCAATCACCACTCACCCTCACCACTCAACCTCACCCTCACCCTCACCACTCACCCTCACCACTCACCCTCACCACTCACACTCACTCTCACCACTCACTCTCTCCCTCACCACTCACTCTCTCCCTCACCACTCACTCTCTCCCTCACCACTCACTCTCTCCCTCACCACTCACTCTCTCCCTCACCACTCACTCTCTCCCTCACCACTCTCACCACTCTCACCACTCTCACCACTCTCTCCCTCACCACTCTCTCCCTCACCACTCTCTCCCTCACCACTCTCTCCCTCACCACTCTCACCACTCTCACCACTCTCTCCCTCACCACTCTCTCCCTCACCACTCTCACCACTCTCACCACTCTCTCCCTCATCACTCTCTCCCTCACCACCACTCTCCCTCACCACTCTCTCCCTCACCACTCTCCCCCTCACCACTCTCCCCTCACCACTCTCCCCCTCACCACTCTCCCCCTCACCACTCTCACCACTCTCCCCCTCACCACTCTCCCCCTCCCCCTCACCACTCTCCCCCTCACCACTCTCCCCCTCACCACTCTCCCCCCTCACCACTCTCTCCCTCACCACTCTCTCTCCCTCACCACTCTCCCGCTCACCACCACTCTCCCTCACCACTCTCTCCCTCACCACTCTCTCCCTCACCACTCTCTCCCTCACCACTCTCCCCCTCACCACTCTCACCACTCTCACCCCTCTCTCCCTCACCACTCTCTCCCTCACCACTCTCCCCCTCACCACCACTCTCCCTCACCACTCTCTCCCTCACCACTCTCTCCCTCACCACCACTCTCCCTCACCACTCTCTCCCTCACCACTCTCCCCCTCACCACTCTCCCCCTCACCACTCTCCCACTCACCACTCTCCCCCTCACCACTCTCCCCCTCACCACTCTCCCCCTCACCACTCTCTCCCCTCACCACTCTCCCCCTCACCACTCTCTCCCTCACCACTCTCTCCCTCACCACTCTCTCCCTCACCACCACTCTCCCTCACCACTCTCCCCTCACCACTCTCCCCCTCACCACTCTCCCCCTCACCACTCTCCCCCTCACCACTCTCCCCCTCACCACTCTCTCCCTCACCACTCTCCCCCTCACCACTCTCTCCCTCACCACTCTCTCCCTCACCACTCTCTCCCTCACCACTCTCTCCCTCACCACTCTCTCCCTCACCACTCTCCCCCTCACCACTCTCCCCCTCACCACTCTCTCCCTCACCACTCTCCCCCTCACCACTCTCTCCCTCACCACTCTCTCCCTCACCACTCTCTCCCTCACCACCACTCTCCCTCACCACTCTCCCCCTCACCACTCTCCCCCTCACCACTCTCCCCCTCACCACTCTCCCCCTCACCACTCTCCCCCTCACCACTCTCCCCCTCACCACTCTCTCCCTCACCACTCTCTCCCTCACCACTCTCTCCCTCACCACTCTCTCCCTCACCACTCTCTCCCTCACCACTCTCTCCCTCACCACTCTCCCCCTCACCACTCTCCCCCTCACCACTCTCCCCCTCACCACTTTCCCCCTCACCACTCTCTCCCTCACCACTCTCCCCCTCACCACTCTCTCCCTCACCACTCTCTCCCTCACCACTCTCTCCCTCACTACCACTCTCCCTCACCACTTTCTCCCTCACCACTCTCCCCCTCACCACTCTCCCCCTCACCACTCTCCCCCTCACCACTCTCCCCCTCACCACTCTCTCCCTCACCACTCTCCCCCTCACCACTCTCTCCCTCACCACATGTTAAAGGCGCTCCTAAAGGAATCTACAACCTTCGATGATTCCTTTGCGCGATTCAAAGAATCGATTCCTGGCGCATAGGAGCTTTCCATTTTTAATTACAGAGTTTTATTTTCATTGTTATGTTATGTTTTAAAGTTTTCAGGAGTTTTTAATTATATTTTAGCCCCAGTCAACGCCGGATATTTCCCATTCGTAGCAGTTTATATCAACTCTATAACCAACTTTATTAAACGGAAATAAGGCGATTCTAAATGAATCTACAACCTTCGATTCCTTTTTGCGATTCAGAGAATCGATTCTTGGCGCGGTCGGGTTTATAATTTTAATTACACAGTTGTATTTTCATTGGTATGTTACAATAATACTGTCTAATCGCTATAATTTTATTATCTACCGACCCTATAATAGTAATTGCACACATTGGGGTGGAAGGGGAGTGAAGAGGACGTGAAACTTTGATGAATGTACCTCAGAGTCGCGTGTTAATGCGTGCGCATATTTGTAACGGGAATTAAAAATGGCGTCCACCCCGCAGCGAAGTTGTTGCTACCCGTTGCCAGGGGCAACCGCCGACCGGCAATATTAAATAAATAAATAATTGTGTAACTAAATAAAGAGCAATCGCACTAAATCGATAATCGGTCCGATTTAAAATTTAGAGACGAAAAATCGGAAATGCCTAAGTTTACCGCGGGCCGGGGGCGTGCCCACCTGCAAAATTTAATCTCGGCGAACCCCACGGTCCGATAGCTAAATCCCCCGGAAGGGAGCGTACGCAGACGGACAAACAGACAGACAGACAGACAGACAAAAAATGAATTATATAGGTTAGATGCGAACTCACCCAAAAATCTTTATTATCAATAGATACTACTACAGAGACAGTAGGTACTGCTATAGAGTTAGCAGATACTACTGTGGAGTCAATAGATACTACTACAGAGACAGTAGATACTGCTATGTCACAAGACACTACTGACTATTGTGTTACGTAGCGTGTGTAGGTGTCTATGCCTACAAAATAACAATTGGCTGAGGGGGGGGGGGGTCGACAATTTGTGGAAACCTTTTAGATCAACTATTTACCCCCCACTTTCTATGACTTTTTGATTCTGGACTTCTGCAAGCCTCTTTAATTTTGTTGACGGACAAATGGGACAAACGGAACGCCGGGCTTTCACAATAGCTCAGTATTTGTGTGTGTACAATCTTGATTTGAAGCTTGTGTATGTACAGTATATGTTATGTTTTAAAGATACATTTTGAAATATATCTTTCCCCTGGGCAACGCCGGCTACTTCCCGCTAGTATTCAATACAACGCTGCTGATGAGAATGTTCCCGATGATGGTATTTATGACATTGCTGCTGATTATCATTATGAAGTTGATAATGACCATTTTGACGAAGCTGTTGATGATACTGAGGATAATGCAATGATGGTGATGACAGTAATTAGGATGATGTTGATAGTTTTGACAATGTTGCTGCTTATAAGCATAATGCTGATTATAATTATAACGATATTGCTGCTGCTGATGTTGATAATTATGACGATGCTGTTGATGACAGTTTTTAAGATGTTACTGATGATAACTATGATACTGCTGATGACAGTCATCGCATTGCTGATGATGATAATTCTGAAAATGCTACCGAAGATGATCATTAAGAAGACGGTGATGATAATTTTGATGCTTATTATCATCCTACTGATTATAATCGATTCGAGGTCACTGCGTGGACGATGTGCCCTCCTCGTGTTTCAGTTAAAGCGTCAAGGCGCAGCCCCGCAAGTGCTCGCTCGCACCGCTGCTCGTGGAAGGGGCTTCACTGGAGGCAGCTCGAGAGAGCGCCTGTTCGATTACTCCACGCTGACCAGATGCCCTGGAAGAGGTGAGCAAACCCACACTTTACCCCACCGCACGCGACGAGCCGATCATAGACTGGATGCAGTCTACCCAGTAGTAACGCTGCTAAGAGAAGACACGTTTTGAAATATATTTTTCCCCCGGGGCAACGCCGGGTACTTCCTGCGAGTATAAAATAAACCCCTAGAACAACAACAACCCCGACGTGTCGCGTCTGGCGCGTTGGCGCTGCTGCTTGAGGAAGCGCCGCTGGCTGTGGCCACGGCGCTCCTTGTCTTGGTCTTCGTGGTCAGCCTGACGATGTCTCACCACTCACTCACCACACTCACCACTCACACTCACCACTCACACTCACTCACCACTCACTCACCACTCATACTCACCACTCACTCACCACTCACACTCACCACTCACACTCACCACTAACTCACCACTCACTACTCACTCACCACTCATACTCACCACTCACACTCACCACTCACACTCACCACTCACTCACCACTCACTCACTACTCACTCACCACTCATACTCACCACTCACACTCACCACTCACACTCACCACTCACTCACCACTCACACTTACCTAGCCGTGACCACTCACACAGCCCTCACCACTCATAATCGCCTAGCCCTCACCACTCAACACTCATCATACACCACTCATATAGCCCTCAGCACTCGTGGTCAGCCTGATGATGTCTCACCACTCACACTCACCACTCACTCACACCACTCACACTCACCGAGCCCTTACCACTCACACAGCCCTCACCACTCACACTCACCTAGCCCTCGCCACTCACACTCACCACTCACTCACTCACTCACCACTCACTACTCATCTTACACCACTCACCTAGCCCTCATCACTTATCTTAAACTACTCACAAGACACGCACACTCATCACACCACTCACCTGAAATCAGTCAACACCCACTAGACATTGACACCACTCACTTAACACTCACTACCGGAAATTGCCTGCCACTCACCAGATACTACTCACCACTCACAAGATACAGTACTACACTCCTGACACCACTCACATGACACTCACCAGATACTATATTGAACCAAGTAGGCTTCAAAGCGATCCCTCTTCGTGATTACCCGTGTTCTATCCACTGATGAGTAACATCCTCCTAAAGCACTAACTTTCCAAATCAATTTACCAACGCACAGAGATGCACACCGCATGTATAACGCCTCTCAGCCTCAACCAGACTTCGAGCTCAGACATAACTTACATTTGTGACCATGTTGTATTTATAGACCACAACTTAAAACAATTCGAAAAAATGGCCAACCATAGCGTAGAGGTCTGCCCTGTCCCTGCGTAAGGCTCCCAGGGGCATACGGCAGCAGTGAAGACTGATGACTGCTCCACTGATGAGTCCTCATAAAGACGAAGCCGGTCTACAGTTGTGTCTTTGTTTCACTGTTGTCTGTTGGTTGGCCATAGTTTATAGATGTTTCAGTTTGTGGTCTAATATAACAACGTGGCCACACGTGCTGCAGTTCTTTGTGCTAATTAGCGAAGCGTTAAAGAACACAACTAAACTGCTGAATATTGCATCAAACAAAACATTCACTGTGCGTCCATCAGTGACACCACATGCAGTGACAATCCCGAGTGTGGAGGGGAAAAAACACTGTCAGTGGGAATTTGGGCCTCTTAAGAGTCTTGAGTAGAGTCGACCCACACACCTGTACACAGGTACATAGGGAGACCATGCAGCTTCACTGTGTATCTGTACCTACACACCTGTACACAGGTACATAGGGAGACCATGCAGCTTCACTGTGTATCTGTACCTACACACCTGTACACAGGTACATAGGGAGACCATGCAGCTTCACTGTGTATATGTACCCACACACCTGTACACAGGTACACAGGGACTATGCCCACACACACGGTGCTGGGTGTGGTTGGGCTGCAGGGCGGCTCTGTGTGCCGAGCGTCTCAGGAACCCGCGAGCGAACGACACCGCCACTGTCGGAAAGCCCCGAACTTTACCTGCGTGCTTGGGTTCCGTATCCGGGCACTGTACGGAACGCGTTACTTTGATCCTCACACCAGTCGTGGTGCTGTAAAGTCAGAATCTGTATTTATTTAGAGTGGAGGAATCCGATGAGCTTTGAAGCTCTTTCTCACAGATGTCCAGTATGGGCGGGTCAGCAAAGTGAGCATGCCAGTGGGCACCCAGCCTCTGTGTTGAACGGGTTCACGAATTTCCACTGCTGACTCAGAGCCACCAATGAAGATGAGCGTCACACCGTGCTGGTTGAGACGAGAGACAGTTGAAGTCGTTCACTTTGACTTGTCTTAGTTTGCCTCTCTCAGAATGTGAACGGAACTTTGAGAGCGTCCCTATGCGACACAATTGTTAGCTGCACAATCACGGGTACGCAGACACAGGTCGTGATACAAACAGCGAGCATCGGTACTTGCTCCATGTGTTACATTAACAGGGAACCCGTTCAAAACGTGAATAAAAACGTGACTGCATCCTTTTACGAACAATTTTTTGTAATTTACGGAACAAAACCCAATCAGTAACAGGGAACCCGAAGTGTTATCCACACAAACTTGAGCTGCACATTACAGTATTATTTATTTAATAAGAAATCATCTCGAAAGACATTTACCAATTTTAAAGTAAAAGTAATTATTTGAAAATTTGAGGAGTTATTAAATGCACTCGCAACCCTTACACTGGATGATCCCTAATGACCACGATATCATCTCTGTACCAGGGGCAGTTTCTTCATTAGGGCGATTGGGCGACGCACCACCAATGTCATTCAACCACAGTCACGCTAGCCGTCACTCTCAGCCTCTGGATATAGTCCAATCAGCGTCATGTCACGTTCTGTGGAGTACCGCCTCTTTTGGGGCGATTTCACTCCGGCTGAGAATCGCCCCGAGTGGCCCCATAGACTTACATTCAAAGATGTTTTTTTTCGAACGGGGGCGCTCCAATGCATTCTCTATGGCTCCGGGAGGGCAAGCCCTAACGTGCTTACGTCATCATACGTGTAACGTCATCATACGTAAGCACGTTTCATTCAACAATATAATTTATCGCTACCTAGTGGAATCTTTAATAAAATAAACTTGAGTGGTTTGTTTTAATAGTGAGTATATAAACAAACAAGATGTATTGTAAGAGTCACTTTATTTGTCATTAATATTAAAGAAGTGAAGTTGCCTTTACATGCTTAAGCTGTTAATTTATTCATTGCATGGGTGGACCTTATCCTTATCAATCATCCAGACATTTGCCCCCCCTGAGAGATTTTGCAGGAGCCGCCACTGCTCTGTACAAACATGTAACTGCTAAAATATAAAACATCCTGCACTGGGCAATGTCAACACAGCCATCATCACACCACACACACACACCATGTACCATACACCACACGGTGTAAACACACCCAACTTCACACCACACTACACACACCATACACCACACGGTGTAAACACACCCAACTTCACACCACACTACACACACCATGTACCATACACCACACAGTGTAAACACACCCATCATCACACCTCACACACACCATGTACCATACACCACACAATGTAAACAGCCATCATCACACCACACTACACACACCATGTACCATACACCACACGGTGTAAACACACCCAACTTCACACCACACTACACACACCATGTACCATACACCACACAATGTAAACAGCCATCATCACACCACACTACACACACCATGTACCATACACCGCACAGTGTAAACACACCCATCATAAAACCCAACAACTTCGTCAATGATGCTTCCTTAAAATAAAATATATAATAGGCGACGTTTCGGCCAATGTCCCTTCACTGCACAAACACCACCAGACCACGTGGCCAGCCCGGGTGCTGCCCCCGCCTCGCGTCCCAGCCTGGAAAGCCCCTGGCAGGGAGCCAAGCGAAGTGAAACTTCCCGCCCCCCTCGCACCTCCCCGCATACTGGGCGAGAGAGGCTCACTCAGTGGTGAGGAACGAGCCAGAGCTCAGGAGAGAGTCGCCTGCAGAGGCCGGGACAGGAAAGCAGGAGCCGCCGCTGCTGCTGCTGAGAGAGGTGAGAGAACTCTGAGTAGTCCCAGATCGGGGTTGACCGAATCGTCAAACCCGGTGGCCGCCTGTGCGCTGCGCGACTTTGAGATCTGCGCCTGAATCGTTGGGGCAGGAAGAGCTCCGCTGGCAATCTTAGCGTTGACATTCGGGAAGGTAACGCATCTCACACAACCAGTACCTCTCTCACACAACCAGTACTTTTCTCTCACAACCAGTACCTCTCTCTCACAACCAGTACCTCTCTCTCACAACCAGTACCTCTCTCACACAACCAGTACCTCTCTCTCACACAACCAGTACCTCTCTCACACAACCAGTACCTCTCTCTCTCACAACCAGTATCTATCTCTCACACAACCAGTACCTCTCTCTCACAACCAGTACCTCTCTCTCACAACCAGTACCTCTCTCTGACAACCAGTACCTCTCTCTCACAACCAGTACCTCTCTCTCACAACCAGTACCTCTCTCTCACACAACCAGTACCTCTCTCTCACAACCAGTACCTCTCTCTCACAACCAGTACCTCTCTCTCACAACCAGTACCTCTCTCACACAACCAGTACCTCTCTCTCTCACAACCAGTACCTCTCTCTCTCACAACCAGTACCTCTCTCACACAACCAGTACCTCTCTCTCTCACAACCAGTACCTCTCTCTCACACAACCAGTACCTCTCTCTCACACAACCAGTACCTCACTCACAGCCTCGTATCGGTGATTATTCGCTCGTTATTCTCGTGGTGAAGTCACCACTGAAGCCAGGTGAGTGACGGTAGGGCTCAGAGAGCACGACGAGCTGAGGCAGTGCATGATTAGTTAAAGGAAGTTAAATGCTGTGTCTGCAGATGTAAACATTAGTGTACACACAGCCCTGACTCGTATCAAACCCTAACTCAGTATAACCCAAACTCTGTCTCTAACCCTGACTACGCCATCTATCACCCTTTGTCTTACCCTGACCATCACGGCATCTCTCACCGTAACTCTGTCTCTAACCCTGACCACACGCTATCTTTCACCCTACCTCTGTCTCTAACCCTGACCATCACACCATCTCTCACCCTAACTCTGTCTCTAACCCTGACCATCACGCCATCTCTCACCCTAACGCTGTGTCTATCCCCGTCTCTAGCCGTATCTCCTTCTCTACGCCGGCTTACTCAATGTAGAATCACACTGCAGTATGTAACCCTGACCCTGACTGGGACCCGTGGAAGTGCGAGGGGTTCGCGTGAGGTGACCCCGAGCCAGGGCGGTCGGTCTCCAGCACCTCCTCGCTGGGTGCTGCTGCTGCGCCCGTGTAGAGCGGCAGCAGCAGCAGCGCCTGTGTAGAGCGGCAGCAGCGCCTGTGTA
The DNA here is from genome assembly GCF_015708825.2 of Lethenteron reissneri. Taxonomy (NCBI): domain Eukaryota; kingdom Metazoa; phylum Chordata; class Hyperoartia; order Petromyzontiformes; family Petromyzontidae; genus Lethenteron; species Lethenteron reissneri. The sequence goes on along the minus strand of NC_083842.1, from coordinate 7,563,709 downwards.
GAGCGGCAGCAGCAGTGCCTGTGTAGAGCGGCAGCAGCAGTGCCTGTGTAGAGCGGCAGCAGCAGCAGTGCCTGTGTAGAGCGGCAGCAGCAGTGCCTGTGTAGAGCGGCAGCAGCAGTGCCTGTGTAGAGCGGCAGCAGCAGCAGTGCCTGTGTAGAGCGGCAGCAGCAGTGCCTGTGTAGAGCGGCAGCAGCAGCAGCGCCTGTGTAGAGCGGCAGCAGCAGCAGTGCCTGTGTAGAGCGGCAGCAGCAGTGCCTGTGTAGAGCGGCAGCAGCAGTGCCTGTGTAGAGCGGCAGCAGCAGCGCCTGTGTAGAGCGGCAGCAGCAGCAGTGCCTGTGTAGAGCGGCAGCAGCGCCTGTGTAGAGCGGCAGCAGCGCCTGTGTAGAGCGGCAGCAGCAGTGCCTGTGTAGAGCGGCAGCAGCGCCTGTGTAGAGCGGCAGCAGCAGTGCCTGTGTAGAGCGGCAGCAGCAGTGCCTGTGTAGAGCGGCAGCAGCAGCAGTGCCTGTGTAGAGCGGCAGCAGCAGCAGCGCCTGTGTAGAGCGGCAGCAGCGCCTGTGTAGAGCGGCAGCAGCGCCTGTGTAGAGCGGCAGCAGCGCCTGTGTAGAGCGGCAGCAGCGCCTGTGTAGAGCGGCAGCAGCGCCTGTGTAGAGCGGCAGCAGCGCCTGTGTAGAGCGGCAGCAGCAGCAGCGCCTGTGTAGAGCGGCAGCAGCGCCTGTGTAGAGCGGCAGCAGCGCCTGTGTAGAGCGGCAGCAGCGCCTGTGTAGAGCGGCAGCAGCGCCTGTGTAGAGCGGCAGCAGCGCCTGTGTAGAGCGGCAGCAGCGTCTGTGTAGAGCGGCAGCAGCGCCTGTGTAGAGCGGCAGCAGCAGTGCCTGTGTAGAGCGGCAGCAGCATCTGTGTAGAGCGGCAGCAGCGTCTGTGTAGAGCGGCAGCAGCGCCTGTGTAGAGCGGCAGCAGCGCTTGTGTAGAGCGGCAGCAGCGCCTGTGTAGAGCGGCAGCAGCGTCTGTGTAGAGCGGCAGCAGCAGTGCCTGTGTAGAGCGGCAGCAGCGCCTGTGTAGAGCGGCAGCAGCGCCTGTGTAGAGCGGCAGCAGCGCCTGTGTAGAGCGGCAGCAGCAGCAGTGCCTGTGTAGAGCGGCAGCAGCAGCGCCTGTGTAGAGCGGCAGCAGCGCCTGTGTAGAGCGGCAGCAGCGCCTGTGTAGAGCGGCAGCAGCGCCTGTGTAGAGCGGCAGCAGCGCCTGTGTAGAGCGGCAGCAGCGTCTGTGTAGAGCGGCAGCAGCGTCTGTGTAGAGCGGCAGCAGCGCCTGTGTAGAGCGGCAGCAGCAGTGCCTGTGTAGAGCGGCAGCAGTGCCTGTGTAGAGCGGCAGCAGCGTCTGTGTAGAGCGGCAGCAGCGTCTGTGTAGAGCAGCAGCAGCGCCTGTGTAGAGCGGCAGCAGCGCCTGTGTAGAGCGGCAGCAGCGCCTGTGTAGAGCGGCAGCAGCAGTGCCTGTGTAGAGCGGCAGCAGCGCCTGTGTAGAGCGGCAGCAGCGCCTGTGTAGAGCGGCAGCAGCGCCTGTGTAGAGCGGCAGCAGCGTCTGTGTAGAGCGGCAGCAGCGTCTGTGTAGAGCGGCAGCAGCGCCTGTGTAGAGCGGCAGCAGCAACAGCGCCTGTGTAGAGCGGCAGCAGCAGCAGCGCCTGTGTAGAGCGGCAGTAGCGCCTGTGTAGAGCGGCAGTAGCGCCTGTGTAGAGCGGCAGCAGCAGCGCCTGTGTAGAGCGGCAGCAGCAGCGCTTGTGTAGAGCGGCAGCAGCGCCTGTGTAGAGCGGCAGCAGCGCCTGTGTAGAGCGGCAGCAGCGCCTGTGTAGAGCGGCAGCAGCGCCTGTGTAGAGCGGCAGCAGCAGCGCCTGTGTAGAGCGGCAGCAGCGCCTGTGTAGAGCGGCAGCAGCAGCAGCGCCTGTGTAGAGCAGCGGCAGCAGCGTCTGTGTAGAGCAGCGGCAGCAGCGCCTGTGTAGAGCAGCGGCAGCAGCGCCTGTGTAGAGCAGCGGCAGCAGCGCCTGTGTAGAGCGGCAGCATCGCCTGTGTAAGGCAGCAGCAGCAGCGCCTGTGTAAGGCAGCAGCAGCAGCACCTGTGTAGAGCGGCAGCAGCAGCGCCTGTGTAGAGCGGCAGCAGCAGCAGCGCCTGTGTAGAGCGGCAGCAGCAGCAGCGCCTGTGTAGAGCGGCAGCAGCAGCGCCTGTGTAGAGCAGCAGCAGCAGCGCCTGTGTAGAGCGGCAGCAGCGGCCTTGCGAGTGGCTTCGTCTCCGCGCCACAGGGGGGCGGCTCGCTCTGGCCGGGCTCCGCGCTCCCGTGCTAGAGAACGCGCCTCGTCCTCTCGCTTCTCTCTCCGTCGCCAACGATCGGACAAATCGCCAGGGCGATGTCTCTCAGCCTTTTCATTAACACGGGGATCTGGCTCATAGCCTATGGGTGGTCATTATGTGGTCAAACCTGCTGACAGTGCCGACTCAGTTATAACTGCGTTACGATTGTTAACCTTGTGGCCTTTATTTAACCATTGAAACTCTTGCTGTGTTTAGTAATAGAGACCTGGGGGTGTCTTTAGTTAGGTATAGGGGCTGTCGTACACGATTGGTGATTTAGACGAGATCACTAATACTCACAGGAGTGCTATGATGTCAACACGCAGTAGTTTCCTCTCTCTCGAATGGCGTCAGGGCTGGATCTTTAACGTCCACTCGAGAGCCGACCGCGTGATTCGGTCGTTCCTGACACAAACGAGCGAGCAGTGCAGGAATCGAACCGCGGCCTCTGAGACTGCGGGGCTGATGATGCTCAGGCCGGGGTCGTTCCCAACCTGGACCCCGCCTCGCGCTGCCTGCAGACGCTCTGAGGGGCTTGCTCCGTGCGGTTCGACACGCCACAGCGTTGTTATTGGCTGCATTTCACTACGGACGTTATACGTTTAATAATATACAATGATTGTGTGTCTCGGGGTGTAGTTAAGTGTAATGGTGATTGTCTCGTATTCAAGACACAATCACAGAGATACAACTCGTGTAACGAGCGTCCTGCTGGGGATGTTTGGCAAATTCCTGAGCGAGCGTCCATGTGTGAGGGAGCAACTGGACAACTTGGGGGGTATCACCTCGCATACAAGGGGCTACCACTCAGCATCCCTGGACAGTACAGGGCAGCAACCTACTTGCTGTACTACCACGCAGTCCTGGTCACGTCATGGACCCGCAGGCCCCGTGCCATGCGAGCCTCTGTGGGCCCCAGCACGGGGAGCGCTCCGCCCTCGGGGCTGCGCGGCCTCAGCAGAGTTCCATCTCGGCCACTCCGCCACCCACTCCACACTTCTCTTGCCGAGCTCAACGCAGAAACTGTCGGGCGAATGCAGAAGCTGAGCCGTCGAACACAGCAGCAGCCTCTATGCCTCCGAGTTGTGAGGCAGCACCAGGGTGGCTGATGTGGTAGCCATGGTGCTAGAACACTGGACTTGCATAACCATGCTGTGGATGACCAAGGAAGTGTGGCATCTCAGATGTCCAAATGAATGTTGTCTGTGGATCAGGTCTATTGGTGATTTGAGTCGGTGTGGAAAATTCTCTGTTTCTATAGCAGGGTCTACGATGCAAAGCGACAGTTTTGTTTAACATTTACATTTAAATAGCATTTGCCTTGGGAAATGTGCCTCACATTGCACACGCATGTGGGCTCACACCGTACAGCAGCATTCCTGTGTCTCAACAACAGAGCAGCCAACTAAACTTTGTGATAATCTGCAGTTTATCGGCAATAATCTATTGGCGACTTTAGCAATTATGTTCACGTTGTCTTGATAATGGCGCAGCTGGGCAGGTGGCCCAGCGGGAGAGTGCGTGGCTCACAGTCGGGAGGTTGCGAGTTCATCATCCATCTGGTGTCTATAAAATGAGCACCACTTTGTGGGGAAGTCAACCAGTGGTTGCCCTCTGGATAGACTCGCCCCCGCCATACTACCGTGACATTTTCAACACTGGCTAAGGGCTATACACGGTATATGAGAACCACCTCAATGCCCAGTTGAGCAGACGCATCACTTGAGCTTTCATGTGTAACGGGTTCTGGAGACACTTGTAGATGTAACTTCTTTATTACAATACAACACTCCAACAGTCCTGATACTCTGTTACAGCCTAGGTACACAGCCTAGCTACACAGCCTAGATACTCTAGATACTCTACTCTGGCTACGCTCGCCCTCACAAGGTCGTAGAGTCGGGAGTTCCAGAGTCCCAGCACTGGCTCTCACAGCATCCCAGGGTCTTCAGATGGCTGGTCGTGGGTCTTGGGTCTTGAGTTACAACTGGGCCCTGATCGTCCAGGGAGCTCTCCTTTTATGCCTGGTCTAACGAGGGGTGGGGCCGTGTGCGCCACCAGACATCCCACAGAGCACACACAGCCCCCCCCCCCCCCCGTTGGCGGCGCCAAAAAGGCTTAAGCGCCTGGGAACCCAACGCCTGGTGCCCAGAGGCTTAAGCGTCTGGACCCCCTGGGAACCCAGCGCCTGGCGCCCAGAGGCTTAAGCGTCTGGACCCACCTGGGAACCCAGAGCCCCCAGCAGCCCCTCCCTTCTTATGTCACTACACATGTAATAATACATCATATTTTATGGGTCTTTCGGTAAAGCCACGTGGCTTTACCGAAAGACCCATAGAATATGAATTCCTGCAGTCACGAAAGCTTTAAGTCAATAATAATACATCAGTTAAGAGTATTGATTTGGCCTTCAATATATGGTCTGCAGTTGATTGGGAAGAGGTCAGGTAGTGATTGATGGATATGAATCACTAGAATGGGATTAGCACCTGGTATTCCCGAGGTATTCACCTCAAGTAAGAACCAGGCTCAAACCTACTTGGCTTCAAAACTCGATGCAGGGAGGTCCGGTCATGAGTGGTGGGGTTCGATGGCATCACCAGACCCCGCTTCTGTAGTGAGGACAGGGAGCCAGCGTTTACTCAGAACGCGTGCAGGGGATTGATTCATGAAGCCTCCAGTATCGAGTTCAATACAATACTCACACTCATTGCTTATTGTGGGCATTCTATTAACATTTACCCTCCATTGTAATAGAAACCCCCAACTTAGACCCAGTGCCACTTAGCGTGAGCCCTGTTGGGTTAGGCAACTGCAAGAAGGAAATATGGTGCTGGTAGGGCTGTGCGGTGCTGATGGTTGGTAGATGTGAGGGGTAACTTGGGTTGATAAAGGAAGGCAGTGTTTAGTGAGTTGATGGGCTGTGATGGGAGCAATATTCAATCTTGATTTGAAGCTTTTGTGACTGCAGGAATCCATACTCTTTGGTTCTTTCGGTAAAGTCACGTAGGTAGAAATAAAATAAAATAAATCACGACGTTTCGAACGCAACACAAGCGTTCGTCTTCAGGCGAAAATGGCGAGAGCAGCAGCAGACATCGCGGCTGTTCTTTTCGGTAAAGTCACATAGGTGACTTTGGTTCGGTAAAGTCACATAGGCGACTTTACCGAACCAAAGAGTAGGGAAGAATATTGGTTGGGGGTGAGGGAGGAGCGGATGGAGTCGTGGGGAAGGACTGGACTGTGAAAGTTCATGGCAAGAGGAGTGAAGGGATTACTGCTGGGAGCTAGATCCTGGTTGTAGAGAGAATTGAATTTTATAGTCAGACTCGAATATTGAATGCGTTGATAGCTGACAGAGATATCCACCCTGGGGGACAATCGGTGTCACTGACCCCAACCATGGTGTGGCCTTTAATCCCAAACCCAACGCTTATCCCAGCCTCCTGGAGACTACTGAGATGACACATGGGTACCAGGTGCTACCAGTTTAAATCACGCTTTAGGTGACCCAATAACAAATGAAGTAAACACAGCAGTGGTGAGTGTTTAACTCGCAACACAAACATACAACCGCAGCGCACCGTGCAGGGATCCCTGGGAGCCACCGTGCTCAGCACGGGGCCGCGCTCCCCCCGTGCTGAGCGCGGCCTCGGGGTCCCCGGGGAATGGAGGCGGCGCTGCGGCTAGGAAAGTTCTCTGCGGAATCACGGGGTGGTTCTTGTAGTCTTTGCGTCGACATCGCCGCGAATGCAGCGGTGACAGCACTGAGCACGTCCACCACAGAGCTGCGTCTCTGAGCGTCGTTGGCCGAGTTCCGACTCTGTCGGTGGTGAACTCTGCGGGCGTCTCTGCAGCTCCCGAGGGAGTTTGAGAAGCTGACGCCACTTGGAAGCCGGCCCCACTGCGAGTGAACTACACCGACTATCACTCGCACTGGGTACCCGGCATTGGCTTAGTGGAGCACACCCTGCTGATGAGACTCAGTGCAGGTGAACCCGGGCCAGGGTTTAGCTGAGTGAGTAAACAAACCCTGCACCTGCTAACCGCTTCAGTTGCATCATCGCCTGTTACTCATCAAGGGCCGAGCACGGCCACAGCCACTGCAGCCTCATGGTGATGGTGGATGGCTCTCCATCAGGTTACCCAGTGGCGTTTGTTTACTGCCCACACCCTGCTGATGGGACTCAGTGGAGGCGAACCCTGGCAGGACTGGTTTGTCTAAAGTAGTCCTGGTGAGCCCAGTCGTTGATGGGTGAGATGTTCTCTCACTTCTACCACTAAACCTCGTGCTGGGTTCATGAACTTATATCAAAATAATAAGCTATATCCCTTTGCAAGCTACTGCTGGGTGAAGGCCTTCCCATGCCATGTCAGGTCAAGAGGGATGTTTGGCCATACTTCACGCTTGTCAGTGGGAATTGGTGAAGTGGGGGAGAGGATGTCGGGTGTGTGTAGGTTCAGGACTGGTTCAGATATCACCACTGATGTTGGCCGTGGCCAGGAATCAAACGCAGGTCGCCAGGTTTACATCGCACTGTGCTAACCGCTGTGCCACAGCTCCACCTGTTTATTTTGCTGTGATCCACAGCTGGCATGGATTGTGAATAAATGTGACAACGGCAATGACAGCTGTCACTGCTTGCACGCTCACTGGTATCCAAGCACTGGTTTGCTGATCATTCTTGAAACTTCACAAAGCTCATGACGTGCCATTGTGGAGGATCATGACCCACAACTCTCTGCGATGATTAAAACTCCTCATAGTGACTTTAATTACCACCGTTATGAGAAAATGTTGAAGCTCCTGTTTCAACAGCTGTTCCCCTCTCACCGAGTTCCCTCTGTTCCCACAGCGCTGAGGGGGGAGCGGTTCCACCATTGACGGTGACGTTGCGAGCTGAGGACGTGGAGCCATGGCTACAGGTTTGTGCAGCGGCCGAGACCTTGGGCCATACGAGCCCTGACCTCAGCACATGGGTCACGGGGACCAGCCTCCTCACCACATCCCCATAGCTCTATCCTCTAGACGCAGCGTGTAAACCTACAGCATGCATGTGCAGAGTCCTGTGTACACGCATGGCCTGAGCACACAATCCTGAGCTCACGTGGCCTCCGCACACGGCCTCGTTCATGCGTGGCATCTTTGTGGGGCATGGCCCTGTGTACACGCATGGCCTTACAGTACAAACCTCGACACAGACATGGCCTTCTGTACGAGAAACCATGGGTCCACTCACGTAAATATAAGTATATAAATCACATACTCTTTGCTTCTTTGGGTAAAGTCACGTAGGTAGAAAAATAGAATAAAAATAATAGCCACACGCACACCAAGTCTCCACTCACAGGCATTGCCGAGCAGCATGGCAGACGCTGAGCGCCCCTCACAGCTCCCTTGGCGCTGGGCTCGGTGTGGCACTCACAACCCTCCCGGTCACTCGCGGGGCCTCTAGAGCAGCGGTCCCCAACCTTTGTACTCATTTTGGCTAGGGTTAGCTTTTGGGCTTAACAAAACTGTGACTGAGATTAGTGCGCAGTGCGGGAAAGAGGCACGGACGGAAGTGGTAAATAAAATAATGGGCAGGCTACGCTCGGACTAAAATAAGTGTCGGATTCTGACTTCTCATAAGGAGCACGCAACCTAGATCCCTCGTATGCGGAGTTTACAGTAGGGTTCGTGCTCCTATGATAATCTAATGCCGCCGCTGATCTGACAGGAGGCGGAGCTCAGACGGTAATGCGAGCGATGGGGAGCGGCTGTAAATACAGATGAAGCTTCACTCGCTCGCCCACTGCTCACCTCCTGCTGTGCGGCCCGGTTCCTAACAGGCCACGGACCAGTACCGGTCCGCGGCCCAGGGGTTGGGGATCCCTGCTCTAGAGCACCACATTGTAATTCTCACATAACTTGAAAATTAAATGTATGTATGCTCAATATGCACACGTTTGAGCCACTGCTCACTAGAATGCATGCGGGACCCTGCGTGCCGCGTCTGTGACCGTGGTAGCCACACGCACACCAAGTCTCCATCCACAGGCATTGCCGGGCGGCGTGACAGACGCTGAGTGCCCCTCACAGCTCCCTCGATGCTGGGCTCGGTGTGGCGCTCGCAACCCTCCCGGTCACTTGCGGGGCCTCTAGAGCAGCGCCACGCGTCCCGCAGTGGGTGGAGTTCTCTCTCCCTCTGTGCGGGGCGCGCTGCTCGCAGACTCAGGGGGGGGTTGTGGTCGCGCTGTTCTCCTGCGGCTCCCGCATCCCAGGCGTGATGGGGTGCGTGGCGGTGGCGCCACCGGGACCCGTGGGGAGGGCGTGGCCACAGCACGTGGGGAGTGCGCGTCCCATACCGCGTGGCACTGTGGTGGGCGCCGCATTGCGACTCTGCTCCCTGTTCGCGTTACAGCAGCGGCTGTCGTGTTGAGCTCTCATGGTCCCGATCTGTACACCTCGCGTCTTGTAGCTGGAGCCTGGCTGGGACCCTCAGTCCCTTAGGCATGGGGATTGGCAGTCGGTGCTGTGGCAGAGAACGCCACTCAACAGTCGGAAGGTTCACCGTTAAATCTTCTTTCGGGGACGACTTGACCCACTATCTCCCTGGGTGGGTAAAATGAGTTATGTTTATTAGGGAGCTAGTTATGCTATAGAGATTATGGCATCTGCCATGGGAAGGTTGAATATCCACCATGTGATCCCAATAATCTGGCTTGATTCAATGAACTTGAGTGCGACCCCAGTAAACCGGATTGTGCTGCTGTGACAGATGAGAGATTCAAGAAGAAAACGGAGCAGGTGCGGATTCTACTGGACGACATGAAGAAGCTCTCCAGGTGAGAGACGTCTCCTCACTCGCAGTGGGGTTCTCTGCTTCTTCACGTTTTAACTAAAAACAAAGAGGTGATGTTCTCCCGGTTCAATGGTTATAGTGAGTGCAGCTGATCCTGAATCCCAAACGACTTCTCTCAGTGCAAGGCCAAGGCAGAGGATGTGGCGAGACCTAGGGGAGGTGAGGTGAGACCGAGGGAGACACGGCGGGACACACAAGAGACACAAAGAGAAAGGTGGACATGAGACATATTGACTTTGAGAGAGACACGGGTAAAGGGAAATAGCGACACTGGGGGAGAGTGGTATACAGACAGTGATAGAGAAACATGGTAATTGAGGCCCTGGAAGAAGCACAGGGAGAAGGGAGAGAAATGAGAGATGAGAGGGATTTACAGGGAGTGTTTATGTTAAGACGTTTTCAGGCAATTTATAGGCACCCATAGAGACCCATGTGCAGGAGGGGGCAACACTTATTCCCGTACAGATAGAAGCAGTTGTTCATTAGACCACTTGCTCTCCTGCCTTCTTCTGGTGATCCAGGGTTTGGCAACTCGACGCCCACGGGAAGGAAGTTTCACAATATTTATGCGATCCACCAACCCCCACCTCCACAATGTTGGGTTACAGGCCACGTGCATAGTCACCACCACCCGGCTGAGAGAGGTGAGCGAGGGATTATAGAGATGGATGGGATTGATATAGAGATGGAAGGAATTCACGGGGTAAATGTAGAGAGATGAGAGAACGAGCAAGACACGGGGGACTCCTGAGCTCAGCAGTGTAGGCGACTGCCGGCTGTGTGATCCGGGTGATGCTGGGTGAGGAAGGCTCCTCGTAGCTGCCCTGCGTGGCCCCGCGAGGACGCCGCCTCGCGGGAGTGCTGCTTGTCGCTGAGTCCACTTCGACTCAAGCACCCACCCCGGTTATTTCCGCAACGTGTTCAATGTACAAACACACGGCGCCTGCTGCACAGTGGGCGGTAAAGATCCCACGGCGTCATTCACAAGAGCAGGCCGTTGTATGCCGGCGTCACGGTCCAACTTGGCCAAATTTTTAACAATTACAGAGCCCACATATTATTCCATTGGAATTTACAGCAATCATCGCCACCTGCTGTAAAACTTGGCAGGTCTCTCCTGAGAAAGTCATGATACGCAGTGAGGCTTTCCTGAGCAAATAAGCATGCTAATAATAAACATAACACTGCTTAAAAGTTACATAACATCATATTTTAGGTATTTCATTTTTCTTTGAATAAATTTTGCTTTTAAAGTCGGACAAGAAACTTTTAATTGACCATACACCGATCTGAAAACATGTCAAACAAATCTATAATGCTTTGCATAAACATTAATTACATTTATATATATTACATTTGTGTATTAGCTTTCTATTCGATTTTAAAACAAAGTAACTCTAATCCTCAACCGTACCCCTTGTTTTCCAGGTTTGACAATTCCACCGTCCCAACCCTTTTGAGGATTGATGATATCTATGATCCATACAACACGGAGGAAAAATATGCCCTTGCAAGAGCCTTCAACAAGGAGGGGGGTATAGGTGGGTCCTGCTCCTCACTACACGGCACAGCGATTGCAATGCAACGATAAACTCCCCATCTCCCTGATGGACTTGGCTGTGCGCATTGCAGTCCACAAGCCTCCAGTTACTGGGACATGTGGGGTCTCAGCGCCTCAGTGCCACCGCTAAGCATCAGGATCACGCTACCCTGGTTAGGGAACCGAGCTGCCCAGCCCAGTGCTCAGCCTGCAGGAGCTGTGGGTTGTGGGCGAGAGCCGCGCTGCTCCTCACTGCAGCCTCGCTACTTCAAGGCCCCATGCAGGGTGAGCTGTGACTCTCACCCAGCGTCTGATTCTCAGCACCAAGAGTTGCTCAGTGATTCTGTTTGTCAAAGAGCGAATTTTGTAGCGGGTGTTTGTCTTGTAATGAGATACCTGCTGGGTGTGAGTGTGACAGTTTTTGTTCAACATCCCAGATGTGGATGACAGCTTTAGAGCAAAGCCCACCCAGAGGGGGAGAACGAGCATCTCTTGCTACTCGCTGCTCCTGAGCTTGTCTCCTCGATGACACAAACTCCCATTGGACACGTGATACACTCGGACTCATGGGAGTGGTGTCTGGACGAGTTCCTCCACGGCCTTGAGTAGCCCAGTGCTGCAGCAGATGCCCTTCGTGTGCCCCACCCAGGCTCAGGCTGTGTGCGCTGTGCCCGTGTGGTTCACTGTGGCACATTCACCACTGGACGATCCTCTGAGAATCCCTCACTCAGCTCATGAATTGGGCCTCGTGGCCTCTCTGTGGCTGTGCCTCAGGCCCCTCCCACATTCCCACTTCCCCTGCAGTGCCACTGCCTTTCCCCACTCACCCTCCATTAGCCCTGTAGTGTCTCTCCCTCTACCCACTCACCCTCCATTAGCCCTGCAGTGTCACCACTGTCCCCACTCACCCTGCATTAGCCCTGCAGTGTCTCTTCCCACTCACCCTCCATTAGCCCTGCAGTGTCTCTCCCCACTCACCCTCCATTAGCCCTGCAGCAGAGGTCGCAACCGGGTACCCGATACCCGTACCCTACCCGATACCCGGCTACCCGTACCCGGCTACCCGTACCCGGCCAGGTACGGGTACCCATTTGCGACCCTGGTGCGGCCGGGTACGGGTAAGGAATCAAAACCCGTTTGCGACCTCTGCCCTGCAGTGTCTCTCCCTCTCCTCACACACCCTGCATTAGCCCTGTAGTCAAAGCGGCTGAGTGCAGTGCAGCAATGAGCTCCTGCGTCAGCACATGCGCTGTGGTTTTTCTGTACACAGCCATGGACAGTCGTGCTAGAGTCACGTGGTCGATAGCACACGTGCACTATCAGCTGTACTCATTTGAGGCAGGTTCACGTAGCTGTTGTCTGCGTATTTTCACAAAATATAAATGCTCTTCCGAGGAACAGCAAGCGAAGGCTGCTATTTGCTGTAGGGAATTAATTTATCGCACAACAAAGTAAAGGTGTACAGACACAACAAATATGTTGATTGTTGAAACACACGACTCTGTGTAATTTCTCACATACAGACAAGAGTACTGTCTGATGACTCATGTCGTCTCTCAGAACTGTTCATGAAGATACTGACGTCCCTCTCGCCGGACGCCTCCAACATCCCGGACTCCCTACAGAGAGTCATGGAGCAGAGCACTGGCAACGTGCTGAATTATGTTAAAACAGCAGATGAGAGTGAGTACCACAACCCACACCAGGGATTCCCATGAACCGTACCGCACCCACACCAGGGATTCCCATGAACCGTACCGCACCCACACCAGGGATTCCCATGAACCATACCGCACCCACACCAGGGATTCCCATGAACCGTACCGCACCCACACCAGGGATTCCCATGAACCGTACCGCACCCACACCAGGGATTCCCATGAACCGTACCGCACCCTCACCGGGGATTCCCATGAACCGTACCACACCCTCGCCGGGGATTCCCATGAACCATACCGCACCCACACCAGGGATTCCCATGAACCGTACCGCACCCACACCAGGGATTCCCATGAACCGTACCGCACCCACACCAGGGATTCCCATGAACCGTACCGCACCCTCACCGGGGATTCCCATGAACCATACCGCACCCACACCAGGGATTCCCATGAACCGTACCACACCCTCACCGGGGATTCCCATGAACCATACCGCACCCACACCAGGGATTTCCATGAACCGTACCACACCCTCACCGGGGATTCCCATGAACCATACCGCACCCACACCAGGGATTCCCATGAACCGTACCACACCCTCGCCGGGGATTCCCATGAACCATACCGCACCCACACCAGGGATTCCCATGAACCATACCGCACCCACACCAGGGATTCCCATGAACCGTACCGCACCCTCACCGGGGATTCCCATGAACCATACCGCACCCACACCAGGGATTCCCATGAACCGTACCACACCCTAGCCGGGGATTCCCATGAACCATACCGCACCCACACCAGGGATTCCCATGAACCGTACCACACCCTCACCGGGGATTCCCATGAACCGTACCCCACCCACACCAGGGATTCCCATGAACCGTACCGCACCCTCACCAGGGATTCCCATGAACCGTACCACACCCAGACCAGGGATTTCCATGAACCGTACCACACCCACACAGGGGATTCCCATGAACCATACCGCACCTTCACCAGGGATTCCCATGAACCGTACCACACCCTCACCAGGGATTCCCATGAACCGGGGATTCCCATGAACCATACCACACCCACACCAAGGATTCTCATGAACCGTACCACACCCTCACCAGGGATTCCCATGAACCGGGGATTCCCATGAACCGTACCACACCCACACAGGGGATTCCCATGAACCGTACCACACCCTCACCAGGGATTCCCATGAACAGTACCACACCCTCACCAGGGATTCCCATGAACTGTACCACACCCTCACCAGGGATCCCCATGAACTGTACCGCACCCTCACCAGGGATTCCCATGAACCGTACCACACCCTCACCAGGGATTCCCATGAACCATACCACACCCTCACCAGGGATTCCCATGAACCGTACCACACCCTCACCAGGGATTCCCATGAACCGTACCTCTCCCTCACCAGGGATTCCCATGAACCGTACCACACCCTCACCAGGGATTCCCATGAACCGTACCACACCCTCACCAGGGATTCCCATGAACCGTACCACACCCACACCAGGGATTTCCATGAACCGTACCACACCCACACCAGGGATTCCCATGAACCGTACCACACCCTCACCAGGGATTCCCATGAACCGTACGACACCCACACCGGGGATTCCCATGAACCGTACCACACCCTCACCAGGGATTCCCATGAACCGTACCACACCGGGGATTCCCATGAACCGTACCACACCCACACCGGGGATTCCCATGAACCTTACCGCACCCACACCAGAGATTCCCATGAACCTTACCGCACCCACACCGGGGATTCCCATGAACCGTACCACACCCTCACCAGGGATTCCCATGAACCGTACAGCAACCTCCCCAGGGATTCCCATGAACAATACCGCACCCTCACCAGGGATTGCCAGGGAACCGTACCATACCCTCAATGGGAATTCCCATGAACCATACCACACCCTCACCAGGTCTTCCTGTGAACCTTCGCCCCTTGAGCCGCATGCCTGAGTGCAGGGTCCAGTTTCCTGCACCACCGATCTGACGCCTTCACTCAGCCGGCGCCTCCTGTACAGTCCGTGTTTAATCTATGTCCATGCTGAGAAATATTAATTCATACTAACTCATCATATACGAGACTGCGGTCACACAGTGAGACTACTAACACAGTGAGAATATTGAAACAGAGTGAGTACTGACACATAGCTTGAGCACTGAGACAGTGAGTACTGACATTCTGCGCCAGTCCTAAGACACAACAACGGCTGCAATTCACCACTAATTGGGCGCTGACAGGTCACGGGACAAACCCAGATGCCATGGGGTTGTAAAGTAGTAACTCGGCGGGAGACGACTTCACGGGTAGCACACTCTTTTATTTCACCAACTTATAGTTACACGGATGACTAACACCCACTTCGTTACATGGGTGACTAACACCTCACTCAGCTACTCGGGTGACTAACACCCACTCAGCTACCAGGGTGACTAACACCCACTTAGCTACTCGGGTGACTAACACCCACTTAGCTACTCGGGTGACTAACACCCACTCAGCTACACGGGTGACCAACACCCCCCTTAGCTACTCGGGTGACTAACACCCACTCAGCTATACTGACACGGGCTCTTACGCCCCGTAGCCTTCCGGAACACACCCAGCCGGGGTGCCCGTCTCGGCTCTGGGTACCACCGTCCCGACCCACACGGGCGTCGGACTACGGGTTCCCCAGTCTCGGCTCCGAGCCACACAGGGCCCCGGTCCTCACAAGGACGGCGGGACTAGGGGTCTCGGGCCACTACCTCCTCCACCCCGTCTTCGGTCTTCAACTGGTTAACACTGACCACGAGTGCTCTCGCGCGTCTCCCTTTATGCCCCTCCTGCGGACGTCGCTGAGAGCACCCATCTTATCTGACCAATCACTGCGCACTCGCTACGATCCTCTTTTCCCAGCTTGTGTCAGCGCGCCTTACCACCGGCGCGCGCGTCCATACCACGCCCACATCGCGTGCCCAACCCCGTTCCCCGTGATCCATCACTGTCGGCGCACGTCAACACCACCACTACATCACCCCCTACCACATAGCTCGCAGCCGACCCGGCTGCTAATAAAATATACAACACCCGTTCACCCCTATGTGTGCCCCGTAACATAACAACAAAACCCTAACAACACAACATGAACACCGCAATCCGCAAAACCCAGCAACCGCCACACCCACAACAAGAACAATATGCACAATCCGGCGAGTGGCAACGATAATGTGTATGCGGAAAGAGTAACAATAAAAAAAAATGTATTTATTCATTTTCTCTTCTTTTCTCTCCGACTCGTGCAGCGTCCCAATCTGTCCGAGCGTCCCTTGAACGGGACATTACCCCGGCAGAGGGGGAACCCGGCGGCGAGGTCGGGTTTTAAACAAAAAAAGATTTTTTTTTTTTTTTCATGAAAAGTGTTGCGTCCTATCCCGAGTCCGCCTTGCCGGTCCGTCGTACGGCACCAGACGCAGTTGGCCATCCGGTGGCGCCGGCAGTTCAGGAAGGCATGGGCCAGGCATCGGGGCTCCGCGCGAGCCGCGGGTTCCGGTTCCCGACGGTCAACAGCCGTCAGGTCCGAGACACCTGGGGGTGGGTCAGGTGGAGACACGTGAGGATCAGCCTGCGACACATCCCTCCCCGAGTCGACGGTCACATCACACGCTCGGTCGTCACGGCACAACCCGGGGTCACGCGGCGCCGCGTAGGGTTTCAGTCGGGAGGGGTGCACGTACCAACGGCGTTTTCCCCATTTAATCTGTATACTCTGGGGTCGTGCAACCCGCACAATTTCCACCGGTCCCCTCCATGGTCTCAACAGTTTGGGAGACGTAGCCAACGGTGCGTGTGGACAATGCAGCCAGGCCTTATCGCCCGGTTCCCAATTGTGCGTATGCACCTTCCATCCATGCAATCGCTCGTTCGCGATCTGCCGAGACCGCGAATTCAATCTCGCAGCCTCTCGCGCTTCAGCCAATTTGGCGATGTTAAACTTGATATGGTCTGCCAATTTAGATTTTGCACGTGGCTGGGAAATCCCCAGTTGGACGTCCATGGCCGGATCGGCCTCCCGCCCATACATCAGAAAAAATGGAGAAAACCCCGTCGCCGCATGAGGTGCCATCCGATAGGCCGCTAGTACCCCCGGTACCTGTAAGTCCCAATCCACCTGGTCGTCACATACCTGTTGGCACAGCATAGACGTAATCGTCCTGTTCAGACGTTCAACCATACCGTCAGTCTGCGGGTGGTACGGGGAGGTACGTACTTTCTTTGTACCCAACAGGTCGCACACCTCGCGCAACAAAACGCTCGAAAAAATTTTCCCTTGATCCGTCAGCAAGCGTTCGGGGGCGCCTTTGTCCAAAACATAACCTTGGACAAAGGCGTCCGCCACTGCCGCAACCGACTGGTTGGCGAGTGGCCATGCCATGGGCCAGCGGGTGAAGTACTCTACGCCAACCAGCAGGAACTTATTTTCCCGAGGCGTAGCGGGAAAGGGCCCCAAGATGTCCAGCGCGACCAATTCGTTCGTGCGCGAAACCTGAATGGATTGCAGCGGTGGATTAGCCGCTATTGGTGGCGGTTTTCTTTGGGCGCACCCTACACATCCCTTAAGAATGTTCGCCACGTCGTTGCCCATCCCCGGCCAATAGTAGTCTCGCTGAATGAGGGCGAGCGTTTTGTGAAACCCCAGATGCATGAGTCGTTCATGGGCAGCCAGGACGACCCTACCCCGTACAGCAAACGGCACCACGAGCATGTGACGCCGGGACATGTTGTCCCACTTCATCAAGAGGCCCTGTCTGCACACCCAGGAACCGACCCGCGTTTCCCCACCCTCGGGATCGTCAACCTTCCGACGTAGCGCGAGTAGGGAGCTGTCGGCCATTTGCAGACGGCCCCACTCGATGAGAGGCAATGCTAACAGCGAGTCCCTCCCCGTGGGGGCGTCGACCCCCGTAGTATCCGTGGCGGCGAGCACCACTTCCGCGGGTACAGCGACAGAGGGTTTACACCACGCCGATCCTAACAGACATGCGCATTCCGTACGCGGCGGCAACCGTGACAATGCATCCGCATTCGAGTGGCGCAACCCCTTGCGGTAAATCGTCGTGAATTGGTAGTCCTGAAGGACCTCCAACCATCGGGACAATTGGCCGGATGGCTGCGCCACCCGCATAGCGTATTGGAGAGCCGCATGGTCCGTGCGAACCGTAAAGTGACGGCCATACAGATACGGCCTGAATTGCTGTATAAAAAACACAATCGCCAGCAATTCACGCCGTGTCACGCAGTAGCGTTGTTCCGCGGGGGACAGAACCCTGCTACCGTAGGCGACCACCCGTTCGACCCCCCCGACCACCTGTGAGAGCACTCCCCCGATACCCGTGTTACTGGCATCCGTGTCGAGCACAAACGGTTGCGTGAAATCGGGGTAACACAAGGGGGGAGCCTGCACCAAGGCGTCACGAAGGGAGCAGAACGCGGCCTCCTCCTCCGGCCCCCAGTGAAACCGCACCCCTTTAGCCGTCAAAGCGTGCAGGGGCCTGGCTATGGTGGCAAACTGCTTGACAAAACGACGGTAATAGGAGGCAAATCCTATGAAGCTGCGGACTTCAGTGACAGAGGTCGGCGTTGGCCATGAGCCGACGCATTGCGTCTTAGCAGGGTCCGTCGAGATCCCCGAACGGCTAACGATATGGCCCAAATACCTGACCGATTCCCGAAGCAGAAAACATTTAGCCGGTTTAAATTTTAGCTTAGCGGAACGCATCCTGAGGAACACTGCTCTCAGTCGCTGGAGGTGCTCCTCAAAAGTCCGGCTAAAAACGATGATATCATCGAGGTAAATCAAACAGGTGTCCCATTGGAGGCCTGACAAAACCAATTCCATGAGCCTCTGGAACGTGGCAGGAGCGGAATGTAAACCCATGGGCAATCGGTTGAACTCAAATAGGCCTCCCGGTGTCCGGAAAGCGGTTTTTGGTTTTGATTCGTCATCGAGGGGCAATTGCCAAAATCCCGAAAGCAAATCGAGCGTCGAAAAAAACTGTGCTCCTGCCAAGGCATCCAGCGACTCATCCATCCTGGGGAGCGGATACGCATCGGCCATTGATATTTTGTTTAGGCGGCGGAAATCGACACAGAACCGCAGGGATCCATCCTGTTTTTTAACCAAGACGATAGGAGCACCCCACGGACTGGAAGAGGGCGCAATGATGTCGGCCGCCAACATGTCATTTACCGCCGACTGCACATGCTCCTTCTCGGCTGGACTGAGCCGGAAGGGATTCTGTCGAATAGGGGCCGCGTCCCCAGTAGCTATGTGGTGGCGCAACAGGTCTGTGCAGCCAATATCGTACTTGTGCCTGCTAAACACGTCAGCGAACTCGAGTAGCAAGCCCCTCAATGCACCCAACTGCACACTGGACAAGGTACTGGACCCAGCACACAACGAGTCCAACCACTCCGTCCCCTCCTCACTTTGGGGATGCGTATCGGCACTCGAATCGGCGTGAGCAACGAGCTGTTCCTCGACGGGTAGCGGCGCGGCGTGAGCCAGCACCGTTCCCTGCGTAATCACGGCCGGCCGCGACCCCGTATTCAGGACCACAACGAACGGCTCACTGTCCCCCCTCACCATGGTCTGGGCCACCGCTAAGTCGAGGTCCCCTTTAGCCCTGTTAGACGGCCCCAACAGAACTCCCTGTGCCCCCGCATCCGCCCCAAGGGGTTTTCTCAACCGAAGGGGTACCAACATTTGCGATCCCGGGGGCACCCGTACAGTCCGGGTTGCCAGCGCCTGCACCGTCGCACAAGCCGTGCGTATCTTAGTAGGACTCTTCAAAAACTCAACCCGCCGTCCCGACGGAAGCTCAATGCAGGCCTGGTCTATGAGAATTTTGATGGGCATTTTAGACAGAAAGTCCGTGCCTAGTAAACAAGGAACGGCCAACGATGATGATACAAAAATAGGACCCGCCAATTTAATGTCGCCAATACAAATAGTCGCCCGAATCTGGCCGATGATACCCAAAGATCCCCCGTTCGCCGCGTAAAATGGTACGTCCACCGGCAGAAGGGGTCGACATTGGACGGGAAGAATGTTATAAATAAGGTCCGAAATGATAGTGGCCGACGCACCCGTGTCCACGAGCACCCGGACCTCAACCCCGTCAATGTACCCCGTTACCACGGACGACCCGGCCGACGCAGCCACTATCCTGTGGGCCAATTCGGACCACTCGACTGCTTTCGGGCCGTACGCGGACCCCTCTCGCCGAACCGAACCCCCGGTGCCCATACACGGTCCCCCCACCGCTAAGCGGCGACCAGAACGTGCCGTGCGTGTGGACCGAACGTGTGAGGTGCCGCGACTTGCCGGGTTCAGCTGGGATGTCTTGAGGCCCTGGTCGTCGTCCGGACGTGGTCCCGCGGTGCGTTGACGCGGGGCCCGGCGACGTGGCCCCGAAGGCCGCAGTTGTAGCAGACGACGAGGGACGTCGCAGGTTTCGGTTGCTCCAGCTTGCGGGAGGAACGTGTGGGCGAACGACCTCCCGTTCTCCACTCCCCCGGCCTTGAAACAGCGAAGGCCTCCTCCCGAGGCACAGCAGGCTGAGGTCCGATGATCGTGGCGGTCGGTGCCCCGTTCTCCACCGATGCGCAGACGACCGTCGGCTTCCGCTTTAGGACCTCGTAAGCGTGAATACTTGTGGCAATCCCCAGGGAGCAGATGTCCATTTCGTCCGCCGTATTAATGGGAACTCCCAATCCGTGAGCCAACGCCAGCAGCTGCTCCGTCACCATGGCGTCCTTCCCCTCCTTGTCCATGCGGGGAAAAGCTGAGTCCGCCAGGGCGAGCAGCGCCGTGCGATAGGCGAGCGTTGTTTCTCCAACCACCTTCCGCCGATCGTAGAACTGGTGGCGACAGGTCGAGGGTGGCCCGAACACCTTGGCCATCAGGTGTAGCGCGGCCTGGAGCGTTGAGCGGGACGACCTCGGGGCAGATGTGAAGGCCGCAAGCGCGTCGTCGTCGAGCATCGCTGGCAGCGCGCGCAGGGCAGTGGTGTCGGACCACCCCGACATTTCTTGATGCGCGATGAACCGTCGCTGGAAGGCTCCCCAGTCGTCCCCGTCCGCTTTGAACACCGACAGCGCGGGCAATCGTTGCTGGAGGACTCGATCGTCGTCGTCGTCGTTGGAACGATTTTCCCGCGCGCCGCTGTGGTTGTAGAAAATGTCGGCTCCGTCTGCAGGCGCAAAATGGAGAGCTCCGGCGCTCGCCGATGACGCGGGCTGCGCTGTGTGGAGATCTCTGGCCACGTGGTGTCCGCGTTTCCCGCCAACCGGTGGCGGACCCTCAAAAATGGCGCCAACTCCAAAACTTTTGGCGCGAAACGCCTTCTGGCGGGATCCCTCCAGCCGCGCCGCCTCCTCCAACCCCGCAGCCGTTCCTCCGCCCGCTGGAACGGAGATTTCCGCCAAGATCGCAGCGGCGGCGAGCAGCAACTCCGCCAGGCGGGAGTGTGCGTCCTGCAGGCTGGTGTCGGAGGCAAGCGGAGCATCGGCCATTTCCGCGAAGTGCTGCATCGGCGGCAACTCCTCGTCCTCTCCTCCCGAGGGTGGTGTCTCCGGTACGCCGTCGTCTCCCCGATCTTGCACGTGGGAACGAGAAGTCTTCCTTGTGTCCATTCTCCTTGAAGACAGGTTTACTTCTGACGCCAGTTGTAAAGTAGTAACTCGGCGGGAGACGACTTCACGGGTAGCACACTCTTTTATTTCACCAACTTATAGTTACACGGATGACTAACACCCACTTCGTTACACGGGTGACTAACACCTCACTCAGCTACTCGGGTGACTAACACCCACTCAGCTACCAGGGTGACTAACACCCACTTAGCTACTCGGGTGACTAACACCCACTTAGCTACTCGGGTGACTAACACCCACTCAGCTACACGGGTGACCAACACCCCCCTTAGCTACTCGGGTGACTAACACCCACTCAGCTATACGGACACGGGCTCTTACGCCCCGTAGCCTTCCGGAACACACCCAGCCGGGGTGCCCGTCTCGGCTCTGGGTACCACCGTCCCGACCCACACGGGCGTCGGACTACGGGTTCCCCAGTCTCGGCTCCGAGCCACACAGGGCCCCGGTCCTCACAAGGACGGCGGGACTAGGGGTCTCGGGCCACTACCTCCTCCACCCCGTCTTCGGTCTTCAACTGGTTAACACTGACCACGAGTGCTCTCGCGCGTCTCCCTTTATGCCCCTCCTGCGGACGTCGCTGAGAGCACCCATCTTATCTGACCAATCACTGCGCACTCGCTACGATCCTCTTTTCCCAGCTTGTGTCAGCGCGCCTTACCACCGGCGCGCGCGTCCATACCACGCCCACATCGCGTGCCCAACCCCGTTCCCCATGATCCATCACTGTCGGCGCACGTCAACACCACCACTACAGGGTGACTGACTGAAACGACTGATAGATGATCCACCTGTGCCTCCTGCTTTGCCAACGTACTGCACGTTAGCTGTCCGGCGCTCTGCTCGTTGATGTTAGCGTCACTCCTCTGCAGTCCGCTATTGACACACAGTGAGCACTGCCACACAGTGAGCACTGCCACACAGTGAGCACTGCCACACAATGTGTGATTGCTGAGACATAGTACTCACCCTGACAGAGGGCGAGTACTATTCTGCTCTTGCACATGGCGATATGTCCAGGGGCTAAATACTAACGTAGATGTCTGCTAGCCATGAGAGAGGGCTTCAGGAGAGTTTGTGTAGTTTTGCTATTCCTCCATTGAAGGAGCACAGACTACAGTGGTTCACTGCAGTGTTTCTCAACCTGTTTTTGGCTACTGTACCCCTTGTTGATTTGTATTGCAACTAGTTACCCCATTGCCTGACTCAACATGGTTCTGAGAAATAAACATTTGAATCATGAACATCAATAATTTGATAACATTAAGCACAATGACTGTCACCGTCTAAGGCCAGTAGGACAGTAATAACAATTCAATGGCAAACTTGGCCTTGTCTTTTACTGGTGAGCCTCGTCATCCTGGGGGGCAGTGAGGCTACTGCAGTGATTGAGATTTGTTCCAAGCTCAGTTTGTTCCTCTGCTTTGTCTTGATCTGGGTCATTGCACTAAAGGCTGATTCGCACAGGTAGGTTGATCCAAAAATTAGCAGATGATTTTAAACATTCTTCCCTCCTTCTGAACTAAACACAACTGTGAGAGTGTTGAACCATCAATTCTCATCAGCAGACCACGGTTTGAGGACACTTCCAAAAGTTTTTCTCCCAAAGACTTGGAGGAGAGGGTTACTTCTGTTGTTTTCCGGCAAAATGTTTTTGATTTTGCACCCAGTCCAACCCAACAGATCTCTCCTCAATGTCAGGGAAGTATGACTTGAAATCACAAGTCAGGTTGGCTAAATGTCCCTCTATTATTGGCTTAATTTGAGCTCTCTCAAACTCCTCATTGGTAATGTTTGCATCTATTTACTATTTTCATTTTACCAAGTAAGACCCACTGAGCTACGTAGCTCTTTTTCAGAAGTGACCTGACTACAAATCATAGCTCAACGAAATTTATAGCAGCCAAATACTCTAAAGGCATGTGTCTAAATGTGGAGGGAAAAACCAGAGGACCTGCAGAAAACTGCACATGACCACAGGGAGAGAGACTTGCCAATTCCAAATATACAGGCGGCAGGGCCAGGATCGAACCCACAAACTCCTGCGTACTAGACGAGGTAGTTAACATCTTGCCACTGTGACGCCTGAGGGAAGCAGGTACAATTCAGTTTTCTTGATGAAGCCACCGACTTTGCCATACGCATTTAGAATGTGAGTATGATCGCCTTGCAGGAAAATATTCAGTTCGTTCAGCTTGATGAATACGTCTACAAGACAGGCTAGTTGTGCTCGCCATTCAGTGTTTGACGCATGGTGGCCAATGGAGATGTAAGCTCCCGAGAAAGTTGCGCACTTCAGCTCGTAGTTCAAAGTCTGTTAAGTATTCTCCCTCTAGACAGCCAGCGCACCTCTGTGTAAAGTCATCATTGCTCATGTTCAGATCCCATGGTTTCGCACAGCTTGCGAAACAGTTGAGCATTAAGTGGCCTTGACTTAACCAAGTTGATTACTTTAACAGCGGCATTTAATGCTGCATGCAAATCAGAACTCATTGTTGTTGGAGGCCAACGCTTCCCGATGTGTCATGCAGTGGGTCCACCGCACACCGCAATTTTCATTCCTAATCCATGCTGCGAGTCCTTTCACCCGCCCAGTCATTGACGCGGCCGCGTCAACACCAACTTGGGTGCAGGGATTGCAGCTCAAACCGTGTTCAGAGATAAAGCGGTGGACAATGTTAAGAATGTCCTCTCTGGTTGTAGTCCCCTTTACACTCTTGCAGAAGGGGATATGCTCACAAATGTCGGCAATGTCCCTGTATCGTACACATGCAACCGGCTATGCCTCCCCACTGATACATGTAGACTCATCGAGCTGGAGGGCAAATTAATTACCCATTTTAAGTTTTTCCACAACTTGATCTACAACATCAGTGTCCATGTCATCCATCCTTCAGGACACTGACACGGGACAAAGGTACGCTCTTAAATGCGTTCGCTGCTTTTGTGTCAAGCCTGGTCTCTGCAAGTACGATGGCTGTGGGCAACATTAGATCGTCAGCTACAAGCAACGACACTGCATAAGACGCCTCAAGTGCTTTGGCTGATGTTGTTGAGGCTGTTTTCATCGTGAATTGACACGACCTGAAATCAGAGAGCTTTCTCCGAAAACAACTCCGCTTGCTTAAAGACTTGAGGCATTGGTGTTTCCTGTTGAGATGCCGTTACAGATGGGCCGGCTTCACGCTCTCGTTAGCCACCATCTGTCTGCACAGGAAGTGTAGAGGTTGAGGAGGATCGGAGGTCATGGAAGTAAATCCAAAAATGCTATATTCTTCGCGAAATCGGCTGCATTTTGTGGGGTCTGTTCACCTTTTTTGTCGTTTCGATTTCTTTGTCACTGTTATTGTCTTTATTTCTGCTAGTAGCGCATTTTAACCAATCGTCAATTTTGTGAGGTGTCCTTACTAGCTCGTAACTGCAAGGGAAGAAACAAATCAGACGCTCAGCATGCACCACGTAGTTTGTCCGTGCTCGCTGGCTACTCTTGGAAACCACATTGTTTACAATCAGTGAGTTTAGAAAAGGTATTTTATATCGTTATAGGTTACCATGTGGATTTAAATTGTATCATTATTTTATATTGGCAGAATCAGACATGATCATGTCTGATTCTGATAACGACTCTCGTGTATGATATAAGTTCACACATTTATACATCACCTCACGTACCCCCTGGGGTCCGCGTACCCCCAGCTGAGAACCACTGGTTTACTGCGTAGTTCTTAGTTTGGGTTGCATGGCCACAGTCGCATTGTGACTTGTCTTTAGTTTTACATTTATGAAGGAGATGAAGCAGTGAAATGTTTCACCAGTGTTTTCAGGGACAAATGTCAAAGCCAGGTGGTGTGATGTTTGGGTCTCAAATGAGGTGTTTATTCTGGATATCCAATTAGCACCCGCGATTCCGATTAGCACGGCTGGCTACATACATACATGTCCGCATTGTTCCATCTGTTCCCCGGAATTGCCCTGGATCTGGGTGAGATTCTAGGATGGAGAGAGCAGTGCGATCCCAAAAGGACGATCGGGACTTGATTTGGTAACGAGGAACAGGTCTTGGTTGATGGGTCAGTGGTTGTCGTTGGCAAGAAGATGTGGAAACCGCCTTGCAGTTTGTGCAACGTCTCTGTGGATTATTGGTGGCAGAATGTTCACCAGAACAGGGAGCCAGGGGACTGGTGTCAGTTTCAGTGTTCCGAGTGAGTAGTGACACATTGAGTCATGACACAGTGAGAATTGACACACAGTGAGTACTGACAGAGTATGGACACAGTAAGTAGTGACATGCAGTGAGAATTGACACACAATGAGTACTGACAAAGAGTGATGACGCATAATAGGAGTTCAGATAAACTGAGGACTGACACATAATGAGAGTGCTGACACAGTGAGAGTGCTGACACAGTGAGAATGCTGACACAGTGAGAATGCTGACACACAGTGAGAGTACTGACACAGTTAGAGTACTGACACAGTGATAGTGCTGACACACAGTGAGAGTACTGGCACAGTGAGAGTACTGGCACAGTGAGAGTACTGACACACAGTGAGAGTACTGGCACAGTGAGAGTACTGACACACAGTGAGAGTGCTGACACACAGTGAGAGTACTGACACAGTGAGAGTGCTGACACACAGTGAGAGTACTGACACACAGTGAGAGTACTGACACAGTGAGAGTGCTGTCATACAGTGAGAGTGCTGACACACAGTGAGAGTACTGGCACAGTGAGAGTACTGACACACAGTAAGAGTACTGGCACAGTGAGTACTGACACGCAGTGAGAGTACTGACACACAGTGAGAGTACTGGCACAGTGAGTACTGACACGCAGTGAGAGTACTGACACACAGTGAGAGTACTGACACACAGTGAGAGTACTGGTGCAGTGAGTACTGACACACAGTGAGAGTACTGACACAGTGAGAGTGCTGACACAGTGAGAGTACTGACACACAGTGAGAGTACTGACACACAGTGAGAGTACTGACACACAGTGAGAGTACTGACACACTGAGTACTGACACACAGTGAGAGTACTGACACAGTTAGAGTACTGACACAGTGAGAGTGCTGACACACAGTGAGAGTACTGGCACAGTGAGAGTACTGACACACAGTGAGAGTACTGGCACAGTGAGAGTACTGACACACAGTGAGAGTACTGGCACACTGAGTACTGACACACAGTGAGAGTACTGACACAGTTAGAGTACTGACACAGTGAGAGTGCTGACACACAGTGAGAGTACTGGCACAGTGAGAGTACTGACACACAGTGAGAGTACTGGCACAGTGAGAGTACTGACACACAGTGAGAGTACTGGCACAGTGAGAGTACTGACACACAGTGAGAGTACTGACACACAGTGAGAGTACTGACACAGTGAGAGTACTGACACACAGAGAGAGTGCTGACACACAGTGAGAGTACTGGCACAGTGAGAGTACTGACACACAGTAAGAGTACTGGCACAGTGAGTACTGACACGCAGTGAGAGTACTGACACACAGTGAGAGTACTGGCACAGTGAGTACTGACACGCAGTGAGAGTACTGACACACAGTGAGAGTACTGACACACAGTGAGAGTACTGGTGCAGTGAGTACTGACACACAGTGAGAGTACTGACACAGTGAGAGTGCTGACACAGTGAGAGTACTGACACACAGTGAGAGTACTGACACACAGTGAGAGTACTGACACACAGTGAGAGTACTGACACACTGAGTACTGACACACAGTGAGAGTACTGACACAGTTAGAGTACTGACACAGTGAGAGTGCTGACACACAGTGAGAGTACTGGCACAGTGAGAGTACTGACACACAGTGAGAGTACTGGCACAGTGAGAGTACTGACACACAGTGAGAGTACTGGCACACTGAGTACTGACACACAGTGAGAGTACTGACACAGTTAGAGTACTGACACAGTGAGAGTGCTGACACACAGTGAGAGTACTGGCACAGTGAGAGTACTGACACACAGTGAGAGTACTGGCACAGTGAGAGTACTGACACACAGTGAGAGTACTGGCACAGTGAGAGTACTGACACACAGTGAGAGTGCTGACACACAGTGAGAGTACTGACACAGTGAGAGTGCTGACACACAGTGAGAGTACTGACACACAGTGAGAGTACTGGCACAGTGGGAGTATTGACACAGTGAGAGTGCTGACACACAGTGAGAGTACTGGCACAGTGAGAGTACTGACACACAGTAAGAGTACTGGCACAGTGAGTACTGACACGCAGTGAGAGTACTGACACACAGTGAGAGTACTGACACAGTGAGAGTACTGACACACAGTGAGAGTGCTGGCACAGTGAGAGTACTGACACACAGTAAGAGTACTGGCACAGTGAGTACTGACACGCAGTGAGAGTACTGACACACAGTGAGAGTACTGGCACAGTGAGTACTGACACGCAGTGAGAGTACTGACACACAGTGAGAGTACTGACACACAGTGAGAGTACTGGTGCAGTGAGTACTGACACACAGTGAGAGTACTGACACACAGTGAGAGTGCTGACACAGTGAGAGTACTGACACACAGTGAGAGTACTGACACACAGTGAGAGTACTGACACACTGAGTACTGACACACAGTGAGAGTACTGACGCACAGTGAGAGCACTGACACACAGAGAGAGTACTGACACACAGAGAGAGTACTGACACACAGTGAGAGTACTGACACACAGTGAGAGTACTGGCACAGTGAGAGTACTGACACAGTGAGAGTGCTGACATACAGTGAGAGTACTGACACACAGTGAGAGTACTGACACACAGTGAGAGCACTGGCACAGTGAGAGCACTGACACAGTGAGAGTACTGACGCACAGTAAGAGTACTGACACAGTGAGAGTACTGACACAGTGAGAGTACTGACACAGAAAGAGAACTGACACAGTGAGATTGCTGACACATTGAGAATACTAACGCACAGTGAGAGTGCTGACAGTGAGAGTACTGACGCACAGTGAGAGTACTGACGCACAGCGAGAGTACTGACACACAGCGAGAGTACTGACACAGTGAGAGTAATGACACACTGAGAGTACTGACACAGTGAGAGTACTGACAGTGAGATTACTGACACACAGTGAGAGTACTGACACACAGCGAGAGTACTGACACACAGTGAGAGTACTGACACACAGCGAGAGTACTGACACAGTGAGAGTACTGACGCACAGTGAGAGTACTGACACAGTGAGAGTACTGACACAGTGAGAGTA
This sequence comes from Lethenteron reissneri, assembly GCF_015708825.2. Taxonomy (NCBI): domain Eukaryota; kingdom Metazoa; phylum Chordata; class Hyperoartia; order Petromyzontiformes; family Petromyzontidae; genus Lethenteron; species Lethenteron reissneri. The sequence goes on along the minus strand of NC_083842.1, from coordinate 7,535,336 downwards.
CTGACACAGTGAGAGTGCTGACACAGTGAGAATGCTGACACAGTGAGAATGCTGACACACAGTGAGAGTACTGACACAGTTAGAGTACTGACACAGTGATAGTGCTGACACACAGTGAGAGTACTGGCACAGTGAGAGTACTGGCACAGTGAGAGTACTGACACACAGTGAGAGTACTGGCACAGTGAGAGTACTGACACACAGTGAGAGTGCTGACACACAGTGAGAGTACTGACACAGTGAGAGTGCTGACACACAGTGAGAGTACTGACACACAGTGAGAGTACTGACACAGTGAGAGTGCTGTCATACAGTGAGAGTGCTGACACACAGTGAGAGTACTGGCACAGTGAGAGTACTGACACACAGTAAGAGTACTGGCACAGTGAGTACTGACACGCAGTGAGAGTACTGACACACAGTGAGAGTACTGGCACAGTGAGTACTGACACGCAGTGAGAGTACTGACACACAGTGAGAGTACTGACACACAGTGAGAGTACTGGTGCAGTGAGTACTGACACACAGTGAGAGTACTGACACAGTGAGAGTGCTGACACAGTGAGAGTACTGACACACAGTGAGAGTACTGACACACAGTGAGAGTACTGACACACAGTGAGAGTACTGACACACTGAGTACTGACACACAGTGAGAGTACTGACACAGTTAGAGTACTGACACAGTGAGAGTGCTGACACACAGTGAGAGTACTGGCACAGTGAGAGTACTGACACACAGTGAGAGTACTGGCACAGTGAGAGTACTGACACACAGTGAGAGTACTGGCACACTGAGTACTGACACACAGTGAGAGTACTGACACAGTTAGAGTACTGACACAGTGAGAGTGCTGACACACAGTGAGAGTACTGGCACAGTGAGAGTACTGACACACAGTGAGAGTACTGGCACAGTGAGAGTACTGACACACAGTGAGAGTACTGGCACAGTGAGAGTACTGACACACAGTGAGAGTACTGACACACAGTGAGAGTACTGACACAGTGAGAGTACTGACACACAGAGAGAGTGCTGACACACAGTGAGAGTACTGGCACAGTGAGAGTACTGACACACAGTAAGAGTACTGGCACAGTGAGTACTGACACGCAGTGAGAGTACTGACACACAGTGAGAGTACTGGCACAGTGAGTACTGACACGCAGTGAGAGTACTGACACACAGTGAGAGTACTGACACACAGTGAGAGTACTGGTGCAGTGAGTACTGACACACAGTGAGAGTACTGACACAGTGAGAGTGCTGACACAGTGAGAGTACTGACACACAGTGAGAGTACTGACACACAGTGAGAGTACTGACACACAGTGAGAGTACTGACACACTGAGTACTGACACACAGTGAGAGTACTGACACAGTTAGAGTACTGACACAGTGAGAGTGCTGACACACAGTGAGAGTACTGGCACAGTGAGAGTACTGACACACAGTGAGAGTACTGGCACAGTGAGAGTACTGACACACAGTGAGAGTACTGGCACACTGAGTACTGACACACAGTGAGAGTACTGACACAGTTAGAGTACTGACACAGTGAGAGTGCTGACACACAGTGAGAGTACTGGCACAGTGAGAGTACTGACACACAGTGAGAGTACTGGCACAGTGAGAGTACTGACACACAGTGAGAGTACTGGCACAGTGAGAGTACTGACACACAGTGAGAGTGCTGACACACAGTGAGAGTACTGACACAGTGAGAGTGCTGACACACAGTGAGAGTACTGACACACAGTGAGAGTACTGGCACAGTGGGAGTATTGACACAGTGAGAGTGCTGACACACAGTGAGAGTACTGGCACAGTGAGAGTACTGACACACAGTAAGAGTACTGGCACAGTGAGTACTGACACGCAGTGAGAGTACTGACACACAGTGAGAGTACTGACACAGTGAGAGTACTGACACACAGTGAGAGTGCTGGCACAGTGAGAGTACTGACACACAGTAAGAGTACTGGCACAGTGAGTACTGACACGCAGTGAGAGTACTGACACACAGTGAGAGTACTGGCACAGTGAGTACTGACACGCAGTGAGAGTACTGACACACAGTGAGAGTACTGACACACAGTGAGAGTACTGGTGCAGTGAGTACTGACACACAGTGAGAGTACTGACACACAGTGAGAGTGCTGACACAGTGAGAGTACTGACACACAGTGAGAGTACTGACACACAGTGAGAGTACTGACACACTGAGTACTGACACACAGTGAGAGTACTGACGCACAGTGAGAGCACTGACACACAGAGAGAGTACTGACACACAGAGAGAGTACTGACACACAGTGAGAGTACTGACACACAGTGAGAGTACTGGCACAGTGAGAGTACTGACACAGTGAGAGTGCTGACATACAGTGAGAGTACTGACACACAGTGAGAGTACTGACACACAGTGAGAGTACTGGCACAGTGAGAGCACTGACACAGTGAGAGTACTGACGCACAGTAAGAGTACTGACACAGTGAGAGTACTGACACAGTGAGAGTACTGACACAGAAAGAGAACTGACACAGTGAGATTGCTGACACATTGAGAATACTAACGCACAGTGAGAGTGCTGACAGTGAGAGTACTGACGCACAGTGAGAGTACTGACGCACAGCGAGAGTACTGACACACAGCGAGAGTACTGACACAGTGAGAGTAATGACACACTGAGAGTACTGACACAGTGAGAGTACTGACAGTGAGATTACTGACACACAGTGAGAGTACTGACACACAGCGAGAGTACTGACACACAGTGAGAGTACTGACACACAGCGAGAGTACTGACACAGTGAGAGTACTGACGCACAGTGAGAGTACTGACACAGTGAGAGTACTGACACAGTGAGAGTACTGACACAGTGAGAGTGCTGACACAGTGAGAGTACTGACACAGTGAGAGTACTGACACGCAGTGAGAGTACTGACACGCAGTGAGAGTACTGACACACAGTGAGAGTACTGTCGCAGTGAGAGTACTGACACAGTGAGAGCACTGACACAGTGAGAGTACTGACACGCAGTGAGAGAACTGACACGCAGTGAGAGCACTGACACGCAGTGAGAGCACTGACACAGTGAGAGTGCTGACACACAGTGAGAGTGCTGACACACAGTGAGAGTACTGACACACAGCGAGAGTGCTGACGCACAGTGAGAGTACTGACACACAGCGAGAGTACTGACACACAGCGAGAGTGCTGACGCACAGTGAGAGTACTGACACACAGCGAGAGTGCTGACACACAGTGTGAGTGCTGACACACAGTGAGAGTACTGACACACAGTGAGAGTACTGACATACAGTGAGAGTACTGGCACAGTGAGATCACTGACACAGTGAGAGTACTGACACAGTGAGAGTACTGACACAGTGAGAGTACTGACGCACAGTAAGAGTACTGACACAGTGAGAGTACTGACACAGTGAGAGTACTGACACAGTAAGAGAACTGACACAGTGAGATTGCTGACACAGTGAGAATACTAACGCACAGTGAGAGTGCTGACAGTGAGAGTACTGACACACAGTGAGAGTACTGACGCACAGTGAGAGTACTGACGCACAGCGAGAGTACTGACACACAGCGAGAGTACTGACACAGTGAGAGTAATGACACACTGAGAGTACTGACACAGTGAGAGTACTGACACAGTGAGATTACTGACACACAGTGAGAGTACTGACACACAGCGAGAGTACTGACACACAGTGAGAGTACTGACGCACAGCGAGAGTACTGACACAGTGAGAGTACTGACGCACAGTGAGAGTACTGACACAGTGAGAGTACTGACACAGTGAGAGTGCTGACACAGTGAGAGTACTGACACGCAGTGAGAGTACTGACACGCAGTGAGAGTACTGACACATTGAGAGTACTGACACACAGTGAGAGTACTGTCGCAGTGAGAGTACTGACAGTCAGTGAGAGTACTGACACAGTGAGAGTACTGACACGCAGTGAGAGAACTGACACGCAGTGAGAGCACTGACACAGTGAGAGCGCTGACACACAGTGAGAGCGCTGACACACAGTGAGAGTACTGACACACAGCGAGAGTGCTGACGCACAGTGAGAGTACTGACACACAGTGAGAGTGCTGACACACAGTGAGAGTGCTGACACACAGTGAGAGTACTGACACACAGTGAGAGTGCTGACACACAGTGTGAGTGCTGACACACAGTGTGAGTGCTGACACACAGTGAGAGTACTGACACAGTGAGAGTGCTGACACACAGTGTGAGTACTGACACACAGCGAGAGTGCTGACACACAGTGAGAGTACTGACACACAGTGAGAGTACTGACACAGTGAAAGTGCTGACACACAGTGAGAGTGCAGACGCACAGCGTGAGTACTGACACACAGTGAGAGTGCTGACACACAGTGTGAGTACTGTCACACAGCGAGAGTACTGACACACAGCGTGAGTGCTGACACACACTGAGATTACTGACGCACAACGTGAGTACTGACACACAGCGTGAGTACTGACACACAGCGTGAGTGCTGACACACAGTGAGAGTGCTGACACACAGTGTGAGTACTGACACACAGCGAGAGTACTGACACACAGCGTGAGTACTGACACACAGCGTGAGTACTGACACACAGTGAGAGTGCTGACGCACAGCGTGAGTACTGACACACAGCGTGAGTGCTGACGCACAGCGAGAGTGCTGACGCACAGTGTGAGTACTGACGCACAGCGAGAGTGCTGACACACAGTGAGAGTGCTGACACACAGTGAGGTTACTGACGCCAAGCGAGAGTACTGACACACAGCGAGAGTACTGACACAGCGAGAGTGCTGACGCAGTGAGAGTACTGACACACAGTGAGAGTACTGACACAGTGAGAGTACTGACACACAGTGAGAGTACTGACACAGTGAGAGTGCTGACACACAGTGAGAGTACTGACACAGTGAGAGTACTGACACACAGTGAGAGTACTGACACAGTGAGAGTACTGACACAGTGAGAGTGCTGACACACAGTGTGAGTACTGACACACAGCGAGAGTACTGACACACAGTGAGAGTGCTGACACAGTGAGAGTGCTGACGCACAGTGTGAGTACTGACGCACAGTGAGAGTACTGACACAGTGAGAGTACTGACACACAGTGAGAGTACTGGCACAGTGAGTACTGACACGCAGTGAGAGTACTGACACACATTGAGAGTACTGACACACAGTGAGAGTACTGACACAGTGAAAGTACTGACACACAGTGAGAGTACTGAAACACAGTGAGAGTACTGACACACTGAGTATTGACACACAGTGAGAGTACTGACGCACAGTAAGAGCACTGACACACAGAGAGAGTACTGACACACAGAGAGAGTACTGACACACAGTGAGAGTACTGACACACAGTGAGAGTACTGGCACAGTGAGAGCACTGACACAGTGAGAGTACTGACACAGTGACAGTACTCTGACACAGTGAGAGTGCTGACGCACAGTGAGAGTACTGACGCACAGTGAGAGTACTGACACAGTGAGAGTACTGACACACAGTGAGAGTACTGGCACAGTGAGTACTGACACGCAGTGAGAGTACTGACACACATTGAGAGTACTGACACACAGTGAGAGTACTGACACACAGTGAGAGTACTGACACACAGTGAGAGTACTGACACACTGAGTATTGACACACAGTGAGAGTACTGACGCACAGTGAGAGCACTGACACAGAGAGAGAGTACTGACACAGAGAGAGTACTGACACACAGTGAGAGTACTGACACACAGTGAGAGTACTGGCACAGTGAGAGCACTGACACAGTGAGAGTACTGACACAGTGAGAGTACTGACACAGTGAGAGTACTGACACAGTGAGAGTACTGACACAGTAAGAGAACTGACACAGTGAGATTGCTGACAGTGAGAATACTAACGCACAGTGAGAGTACTGACACAGTGAGAGTACTGTCGCAGTGAGAGTACTGACACGCAGTGAGAGTACTGACACGCAGTGAGAGTACTGACACAGTGAGAGTAATGACACACTGAGAGTACTGACACAGTGAGAGTAATGACACACTGAGAGAACTGACACAGTGAGAGTACTGACACACAGTGAGAGTACTGACACACAGTGAGAGTACTGACACACAGTGAGAGTACTGACACACAGCGAGAGTACTGACACACAGTGAGAGTACTGACACACAGCGAGAGTACTGACACAGTGAGAGTACTGACGCACAGTGAGAGTTCTGACACAGTGAGAGTGCTGACACAGTGAGAGTACTGACACAGTGAGAGTACTGACACGCAGTGAGAGTACTGACACGCAGTGAGAGTACTGACACATTGAGAGTACTGACACGCAGTGAGAGTACTGACACGCAGTGAGAGAATTGACACACAGTGAGAGTGCTGACACACAGTGAGAGTGCTGACACAGTGAGAGTACTGACACACAGCGAGAGTACTGACACACAGCGAGAGTACTGACACACAGCATGAGTACTGACACACAGCGAGAGTACTGACACACAGCGTGAGTATTGACACACAGTGAGATTACTGACGCACAGCGTGAGTACTGACACACAGCGTGAGTACTGACACACAGTGAGAGTGCTGACGCACAGTGTGAGTACTGACACACAGCGAGAGTACTGACACACAGCGTGAGTACTGACACACAGCGTGAGTACTGACACACAGTGAGATTACTGACGCACAGTGAGAGTACTGACACACAGTGAGAGTACTGACACACTGAGTATTGACACACAGTGAGAGTACTGACGCACAGTGAGAGCACTGACACACAGAGAGAGTACTGACACACAGAGAGAGTACTGACACACAGTGAGAGTACTGACACACAGTGAGAGTACTGGCACAGTGAGAGCACTGACACAGTGAGAGTACTGACACAGTGAGAGTGCTGACACAGTGAGAGTACTGATGCACAGTAAGAGTACTGACACAGTGAGAGTACTGACACAGTAAGAGTACTGACACAGTGAGAGTACTGACACAGTGAGAGTACTGACACAGTAAGAGAACTGACACAGTGAGATTGCTGACAGTGAGAATACTAACGCACAGTGAGAGTACTGACACAGTGAGAGTACTGACACACAGTGAGAGTACTGACACACAGTGAGAGTACTGACACACAGCGAGAGTACTGACACAGTGAGAGTACTGACGCACAGTGAGAGTTCTGACACAGTGAGAGTACTGACACAGTGAGAGTGCTGACACAGTGAGAGTACTGACACAGTGAGAGTACTGACACATTGAGAGTACTGACACACAGTGAGAGTACTGACACACAGTGAGAGTACTGACACAGTGAGAGTACTGACGCACAGTGAGAGTACTGACACAGTGAGAGTACTGTCGCAGTGAGAGTACTGACGCACAGTGAGAGTACTGACACAGTGAGAGCACTGACACAGTGAGAGTACTGACACGCAGTGAGAGTACTGACACGCAGTGAGAGAATTGACACACAGTGAGAGTGCTGACACACAGTGAGAGTGCTGACACACAGTGAGAGTACTGACACACAGCGAGAGTGCTGACGCACAGCGAGAGTACTGACACACAGCGAGAGTACTGACACACAGCATGAGTACTGACACACAGCGAGAGTACTGACACACAGCGTGAGTACTGACACACAGCGTGAGTACTGACACACAGCGTGAGTACTGACACACAGTGAGATTACTGACGCACAGCGTGAGTACTGACACAGTGAGAGTGCTGACACACAGTGTGAGTACTGACACACAGCGAGAGTGCTGACACACAGTGAGAGTACTGACACACAGTGAGAGTACTGACACAGTGAGAGTGCTGACACAGTGAGAGTACTGACACAGTGAAAGTACTGACACACAGTGAGAGTACTGACACACAGTGAGAGTACTGACACACTGAGTATTGACACACAGTGAGAGTACTGACGCACAGTGAGAGCACTGACACACAGAGAGAGTACTGACACACAGAGAGAGTACTGACACACAGTGAGAGTACTGGCACACAGTGAGAGTACTGGCACAGCGAGAGTACTGACACAGTGAGAGTACTGACGCACAGTGAGAGTTCTGACACAGTGAGAGTACTGACACAGTGAGAGTGCTGACACAGTGAGAGTACTGACACAGTGAGAGTACTGACACGCAGTGAGAGTACTGACACATTGAGAGTACTGACACACAGTGAGAGTACTGACACACAGTGAGAGTACTGACACAGTGAGAGTACTGACGCACAGTGAGAGTACTGACACAGTGAGAGTACTGTCGCAGTGAGAGTACTGACGCACAGTGAGAGTACTGACACAGTGAGAGCACTGACACAGTGAGAGTACTGACACGCAGTGAGAGTACTGACACGCAGTGAGAGAATTGACACACAGTGAGAGTGCTGACACACAGTGAAAGTGCTGACACACAGTGAGAGTACTGACACACAGCGAGAGTGCTGACGCACAGCGAGAGTACTGACACACAGCGAGAGTACTGACACACAGCATGAGTACTGACACACAGCGAGAGTACTGACACACAGCGTGAGTACTGACACACAGCGTGAGTACTGACACACAGTGAGATTACTGACGCACAGCGTGAGTACTGACACAGTGAGAGTGCTGACACACAGTGTGAGTACTGACACACAGCGAGAGTGCTGACACACAGTGAGAGTACTGACACACAGTGAGAGTACTGACACAGTGAGAGTGCTGACACACAGTGAGAGTACTGACACAGTGAAAGTACTGACACACAGTGAGAGTACTGACACACAGTGAGAGTACTGACACACTGAGTATTGACACACAGTGAGAGTACTGACGCACAGTGAGAGCACTGACACACAGAGAGAGTACTGACACACAGAGAGAGTACTGACACACAGTGAGAGTACTGACACAGTGAGAGTGCTGACACAGTGAGAGTAATGACACACTGAGAGTACTGACACAGTGAGAGTAATGACACACTGAGAGAACTGACACAGTGAGAGTACTGACACAGTGAGAGTACTGACACAGTGAGAGTACTGACACAGTGAGAGTACTGACACACAGTGAGAGTACTGACACAGTGAGAGTACTGACACACAGTGAGAGTACTGACACACAGCGAGAGTACTGACACAGTGAGAGTACTGACGCACAGTGAGAGTTCTGACACAGTGAGAGTGCTGACACAGTGAGAGTACTGACACAGTGAGAGTACTGACACGCAGTGAGAGTACTGACACGCAGTGAGAGTACTGACACATTGAGAGTACTGACACGCAGTGAGAGTACTGACACGCAGTGAGAGAATTGACACACAGTGAGAGTGCTGACACACAGTGAGAGTGCTGACACAGTGAGAGTACTGACACACAGCGAGAGTACTGACACACAGCGAGAGTACTGACACACAGCATGAGTACTGACACACAGCGAGAGTACTGACACACAGCGTGAGTATTGACACACAGTGAGATTACTGACGCACAGCGTGAGTACTGACACACAGCGTGAGTACTGACACACAGTGAGAGTGCTGACGCACAGTGTGAGTACTGACACACAGCGAGAGTACTGACACACAGCGTGAGTACTGACACACAGCGTGAGTACTGACACACAGTGAGATTACTGACGCACAGTGAGAGTACTGACACACAGTGAGAGTACTGACACACTGAGTATTGACACACAGTGAGAGTACTGACGCACAGTGAGAGCACTGACACACAGAGAGAGTACTGACACACAGAGAGAGTACTGACACACAGTGAGAGTACTGACACACAGTGAGAGTACTGGCACAGTGAGAGCACTGACACAGTGAGAGTACTGACACAGTGAGAGTGCTGACACAGTGAGAGTACTGATGCACAGTAAGAGTACTGACACAGTGAGAGTACTGACACAGTAAGAGTACTGACACAGTGAGAGTACTGACACAGTGAGATTGCTGACAGTGAGAATACTAACGCACAGTGAGAGTACTGACACAGTGAGAGTACTGACACACAGTGAGAGTACTGACACACAGTGAGAGTACTGACACACAGCGAGAGTACTGACACAGTGAGAGTACTGACGCACAGTGAGAGTTCTGACACAGTGAGAGTACTGACACAGTGAGAGTGCTGACACAGTGAGAGTACTGACACAGTGAGAGTACTGACACATTGAGAGTACTGACACACAGTGAGAGTACTGACACACAGTGAGAGTACTGACACAGTGAGAGTACTGACGCACAGTGAGAGTACTGACACAGTGAGAGTACTGTCGCAGTGAGAGTACTGACGCACAGTGAGAGTACTGACACAGTGAGAGCACTGACACAGTGAGAGTACTGACACGCAGTGAGAGTACTGACACGCAGTGAGAGAATTGACACACAGTGAGAGTGCTGACACACAGTGAGAGTGCTGACACACAGTGAGAGTACTGACACACAGCGAGAGTGCTGACGCACAGCGAGAGTACTGACACACAGCGAGAGTACTGACACACAGCATGAGTACTGACACACAGCGAGAGTACTGACACACAGCGTGAGTACTGACACACAGCGTGAGTACTGACACACAGCGTGAGTACTGACACACAGTGAGATTACTGACGCACAGCGTGAGTACTGACACAGTGAGAGTGCTGACACACAGTGTGAGTACTGACACACAGCGAGAGTGCTGACACACAGTGAGAGTACTGACACACAGTGAGAGTACTGACACAGTGAGAGTGCTGACACAGTGAGAGTACTGACACAGTGAAAGTACTGACACACAGTGAGAGTACTGACACACAGTGAGAGTACTGACACACTGAGTATTGACACACAGTGAGAGTACTGACGCACAGTGAGAGCACTGACACACAGAGAGAGTACTGACACAGAGAGAGTACTGACACACAGTGAGAGTACTGGCACACAGTGAGAGTACTGGCACAGCGAGAGTACTGACACAGTGAGAGTACTGACGCACAGTGAGAGTTCTGACACAGTGAGAGTACTGACACAGTGAGAGTGCTGACACAGTGAGAGTACTGACACAGTGAGAGTACTGACACGCAGTGAGAGTACTGACACATTGAGAGTACTGACACACAGTGAGAGTACTGACACACAGTGAGAGTACTGACACAGTGAGAGTACTGACGCACAGTGAGAGTACTGACACAGTGAGAGTACTGTCGCAGTGAGAGTACTGACGCACAGTGAGAGTACTGACACAGTGAGAGCACTGACACAGTGAGAGTACTGACACGCAGTGAGAGTACTGACACGCAGTGAGAGAATTGACACACAGTGAGAGTGCTGACACACAGTGAGAGTGCTGACACACAGTGAGAGTACTGACACACAGCGAGAGTGCTGACGCACAGCGAGAGTACTGACACACAGCGAGAGTACTGACACACAGCATGAGTACTGACACACAGCGAGAGTACTGACACACAGCGTGAGTACTGACACACAGCGTGAGTACTGACACACAGTGAGATTACTGACGCACAGCGTGAGTACTGACACAGTGAGAGTGCTGACACACAGTGTGAGTACTGACACACAGCGAGAGTGCTGACACACAGTGAGAGTACTGACACACAGTGAGAGTACTGACACAGTGAGAGTGCTGACACACAGTGAGAGTACTGACACAGTGAAAGTACTGACACACAGTGAGAGTACTGACACACAGTGAGAGTACTGACACACTGAGTATTGACACACAGTGAGAGTACTGACGCACAGTGAGAGCACTGACACACAGAGAGAGTACTGACACACAGAGAGAGTACTGACACACAGAGAGAGTACTGACACACAGTGAGAGTACTGACACAGTGAGAGTGCTGACACAGTGAGAGTACTGATGCACAGTAAGAGTACTGACACAGTGAGAGTACTGACACAGTGAGAGTACTGACACAGTAAGAGAACTGACACAGTGAGATTGCTGACAGTGAGAATACTAACGCACAGTGAGAGTACTGACACAGTGAGAGTACTGACACACAGTGAGAGTACTGACACACAGTGAGAGTACTGACACACAGCGAGAGTACTGACACAGTGAGAGTACTGACGCACAGTGAGAGTTCTGACACAGTGAGAGTACTGACACAGTGAGAGTGCTGACACAGTGAGAGTACTGACACAGTGAGAGTACTGACACGCAGTGAGAGTACTGACACATTGAGAGTACTGACACACAGTGAGAGTACTGACACACAGTGAGAGTACTGACACAGTGAGAGTACTGACGCACAGTGAGAGTACTGACACAGTGAGAGTACTGTCGCAGTGAGAGTACTGACGCACAGTGAGAGTACTGACACAGTGAGAGCACTGACACAGTGAGAGTACTGACACGCAGTGAGAGTACTGACACGCAGTGAGAGAATTGACACACAGTGAGAGTGCTGACACACAGTGAGAGTGCTGACACACAGTGAGAGTACTGACACACAGCGAGAGTGCTGACGCACAGCGAGAGTACTGACACACAGCGAGAGTACTGACACACAGCATGAGTACTGACACACAGCGAGAGTACTGACACACAGCGTGAGTACTGACACACAGCGTGAGTACTGACACACAGTGAGATTACTGACGCACAGCGTGAGTACTGACACAGTGAGAGTGCTGACACACAGTGTGAGTACTGACACACAGCGAGAGTGCTGACACACAGTGAGAGTACTGACACACAGTGAGAGTACTGACACAGTGAGAGTGCTGACACACAGTGAGAGTACTGACACAGTGAAAGTACTGACACACAGTGAGAGTACTGACACACAGTGAGAGTACTGACACACTGAGTATTGACACACAGTGAGAGTACTGACGCACAGTGAGAGCACTGACACACAGAGAGAGTACTGACACACAGAGAGAGTACTGACACAGTGAGAGTACTGACACACAGTGAGAGTACTGGCACAGTGAGAGCACTGACACAGTGAGAGTACTGACACAGTGAGAGTACTGACACAGTGAGAGTGCTGACACAGTGAGAGTACTGACGCACAGTAAGAGTACTGACACAGTGAGAGTACTGACACAGTGAGAGTACTGACACAGTAAGAGAACTGACACAGTGAGATTGCTGACAGTGAGAATACTAACGCACAGTGAGAGTACTGACACAGTGAGAGTACTGTCGCAGTGAGAGTACTGACACGCAGTGAGAGTACTGACACGCAGTGAGAGTACTGACACAGTGAGAGTACTCTGACACAGTGAGAGTACTGACACAGTGAGAGTAATGACACACTGAGAGTACTGACACAGTGAGAGTACTGACACACAGTGAGAGTACTGACACACAGTGAGAGTACTGACACACAGTGAGTACTGACACACAGTGAGATTACTGACGCACAGCGAGAGTACTGACACACAGCGAGAGTGCTGACGCACAGTGTGAGTACTGACACACAGCGAGAGTACTGACACACAGCGTGAGTACTGACACACAGCGTAAGTACTGACACACAGTGAGATTACTGACGCACAGCGAGAGTACTGACACACAGCGAGAGTACTGACACAGCGAGAGTGCTGACGCAGCGAGAGTACTGACACACAGTGAGAGTACTGACACAGTGAGAGTGCTGACACACAGTGAGAGTACTGACACAGTGAGAGTGCTGACACACAGTGAGAGTGCTGACACACAGTGAGAGTGCTGATACACAGTGTGAGTACTGACGCACAGTGAGTACTGACACACAGTGAGAGTACTGACACAGTGAGAGTACTGACACAGTGAGATTACTGACACACAGTGAGAGTACTGACGCACAGTGAGTACTGACACACAGTGAGAGTGCTGACACACAGCGAGAGTGCTGACACACAGCGAGAGTAATGACACACTGAGAGTACTGACACAGTGAGAGTACTGACACACAGCAAGAGTACTGACACACAGCGAGAGTACTGACACACAGCGAGAGTACTGACACACAGCGAGAGCACTGACACAGTGAGAGTACTGACGCACAGTGAGATTACTGACGCACAGCGTGAGTACTGACACACAGCGTGAGTACTGACACACAGTGAGAGTGCTGACGCAGTGTGAGTACTGACACACAGCGAGAGTACTGACACACAGCGTGAGTACTGACACACAGCGTGAGTACTGACACACAGTGAGATTACTGACGCACAGTGAGAGTACTGACACACAGTGAGAGTACTGACACACTGAGTATTGACACACAGTGAGAGTACTGATGCACAGTGAGAGCACTGACACACAGAGAGAGTACTGACACACAGAGAGAGTACTGACACACAGTGAGAGTACTGACACACAGTGAGAGTACTGGCACAGTGAGAGCACTGACACAGTGAGAGTACTGACACAGTGAGAGTGCTGACACAGTGAGAGTACTGACGCACAGTAAGAGTACTGACACAGTGAGAGTACTGACACAGTAAGAGTACTGACACAGTGAGAGTACTGACACAGTGAGAGTACTGACACAGTAAGAGAACTGACACAGTGAGATTGCTGACAGTGAGAATACTAACGCACAGTGAGAGTACTGACACAGTGAGAGTACTGACACACAGTGAGAGTACTGACACACAGTGAGAGTACTGACACACAGCGAGAGTACTGACACAGTGAGAGTACTGACGCACAGTGAGAGTTCTGACACAGTGAGAGTACTGACACAGTGAGAGTGCTGACACAGTGAGAGTACTGACACAGTGAGAGTGCTGACACAGTGAGAGTACTGACACAGTGAGAGTACTGACACGCAGTGAGAGTACTGACACAGTGAGAGTACTGACACACAGTGAGAGTACTGACACACAGTGAGAGTACTGACACAGTGAGAGTACTGACGCACAGTGAGAGTACTGACACAGTGAGAGTACTGTCGCAGTGAGAGTACTGACGCACAGTGAGAGCACTGACACAGTGAGAGCACTGACACAGTGAGAGTACTGACACGCAGTGAGAGTACTGACACACAGTGAGAGAATTGACACACAGTGAGAGTGCTGACACACAGTGAGAGTGCTGACACACAGTGAGAGTACTGACACACAGCGAGAGTGCTGACGCACAGCGAGAGTACTGACACACAGCGAGAGTACTGACACACAGCATGAGTACTGACACACAGCGAGAGTACTGACACACAGCGTGAGTACTGACACACAGCGTGAGTACTGACACACAGTGAGATTACTGACGCACAGCGTGAGTACTGACACAGTGAGAGTGCTGACACAGTGAGAGTACTGACACAGTGAGAGTACTGACACGCAGTGAGAGTACTGACACATTGAGAGTACTGACACACAGTGAGAGTACTGACACACAGTGAGAGTACTGACACAGTGAGAGTACTGACGCACAGTGAGAGTACTGACACAGTGAGAGTACTGTCGCAGTGAGAGTACTGACGCACAGTGAGAGTACTGACACAGTGAGAGCACTGACACAGTGAGAGTACTGACACGCAGTGAGAGTACTGACACGCAGTGAGAGAATTGACACACAGTGAGAGTGCTGACACACAGTGAGAGTGCTGACACACAGTGAGAGTACTGACACACAGCGAGAGTGCTGACGCACAGCGAGAGTACTGACACACAGCGAGAGTACTGACACACAGCATGAGTACTGACACACAGCGAGAGTACTGACACACAGCGTGAGTACTGACACACAGCGTGAGTACTGACACACAGTGAGATTACTGACGCACAGCGTGAGTACTGACACAGTGAGAGTGCTGACACACAGTGTGAGTACTGACACACAGCGAGAGTGCTGACACACAGTGAGAGTACTGACACACAGTGAGAGTACTGACACAGTGAGAGTGCTGACACACAGTGAGAGTACTGACACAGTGAAAGTACTGACACACAGTGAGAGTACTGACACACAGTGAGAGTACTGACACACTGAGTATTGACACACAGTGAGAGTACTGACGCACAGTGAGAGCACTGACACACAGAGAGAGTACTGACACACAGAGAGAGTACTGACACACAGTGAGAGTACTGACACAGTGAGAGTGCTGACACAGTGAGAGTACTGACGCACAGTAAGAGTACTGACACAGTGAGAGTACTGACACAGTGAGAGTACTGACACAGTAAGAGAACTGACACAGTGAGATTGCTGACAGTGAGAATACTAACGCACAGTGAGAGTACTGACACAGTGAGAGTACTGACACACAGTGAGAGTACTGACACACAGTGAGAGTACTGACACACAGCGAGAGTACTGACACAGTGAGAGTACTGACGCACAGTGAGAGTTCTGACACAGTGAGAGTACTGACACAGTGAGAGTGCTGACACAGTGAGAGTACTGACACAGTGAGAGTACTGACACGCAGTGAGAGTACTGACACATTGAGAGTACTGACACACAGTGAGAGTACTGACACACAGTGAGAGTACTGACACAGTGAGAGTACTGACGCACAGTGAGAGTACTGACACAGTGAGAGTACTGTCGCAGTGAGAGTACTGACGCACAGTGAGAGTACTGACACAGTGAGAGCACTGACACAGTGAGAGTACTGACACGCAGTGAGAGTACTGACACGCAGTGAGAGTACTGACACGCAGTGAGAGAATTGACACACAGCGTGAGTACTGACACACAGTGAGATTACTGACGCACAGCGTGAGTACTGACACAGTGAGAGTGCTGACACAGTGAGAGTACTGACACAGTGAGAGTACTGACACGCAGTGAGAGTACTGACACATTGAGAGTACTGACACACAGTGAGAGTACTGACACACAGTGAGAGTACTGACACAGTGAGAGTACTGACGCACAGTGAGAGTACTGACACAGTGAGAGTACTGTCGCAGTGAGAGTACTGACGCACAGTGAGAGTACTGACACAGTGAGAGCACTGACACAGTGAGAGCACTGACACGCAGTGAGAGTACTGACACGCAGTGAGAGAATTGACACACAGTGAGAGTGCTGACACACAGTGAGAGTGCTGACACACAGTGAGAGTACTGACACACAGCGAGAGTGCTGACGCACAGCGAGAGTACTGACACACAGCGAGAGTACTGACACACAGCATGAGTACTGACACACAGCGAGAGTACTGACACACAGCGTGAGTACTGACACACAGCGTGAGTACTGACACACAGTGAGATTACTGACGCACAGCGTGAGTACTGACACAGTGAGAGTGCTGACACACAGTGTGAGTACTGACACACAGCGAGAGTGCTGACACACAGTGAGAGTACTGACACACAGTGAGAGTACTGACACAGTGAGAGTGCTGACACACAGTGAGAGTACTGACACAGTGAAAGTACTGACACACAGTGAGAGTACTGACACACAGTGAGAGTACTGACACACTGAGTATTGACACACAGTGAGAGTACTGACGCACAGTGAGAGCACTGACACACAGAGAGAGTACTGACACACAGAGAGAGTACTGACACACAGTGAGAGTACTGACACAGTGAGAGTGCTGACACAGTGAGAGTACTGACGCACAGTAAGAGTACTGACACAGTGAGAGTACTGACACAGTGAGAGTACTGACACAGTAAGAGAACTGACACAGTGAGATTGCTGACAGTGAGAATACTAACGCACAGTGAGAGTACTGACACAGTGAGAGTACTGACACACAGTGAGAGTACTGACACACAGTGAGAGTACTGACACACAGCGAGAGTACTGACACAGTGAGAGTACTGACGCACAGTGAGAGTTCTGACACAGTGAGAGTACTGACACAGTGAGAGTGCTGACACAGTGAGAGTACTGACACAGTGAGAGTACTGACACGCAGTGAGAGTACTGACACATTGAGAGTACTGACACACAGTGAGAGTACTGACACACAGTGAGAGTACTGACACAGTGAGAGTACTGACGCACAGTGAGAGTACTGACACAGTGAGAGTACTGTCGCAGTGAGAGTACTGACGCACAGTGAGAGTACTGACACAGTGAGAGCACTGACACAGTGAGAGTACTGACACGCAGTGAGAGTACTGACACGCAGTGAGAGAATTGACACACAGTGAGAGTGCTGACACACAGTGAGAGTGCTGACACACAGTGAGAGTACTGACACACAGCGAGAGTGCTGACGCACAGCGAGAGTACTGACACACAGCGAGAGTACTGACACACAGCATGAGTACTGACACACAGCGAGAGTACTGACACACAGCGTGAGTACTGACACACAGCGTGAGTACTGACACACAGTGAGATTACTGACGCACAGCGTGAGTACTGACACAGTGAGAGTGCTGACACACAGTGTGAGTACTGACACACAGCGAGAGTGCTGACACACAGTGAGAGTACTGACACACAGTGAGAGTACTGACACAGTGAGAGTGCTGACACACAGTGAGAGTACTGACACAGTGAAAGTACTGACACACAGTGAGAGTACTGACACACAGTGAGAGTACTGACACACTGAGTATTGACACACAGTGAGAGTACTGACGCACAGTGAGAGCACTGACACACAGAGAGAGTACTGACACACAGAGAGAGTACTGACACACAGTGAGAGTACTGACACAGTGAGAGTGCTGACACAGTGAGAGTACTGACGCACAGTAAGAGTACTGACACAGTGAGAGTACTGACACAGTGAGAGTACTGACACAGTAAGAGAACTGACACAGTGAGATTGCTGACAGTGAGAATACTAACGCACAGTGAGAGTACTGACACAGTGAGAGTACTGACACACAGTGAGAGTACTGACACACAGTGAGAGTACTGACACACAGCGAGAGTACTGACACAGTGAGAGTACTGACGCACAGTGAGAGTTCTGACACAGTGAGAGTACTGACACAGTGAGAGTGCTGACACAGTGAGAGTACTGACACAGTGAGAGTACTGACACGCAGTGAGAGTACTGACACATTGAGAGTACTGACACACAGTGAGAGTACTGACACACAGTGAGAGTACTGACACAGTGAGAGTACTGACGCACAGTGAGAGTACTGACACAGTGAGAGTACTGTCGCAGTGAGAGTACTGACGCACAGTGAGAGTACTGACACAGTGAGAGCACTGACACAGTGAGAGTACTGACACGCAGTGAGAGTACTGACACGCAGTGAGAGTACTGACACGCAGTGAGAGAATTGACACACAGCGTGAGTACTGACACACAGTGAGATTACTGACGCACAGCGTGAGTACTGACACAGTGAGAGTGCTGACACAGTGAGAGTACTGACACAGTGAGAGTACTGACACGCAGTGAGAGTACTGACACATTGAGAGTACTGACACACAGTGAGAGTACTGACACACAGTGAGAGTACTGACACAGTGAGAGTACTGACGCACAGTGAGAGTACTGACACAGTGAGAGTACTGTCGCAGTGAGAGTACTGACGCACAGTGAGAGTACTGACACAGTGAGAGCACTGACACAGTGAGAGCACTGACACGCAGTGAGAGTACTGACACGCAGTGAGAGAATTGACACACAGTGAGAGTGCTGACACACAGTGAGAGTGCTGACACACAGTGAGAGTACTGACACACAGCGAGAGTGCTGACGCACAGCGAGAGTACTGACACACAGCGAGAGTACTGACACACAGCATGAGTACTGACACACAGCGAGAGTACTGACACACAGCGTGAGTACTGACACACAGCGTGAGTACTGACACACAGTGAGATTACTGACGCACAGCGTGAGTACTGACACAGTGAGAGTGCTGACACACAGTGTGAGTACTGACACACAGCGAGAGTGCTGACACACAGTGAGAGTACTGACACACAGTGAGAGTACTGACACAGTGAGAGTGCTGACACACAGTGAGAGTACTGACACAGTGAAAGTACTGACACACAGTGAGAGTACTGACACACAGTGAGAGTACTGACACACTGAGTATTGACACACAGTGAGAGTACTGACGCACAGTGAGAGCACTGACACACAGAGAGAGTACTGACACACAGAGAGAGTACTGACACACAGTGAGAGTACTGACACAGTGAGAGTGCTGACACAGTGAGAGTACTGACGCACAGTAAGAGTACTGACACAGTGAGAGTACTGACACAGTGAGAGTACTGACACAGTAAGAGAACTGACACAGTGAGATTGCTGACAGTGAGAATACTAACGCACAGTGAGAGTACTGACACAGTGAGAGTACTGACACACAGTGAGAGTACTGACACACAGTGAGAGTACTGACACACAGCGAGAGTACTGACACAGTGAGAGTACTGACGCACAGTGAGAGTTCTGACACAGTGAGAGTACTGACACAGTGAGAGTGCTGACACAGTGAGAGTACTGACAGTGAGAGTACTGACACGCAGTGAGAGTACTGACACATTGAGAGTACTGACACACAGTGAGAGTACTGACACGCAGTGAGAGTACTGACACGCAGTGAGAGAATTGACACACAGTGAGAGTGCTGACACACAGTGAGAGTGCTGACACACAGTGAGAGTACTGACACACAGCGAGAGTGCTGACGCACAGCGAGAGTACTGACACACAGCGAGAGTACTGACACACAGCATGAGTACTGACACACAGCGAGAGTACTGACACACAGCGTGAGTACTGACACACAGCGTGAGTACTGACACACAGTGAGATTACTGACGCACAGCGTGAGTACTGACACAGTGAGAGTGCTGACACACAGTGTGAGTACTGACACACAGCGAGAGTGCTGACACACAGTGAGAGTACTGACACACAGTGAGAGTACTGACACAGTGAGAGTGCTGACACACAGTGAGAGTACTGACACAGTGAAAGTACTGACACACAGTGAGAGTACTGACACACAGTGAGAGTACTGACACACTGAGTATTGACACACAGTGAGAGTACTGACGCACAGTGAGAGCACTGACACACAGAGAGAGTACTGACACACAGAGAGAGTACTGACACACAGTGAGAGTACTGACACAGTGAGAGTGCTGACACAGTGAGAGTACTGACGCACAGTAAGAGTACTGACACAGTGAGAGTACTGACACAGTGAGAGTACTGACACAGTAAGAGAACTGACACAGTGAGATTGCTGACAGTGAGAATACTAACGCACAGTGAGAGTACTGACACAGTGAGAGTACTGACACACAGTGAGAGTACTGACACACAGTGAGAGTACTGACACACAGCGAGAGTACTGACACAGTGAGAGTACTGACGCACAGTGAGAGTTCTGACACAGTGAGAGTACTGACACAGTGAGAGTGCTGACACAGTGAGAGTACTGACACAGTGAGAGTACTGACACGCAGTGAGAGTACTGACACATTGAGAGTACTGACACACAGTGAGAGTACTGACACACAGTGAGAGTACTGACACAGTGAGAGTACTGACGCACAGTGAGAGTACTGACACAGTGAGAGTACTGTCGCAGTGAGAGTACTGACGCACAGTGAGAGTACTGACACAGTGAGAGCACTGACACAGTGAGAGTACTGACACGCAGTGAGAGTACTGACACGCAGTGAGAGTACTGACACGCAGTGAGAGAATTGACACACAGCGTGAGTACTGACACACAGTGAGATTACTGACGCACAGCGTGAGTACTGACACAGTGAGAGTGCTGACACAGTGAGAGTACTGACACAGTGAGAGTACTGACACGCAGTGAGAGTACTGACACATTGAGAGTACTGACACACAGTGAGAGTACTGACACACAGTGAGAGTACTGACACAGTGAGAGTACTGACGCACAGTGAGAGTACTGACACAGTGAGAGTACTGTCGCAGTGAGAGTACTGACGCACAGTGAGAGTACTGACACAGTGAGAGCACTGACACAGTGAGAGCACTGACACGCAGTGAGAGTACTGACACGCAGTGAGAGAATTGACACACAGTGAGAGTGCTGACACACAGTGAGAGTGCTGACACACAGTGAGAGTACTGACACACAGCGAGAGTGCTGACGCACAGCGAGAGTACTGACACACAGCGAGAGTACTGACACACAGCATGAGTACTGACACACAGCGAGAGTACTGACACACAGCGTGAGTACTGACACACAGCGTGAGTACTGACACACAGTGAGATTACTGACGCACAGCGTGAGTACTGACACAGTGAGAGTGCTGACACACAGTGTGAGTACTGACACACAGCGAGAGTGCTGACACACAGTGAGAGTACTGACACACAGTGAGAGTACTGACACAGTGAGAGTGCTGACACACAGTGAGAGTACTGACACAGTGAAAGTACTGACACACAGTGAGAGTACTGACACACAGTGAGAGTACTGACACACTGAGTATTGACACACAGTGAGAGTACTGACGCACAGTGAGAGCACTGACACACAGAGAGAGTACTGACACACAGAGAGAGTACTGACACACAGTGAGAGTACTGACACAGTGAGAGTGCTGACACAGTGAGAGTACTGACGCACAGTAAGAGTACTGACACAGTGAGAGTACTGACACAGTGAGAGTACTGACACAGTAAGAGAACTGACACAGTGAGATTGCTGACAGTGAGAATACTAACGCACAGTGAGAGTACTGACACAGTGAGAGTACTGACACACAGTGAGAGTACTGACACACAGTGAGAGTACTGACACACAGCGAGAGTACTGACACAGTGAGAGTACTGACGCACAGTGAGAGTTCTGACACAGTGAGAGTACTGACACAGTGAGAGTGCTGACACAGTGAGAGTACTGACACAGTGAGAGTACTGACACGCAGTGAGAGTACTGACACATTGAGAGTACTGACACACAGTGAGAGTACTGACACACAGTGAGAGTACTGACACAGTGAGAGTACTGACGCACAGTGAGAGTACTGACACAGTGAGAGTACTGTCGCAGTGAGAGTACTGACGCACAGTGAGAGTACTGACACAGTGAGAGCACTGACACAGTGAGAGTACTGACACGCAGTGAGAGTACTGACACGCAGTGAGAGAATTGACACACAGTGAGAGTGCTGACACACAGTGAGAGTGCTGACACACAGTGAGAGTACTGACACACAGCGAGAGTGCTGACGCACAGCGAGAGTACTGACACACAGCGAGAGTACTGACACACAGCATGAGTACTGACACACAGCGAGAGTACTGACACACAGCGTGAGTACTGACACACAGCGTGAGTACTGACACACAGTGAGATTACTGACGCACAGCGTGAGTACTGACACAGTGAGAGTGCTGACACACAGTGTGAGTACTGACACACAGCGAGAGTGCTGACACACAGTGAGAGTACTGACACACAGTGAGAGTACTGACACAGTGAGAGTGCTGACACACAGTGAGAGTACTGACACAGTGAAAGTACTGACACACAGTGAGAGTACTGACACACAGTGAGAGTACTGACACACTGAGTATTGACACACAGTGAGAGTACTGACGCACAGTGAGAGCACTGACACACAGAGAGAGTACTGACACACAGAGAGAGTACTGACACAGTGAGAGTACTGACACACAGTGAGAGTACTGGCACAGTGAGAGCACTGACACAGTGAGAGTACTGACACAGTGAGAGTACTGACACAGTGAGAGTGCTGACACAGTGAGAGTACTGACGCACAGTAAGAGTACTGACACAGTGAGAGTACTGACACAGTGAGAGTACTGACACAGTAAGAGAACTGACACAGTGAGATTGCTGACAGTGAGAATACTAACGCACAGTGAGAGTACTGACGCAGTGAGAGTACTGTCGCAGTGAGAGTACTGACACGCAGTGAGAGTACTGACACGCAGTGAGAGTACTGACACAGTGAGAGTACTCTGACACAGTGAGAGTACTGACACAGTGAGAGTAATGACACACTGAGAGTACTGACACAGTGAGAGTACTGACACACAGTGAGAGTACTGACACACAGTGAGAGTACTGACACACAGTGAGATTACTGACGCACAGCGAGAGTACTGACACACAGCGAGAGTGCTGACGCACAGTGTGAGTACTGACACACAGCGAGAGTACTGACACACAGCGTGAGTACTGACACACAGCGTGAGTACTGACACACAGTGAGATTACTGACGCACAGCGAGAGTACTGACACACAGCGAGAGTACTGACACAGCGAGAGTGCTGACGCAGCGAGAGTACTGACACACAGTGAGAGTACTGACACAGTGAGAGTGCTGACACACAGTGAGAGTACTGACACAGTGAGAGTGCTGACACACAGTGAGAGTGCTGACACACAGTGAGAGTGCTGACACACAGTGAGAGTGCTGATACACAGTGTGAGTACTGACGCACAGTGAGTACTGACACACAGTGAGAGTACTGACACAGTGAGAGTACTGACACAGTGAGATTACTGACACACAGTGAGAGTACTGACGCACAGTGAGTACTGACACACAGTGAGAGTACTGACACAGTGAGAGTGCTGACACACAGCGAGAGTAATGACACACTGAGAGTACTGACACAGTGAGAGTACTGACACACAGCAAGAGTACTGACACACAGCGAGAGTACTGACACACAGCGAGAGTACTGACACACAGCGAGAGCACTGACACAGTGAGAGTACTGACGCAGTGAGATTACTGACGCACAGCGTGAGTACTGACACACAGCGTGAGTACTGACACACAGTGAGAGTGCTGACGCACAGTGTGAGTACTGACACACAGCGAGAGTACTGACACACAGCGTGAGTACTGACACACAGCGTGAGTACTGACACACAGTGAGATTACTGACGCACAGTGAGAGTACTGACACACAGTGAGAGTACTGACACACTGAGTATTGACACACAGTGAGAGTACTGACGCACAGTGAGAGCACTGACACACAGAGAGAGTACTGACACACAGAGAGAGTACTGACACACAGTGAGAGTACTGACACACAGTGAGAGTACTGGCACAGTGAGAGCACTAACACAGTGAGAGTACTGACACAGTGAGAGTGCTGACACAGTGAGAGTACTGACGCACAGTAAGAGTACTGACACAGTGAGAGTACTGACACAGTAAGAGTACTGACACAGTGAGAGTACTGACACAGTGAGAGTACTGACACAGTAAGAGTACTGACACAGTGAGAGTACTGACACAGTGAGAGTACTGACACACAGTGAGAGTACTGACACACAGTGAGAGTACTGACACACAGCGAGAGTACTGACACAGTGAGAGTACTGACGCACAGTGAGAGTTCTGACACAGTGAGAGTACTGACACAGTGAGAGTGCTGACACAGTGAGAGTACTGACACAGTGAGAGTACTGACACGCAGTGAGAGTACTGACACATTGAGAGTACTGACACACAGTGAGAGTACTGACACACAGTGAGAGTACTGACACAGTGAGAGTACTGACGCACAGTGAGAGTACTGACACAGTGAGAGTACTGTCGCAGTGAGAGTACTGACGCACAGTGAGAGTACTGACACAGTGAGAGCACTGACACAGTGAGAGTACTGACACGCAGTGAGAGTACTGACACGCAGTGAGAGAATTGACACACAGTGAGAGTGCTGACACACAGTGAGAGTGCTGACACACAGTGAGAGTACTGACACACAGCGAGAGTGCTGACGCACAGCGAGAGTACTGACACACAGCGAGAGTACTGACACACAGCATGAGTACTGACACACAGCGAGAGTACTGACACACAGCGTGAGTACTGACACACAGCGTGAGTACTGACACACAGTGAGATTACTGACGCACAGCGTGAGTACTGACACAGTGAGAGTGCTGACACACAGTGTGAGTACTGACACACAGCGAGAGTGCTGACACACAGTGAGAGTACTGACACACAGTGAGAGTACTGACACAGTGAGAGTGCTGACACAGTGAGAGTACTGACACAGTGAAAGTACTGACACACAGTGAGAGTACTGACACACAGTGAGAGTACTGACACACTGAGTATTGACACACAGTGAGAGTACTGACGCACAGTGAGAGCACTGACACACAGAGAGAGTACTGACACACAGAGAGAGTACTGACACACAGTGAGAGTACTGACACACAGTGAGAGTACTGACACAGTGAGAGTACTGACGCACAGTGAGAGTTCTGACACAGTGAGAGTACTGACACAGTGAGAGTGCTGACACAGTGAGAGTACTGACACAGTGAGAGTACTGACACGCAGTGAGAGTACTGACACGCAGTGAGAGTACTGACACACAGTGAGAGTACTGACACACAGTGAGAGTACTGACACAGTGAGAGTACTGACGCACAGTGAGAGTACTGACACAGTGAGAGTACTGTCGCAGTGAGAGTACTGACGCACAGTGAGAGTACTGACACAGTGAGAGCACTGACACAGTGAGAGTACTGACACGCAGTGAGAGTACTGACACGCAGTGAGAGAATTGACACACAGTGAGAGTGCTGACACACAGTGAGAGTGCTGACACACAGTGAGAGTACTGACACACAGCGAGAGTGCTGACGCACAGCGAGAGTACTGACACACAGCGAGAGTACTGACACACAGCATGAGTACTGACACACAGCGAGAGTACTGACACACAGCGTGAGTACTGACACACAGCGTGAGTACTGACACACAGTGAGATTACTGACGCACAGCGTGAGTACTGACACAGTGAGAGTGCTGACACACAGTGTGAGTACTGACACACAGCGAGAGTGCTGACACACAGTGAGAGTACTGACACACAGTGAGAGTACTGACACAGTGAGAGTGCTGACACACAATGAGAGTACTGACACAGTGAAAGTACTGACACACAGTGAGAGTACTGACACACAGTGAGAGTACTGACACACTGAGTATTGACACACAGTGAGAGTACTGACGCACAGTGAGAGCACTGACACACAGAGAGAGTACTGACACACAGAGAGAGTACTGACACACAGTGAGAGTACTGACACACAGTGAGAGTACTGGCACAGTGAGAGCACTGACACAGTGAGAGTACTGACACAGTGAGAGTACTGACACAGTGAGAGTGCTGACACAGTGAGAGTACTGACGCACAGTAAGAGTACTGACACAGTGAGAGTACTGACACAGTGAGAGTACTGACACAGTAAGAGAACTGACACAGTGAGATTGCTGACAGTGAGAATACTAACGCACAGTGAGAGTACTGACACAGTGAGAGTACTGACACACAGTGAGAGTACTGACACACAGTGAGAGTACTGACACACAGCGAGAGTACTGACACAGTGAGAGTACTGACGCACAGTGAGAGTTCTGACACAGTCAGAGTACTGACACAGTGAGAGTGCTGACACAGTGAGAGTACTGACACAGTGAGAGTACTGACACGCAGTGAGAGTACTGACACATTGAGAGTACTGACACACAGTGAGAGTACTGACACACAGTGAGAGTACTGACACAGTGAGAGTACTGACGCACAGTGAGAGTACTGACACAGTGAGAGTACTGTCGCAGTGAGAGTACTGACGCACAGTGAGAGTACTGACACAGTGAGAGCACTGACACAGTGAGAGTACTGACACGCAGTGAGAGTACTGACACGCAGTGAGAGTGCTGACACACAGTGAGAGTGCTGACACACAGTGAGAGTACTGACACACAGCGAGAGTGCTGACGCACAGCGAGAGTACTGACACACAGCGAGAGTACTGACACACAGCATGAGTACTGACACACAGCGAGAGTACTGACACACAGCGTGAGTACTGACACACAGCGTGAGTACTGACACACAGTGAGATTACTGACGCACAGCGTGAGTACTGACACACAGTGAGAGTGCTGACGCACAGTGTGAGTACTGACACACAGCGAGAGTACTGACACACAGCGTGAGTACTGACACACAGCGTGAGTACTGACACACAGTGAGATTACTGACGCACAGTGAGAGTACTGACACACAGTGAGAGTACTGACACACTGAGTATTGACACACAGTGAGAGTACTGACGCACAGTGAGAGCACTGACACACAGAGAGAGTACTGACACACAGAGAGAGTACTGACACACAGTGAGAGTACTGACACACAGTGAGAGTACTGGCACAGTGAGAGCACTGACACAGTGAGAGTACTGACACAGTGAGAGTGCTGACACAGTGAGAGTACTGACGCACAGTAAGAGTACTGACACAGTGAGAGTACTGACACAGTAAGAGTACTGACACAGTGAGAGTACTGACACAGTGAGAGTACTGACACAGTAAGAGAACTGACACAGTGAGATTGCTGACAGTGAGAATACTAACGCACAGTGAGAGTACTGACACAGTGAGAGTACTGACACACAGTGAGAGTACTGACACACAGTGAGAGTACTGACACACAGCGAGAGTACTGACACAGTGAGAGTACTGACGCACAGTGAGAGTTCTGACACAGTGAGAGTACTGACACAGTGAGAGTGCTGACACAGTGAGAGTACTGACAGTGAGAGTACTGACACGCAGTGAGAGTACTGACACATTGAGAGTACTGACACACAGTGAGAGTACTGACACACAGTGAGAGTACTGACACAGTGAGAGTACTGACGCACAGTGAGAGTACTGACACAGTGAGAGTACTGTCGCAGTGAGAGTACTGACGCACAGTGAGAGTACTGACACAGTGAGAGCACTGACACAGTGAGAGTACTGACACGCAGTGAGAGTACTGACACGCAGTGAGAGAATTGACACACAGTGAGAGTGCTGACACACAGTGAGAGTGCTGACACACAGTGAGAGTACTGACACACAGCGAGAGTGCTGACGCACAGCGAGAGTACTGACACACAGCGAGAGTACTGACACACAGCATGAGTACTGACACACAGCGAGAGTACTGACACACAGCGTGAGTACTGACACACAGCGTGAGTACTGACACACAGTGAGATTACTGACGCACAGCGTGAGTACTGACACAGTGAGAGTGCTGACACACAGTGTGAGTACTGACACACAGCGAGAGTGCTGACACAGTGAGAGTACTGACACACAGTGAGAGTACTGACACAGTGAGAGTGCTGACACAGTGAGAGTACTGACACAGTGAAAGTACTGACACACAGTGAGAGTACTGACACACAGTGAGAGTACTGACACACTGAGTATTGACACACAGTGAGAGTACTGACGCACAGTGAGAGCACTGACACACAGAGAGAGTACTGACACACAGAGAGAGTACTGACACACAGTGAGAGTACTGACACACAGTGAGAGTACTGGCACAGCGAGAGTACTGACACAGTGAGAGTACTGACGCACAGTGAGAGTTCTGACACAGTGAGAGTACTGACACAGTGAGAGTGCTGACACAGTGAGAGTACTGACACAGTGAGAGTACTGACACGCAGTGAGAGTACTGACACATTGAGAGTACTGACACACAGTGAGAGTACTGACACACAGTGAGAGTACTGACACAGTGAGAGTACTGACGCACAGTGAGAGTACTGACACAGTGAGAGTACTGTCGCAGTGAGAGTACTGACGCACAGTGAGAGTACTGACACAGTGAGAGCACTGACACAGTGAGAGTACTGACACGCAGTGAGAGTACTGACACGCAGTGAGAGAATTGACACACAGTGAGAGTGCTGACACACAGTGAGAGTGCTGACACACAGTGAGAGTACTGACACACAGCGAGAGTGCTGACGCACAGCGAGAGTACTGACACACAGCGAGAGTACTGACACACAGCATGAGTACTGACACACAGCGAGAGTACTGACACACAGCGTGAGTACTGACACACAGCGTGAGTACTGACACACAGTGAGATTACTGACGCACAGCGTGAGTACTGACACAGTGAGAGTGCTGACACACAGTGTGAGTACTGACACACAGCGAGAGTGCTGACACACAGTGAGAGTACTGACACACAGTGAGAGTACTGACACAGTGAGAGTGCTGACACACAGTGAGAGTACTGACACAGTGAAAGTACTGACACACAGTGAGAGTACTGACACACAGTGAGAGTACTGACACACTGAGTATTGACACACAGTGAGAGTACTGACGCACAGTGAGAGCACTGACACACAGAGAGAGTACTGACACACAGAGAGAGTACTGACACACAGTGAGAGTACTGACACACAGTGAGAGTACTGGCACAGTGAGAGCACTGACACAGTGAGAGTACTGACACAGTGAGAGTACTGACACAGTGAGAGTGCTGACACAGTGAGAGTACTGACGCACAGTAAGAGTACTGACACAGTGAGAGTACTGACACAGTGAGAGTACTGACACAGTAAGAGAACTGACACAGTGAGATTGCTGACAGTGAGAATACTAACGCACAGTGAGAGTACTGACACAGTGAGAGTACTGACACACAGTGAGAGTACTGACACACAGTGAGAGTACTGACACACAGCGAGAGTACTGACACAGTGAGAGTACTGACGCACAGTGAGAGTTCTGACACAGTGAGAGTACTGACACAGTGAGAGTGCTGACACAGTGAGAGTACTGACACAGTGAGAGTACTGACACGCAGTGAGAGTACTGACACATTGAGAGTACTGACACACAGTGAGAGTACTGACACACAGTGAGAGTACTGACACAGTGAGAGTACTGACGCACAGTGAGAGTACTGACACAGTGAGAGTACTGTCGCAGTGAGAGTACTGACGCACAGTGAGAGTACTGACACAGTGAGAGCACTGACACAGTGAGAGTACTGACACGCAGTGAGAGTACTGACACGCAGTGAGAGTGCTGACACACAGTGAGAGTGCTGACACACAGTGAGAGTACTGACACACAGCGAGAGTGCTGACGCACAGCGAGAGTACTGACACACAGCGAGAGTACTGACACACAGCATGAGTACTGACACACAGCGAGAGTACTGACACACAGCGTGAGTACTGACACACAGCGTGAGTACTGACACACAGTGAGATTACTGACGCACAGCGTGAGTACTGACACACAGTGAGAGTGCTGACGCACAGTGTGAGTACTGACACACAGCGAGAGTACTGACACACAGCGTGAGTACTGACACACAGCGTGAGTACTGACACACAGTGAGATTACTGACGCACAGTGAGAGTACTGACACACAGTGAGAGTACTGACACACTGAGTATTGACACACAGTGAGAGTACTGACGCACAGTGAGAGCACTGACACACAGAGAGAGTACTGACACACAGAGAGAGTACTGACACACAGTGAGAGTATTGACACACAGTGAGAGTACTGGCACAGTGAGAGCACTGACACAGTGAGAGTACTGACACAGTGAGAGTGCTGACACAGTGAGAGTACTGACGCACAGTAAGAGTACTGACACAGTGAGAGTACTGACACAGTAAGAGTACTGACACAGTGAGAGTACTGACACAGTGAGAGTACTGACACAGTAAGAGAACTGACACAGTGAGATTGCTGACAGTGAGAATACTAACGCACAGTGAGAGTACTGACACAGTGAGAGTACTGACACACAGTGAGAGTACTGACACACAGTGAGAGTACTGACACACAGCGAGAGTACTGACACAGTGAGAGTACTGACGCACAGTGAGAGTTCTGACACAGTGAGAGTACTGACACAGTGAGAGTGCTGACACAGTGAGAGTACTGACACAGTGAGAGTACTGACACGCAGTGAGAGTACTGACACATTGAGAGTACTGACACACAGTGAGAGTACTGACACACAGTGAGAGTACTGACACAGTGAGAGTACTGACGCACAGTGAGAGTACTGACACAGTGAGAGTACTGTCGCAGTGAGAGTACTGACGCACAGTGAGAGTACTGACACAGTGAGAGCACTGACACAGTGAGAGTACTGACACGCAGTGAGAGTACTGACACGCAGTGAGAGAATTGACACACAGTGAGAGTGCTGACACACAGTGAGAGTGCTGACACACAGTGAGAGTACTGACACACAGCGAGAGTGCTGACGCACAGCGAGAGTACTGACACACAGCGAGAGTACTGACACACAGCATGAGTACTGACACACAGCGAGAGTACTGACACACAGCGTGAGTACTGACACACAGCGTGAGTACTGACACACAGTGAGATTACTGACGCACAGCGTGAGTACTGACACAGTGAGAGTGCTGACACACAGTGTGAGTACTGACACACAGCGAGAGTGCTGACACACAGTGAGAGTACTGACACACAGTGAGAGTACTGACACAGTGAGAGTGCTGACACAGTGAGAGTACTGACACAGTGAAAGTACTGACACACAGTGAGAGTACTGACACACAGTGAGAGTACTGACACACTGAGTATTGACACACAGTGAGAGTACTGACGCACAGTGAGAGCACTGACACACAGAGAGAGTACTGACACACAGAGAGAGTACTGACACACAGTGAGAGTACTGACACACAGTGAGAGTACTGGCACAGCGAGAGTACTGACACAGTGAGAGTACTGACGCACAGTGAGAGTTCTGACACAGTGAGAGTACTGACACAGTGAGAGTGCTGACACAGTGAGAGTACTGACACAGTGAGAGTACTGAGACGCAGTGAGAGTACTGACACATTGAGAGTACTGACACACAGTGAGAGTACTGACACAGTGAGAGTACTGACGCACAGTGAGAGTACTGACACAGTGAGAGTACTGTCGCAGTGAGAGTACTGACGCACAGTGAGAGTACTGACACAGTGAGAGCACTGACACAGTGAGAGTACTGACACGCAGTGAGAGTACTGACACGCAGTGAGAGAATTGACACACAGTGAGAGTGCTGACACACAGTGAGAGTGCTGACACACAGTGAGAGTACTGACACACAGCGAGAGTGCTGACGCACAGCGAGAGTACTGACACACAGCGAGAGTACTGACACACAGCATGAGTACTGACACACAGCGAGAGTACTGACACACAGTGAGATTACTGACGCACAGCGTGAGTACTGACACAGTGAGAGTGCTGACACACAGTGTGAGTACTGACACACAGCGAGAGTGCTGACACACAGTGAGAGTACTGACACACAGTGAGAGTACTGACACAGTGAGAGTGCTGACACAGTGAGAGTACTGACACAGTGAAAGTACTGACACACAGTGAGAGTACTGACACACAGTGAGAGTACTGACACACTGAGTATTGACACACAGTGAGAGTACTGACGCACAGTGAGAGCACTGACACACAGAGAGAGTACTGACACACAGAGAGAGTACTGACACACAGTGAGAGTACTGACACACAGTGAGAGTACTGGCACAGCGAGAGTACTGACACAGTGAGAGTACTGACGCACAGTGAGAGTTCTGACACAGTGAGAGTACTGACACAGTGAGAGTGCTGACACAGTGAGAGTACTGACACAGTGAGAGTACTGAGACGCAGTGAGAGTACTGACACATTGAGAGTACTGACACACAGTGAGAGTACTGACACAGTGAGAGTACTGACGCACAGTGAGAGTACTGACACAGTGAGAGTACTGTCGCAGTGAGAGTACTGACGCACAGTGAGAGTACTGACACAGTGAGAGCACTGACACAGTGAGAGTACTGACACGCAGTGAGAGTACTGACACGCAGTGAGAGAATTGACACACAGTGAGAGTGCTGACACACAGTGAGAGTGCTGACACACAGTGAGAGTACTGACACACAGCGAGAGTGCTGACGCACAGCGAGAGTACTGACACACAGCGAGAGTACTGACACACAGCATGAGTACTGACACACAGCGAGAGTACTGACACACAGCGTGAGTACTGACACACAGCGTGAGTACTGACACACAGTGAGATTACTGACGCACAGCGTGAGTACTGACACAGTGAGAGTGCTGACACACAGTGTGAGTACTGACACACAGCGAGAGTGCTGACACACAGTGAGAGTACTGACACACAGTGAGAGTACTGACACAGTGAGAGTGCTGACACACAGTGAGAGTACTGACACAGTGAAAGTACTGACACACAGTGAGAGTACTGACACACAGTGAGAGTACTGACACACTGAGTATTGACACACAGTGAGAGTACTGACGCACAGTGAGAGCACTGACACACAGAGAGAGTACTGACACACAGAGAGAGTACTGACACACAGTGAGAGTACTGACACACAGTGAGAGTACTGGCACAGTGAGAGCACTGACACAGTGAGAGTACTGACACAGTGAGAGTACTGACACAGTGATAGTGCTGACACAGTGAGAGTACTGACGCACAGTAAGAGTACTGACACAGTGAGAGTACTGACACAGTGAGAGTACTGACACAGTAAGAGAACTGACACAGTGAGATTGCTGACAGTGAGAATACTAACGCACAGTGAGAGTACTGACACAGTGAGAGTACTGACACACAGTGAGAGTACTGACACACAGTGAGAGTACTGACACACAGCGAGAGTACTGACACAGTGAGAGTACTGACGCACAGTGAGAGTTCTGACACAGTGAGAGTACTGACACAGTGAGAGTGCTGACACAGTGAGAGTACTGACACAGTGAGAGTACTGACACGCAGTGAGAGTACTGACACATTGAGAGTACTGACACACAGTGAGAGTACTGACACACAGTGAGAGTACTGACACAGTGAGAGTACTGACGCACAGTGAGAGTACTGACACAGTGAGAGTACTGTCGCAGTGAGAGTACTGACGCACAGTGAGAGTACTGACACAGTGAGAGCACTGACACAGTGAGAGTACTGACACGCAGTGAGAGTACTGACACGCAGTGAGAGTGCTGACACACAGTGAGAGTGCTGACACACAGTGAGAGTACTGACACACAGCGAGAGTGCTGACGCACAGCGAGAGTACTGACACACAGCGAGAGTACTGACACACAGCATGAGTACTGACACACAGCGAGAGTACTGACACACAGCGTGAGTACTGACACACAGCGTGAGTACTGACACACAGTGAGATTACTGACGCACAGCGTGAGTACTGACACAGTGAGAGTGCTGACACACAGTGTGAGTACTGACACACAGCGAGAGTGCTGACACACAGTGAGAGTACTGACACACAGTGAGAGTACTGACACAGTGAGAGTGCTGACACACAGTGAGAGTACTGACACAGTGAAAGTACTGACACACAGTGAGAGTACTGACACACAGTGAGAGTACTGACACACTGAGTATTGACACACAGTGAGAGTACTGACGCACAGTGAGAGCACTGACACACAGAGAGAGTACTGACACACAGAGAGAGTACTGACACACAGTGAGAGTACTGACACACAGTGAGAGTACTGGCACAGTGAGAGCACTGACACAGTGAGAGTACTGACACAGTGAGAGTACTGACACAGTGAGAGTGCTGACACAGGGAGAGTACTGACGCACAGTAAGAGTACTGACACAGTGAGAGTACTGACACAGTGAGAGTACTGACACAGTAAGAGAACTGACACAGTGAGATTGCTGACAGTGAGAATACTAACGCACAGTGAGAGTACTGACACAGTGAGAGTACTGTCGCAGTGAGAGTACTGACACGCAGTGAGAGTACTGACACGCAGTGAGAGTACTGACACAGTGAGAGTACTCTGACACAGTGAGAGTACTGACACAGTGAGAGTAATGACACACTGAGAGTACTGACACAGTGAGAGTACTGACACACAGTGAGAGTACTGACACACAGTGAGAGTACTGACACACAGTGAGATTACTGACGCACAGCGAGAGTACTGACACACAGCGAGAGTGCTGACGCACAGTGTGAGTACTGACACACAGCGAGAGTACTGACACACAGCGTGAGTACTGACACACAGCGTGAGTACTGACACACAGTGAGATTACTGACGCACAGCGAGAGTACTGACACACAGCGAGAGTACTGACACAGCGAGAGTGCTGACGCAGCGAGAGTACTGACACACAGTGAGAGTACTGACACAGTGAGAGTGCTGACACACAGTGAGAGTACTGACACAGTGAGAGTGCTGACACACAGTGAGAGTGCTGACACACAGTGAGAGTGCTGACACACAGTGAGAGTGCTGATGCACAGTGTGAGTACTGACGCACAGTGAGTACTGACACACAGTGAGAGTACTGACACAGTGAGAGTACTGACACAGTGAGATTACTGACACACAGTGAGAGTACTGACGCACAGTGAGTACTGACACACAGTGAGAGTACTGACACAGTGAGAGTGCTGACACACAGCGAGAGTAATGACACACTGAGAGTACTGACACAGTGAGAGTACTGACACACAGCAAGAGTACTGACACACAGCGAGAGTACTGACACACAGCGAGAGTACTGACACACAGCGAGAGCACTGACACAGTGAGAGTACTGACGCACAGTGAGATTACTGACGCACAGTGAGAGTACTGACACAGTGAGAGTACTGACACAGTGAGAGTACTGACACACAGTGAGAGTACTGACACAGTGAGAGTACTGACACAGTGAGAGTACTGACACACAGTGAGAGTACTGACACACAGTGAGAGTACTGACACAGTGAGAGTACTGACACAGTGAGAGTACTGACACACAGTGAGAGTACTGACACACAGTGAGAGTACTGACACACAGTGAGAGTACTGACACAGTGAGAGTGCTGACACAGTGAGAGTGCTGACACAGTGAGAGTACTAACGCACAGTGAGAGTACTAACGCACAGTGAGAGTACTGACACAGTGAGAGTACTGACACAGTGAGAGTGCTGACACACAGTGAGAGTACTGACACAGTGAGAGTACTGACACAGTGAGAGTGCTGACACACAGTGAGAGTACTGACACAGTGAGAGTATTGACACAGTGAGAGCACTGAAACAGTGAGAGTACTGACACAGTGAGAGTACTGACACACAGTGAGAGTACTGACACACAGTGCGAGTACTGACACAGTGAGAGTACTGACAGAGTAAGCACTGCCAGAATGAATAGTGACACGTAGTGAGTAGTGACACACAGAGTAGTGACACGGTGAGTGGTAACATTGAGTAGTGATACAGAATGAGCGACACACACAGTGAGTAGTAACAGAGAGAGTAGTGACACAGAGTACTGACGCAAATACTGACACAGTTGACACAGTGAGTAGTAACACACATAGGGAGTAGTGACAGTGAGTAGTGACACACAGAGTAAGTACTTACACCGAGTAGTGACACGGAGTGAGTGGTGACACACACAGAGTGAGTAGTGACACACACAGAGTGAGTGGTGACACATACAGAGTGAGTGGTGACACACACAGAGTGAGTAGTGACACACACAGTGAGGTGAGTGGTGACACACACAGAGTGAGTAGTGACACATACAGAGTGAGTGGTGACACACACAGAGTGAGTAGTGACACACACAGTGAGGTGAGTGGTGACACACACAGAGTGAGTAGTGTGACACACACAGTGTTGTGTTTACGACCGCCACGTACCCCGTGTGCTCGCTGTGCCATGTTCCTCAAGGACCGTGAGCCCCTTCTCTGGGACGCTGCTGTTGTTTATGTAGTTGTTGTTGTTGTAGCTGCTGTTGTTGTTGTAGCTGCTGCTGTTGTTGTAGCTGCTGTTGTTGTTGTAGCTGCTGTTGTTGTAGCTGCTGCTGTAGCTGCTGTTGTTGTTGAAGCTGCTGCTGTTGTTGTTGTAGCTGCTGCTGTTGTTGTTGTTGTAGCTGCTGCTGTTGTTGTTGTAGCTGCTGCTGTTGTTGTTGTAGCTGCTGCTGTTTTTGTAGTTGTTGTTGTAGCTGCTGTTGTTGTTGTAGCTGCTGCTGCTGCTGTTGTTGCTGTTGTTGTTGTAGCTGCTGTTGTTGTAGCTGTTGTTGTTGTAGCTGCTGCTGTTGTTGTAGCTGCTGCTGTTGTTGTAGCTGCTGCTCTTGTTGTTGTTGTAGCTGCTGCTGTTGTTGCTGTTGTTGTAGCTGCTGCTGTGCTCACGCAGCGCCACGGATCTCCCGTGTAGAGCAGCCTGGCAGCTGCTACACGTGACATCATCCGCCGTGTCACAAGTCAACATCGACTTACACAGCGAGAGAGCTCACACACAGCATGACTACTTACACACAGTGAGAATACTCACTGTGCGCCAGTACTTACACAGGGAGTACTGACACACAGTGAGAGTACTGATAGTGCTTACTGACAGTGAGTAATGTAACAGTGTGAGGGTAATGACAGTGTGAGTACTGACACACAGGGACAGTGGGACTAATGACACACAGCGAGTACTGGCACTGCAAGTTACGACACAGTGAGGGTGCTCACACACTGACTAATGACACACACGGTGAGTACTGACACAGTGATAGTACTGAAACAGTGAGAGTACTGACACAGTGAGAGTACTGACACACAGTGCGAGTGCTGACACACAGTGAGTGCTGACACAGTGAGAGAACTGACACAGAGTACTGACACAGTGAGAATACTGACACAGAGTACTGACACAGTGAGAGTACTGACACAGTGAGAGTGCCGACACACAGTGAGAGTACTGACACAGAGTGAGTACTGACAGAGTGAGTAGTGACACACAGAGTGAGTAGTGACACACAGAGTGAGTAGTGGCACACACAGAGTGAGTAGTGACACACACAGAGTGAGTAGTGACACACAGAGTGAGTAGTGACACACACAGAGTGAGTAGTGACACACACAGAGTGAGTAGTGACACACACAGAGTAGTGACACACACAGAGTGAGTAGTAACACACAGAGTGAGTAGTGACACTGAGTAGTGACACAGTAAGCAGTGATACAGAATGAGTACTGACACACACATCGTGAGTAGTGATAAAGTGATTTGGGACTGAATAGTAACACAGAGTAGTGACACACCACAGTGTTGTGTTTACGACCGCCACGTACCCCGTTTGCTCGCTGTGCCATGTTCCTCGAGGGATGTGAGCGCCTTCTCTTGGACGCTGCTGCTGCTGTTGTAGCTGTTGTTGTTGTAGCTGATGTTGTTGTTGTAGCTGCTGCTGTTGTTGTAGCTGCTGTTGTTGTTGTTGTTGTAGCTGCTGCTGTTGTTGTAGCTGCTGCTGTGCTCACGCAGCGCCACGGATCTCCCGTGTAGAGCAGCCTGGCAGCTGCTACACGTGACATAATCCGCCGTGTCACAAATCAACAGCGAGAGAGCTCACACACAGCCTGACTACTGACACAATGTGAGTACTCACTCAGAGTGCACCAGTACTTACACAGTGAGTACTAACACACAGTGTGAGTACTGATAGTGCTTACTGACAGTGAGTAGTGGAACAGTGTGAGGGTAATGACAGTGTGAGTACTGACACACAGGGACAGTGGGACTAATGACACACAGCGAGTACTGGCACTGCAAGTTACGACACAGTGAGGGTGCTCACACACTGTGAATAATGACACACACGGTGAGTACTGACACAGTGATAGTACTGACACAGTAAGAGTACAGACAGTAAGAGTAGTGACACAAGTGACACTGATGAATGGCACAGTGAGAGTGCTGAAACAGCGAGGTCTGACATTCAATTTGGCACACGGTGAGTAATGACACAGTAGTAAGAGTGCTGACAGTGCTCACTGACACACAGTGAGTACTGACACACAGTGAGTACTGACACACAGTGAGTACTGACACACAGTGTGAGTACTGACACACAGTGAGTATTGACACAGTGAGTACTGGCACACAGTGAGTACTGGCACAGTGTGAGCACTGACACACAGCGAGTAGTGACACAGAGCTGACACACAGCGAGTAGCGACACACAACGAGTAGCGACACACAGCGAGTAGCGACACACAGCGAGTAGCGACACACAGAGATTAGTGACACACAGCGAGTAGTGACACACAGCGAGTAGTGACACACAGCGAGTCGTGGCACACAGCGAGTAGTGACACACAGCGAGTAGTGACACACAGCGAGTAGTGACACACAGCGAGTGTAACAGTCGTAGTAGTCGCGGTGCGAGTGAGCGGCGCGTGCGTCGTAGTCACCGGTAGCGGCGTGGCGCACGCAGCGCGCTGCCTGGAGCAGTGACACCACGTGGTGGTGGTGGTGCTCACGTGAGCAGCACCACGTGGTGGTGGTGGCCTCGTCACCACTGCGCAGCGCAGGGGCTGCCGCGGTGCACTTGGAACGACCACTAGGGAATGATCCTCACATCAACAACCACTCACAACAACAACCACTCACAACAACAACCACTCCCAACAACAACCGCTCCCAACAACAACCACAACCACTCACAACAACAACCGCTCCCAACAACAACCGCTCACAACAACAACCGCTCCCAACAACAACCGCTCACAACAACAACCGCTCACAACAACAACAACCGCTCACAACAACAACAACCGCTCACAACAACAACAACCGCTCACAACAACAACCGCTCACAACAACCGCTCACAACAACAACCGCTCACAACAACAACCGCTCACAACAACAACCGCTCACAACAACAACCGCTCACAACAACAACAACCGCTCACAACAACAACAACCGCTCACAACAACAACAACCGCTCACAACAACAACAACCGCTCACAACAACAACAACCGCTCACAACAACAACCGCTCCCAACAACAACCGCTCACAACAATCTCTCAACACTCAACGACTCGTCTCACTCTCTCGATCCACTCTGCCGATCTACTCTCTCCCTCCTACTAGACTCACCTTCACCACTGAGCAGCTCACCCCTCCCATCTCATTCAGCCCCCCTCCTCCAACGCGTCTTCTCCCCTCCCTCTTACTCAACACTCACCTCTTACTCAGCCACTCACCACCTCCGCTTCCGCTTCAATCATGGACACGTGAACAAAGACAAAGGTCCCCCGTGTAGCCTCAGCAGGCCGTTGGGGCAAGTGCTGTTTGCGAGCACCGATGAAGGGCGGCACTGTGCACAATGTGGTGGGTGGCCAGCACCACGCCCGACCGCCTTTGTCTCCCGAGAGGCGATGTTTACACTTCGCATCAGGTACTCATTTCATGCTGAGTCGACCTAGGGGAAGCCCAGGACCGGTTTAGATAATCGCCACTGGTGGTGGCCGTGAGCGGGAATCGAATTTGGGTCGTCGGGTTCACAGCGCAGCTGCAGCCACCACTACAACCACTACCACCACCAGGGGCGGTTTCTTCATTAGGGCGATTGGGCGACGCACCACCAATGTCATTCAACCACAGAGTCACGCTAGCCATCACTGCCAGCCTCTGGATATAGTCCAATCAGCGTCATGCTACGTTCTGTGGAGTACCGCCTCTTTTGGGGCGATTTCACTCCGGCTGAGAATCGCCCCGAGTGGCCCCATAGACTTACATTCAAAGATGTTTTTTTTCGAACGGGGGCGCTCCCATGCATTCTCTATGGCTTCCGGGAGGGCAAGCCCTAACGTGCTTACGTCATCATACGTGCTTACGTCATCATACGTGCTAACGTCATCATACGTAAGCACGTTTCATCCAACAATATAATTTATCGCTACCTAGTGGAATCTTTAATAAAATAAACTTGAGTGGTTTGTTTTAATAGTGAGTATATAAACAAACAAGATGTATTGTAAGAGTCACTTTATTTTTCATTAATATTAAAGAAGTGAAGTTGCCTTTACATGCTTAAGCTGTTAATTTATTCATTGCATGGGTGGACCTTATCCTTATCAATCATCCAGACATTTGCCCCCCCTGAGAGATTTTGCAGGAGCCGCCACTGACCACCACCATTACCTAACTACTATAACTACCACTACAACCACTACCACAACCACCATTACCTACCTACTATAACTACCACTACAACCACTACCACAACCACCATTACCTAACTACTATAACTACCACTACAACCACTACCACAACCACCATTACCTACCTACTATAACTACCACTACAACCACTACCACAACCACCATTACCTACCTACTATAACTACCACTACAACCACTACCACAACCACCATTACCTAACTACTATAACTACCACTATACAACCACTACCACTACCACCTACTATAACTACCACTACAACCACTACCATTACCTAACTACTATAACTACCACTACACCCACTACCACCACCATTACCTAATTACTACAACTACCACTACAACCACTACCTAACTTCTATAAATATCACTACAACCACTACCACCACCATTACCTAACTACTATAACTACCACTACCACAACTACCTAATTTCTATAAATATCACTACAACCACTACCACCACCATTACCTAACTACTATAACTACCACTACAACCACTACAACCACCATTACCTAACTACTATAACTACCACTACAACCACTACCACCACCATTACCTAACTACTATAACTACCACTACAACCACTACCACAACCACCATTACCTAACTACTATAACTACCACTACAACCACAACCACCATTATCTAACTACTATAACTACCACTACAACCACTGCCACAACCACCATTACCTAACTACTATATCTACCACTACAACCACTACCACAACCACCATTACTGCCTCGTGGCCACTCAACCAGTGGGGACATTCACTGTCTCCACTCAGCCAGTGGGGACATTCACTGTCTCCACTCAGCCACTGGGGGACATTCAATGTCTCCACTCAGCCACTGGGGGACATTCAATGTCTCCACTCAGCCACTGGGGGACATTCAATGTCTCCACTCAGCCAGTAGGGACATTCACTGTCTCCACTCAGCCAGTGGGGACATTCACTGTCTCCACTCAGCCAGTGGGGACATTCACTGTCTCCACTCAGCCAGTGGGGACATTCACTGTCTCCACTCAGCCAGTGGGGACATTCACTGTCTCCACTCAGCCAGTGGGGACATTCACTGTCTCCACTCAGCCAGTGGGGACATTCACTGTCTCCACTCAGCCACTGGGGACATTCACTGTCTCCACTCAGCCAGTGGGGGACATTCACTGTCTCCACTCAGCCACTGGGGACATTCACTGTCTCCACTCAGCCACTGGGGACATTCACTGTCTCCACTCAGCCACTGGGGACATTCACTGTCTCCACTCAGCCACTCGGGGACAACGTCTCTGTGGATGATTGGTGGCAGAATGTTCATCAGAACAAGGAGCCAGGGGACTGGTGTCAGTTTCAGTGTTCCGAGTGAGTAGTGACACATTGAGTCATGACACAGTGAGAATTGACACAGTGAGTACTGACAGAGTATGGACACATTAAGTAGTGACATGCAGTGAGCATTGACACATAGTGAGTACTGACATCAGAGGTGGGACAAAGTCATTGTTATGCAAGTCCAAGTCGAGTCTGAAGTCATCAAATTCATGACTCGAGTCTGACTCGAGTCCAAGTCACATGACTCGAGTCCACACCTCAGAGGTGGGACAAAGTCATTGTTATGCAAGTCCAAGTCGAGTCTGAAGTCATCAAATTCATGACTCGAGTCTGACTCGAGTCCAAGTCACATGACTCGAGTCCA
This sequence comes from Lethenteron reissneri, assembly GCF_015708825.2. Classification (NCBI taxonomy): domain Eukaryota; kingdom Metazoa; phylum Chordata; class Hyperoartia; order Petromyzontiformes; family Petromyzontidae; genus Lethenteron; species Lethenteron reissneri. Next base: position 7,491,830 of record NC_083842.1, on the reverse strand, counting down.
CACCTCTGACTGACATAGAGTGATGATGCATAATAGGAGTTCAGATAAACTGGGACTGACACATAACACTGGTCAACACACTTTTTCTGGCATAAGGTATTCCAACGGTTTTAAGCTAATTTTGGGGTGCTGATTCCAAATCTGGCATCAGTTTTTGTCTATCACATCAGGTTTTTGAGATATCAAATATTGCATTTTCAATAAAAACAGCAAATGTATGCTCATATACGAATAGCTAAACATACATCCATACAAGAATAAGATAAGATACAATATACAATAATAATGAAACAAACATTTAATGAGCCGTAGCACAAAGTTGTGAGTGACTGCATATCAATGTGAGTGAATGCATATTACCATGTACGAATTGAATTGTGAAGATAAGAAAAATATGTACAAAAAGGTAATTCACAATAGTAATGTTACATCTGCATAAACGACCTCTTCTTTGACGATCTCCGATGTACAGCTTGTGGAATGTCTCTCATCAAGGACCAGCAGTAATCTGCCATCATGTTTGAGTCCCATCGGCCTTGGTAACGTTCTTCCATAACTTTAATGTCTTGATGAAAGCGTTCACCTTGCTCTTCGCTCACGTGACCCATGTTCTCTGGAAACTGGGCCAAGTGACTATGTAAGTAGTGAACCTTGATGCTCATTCTACATCCAAGTGCTTGGAAACTCAAGAGCAGCTCCTCCACAATCTCTCGATAGTTGTCCGCTTTCCTGTTCCCAAGGAAATTCCGCACCACATCAGAGAATGCATTCCAAGCTCTAGCCTCTGCCGCAGTCATTGTTGTAACAAAGTGTGGATCCTTGATGAGTGTTCTTATTTGAGGGCCATCAAATATTCCTGCCTTTTTCTTCTCGGCACTGAGACTTGAAAGGTTGAACATATATAGCTGAAGCAGTCTCCAGTGAGATCAAGAGCTTTGACGAATTGCTTCATTAACCCAAGTTTTATGTGCAGTGGGGGAAATACAATTTTATTCCTATCAACCAGAGGCTCATTCTTGATGTTCTTGTCACCAGACATCAAACTGATTCTTGGTGGCCAGTTCTTTTTAACCCAGTGTTCTAATGTAGCCCTACTGTCCCAGTAGCACAGGAAACAAGGGTATTTGGTGTGACCTCCTTGCTGACCCAGCAGAAAATTTACCATTCTCAAATCAACACAAATTAGCCATCCATGAAAATGGTATTCCAATCTATCCAGAACAATCTTGATGTTCGCATACTCTTCATTCATTTTTACAGAGTGTCCTATTGGGATTGAACCATATTTCTGTTGTGAAGTAACACACATTTCAAACTCCTTTTACTACTGTCAATAAAAAGTCTCCACTTCAATCATATGCCGGCAGTCCCATATTGAGAAGAAGCCCTTCAACATCATTACAATAAACAAGTTGACCATCTGAATGGAAGTACTTTCGCAGTGCTGCTTCTATGTTACAATAAAAGGAGACACTAGTGCCAGGTCTGAGTAGTCCTTTCTCTTGCAGCCTGGAAGCCAACAATTCAGCAGACTGCTTTGGCAAATACAAATCTCTTACAAGATCATTCAATTCAGGCTGACTAAACAGAGAAACTTTATCACAATCTGCATCAGATGGCGTATATTCGATCTGAGCATCATCATCATCTGTAGAAGCAGGTAAACTGAGGGATTCAACATCAATCTCTGGTAGCTCAGTAAATACAGGCACAGGTATTTCCTCACAGTGCTCAACTGGTCGTCTGGCAGATGGAATATCTGGGTATTGTAAGTGTTGCTTGTTTTTCTTATTGAAACCTTTTACATTGACAAGGCAGAAGTAGCAGTTATCCAAATGGTTTGTAGGTTCTCTCCAAACCATTGGCACACCAAACTTCAGCTTAGCATGCTTTCCTTTAGACCATGATCGCAAAGTTTCAACACAGGTCTTACACACTTTGTGAGGAGCCCAATTTTTGTTTTGGTCTCCAAGTCGTACTATAAAGTAGGCAAGATAAACCTTCTTGACAAAGGTATTGATGTTGCGCCTTTCATACTGCAAAGTGAAGCTGCCACAGATGTAGCAGAAGATATCTGGGTCATTACTGCAATTCCTTCTTTCGGATGTTGTAGCCATTTTCTTGGTTATTTCGGTAAAGTCACGTAGAAGGGAAGTAATAAAATAAAAAATAAAAAATTCTCACGACGTTTCGGCTACAACGCAAGCAGCCGTCTTCAGGTGAAGAATGAGACAATGCCAAGCTAGGAGCTTATATATAAGCTGCGTTGGAGGTGGAAGAAAGAGCGCCTTAACAAAATAATGTGCATATGAAGAGGAATTTAGCATATTCATGGAAAATGCGTAGGAGGTGGGCAGGGGGGTTTCAAAGTCATATTATGCCCATGCATTATGCAGGATCAACAGCACCAAGGGGGGGTGCAGGGATTAGCAGTAACAAAGGAAAGGAATGTTAATGATATGTAGCTGCAGTTACTCAACCACCACGTAGAAAACTAAAGTATAAACTACATAAAAAACTAAAGTATAAATAGCATAGCACCATCAGTATACTTACTATACTCTACACTAAGCTGAGTTACTAACAGCAAGTAATACATTACAATTCTACGTCGTAAAAATTATATAATATGCTTCCATCTAAACTTTATTCTATTGCATCACACGAGCATATACCGTACTATATACTGCCAACATTAAATTATATACTGTATTGCTGTAAACCAACCTATATCTTATACATTTAATATAACACTATGTATTATTCTACCCACCCTAATGTGTGTCGAAATGGTTTATTACGTCCTTCCAATGATTGCTAAGCCAGAATCCATCTTCTCGGTTAAAATTGTCTCTGTGTTTGTATATGTGGATCGCCTCATGAACGAATCTCTCATGATAGCCAGATGGCTTGCAGAGAACCTCTGTCTTGGAGAAGTCAATATCATGTGAGCCCACTGAGTTGTAACAGTGATCTGCCACGGCTGAGGTGTTTGTCCTACCGTGTTTCAGGTCAGCTTTATGTTCACGGATGCGGTCCGAGACATGTCGTTTGGTTTCCCCAATGTAACTGCTACCACAGAGGAAACTTAGTTTGTAGACGCCAGGGTACTGTATGTCTGGAACCACATCTTTTACAGACGGTACCAGATCACGGATTTTATGTACTGTGTTGAATCGGACCTGGATCTTGTGTTTAATCAGGATTTTGGAGATCTTTTTTTGTGACCCCAGCAATGTAGGGTAAGGTGATGGTCTTGAAAGGCTCCTCAACAGGATCCTTCTTGATGGTTGGAGTGATGGCTTTGCGGATTGTGTAGTCGGAGTAACCATTAACCTTAAGAGCTTGGCGTACGTGTTTGAGTTCACTGGCAATGTGTTCATGGTCGGAGATGCATTGGGCTCTATGATATAGAGTCTTGATGAGGGAATTCTTCTGGGATGGATGGTGGTGGGAATCCGGTTTTAGATAAGCATCCGTATGGGTGGCTTTCCTGTAGACAGAGTGGCTCATTGAACCATCAGGTCTCCTTTTGATTAGGACATCCAAAAAGGGTAGCTTGCCATCTTTTTCGACTTCCATGGTGAATCTGATGGCTGGGTGTATGGAGTTGATGTGGTCGAGAAATTGGTCTAGAGCAGCACGGCCATGTGGCCAGATGACAAAAGTGTCGTCTACGTACCTCTTCCATAAGGTCGGGCGTAGAGTGGCAGTCTGGATGGCGTCCGTCTCAAATTTCTCCATGAAGATGTTGGCTACAACCGGAGATAGGGGGGAGCCCATTGGGGTGCCCTCAGTTTGCTTGTAGAAAGTTTCATTCCAGGTGAAGTATGTATTGGTTAAGCAGTGTCTCACCAGGGGGGGTACCCCAGCATTCAGTCCATGATGAACCAAGTCTTCAATGATTGCGATGGTATCAGGTACAGGAACCTTGGTGAATAAGGAAACCACATCAAAACTGACAAGCAGGTCGTCTGGGGACAGGGCAATCCCCTTGATTGTCGATACCAAGTCAGTAGAGTTTAGTACCGCAGAGGTGGTTTTTCCAGTGAAAGGCCGTAGGATTTCAGACAAAAAACGAGCCAATTTATAGGTGGGGGAGTTGATAGTAGAGACAATGGGATGAAGAGGTGTATCTTCTTTATGTATCTTTGGCAAGCCGTATAATCTTGGTGGCCTGGCTGCAGAAGGTTTCAACGAGAACTGTTTGGTCTGATCAAATAATGCGGTTGAATCAGAAATGATTTTGTTGGTTTTAGTGACGAGGCTGTTGGTGGGGTCTCTTTTTATTTTTGTATAGCTGCCATCGTTGAGTAGTTCTTGAATTTTGTTGTTGTATTCTATTTTGTCCATGATGACAGTGGCATTGCCTTTGTCGGCTGAGAGGATGACAATGTCATCCCTCTTTTTTAATTGAGCTAATTCAAAACGCTCATCTTTGCTGATGTTGCTAGCTGGCATCTTAGCGTTTTTGAGGGTTGCAGAGATTTCAGATCTTGCTACGTCTGCAGCGATGTGACTCAAGCCCTTGAGAGCTACATCTACTCGAGCAATTATATCATTAACTGGTATGTGTCTAGGTGTGACTGCAAAGTTTAGTCCTTTAGCTAAAACGGATTTCAGACCTTCAGAAATAGTACTGTTACTGCGATTAATTACGACTTTGTTAACATCTAGCTTTTCAATGTGTGGGTCCGGTTTCTTGTTTGAGAGGCGGTTGAATTTGGAAATCAAGTTGTCCTTACATTTAGTCGACATAGCGGCAGCTGAAGAGGTTCTCTGCAAGCCATCTGGCTATCATGAGAGATTCGTTCATGAGGCGATCCACATATACAAACACGGAGACAATTTTAACCGAGAAGATGGATTCTGGCTTAGCAATCATTGGAAGGACGTAATAAACCATTTCGACACACATTAGGGTGGGTAGAATAATACATAGTGTTATATTAAATGTATAAGATATAGGTTGGTTTACAGCAATACAGTATATAATTTAATGTTGGCAGTATATAGTACGGTATATGCTCGTGTGATGCAATAGAATAAAGTTTAGATGGAAGCATATTATATAATTTTTACGACGTAGAATTGTAATGTATTACTTGCTGTTAGTAATTCCGCTTAGTGTAGAGTATAGTAAGTATACTGATGGTGCTATGCTATTTATACTTTAGTTTTTTATGTAGTTTATACTTTAGTTTTCTACGTGGTGGTTGAGTAACTGCAGCTACATATCATTAACATTCCTTTCCTTTGTTACTGCTAATCCCTGCACCCCCCCTTGGTGCTGTTGATCCTGCATAATGCATGGGCATAATATGACTTTGAAACCCCCCCGCCCACCTCCTACGCATTTTCCATGAATATGCTAAATTCCTCTTCATATGCACATTCTTTTGTTAAGGCGCTCTTTCTTCCACCTCCAACGCAGCTTATATATAAGCTCCTAGCTTGGCATTGTCTCATTCTTCACCTGAAGACGGCTGCTTGCGTTGTAGCCGAAACGTCGTGAGAATTATTTTTATTATTTTATTACTTCCCTTCTACGTGACTTTACCGAAATAACCAAGAAAATGAATCCCTGCAGTCACGAAAGCTTTAAATCGAAGTTGTAGCCATTGTTAGATCACGCCCTGCAGAATAAAAATATTAAATAAATGTGGATATCTACATACAATGATATTATAAACACACTATCCTAAACTTACAGCACCATATTTTAACACTAAAGCAGTCACTGACTCGCAACAACTTGCAATGATAAGTGACAGAGTTAATTTTGGGTAAAATCAATGAAAATGGGGTATGCCAATAGCATAAAAATGAGATGTGATACTGAGATCAGATTTGGAATCAGCACCCTGAAATTAGTCTAAAACAGCTGCAAAAAGTCCGGGCCAATTTTTTTTTTTTGTTGACCAGTGTTAAGAGAGTACAGCTAGTCCCCGAGTTACGATATTTCGATCTTACGATCGCGATACGACAAAATTGTAAAATATTTTAAATTTCGCGTGGCAGGCAAACGCAGCAGTGTACGATGAATCTTGGTGAGTACAGTACAATATGATACGTTACGATACGTTCAATGCATGTATGATACGTAGCTTTAGCGATTTCATTTTAGGGTTACCACGATACGATATGTTCAATGCATGTTAAAAGATTTTATAGCAGATGGGATTGTTTCCTGAAAAAACTTTCTATTAAATTGCAGTTCATATAGGTGGGCTAAGAATTTACCTTGATTTTTTTACTTTACATTTTACTGTGCAATACAGTATTGTACTCAATAAATACATACAGTATATCGTTTATACTGGTAGGAACGAAGTGGACCAGACCACCAATAGATTAATGTGTCCGTCCGTCCGTCCGTCCGTCCGTCCGCGTTTGTCCGTCCGTCCGTCCGTCCGTCCGTCCGCGTTTGTCCGTCCGTCCGTCCGCGTTTGTCCGTCCGTCCGTGTATCAACATCGCCCCCTACTGCAAACACTTGGCATGACCCTGTCCGACAAGATGGCCGCCCGCTCCCCCTGCGATATGTGAATTAAACAAGATGGCCGTCGCTTCCGGCGCCTCACGGCAAAACTTTAAACTTCGCTTCAAAATTACTTTACTGAAACGCAGCACGTTTATTTAAACAATTACTTTACTGAAACGCAGCACGTTTTTTTTAACACAGAGACAAGAAACATTTATTAACACAGAGACGAGATACATTTAATCGCCTTATTTGTGCACGAAAAGCATGGCGCGAGGCCTAGTGCGGCAGGCTTCGCGAGGCCTAGTGCGGCAGGCTTATTAACACAGAGATGAAACGCAGCACGTTTATTTAAAAAAAAATTACTTTACTGAAACGCAGCACGTTTTTTTAACACAGAAACAAGAAACATTTATTAACACAGAGACGAGATACATTTAATAGCCTTATTTGTGCACGAAAAGCACGGCGCGAGGCCTAGTGCGGCAGGCTTCGCGAAGCCTAGTGCGGCAGGCTTATTAACACAGAGATGAAACGCAGCACGTTTATTTAAACAAAATTTACTTTACTGAAACGCAGCACGTTTTTTTAACACAGAGACAAGAAACATTTATTAACACAGAGACGAGATACATTTAATCACCTTATTTGTGCACGAAAAGCACGGCGCGAGGCCTAGTGCGGCAGGCTTCGCAAGGCCTAGTGCGGCAGGCTTCGCGAGGCCTAGTGCAGAAGGTGGTGGTGGGGGCTGGTGGTGGGGGCTGGTGGTGGGGGGTGGTGGTGGGGGGTGGTGGTGGGGGGTGGTGGTGAAGGCTGGTGGTGGGGGGTGGTGGTGGGGGGTGGTGGTGAGGGCTGGTGGTGGGGGCTGGTGGTGGGGGGTGGTGGTGAGGGGTGGTGGTGGGGGCTGGTGGTGGGGGCTGGTGGTGGGGGCTGGTGGTGGGGGCTGGTGGTGGGGGCTGGTGGTGGGGGCTGGTGGTGGGGGCTGGTGGTGGGGGCTGGTGGTGAGGGGTCTTTAAATCTCACAGCGTTTCTTGTCAAAACAAACACTTTTAATTACGTTACACTAGAATACAGTATTTTTTTCTTTAACTCCTCTATACCCGGTCGATATCCCTGTACCGGTACTAAGTATTATTCCTACCAGCCCACCCCGCAGGGTCCTGTTACAGTACGGTGCTGTAAATTGTTCTGTTTTGCTAAATTATCACCATTCTTTAAGACTCCTGGGTAGGCTAGGCCATCTTCGACTTACGATATGTTTGACTTACGATGGGGTCGTCGTAACGCATCTCCATCGTAAGTAGAGGACTACCTGTACTGACACAATCTGAGTGCTGACACGCAGTGAGAGCGCTGACACAGTGAGGGTAATGACACAGTGAGAGCGCTGATACAGTGTGAGTACTGACACATTGAGGCTACTGACAATCAGTGAGGGTACTCACAGTGAGAGTACTGACACTCAATGAGAGTATTGACACACAGTGAGAGCACTGATACAGTGTGAGTACTGACACAGTGAGGCTACTGACAGTGAGAGTGCTGACACACAGTGAGAGTACTGACACACAGTGAGTACTCATACGCAGTGAGAGTACTGACACACAGTGACTAGTGACACAGTGAGGGTGCTGACACAACGGTAGTAATGAGACAGTGCAAGTACTGACACAGTGAGAGTATTGACAGTGACACATTGAGATTGCTGACACAGTACTGTACTGACACACTCATGGGACTGACAGTGACAATATTGACGTGAGTGTATGGACACACAGTAAGCACTGACATAGTAGTGACACAGTTAGTATGTACACAGTGAGTAGTGACAGAGTACTGACACAGAGTGGGTAGTGACACACGGAGTGATTAGTGACAGTGAGCAGTGACACGCACAGTGAGTAGTAACACAGTGAGTAGTGACACAAAGAGAGTACTGACACAGCATTGACACACAGTGAATAGTGACACACATAGGGAGTAGTGGCACAGTTAGTGACACTCGGAGTGAGTAGTGACACAGTGAGTGTACTCATTTTAGTGACACAGTAGTGACACAGTGAGTAGTGACACACAGCGAGTAGGGATACACATAGGGAGTAGTGACACTGAATATTGACACATTGAGTGTAAAGAGTGACAGTGAGTAGTGACACACACAGTGAGTAGTGACACAGTACTGACATACAAAGTACTGACACAGTAGTGACACAGTGAGTAGTGACAGTGAGTAGTGATACAGTAGTGACACAGTGAGTAGTGACATTGAGTATGTACAGAGTACTGACACACAGTAGTGACACAGTGAGTAGTGACACACAGTGAGAAGTGACAGTGAGTGAGTAGTGACAAAGTAGTTACAAAGTGAGTAGTGATACAGATTGAGAAGTGACACACATAGTGAGTAGTGACACAGGGAGTAGTGACACACAAAGTAGTTACATAGTGAGTAGTGATACAGAATAAATACTGACACACACGTAGTAAGTAGTGACAAAGTGGGTAGTGACTGAATAGTAAAACAGAGTGAGTAGTGACACAGTAGTGAAACACAGAGTAGTGACACAGTGAGTACTGACACACAGTGAGTGTAATGACAGCGGCAGTGAGATTGCTGACAGTACTGTACTGACACAGTGACAGAATTAATGCGAGAGTACGGACATACAGAGTGAGTAGTAACACACAGAGTGAGTAGTGACACACAGAGTGAGTGGTGACAGAGTGAGTAGTGACACACAGAGTGAGTGGTGACACACAGAGTGAGTGGTGACACACAGAGTGAGTAGTGACACACACAGAGTAGTGACACACAGCGTGAGTGGTGACACAGAGTGAGTAGTGACACAGAGTGAGTAGTGACACACACATAGTGAGTAGTGACACATACAGAGTGAGTAGTGACACACACAGCGTGAGTAGTGACACACAGAGTGAGTAGTGACACACACAGAGTGAGTAGTGACACACAGAGTGAGTGGTGACACACAGTGAGTAGTGACACACACAGCGTGAGTAGTGACACAGAGTGAGTAGTGACACACAGAGTGAGTGGTGGCACACAGAGTGAGTGGTGGCACAGAGTGAGTAGTGACACACACAGTGAGTAGTGACACACACAGAGTGAGTGGTGGCACACAGAGTGAGTGGTGACACAGAATGAGTGGTGACACAGAGTGAGTGGTGACACACAGAGTAGTGACACACACAGAGTGAGTAGTGACACACACAGAGTGAGTGGTGACACAGAGTGAGTGGTGACACACAGAGTGAGTAGTGACACACACAGAGTGAGTAGTGACACACACAGAGTGAGTGGTGACACAGAGTGAGTAGTGACACACAGAGTGAGTAGTGACACATACAGTGTTGTGTTTACGACCGCCACGTACCCCGTGTGCTCGCTGTGCCATGTTCCTCAAGGGCCATGAGCGCCTTCTCTGGGACGCTGCTGCTGCTGCTGTAGCTGTTGTAGCTGCTGCTGTTGTAGCTGTTGTTGTTGTAGCTGCTGTTCTAGCTGCTGTAGCTGCTGTTGTAGCTGCTGCTGTTGTAGCTGCTGCTGTTGTTGTAGCTGATGTTGTAGCTGTTGTTGTTGTTGTAGCTGCTGCTGTTGTTGTAGCTGTTGTTGTAGCTGTTGTTGTTGTAGCTGCTGCTGTTGTTGTAGCTGATGTTGTAGCTGTTGTTGTTCTTGTAGCTGCTGCTGTTGTAGCTGATGTTGTAGCTGTTGTTGTTGTTGTAGCTGCTGCTGTTGTTGTAGCTGATGTTGTTGTTGTAGCTGATGTTGTTGTTGTAGCTGCTGCTGTTGTTGTAGCTGATGTTGTTGTAGCTGCTGCTGTTGTTGTAGCTGCTGCTGTTGTTGTAGCTGCTGCTGTTGCTGTAGATGCTGTTATTGTTGTAGCTGCTGCTGCTGTTGTAGCTGCTGCTGTTGTTGTAGCTGATGTTGTAGCTGTTGTTGTTGTACCTGCTGCTGCTGTTGTAGCTGCTGCTGTTGTTTTAGTTGCTGCTGTTGTAGCTGCTGTTGTTGTAGCTGCTGTTGTTGTTGTAGCTGCTGCTGTTGTAGCTGCTGTTGTTGTTGTAGCTGCTGTTGTTGTTGTAGCTGCTGCTGTTGTTGTAGCTGCTGCTGTTGTTGTAGCTGCTGTTGTAGTAGCTGCTGATGTTGTTGTAGCTGCTGTTGTAGTAGCTGCTGCTGTTGTTGTAGCTGCTGTTGTAGCTGCTGCTGTTGCTGTTGTAGCTGCTGCTGTTGTTGTAGCTGATGTTGTAGCTGTTGTTGTAGCTGCTGCTGTTGTTGTAGCTGATGTTGTTGTTGTAGCTGATGTTGTTGTTGTAGCTGATGTTGTTGTTGTAGCTGCTGCTGTTGTTGTAGCTGATGTTGTTGTTGTAGCTGCTGCTGTTGCTGTAGATGCTGTTATTGTTGTAGCTGCTGTTGTTGTTGTACCTGCTGCTGCTGTTGTAGCTGCTGCTGTTGTTTTAGTTGCCGCTGTTGTAGCTGCTGTTGTTGTTGTAGCTGCTGTTGTTGTTGTAGCTGCTGCTGTTGTTGTAGCTGCTGCTGTTGTTGTAGCTGCTGCTGTTGTAGTAGCTGCTGCTGTTGTTGTAACTGCTGTTGTAGTAGCTGCTGATGTTGTTGTAGCTGCTGTTGTTGTAGCTGCTGTTGTAGTAGCTGCTGCTGTTGTAGTAGCTGCTGATGTTGTTGTAGCTGCTGTTGTAGTAGCTGCTGTTGTAGCTGCTGTTGTAGTAGCTGCTGTTGTTGTTGTAGTTGCTGCTGCTGTTGTAGCTGCTGTTTTTGTTGTTGTAGCTTCTGTTGTTGTTGTAGCTGCTGCTGTTGTTGTAGCTGCTGCTATTGTTGTTGTAGCTGCTGCTGTTGTTGTAGCTGCTGCTGTGCTCACGCAGCGCCACGGATCTCCCGTGTAGAGCAGCCTGGCCGCTGGCTACACGTGACATCATCCGCCGTGTCACAAGTCAACATCAACTTACACAGCGAGAGAGCTCACACGCAGCGTGACTACTTACACACAGTGAGTACTCACTCACTGTGCACCACTACTTACACAGCGAGTAGTGACACACAGCGAGTGTAGCAGTCGTAGTAGTCGCGGTGCGTGCGTCGTAGTCACCGGTAGCGGCGTGGCGCACGCAGCGCGCTGCCTGGAGCAGTGACACCACGTGGTGGTGGTGGTGGCCTCGTCACCACTGCGCAGCGCAGGGGCTGCCGCGGTGCACTTGGAACGACCACTGGGGAATGATCCTCACAACAACAACCACTCAAAACAACAACAACCACTCACAACAACAACAACCACTCAAAACAACAACAACCACTCACAACAACAACAACCACTCACAACAACAACAACCACTCACAACAAACACTCAACGACTCGTCTCACTCTCTCGATCCACTCTGCCGATCCACTCTCTCCCTCCTACTAGACTCGCCTTCACCACTGAGCAGCTCACCCCTCCCATCTCATTCACCCCCCCTCCTCAAACGCTTCTTCTCCCCTCCCTCTTACTCAGCCACTCACCTCTTACTCAGCCACTCACCACCCCTCACTCACCACCCCCTCACCTGCTACCTCACTCACCGTGCAGTGTCCACTCACTCATCTCCACTTTCTCTTCATTCGTGGACGTTCATGGACACGCAACCACAAACAGATCCCCCGTGTAGCCTCAACAGGCCAACGGCAACATCCACTCACAACAACAACCACTTCCAACAACAGCAACCACTCACAACAGCAATTCACAAGTCATCACAACAACAACAACCACTCACAACAACCACTCCCAACAACAACCACTCCCAACAACAACCACTCACTACAACAATAACCACTCACAACAACAACCACTCACAACAACAACCACTCACAACAACCACTCACTACAACAACCACTCACAACAACAACCACTCACAACAACAACCACTCACTACAACAATAACCACTCACAACAACCACTCACTACAACAACCACTCACAACAACAACCACTCCCAACAACAACCACTCACTACAACAATAACCACTCACAACAACAAATACTCACAACAACAACCACTCACTACAACAATAACCACTCACAACAACAAATACTCACAACAACAAACAACCACTCACTACAACAATAACCACTCACAACAACAAATACTCACAACAACAAACAACCACTCACAATAATAACCATTCACAACAACAACCACTCACAACAACAACCAATAACGACAGCAATTCACAACAACAACCACCCAGTACAACAACCATCACCCACTTTAATAACAACCACTCACAACAACCACCACTCACAACAACAACCACTCACGACAAAACAACAAATCACAACAACAACAAACACTTCTCACAACAACAACCACTCACAAAAACCACTCAAAACAATCACTCACAACAAGAACCAATCACAACAACCACTCACAATGATAAAAACCACCACTCACAACAACAAGAACAACTCATAACATCTCACAATAACAACTCACACCAACAACCACTCACAACAACCACTCAACATCTCACAACAAAAGCCACTCACAACAACAGCCACTCACAACAACCACTCACAACAACCACTCACAACACAACAACCATAACAACCACCATAACAACCACTCACAACAACAACCACTGACAACAACTACTCAACTCACTCTTCACTCCCATTCACTCTCTCTCTTGATCCACTCTCTCCTGACCCTCACCACGAAACTCAACTCCCTCACCACTGAGCAGCTCACCCCTCCCATCTCATTCAGCCCCCTCCTCCACCCCTTCTTCTCTCCTCCCTTTCACTCAACACTCACCTCTTACTCAGCCACTCACCACCCCTCACTCACCACCCCCTCACTCACCACCCCCTCACTCACCGTGCAGTGTCCACTCACTCAACACTCACCTCTTACTCAGCCACTCACCACCCCTCACTCACCACCTCCACTTCCTCTTCATTCATGGACACGTGAACAAAGACAAAGATCCCCCGTGTAGCCTCAGCAGGCCTTTGGGGCAAGTGCTGTTGGCGAGCACTGATGAAGGGCGGCACTGTGCACAATGGGGTGGGTGGCCAGCAGAGGTGTGGACTCGAGTCATGTGACTTGGACTCGAGTCAGACTCGAGTCATGAATTTGATGACTTCAGACTCGACTTGGACTTGCATAACAATGACTTTGTCCCACCTCTGGTGGCCAGCACCACGCCCGACCGCCTTTGTCTCCCTAGAGGCGATGTTTACACTTTGAATCAGGTACTCATTTCAAGCTGAGTCGACCTAGGGGAAGCCCAGGACTGGTTTAGATAATCGCCACTGGTGGTGGCCGTGAGCGGGAATCGAATTTGGATCGTCGGGTTCACAGCGCAGCTGCAGCCACCATTACCTAACTACTATAACTACCACTACTACCACAACCACAACCACCACTACCTAACTACTATAATTACCACTACAACCACTACCACAACCACCACTACCTAACTACTATAACTACCACTACAACCACTACCACAACCACCATTACCTAACTACTATAATTACCACTACAACCACTACCACAACCACCACTACCTAACTACTATAATTACCACTACAACCACTACCACAACCACCACTACCTAACTACTATAATTACCACTACAACCACTACTACAACCACCACTACCTAACTACTATAATTACCACTACAACCACTACCACAACCACCACTACCTAACTACTACAACTACCACTACAACCACAACCACCATTACCTAGCTACTATAACTACCAGTACAACCACAACCACCACTACCTAACTACTATAATTACCACTACAACCACTACCACAACCACCACTACCTAACTACTACAACTACCACTACAACCACAACCACCATTACCTAGCTACTATAACTACCAGTACAACCACAACCACCACTACCTAACTACTATAATTACCACTACAACCACTACCACAACCACCATTACCTAACTACTATAACTACCACTACAACCACAACCACCATTACCTAACTACTATAACTACCACTACCACCACTACCACAACCACCATTACCTAACTACTATAACTACCACTACAACCACAACCACCATTACCTAACTACTATAACTACCACTACCACCACTACCACAACCACCATTACCTAACTACTATAACTACTACTACAACCACTACCACAACCACCATTACCTAACTACCACTACAACCACTACCACAACCACCATTACCTAACTACTATAACTACCACTACCACCACTACCACAACCACCATTACCTAACTACTATAACTACCACTACAACCACAACCACCATTACCTAACTACTATAACTACTACTACAACCACTACCACAACCACCATTACCTAACTACTACTACAACCACTACCACAACCACCATTACCTAACTACCACTACAACCACTACCACAACCACCATTACCTAACTACTATAACTACCACTACAACCACTACCACAACCACCACTACCTAACTACTATAACTACCACTACAACCACTACCACAACCACCATTACCTAACTACTATAACTACCACTACAACCACAACCACCATTACCTAACTACTATAACTACCACTACCACCACTACCACAACCACCATTACCTAACTACTATAACTACCACTACAACCACAACCACCATTACCTAACTACTATAACTACCACTACCACCACTACCACAACCACCATTACCTAACT
This sequence comes from Lethenteron reissneri, assembly GCF_015708825.2. Lineage (NCBI taxonomy): Eukaryota > Metazoa > Chordata > Hyperoartia > Petromyzontiformes > Petromyzontidae > Lethenteron > Lethenteron reissneri. The sequence goes on along the minus strand of NC_083842.1, from coordinate 7,476,626 downwards.
ACTATAACTACTACTACAACCACTACCACAACCACCATTACCTAACTACCACTACAACCACTACCACAACCACCATTACCTAACTACTATAACTACCACTACCACCACTACCACAACCACCATTACCTAACTACTATAACTACTACTACAACCACTACCACAACCACCATTACCTAACTACTACTACAACCACTACCACAACCACCATTACCTAACTACCACTACAACCACTACCACAACCACCATTACCTAACTACTATAACTACCACTACAACCACTACCACAACCACCACTACCTAACTACTATAACTACCACTACAACCACTACCACAACCACCATTACCTAACTACTATAACTACCACTACAACCACCATCACCAACAGCAGCCGCGTGTCGGGCCGGGCTCCGCTGGCGAGGCGCAGGGAGCGGGCGAAGTTGAGGGGGTGAGGAGGTGAGGGGCGCCCAGCGCTGTGAGACCACGGGGAAGGAGGAGGTGGTGGTGATGGTGGTCAGGGTGAATGTGAGGGTGGTGAGGGTGAATGTGAGGGTGGTGAGGGTGGTAGTGATGGTGGTGGGGGTGGTAGTGATGGTGGTGACGGTGAATGTGAGGGTGGTCGTGATGGTGGTGAGGGTGGTAGTGATGGTGGTGAGGGTGGTGAGAGAGTGCGGCCTGGGGTCGAGTTGACGGAGCAGCGGGTTGGACAGCAGCAGGCGGTGACAACGGGGAGGCGACTGTACATACACGTGGTGTGTGCGTGTACGAGTGGTGTGTGCGTGTACGAGTGGTGTGTGCGTGTACGAGTGGTGTGTGCGTGTACGAGTGGTGTGTGCGTGTACGAGTGGTGTGTGCGTGTACGAGTGGTGTGTGCGTGTACGAGTGGTGTGTGCGTGTACACGTGGTGTGTGCGTGTACGAGTGGTGTGTGCGTGTACGAGTGGTGTGTGCGTGTACACGTGGTGTGTGCGTGTACGAGTGGTGTGTGCGTGTACGAGTGGTGTGTGCGTGTACACGTGGTGTGTGCGTGTACGAGTGGTGTGTGCGTGTACGAGTGGTGTGTGCGTGTACACGTGGTGTGTGCGTGTACGAGTGGTGTGTGCGTGTACGAGTGGTGTGTGCGTGTACGAGTGGTGTGTGCGTGTACGAGTGGTGTGTGCGTGTACACGTGGTGTGTGCGTGTACGAGTGGTGTGTGCGTGTACACGTGGTGTGTGCGTGTACACGTGGTGTGTGCGTGTACGAGTGGTGTGTGCGTGTACGAGTGGTGTGTGCGTGTACACGTGGTGTGTGCGTGTACACGTGGTGTGTGCGTGTACGAGTGGTGTGTGCGTGTACGAGTGGTGTGTGCGTGTACACGTGGTGTGTGCGTGTACGAGTGGTGTGTGCGTGTACACGTGGTGTGTGGAGTGGAGAGACCTCTGAGTCTGATTCTCTCTCTCTGGTCACAGTGACGACCTTCGTGGACTGTGGAGGCCTCAAGTTCCTGCTGAGCCTGCTCAAGCACCACGCCTGCCAGGGCCTCGTGCTGCGCTTTGTGAGTCACGCGGAGAGGGGGGGGACAGAGAGAGTTAGAGACAGAGTGAGTCAGTGAGAGAGTTAGAGTTAGCGAGAGAGGGTTATAGACATGACTGCACGTTACTGACGTCCTAACAGACGAACCTTACAGCTCACAATGAGGGAGACAGACTTAGAAGACAAACGCCCACGTCGAGTGGGAGCATCCTCAGGCTGTCTTGTCGAGGTGCTTGTAGAATCGCCAGTGTGAGTCCTGCCGGATCAGCTGTTTGTGCACTCTGTGTACATTCTTGTGTTTCTGCTTCTGCTGTGTGTGCCGTGTTGTTGTTCGCGTCTCGCGTAGCAAGTCCGTGCTGCGCCGTGCGATGTTGCTGTGCCGTGTGTGCCCTGAGCGTCTCACCCGCCTCTACTACAAGTTGTCACTTGTGGATCGCGACTTCAGCTGCGGCAGCGATCTCGCGTGCGATCCATTCTGCCTCCTCCTCCTCTATCCACCCCTCCTCCTCCTCTATCCGCTCCTCTGGCGCGATGAGCTTCAGCCGCATGCCAATCTGGCGGAGCTGTAGACACGAGACCACGTGGTAGTGCAGAGTGAACGCGCCGTCTCACACAGTGGAGACGCTCGCACCGGGGGCACCACCTTGCTGGTGGCCTGCTGCTGCTGGACGTCTCGAGAGAGAGGCAGAGAGAGAGAGGCAGAGAGAGAGAGAGTTAGAGAACGAGGTAGAGAGAGAGAGTTAGAGAACGAGGTAGAGAGAGAGTTAGAGAACGAGGTAGAGAGAGAGAGTCAGAGAACGAGGTAGAGAGAGAGAGTCAGAGAACGGTAGATAGAGAGAGAGTCAGAGAACGAGGTAGAGAGAGAGAGTTAGAGAACGAGGTAGAGAGAGAGAGTTAGAGAACGAGGTAGAGAGAGAGAGTCAGAGAACGAGGTAGAGAGAGAGAGTCAGAGAACGAGGTAGAGAGAGAGAGAGTCAGAGAACGAGGTAGAGAGAGAGTTAGAGAACGAGGTAGAGAGAGAGAGTTAGAGAACGAGGTAGAGAGAGAGAGTCAGAGAACGAGGTAGAGAGTCAGAGAACGAGGTAGAGAGAGAGTCAGAGAACGAGGTAGAGAGTCAGGAACGAGGTAGAGAGAGAGAGTTAGAGAACGAGTAGAGAGAGAGAGTCAGAGAACGAGGTAGAGAGTCAGAGAACGAGGTAGAGAGAGAGTCGAGACGAGGTAGAGAGAGAGTCAGAGAACGAGGTAGAGAGAGAGAGTCAGAGAACGAGGTAGAGAGAGTCAGAGAACGAGGTAGAGAGAGAGTAGAGAGAGTCAGAGAACGAGGTAGAGAGAGAGAGAGTTAGAGAACGAGGTAGAGAGAGAGAGAATTAGAGAACGAGGTAGAGAGAGTTAGAGAACGAGGTAGAGAGAGAGAGTCAGAGAACGAGGTAGAGAGAGAGAGTTAGAGAACGAGGTAGAGAGAGAGTCAGAGAACGAGGTAGAGAGAGAGAGAGTCAGAGAACGAGGTAGAGAGAGAGAGGTAGAGAACGAGGTAGAGAGAGAGAGTCAGAGAACGAGGTAGAGAGAGAGAGTCAGAGAACGAGGTAGAGAGAGAGAGTCAGAGAACGTGGTAGAGAGAGAGAGGTAGAGAACGAGGTAGAGAGAGAGAGTCAGAGAACGAGGTAGAGAGAGAGAGGTAGAGAACGAGGTAGAGAGAGAGAGTCAGAGAACGAGGTAGAGAGAGAGAGTCAGAGAACGAGGTAGAGAGAGAGAGGTAGAGAACGAGGTAGAGAGAGAGAGTCAGAGAACGAGGTAGAGAGAGAGAGTCAGAGAACGAGGTAGAGAGAGAGAGGTAGAGAACGAGGTAGAGAGAGAGGTAGAGAACGAGGTAGAGAGAGAGTCAGAGAACGAGGTAGAGAGTGGGTGAGTTTGTGACTGTACCACTGTACCACTGTGTGTGTGTGAGAGTTGTGTGGAGCGGTAGTGCAGTGGCTGGCGCGCTGCGCTACGAACCCGGCGACCCGGGTTCAAGTCCCACTCACGGCCAACACCATCAGTGACGATTATAGAAGCCGCTCCCGGGCCTCTCCTAGGTTGACTCGGCCTCAAAAGAGCAGCTCGTGCAGAGTGTGAACATCGTCACTAGGGGGACAAAGGCGACCGGTTGTGGTGCTGGTCAATCGCCTCCTCGTGTGCGGTGCCGGCATTCGTAGCTGCTCTCTTACAGCACTTGCCACGACAGTACGTTAAGACTATGCAGGGGACCTTTGTCTTTGTATGTGTGAGAGTGTGGCAAGTTACATATTCATTTTTACCTCGTGGTTTCGTGGTAATGAATTGAAGGTGGAGGGGTTACCAGCCCCTCGCACCCGCCCAGAGCCCCCGTTTAGCCACTGTGGTGGTCACAGACGCCATGAGGGGAGAGGCCAATGGGCATTGGCCCTCCCCCCACAACACTGCCCACGACAGTGTTGCCCGTCCGGCACCGCGAGGAGGGAGGGGGTTGTTTTGCCGGTGCACATGGCCTGGCACAAGCGTCGTGGTGACGTCACCGCCACTTAGTGGCGAATGGCGGTTGTTGTTGTTGAGTGTGTGAGTGTGGGAGAGAGTGTGGGTGAGAGTGTGGGTGAGAGTGTGGGAGAAAGTGTGTGAGAGTGTGGCAGAATGTGGGTGAGAGTGTGGGAGAGTGTGTGGGTGAGAGTGTGAGAGAGTGTGGGTGAGTGTGTGAGAGTGGGTGAGTGTGTGAGAGTGTGGGTGAGTGTGTGAGAGTGTGTGTGAGAGTTTGAGAGAGTGTGGGTGAGAATGTGTGTGAGAGTGTGTGTGAGAGTGTGAGAGTGTGGGTGAGAGTGTGAGAGTGTGGGTGAGAGTGTGTGTGAGAGTGTGAGAGTGTGGGTGAGAGTGTGAGAGTGTGGGTGAGTGTGTGAGAGTGTGTGTGAGAGTGTGAGAGAGTGTGGGTGAGAATGTGTGTGAGAGTGTGTGCGAGAGTGTGAGAGTGTGGGTGAGAGTGTGAGAGTGTGGGTGAGTGTGTGAGAGTGTGTGTGAGAGTGTGAGAGTGTGGGTGAGTGTGGGTGAGTGTGTGAGAGTGTGTGTGAGAGTTTGAGAGAGTGTGGGTGAGAATGTGTGTGAGAGTGTGTGTGAGAGTGTGAGAGTGTGGGTGAGAGTGTGAGAGTGTGGGTGAGAGTGAGTGTGGGTGAGAGTGTGAGAGTGTGGGTGAGTGTGTGAGAGTGTGTGTGAGAGTGTGAGAGAGTGTGGGTGAGAATGTGTGTGAGAGTGTGTGCGAGAGTGTGAGAGTGTGGGTGAGAGTGTGAGAGTGTGGGTGAGTGTGTGAGAGTGTGTGTGAGAGTGTGAGAGTGTGGGTGAGAGTGTGTGGGTGAGAGTGTGTGTAAGAGAGTGGGTGAGAGTGTGTGTGAGAGTGTGTGTGCGTGTGTGAGAGTGTGGGTGAGTGTGTGAGAGTGTGTGAGAGTGTGTGTAAGAGAGTGGGGGAGAGTGTGTGTGTGAGTGGGTGAGAGTGTGGGTGAGAGTGTGTGTGAGAGTGTGTGTGAGTGTGTGAGAGTGTGTGTGAGAGTGTGAGAGTGTGTGTGAGAGTGTGAGCGTGTGGGTGAGTGTGTGAGAGTGTGTGAGAGTGTGGGTGAGAGTGTGAGAGTGTGGGTGAGAGTGTGAGAGTGTGGGTGAGAGTGTGAGGGTGGGTGAGAGTGTGAGGGTGGGTGAGAGTGTGAGGTTGTGAGAGTGTGTGTGAGAGTGTGAGAGTGTGTGAGAGTGTGGGTGAGAGTGAGAGTGTGGGTGAGAGTGTGAGGTTGTGAGAGTGTGTGTGAGAGTGTGGGTGAGAGTGTGAGAGAGTGTGTGAGAGTGTGTGAGAGTGTGGGTGAGAGTATGAGAGAGTGTGAGAGTGTGCGTGAGAGTGTGGGTGAGAGTGTGTGTGAGAGTGTGGGTGAGTGTGTGAGAGTGTGGGTGAGAGTGTGGGTGAGAGTGTGGGTGAGAGTGTGGGTGAGAGTGTGGGTGATAGTGTGGGTGAGAGTTTGGGTGAGAGTGTGGGTGAGAGTGTGGGTGAGAGTTTGTGAGAGTGTGGGTGAGAGTGTGAGAGTGTGTGTGAGAGTGTGGGTTAGAGTGTGGGTGAGAGTGTGAGAGTGTGGTTGAGTGTGTGAGAGTGGGTGAGAGTGGGTGAGAGTGTGGGTGACAGTGTGGGAGTGTGGGTGAGAGTGTGGGTGAGTGTGTGAGGGTGTGGGTGAGAGTGTGTGTGAGAGTGTGGGTGAGAGTGTGAGAGTGTGGGTGAGAGCGTGGGTGAGAGTGTGAGGGTGTGGGTGAGAGTGTGAGAGTGTGGGTGAGAGTGTGAGAGTGTGATAGTGTGTGTGAGAGTGTGAGAGTGTGGGTGAGTGGGTGATAGTGTGGGTGAGAGTTTGGGTGAGAGTGTGGGTGAGAGTTTGTGAGAGTGTGTGTGAGAGTGTGAGAGTGTGTGTGAGGGTGTGAGAGTGTGGGTGAGTGTGTGAGAGTGGGTGAGAGTGTGGGTGAGAGTGTGAGGGTGTGGGTGAGAGTGTGTGTGAGAGTGTGAGAGTGTGGGTGAGAGTGTGTGTGAGAGTGTGAGAGTGTGGGTGAGAGTGTGTGTGAGAGTGTGAGGGTGTGGGTGAGAGTGTGTGTGAGAGTGTGAGAGTGTGGGTGAGAGTGTGTGTGAGAGTGTGGGTGAGAGTGTGGGTGAGAGTTTGGGTGAGAGTGTGGGTGAGAGTTTGTGAGAGTGTGGGTGAGAGTTTGTGAGAGTGTGTGTGAGAGTGTGAGAGTGTGTGTGAGGGTGTGAGAGTGTGGGTGAGTGTGTGAGAGTGGGTGAGAGTGTGGGTGAGAGTGTGAGGGTGTGGGTGAGAGTGTGTGTGAGAGTGTGAGAGTGTGGGTGAGAGTGTGTGTGAGAGTGTGAGAGTGTGGGTGAGAGTGTGGGTGAGAGTGTGGGTGAGAGTGTGGGTGAGAGTGTGGGTGAGAGTGTGGGTGAGAGTGTGGGTGAGAGTGTGGGAGTGTGGGTGAGAGTGTGGGTGAGTGTGTGAGGGTGTGGGTGAGAGTGTGTGTGAGAGTGTGGGTGAGAGTGTGGGAGTGTGGGTGAGAGTGTGGGTGAGTGTGTGAGGGTGTGGGTGAGAGTGTGGGTGAGAGTGTGGGTGAGTGTGGGTGAGAGTGAGAGTTGGACAGTAGGGGGCACAGGTGGTGCATCTGCCTCTCGTCTCGGCGAGTGAAGCCGGCGAGCCTTCCACATTGGACGTGGCCTCAAGGTGCACCTAGCCTGGCACCAGCACCGTAGTGACGTCACCGCCACTTAGTGGCGACTGGCGGCTGTTGTGCGAGAGTGGGGATGTGTGAGTAGTACAGAGAAAGTGTAAGGGTGAGAATGAGTGAGTTGGTGTGAGTGAGTGAGGTAGTGTGAATTTGTGAGTGAATGAGGGAGCATGAGTGATGGTGAGTGAGAGTGAGTTTGAGAGAAAGAGGGTGAGAGTGTTGTGAGGGATTAAGAGATTGTGAATGAGAGGATGTGAGTGTGAGTAGTGGTGGTCAGTGTGAATTTGGTGAGTGTGTGAGTGTGAGTGGTGGTGAGAGTGTGAGTAGGGATGAGTGTGAGTAGGGGTGAGTGTGAGTAGTGGTGAGTGTGAGTAGTGGTGAGTGTGAGTAGGGGTGAGTGTGAGTAGGGGTGAGTGTGAGTAGTGGTGAGTGTGAGTAGTGGTGAGTGTGAGTGAGTGTGGTGCCGTGATGGCCTTCATAGGCGCTAACGAACAGCCCTAACAGTCTGTTCAGGCGACACGGGGGATCCTTGTTGTAGTGAGGGAGAGTGAGGGAATAACTGAGGGTGTGAGAGAGAGCGAGTGAGTGCGAGTGTGAGTGAGTGTGAGAGATAGCGAGCGAGTGAGTGTGTGAGAGTGACTGTGTTTGTATGGTGATGAGTGTGAGTGTGTGTATTTAAGAGTGGGGAGCGGTGGTGCAGCGGTTAGCTCACTGCACCACGAACCCAGGGACCCGGGTTTGACTCCCGCTCACGGCCAACACCAGTGACGATTATCTGAATCGGTCCTGGGCCTCCTCTAGGTCGACTCAGCCTCAAAAAAGTATCCGGTGCGGTGTGTAAACATCACCACAAAGGGAGACAAAGGCGGCCGGGGCTGATGCCGGCCACCCACCACCTCGTGCGCCGTGCCTGCCTTCATAGGCGCCGCTCGCTAACAGCGCTTGCCCCGACAGCCTGCTAAGACTATCCGGGCGACCTTTGTCTTTGTGCGTGAGCGTGCGGGTGAGAGGGAGCGAGGCAGAGCGAGCGAGATCATCACCGAGGGGTGCGAGTGAGAGTGACTGTGAGTGACTGTGAGTGACTGTGAGTGGTGTGAGTGGTGAGTGGTGGTGTGCGAGTGGTGGTGTGCGAGTGGTGGTGAGTGTGAGTGGTGGTGGTGTGTGAGTGGTGGTGGTGTGTGAGTGGTGGTGTGTGAGTGGTGGTGTGTGAGTGGTGGTGAGTGTGAGTGGTGGTGAGTGTGAGTGGTGGTGGTGTCTGAGTGATGGTGTGTGAGTGGTGGTGTGCGAGTGGTGGTGTGCGAGTGGTGGTGTGCGAGTGGTGGTGTGCGAGTGGTGGTGAGTGTGAGTGGTGGTGTGTGAGTGGTGGTGGGCGAGTGGTGGTGTGCGAGTGGTGGTGAGTGTGAGTGGTGGTGGTGTGTGAGTGGTGGTGTGCGAGTGGTGGTGTGCGAGTGGTGGTGTGCGAGTGGTGGTGAGTGTGAGTGGTGGTGGTGTGTGAGTGGTGGTGGTGTGTGAGTGGTGGTGTGTGAGTGGTGGTGTGTGAGTGGTGGTGAGTGTGAGTGGTGGTGAGTGTGAGTGGTGGTGGTGTCTGAGTGATGGTGTGTGAGTGGTGGTGTGCGAGTGGTGGTGTGCGAGTGGTGGTGTGCGAGTGGTGGTGTGCGAGTGGTGGTGAGTGTGAGTGGTGGTGTGTGAGTGGTGGTGGGCGAGTGGTGGTGTGCGAGTGGTGGTGAGTGTGAGTGGTGGTGGTGTGCGAGTGGTGGTGAGTGTGAGTGGTGGTGTGTGAGTGGTGGTGGTGTGCGAGTGGTGGTGTGCGAGTGGTGGTGAGTGTGAGTGGTGGTGGTGTGTGAGTGGTGGTGGTGTGCGAGTGGTGGTGTGCGAGTGGTGGTGAGTGTGAGTGGTGGTGGTGAGTGAGTGGTGGTGTGCGAGTGGTGGTGAGTGTGAGTGGTGGTGTGTGAGTGGTGGTGTGCGAGTGGTGGTGAGTGTGAGTGGTGGTGGAGTGTGAGTGGTGGTGGAGTGTGAGTGGTGGTGGTGTGTGAGTGGTGGTGTGCGAGTGGTGGTGAGTGTGAGTGGTGGTGGTGTGTGAGTGGTGGTGTGCGAGTGGTGGTGAGTGAGTGGTGGTGTGTGAGTGGTGGTGAGTGTGAGTGGTGGTGAGTGAGTGTGAGTGGTGGTGAGTGAGTGTGAGTGGTGGTGGTGTGTAAGTGGTGGTGAGTGTGAGTGGTGGTGTGCGAGTGGTGGTGTGCGAGTGGTGGTGTGCGAGTGGTGGTGAATGTGAGTGGGGTGAGTGAGTGCGTCCGCCCTCTCGCTGGCCCAGCAGCAGCAGCAGCCGTGGGTTGTCAGGCTCAGGGCTACGCGCTTCCACCTGCCCAGGGGTTGAACTTCGTCAGGAGCCGCCCCGTTGCTGCGGGGCCGCAGGTCTCACAGCTGCCTCGTGCCGTGGTGGCTGCGCCCTTGCGGCCACTCGGCAGCGCTCAGCGCAGTTGTGGCGCTCTTCTTGTTCACGTGGCGAGGGTTCTGTGGCGCTGTGGAGCTGCTGCTGTACCAAGCTGAAGCAGCTACTGAAGCAGCTGAATCAGCAACTGAAGCAGCTGAATCAGTTGTAGCGCTGTCCGGAGTGCCGTGACGTTGCGGTGGCGTTTCGCCCTGTGCGTGTTGACAGTGAGTCACAGTGAGTGAGTGACAGTGAGTCACAGTGAGGGAGTGACAGTGAGTGACAGTGAGTGAGTGACAGTGAGTGAGTGACAGTGAGTGACAGTGAGTGAGTGACAGTGAGTCACAGTGAGTGAGTGACAGTGAGTGACAGTGAGTCACAGTGAGTGAGTGACAGTGAGTCACAGTGAGTGAGTGACAGTGAGTCACAGTGAGTCACAGTGAGTGAGTGACAGTGAGTGAGTGAGTGACAGTGAGTGACAGTGAGTCACAGTGAGTCACAGTGATTGAGTCACAGTGAGTGACAGCGAGTGAGTGACAGTGAGCGAGTGACAGTGAGCGACAGTGAGTGAGTGACAGTGAGTGAGTGACAGTGAGTGACAGTGAGTGAGTGAGTGACAGTGAGTGACAGTGAGTCACAGTGAGTCACAGTGATTGAGTCACAGTGAGTGACAGCGAGTGAGTGACAGTGAGCGAGTGACAGTGAGCGACAGTGAGTGAGTGACAGTGAGTGAGTGACAGTGAGTGACAGTGAGTGAGTGACAGTGAGCGAGCGACAGTGAGTGAGTGACAGTTAGTGAGTGACAGTGAGTGACAGTGAGTGAGTGACAGTGAGTGAGTGACAGTGAGTGAGTGACAGTTAGTGAGTGACAGTGAGTGACAGTGAGTGAGTGACAGTGAGCGAGTGACAGTGAGCGAGTGACAGTGAGCGAGTGTCAGTGAATGAGTGACAGTGAGTGAGTGACAGTGAGTGAGTGACAGTGAGTGACAGTGAGCAAGTGACAGTGAGCGAGTGTCAGTGAATGAGTGACAGTGAGCGAGTGACAGTGAGTGAGTGACAGTGAGCGAGTGTCAGTGAATGAGTGACAGTGAGTGAGTGAGTGACAGTGAGTGAGTGACAGTGAGTGACAGTGAGTGAGTGACAGTGAGCGAGTGTCAGTGAATGAGTGACAGTGAGTGAGTGACAGTGAGTGACAGTGAGTGAGTGACAGTGAGTCACAGTGAGTCACAGTGAGTCACAGTGAGTGAGTCACAGTGAGTGACAGTGAGTGAGTGACAGTGAGCGAGTGACAGTGAGTGAGTGACAGCGAGTGAGTGACAGCGAGTGAGTGACAGTGAGCGAGTGTCAGTGAGCGAGTGTCAGTGAGCAAGTGACAGTGAGTGAGTGACTGAGTGAGTGACAGTGAGTGTCAGTGAGTGAATGACAGTGAGCGAGTGACAGTGAGTGGCAGTGAGCGAGTGGCAGTGAGTGAGTGTCAGTGAGTGAGTGTGAGTGAGTGTCAGTGAGTGACAGTGAGTGAGTGACAGTGAGTGATAGTGAGTGAGTGAGTGAGCAAGTGACAGTGAGTGAGTGACAGTGAGCGAGTGTCAGTGAGTGACAGTGAGTGAAGTGACAGTGAGTGACAGTGAGTGAGTGAGCAAGTGACAGTGAGTGAGTGACAGTGAGTGACAGTGAGTGACAGTGAGTGAGTGACAGTGAGTTAGTGACAGTGAGTGACAGTGAGTGAGTGGCAGTGAGTGAGTGGCAGTGAGTGAGTGACAGTGAGTGACAGTGAGTGAGTGACAGTGAGTTAGTGACAGTGAGTGACAGTGAGTGAGTGGCAGTGAGTGAGTGGCAGTGAGTTAGTGACAGTGAGTGACAGTGAGTGAGTGACAGTGAGTGAGTGACAGTGAGTGAGTGACAGTGAGTGACAGTGAGTGAGTGGCAGTGAGTGAGTGACAGTGAGTGACAGCGAGTGAGTGACAGTGAGTGAGTGACCGTGAGTGAGTGACAGTGAGTGACAGAGTGACAGTGAGTGAGTGACAGTGAGTGAGTGGCAGTGAGTGAGTGGCAGTGAGTGACAGTGAGTGAGCGAGTGACAGTGAGTGAGTGACAGTGAGTGAGTGAGTGACAGTGAGTGAGTGAGTGACAGTGAGTGAGTGACAGTAAGTGAGTGACAGTGAGTGACAGTGAGTGAGTGACAGTGAGTCACAGTGAGTCACAGTGAGTCACAGTGAGTGAGTGACAGTGAGTGACAGTGAGTCACAGTGAGTGAGTGACAGTGAGTCACAGTGAGTGAGTGACAGTGAGTGACAGTGAGTGAGTGACAGTGAGCGAGTGACAGTGAGCGACAGTGAGTGACAGTGAGAGAGTGACAGTGAGTGAGTGACAGTGAGTGACAGTGAGCGAGTGACAGTGAGTGAGTGACAGTGAGTGACAGTGAGCGAGTGACAGTGAGCGAGTGACAGTGAGTGACAGTGAGTGAGTGACAGTGAGTGACAGTGAGTGAGTGACAGTGAGCGAGTGAGTGACGGTGAGTGAGTGACAGCGAGTGAGTGACAGTGAGTGAGTGACAGTGAGTGAGTGACAGTGAGCGAGTGAGTGACGGTGAGTGAGTGACAGCGAGTGAGTGACAGTGAGTGAGTGACGGTGAGTGAGTGACTGAGTGAGTGACAGTGAGTGAGTGAGTGACAGCGAGTGAGTGACAGCGAGTGAGTGACTGAGTGAGTGACAGTGAGCGAGTGTCAGTGAGCGAGTGACAGGGAGTGAGTGACAGTGAATGATTGACTCAGTGAGTGACAGTGAGTGTCAGTGAGTGAGTGACAGTGAGCGAGTGACAGTGAGTGAGTGGCAGTGAGCGAGTGTCAGTGAGTGAGTGACAGTGAGTGACAGTGAGTGAGTGACAGTGAGCGAGTGTCAGTGAATGAGTGACAGTGAGTGAGTGACAGTGAGTGAGTGACAGTGAGTGACAGTGAGTGAGTGACAGTGAGTCACAGTGAGTCACAGTGAGTGAGTCACAGTGAGTGACAGTGAGTGAGTGACAGTGAGCGAGTGACAGTGAGCGACAGTGAGTGAGTGACAGTGAGTGAGTGACAGTGAGTGACAGTGAGTGAGTGACAGTGAGCGAGCGACAGTGAGTGAGTGACAGTTAGTGAGTGACAGTGAGTGACAGTGAGTGAGTGACAGTGAGTGACAGTGAGTGAGTGACAGTGAGCGAGTGACAGTGAGCGAGTGACTGAGTGAGTGACAGTGAGCGAGTGTCAGTGAATGAGTGACAGTGAGTGAGTGACAGTGAGTGACAGTGAGCGAGTGACAGTGAGCGAGTGACAGTGAGCGAGTGACAGTGAGTGACAGTGAGCGAGTGACAGTGAGTGAGTGACAGTGAGCGACAGTGAGTGAGTGACAGTGAGTGAGTGACAGTGAGTGAGTGACAGTGAGCGAGCGACAGTGAGTGAGTGACAGTGAGTGAGTGGCAGTGAGCGAGTGTCAGTGAATGAGTGGCAGTGAGCGAGCGACAGTGAGCGAGTCACAGTGAGTGACAGTGAGTGAGTGACAGTGAGCGAGTGACAGTGAGCGACAGTGAGTGAGTGACAGTGAGTGACAGTGAGTGAGTGACAGTGAGCGAGCGACAGTGAGTGAGTGACAGTTAGTGAGTGACAGTGAGTGACAGTGAGTGAGTGACAGTGAGTGAGTGACAGTGAGTGACAGTGAGTGAGTGACAGTGAGCGAGTGACAGTGAGCGAGTGACTGAGTGAGTGACAGTGAGCGAGTGTCAGTGAATGAGTGACAGTGAGTGAGTGACAGTGAGTGAGTGACAGTGAGTGACAGTGAGCGAGTGACAGTGAGCGAGTGACAGTGAGTGACAGTGAGCGAGTGACAGTGAGTGAGTGACAGTGAGCGACAGTGAGTGAGTGACAGTGAGTGAGTGACAGTGAGCGAGCGACAGTGAGTGAGTGACAGTGAGTGAGTGGCAGTGAGCGAGTGTCAGTGAGTGAGTGGCAGTGAGCGAGCGACAGTGAGCGAGTGACAGTGAGTGACAGTGAGTGAGTGACAGTGAGTGAGTGACAGTGAGTGAGTGACAGTGAGCGAGCGACAGTGAGCGAGTGACAGTGAGTGAGTGGCAGTGAGCGAGTGTCAGTGAGTGAGTGACAGTGAGTGACAGTGAGTGAGTGTCAGTGAATGAGTGACAGTGAGTGAGTGACAGTGAGTGAGTGACAGTGAGTGACAGTGAGCGAGTGACAGTGAGCGAGTGACACTGAGTGAGTGACAGTGAGTGACAGTGAGTGAGTGACAGTGAGCGAGTGTCAGTGAATGAGTGACAGTGAGTGAGTGACAGTGAGTGAGTGACAGTGAGTGACAGTGAGTGAGTGACAGTGAGTGAGTGACAGCGAGTGAGTGACAGTGAGTGAGTGACAGTGAGCGAGTGACAGTGAGTGAGTGACTGAGTGAGTGACAGTGAGCGAGTGTCAGTGAGCAAGTGACAGTGAGTGAGTGACTGAGTGAGTGACAGTGAGTGTCAATGAGTGAATGACAGTGAGCGAGTGACAGTGAGTGGCAGTGAGCGAGTGGCAGTGAGTGAGTGTCAGTGAGTGAGTGTGAGTGAGTGTCAGTGAGTGACAGTGAGTGAGTGACAGTGAGTGATAGTGAGTGAGTGAGTGAGCAAGTGACAGTGAGTGAGTGACAGTGAGCGAGTGTCAGTGAGTGACAGTGAGTGAAGTGACAGTGAGTGACAGTGAGTGAGTGAGCAAGTGACAGTGAGTGAGTGACATTGAGCGAGTGACAGTGAGTGACAGCGAGTGACAGTGAGTGACAGTGAGTGACAGTGAGTGATTGACAGTGAGTTAGTGACAGTGAGTGACAGTGAGTGAGTGACAGTGAGTGACAGTGAGTGAGTGGCAGTGAGTGAGTGAGTGACCGTGAGTGAGTGACCGTGAGTGAGTGACCGTGAGTGACAGTGAGTGACAGTGAGTGAGTGGCAGTGAGTGAGTGGCAGTGAGTGACAGTGAGTGAGCGAGTGACAGTGAGTGAGTGACAGTGAGTGAGTGAGTGACAGTGAGTGAGTGAGTGACAGTGAGTGAGTAACAGTAAGTGAGTGACAGTGAGTGACAGTGAGTGAGTGACAGTGAGTGACAGTGAGTCACAGTGAGTCACAGTGAGTGAGTGACAGTGAGTGACAGTGAGTGAGTGACAGTGAGTCACAGTGAGTCACAGTGAGTGAGTCACAGTGAGTGACAGTGAGTGAGTGACAGTGAGCGAGTGACAGTGAGCGACAGTGAGTGAGTGACAGTGAGTGAGTGACAGTGAGTGACAGTGAGTGAGTGACAGTGAGCGAGCGACAGTGAGTGAGTGACAGTTAGTGAGTGACAGTGAGTGACAGTGAGTGACAGTGAGTGAGTGGCAGTGAGTGAGTGAGTGACCGTGAGTGAGTGACCGTGAGTGAGTGACCGTGAGTGAGTGACAGTGAGTGACAGTGAGTGACAGTGAGTGAGTGGCAGTGAGTGAGTGGCAGTGAGTGACAGTGAGTGAGCGAGTGACAGTGAGTGAGTGACAGTGAGTGAGTGAGTGACAGTGAGTGAGTGACAGTGAGTGAGTGACAGTGAGCGAGTGAGTGACGGTGAGTGAGTGACAGCGAGTGAGTGACAGTGAGTGAGTGACGGTGAGTGAGTGACTGAGTGAGTGACAGTGAGTGAGTGAGTGAGTGACAGCGAGTGAGTGACAGCGAGTGAGTGACTGAGTGAGTGACAGTGAGCGAGTGTCAGTGAGCGAGTGACAGGGAGTGAGTGACAGTGAATGATTGACTCAGTGAGTGACAGTGAGTGTCAGTGAGTGAGTGACAGTGAGCGAGTGACAGTGAGTGAGTGGCAGTGAGCGAGTGTCAGTGAGTGAGTGACAGTGAGTGACAGTGAGTGAGTGACAGTGAGCGAGTGTCAGTGAATGAGTGACAGTGAGTGAGTGACAGTGAGTGAGTGACAGTGAGTGACAGTGAGTGAGTGACAGTGAGTCACAGTGAGTCACAGTGAGTGAGTGACAGTGAGTGACAGTGAGTGAGTGACAGTGAGCGAGCGACAGTGAGTGAGTGACAGTTAGTGAGTGACAGTGAGTGACAGTGAGTGAGTGACAGTGAGTGACAGTGAGTGAGTGACAGTGAGCGAGTGACAGTGAGCGAGTGACTGAGTGAGTGACAGTGAGCGAGTGTCAGTGAATGAGTGACAGTGAGTGAGTGACAGTGAGTGACAGTGAGCGAGTGACAGTGAGCGAGTGACAGTGAGTGACAGTGAGCGAGTGACAGTGAGTGAGTGACAGTGAGCGACAGTGAGTGAGTGACAGTGAGTGAGTGACAGTGAGTGAGTGACAGTGAGCGAGCGACAGTGAGTGAGTGACAGTGAGTGAGTGGCAGTGAGCGAGTGTCAGTGAGTGAGTGGCAGTGAGCGAGCGACAGTGAGCGAGTCACAGTGAGTGACAGTGAGTGAGTGACAGTGAGTGAGTGACAGTGAGTGAGTGACAGTGAGTGAGTGACAGTGAGCGAGCGACAGTGAGCGAGTGACAGTGAGTGAGTGGCAGTGAGCGAGTGTCAGTGAGTGAGTGACAGTGAGTGACAGTGAGTGAGTGTCAGTGAATGAGTGACAGTGAGTGAGTGACAGTGAGTGAGTGACAGTGAGTGACAGTGAGCGAGTGACAGTGAGCGAGTGACACTGAGTGAGTGACAGTGAGTGACAGTGAGTGAGTGACAGTGAGCGAGTGTCAGTGAATGAGTGACAGTGAGTGAGTGACAGTGAGTGAGTGACAGTGAGTGACAGTGAGTGAGTGACAGTGAGTGAGTGACAGCGAGTGAGTGACAGTGAGTGAGTGACAGTGAGCGAGTGACAGTGAGTGACAGTGAGTGAGTGACAGTGAGTGAATGACAGTGAGTGACAGCGAGTGAGTGACAGTGAGTGAGTGACAGTGAGTGAGTGACAGTGAGTGACAGTGAGCGAGTGACAGTGAGTGACAGCGAGTGAGTGACAGTGAGTGAATGACAGTGAGCGAGTGACAGTGAGTGACAGTGAGTGAGTGACAGTGAGTGAGTGTCAGTGAGCGAGTGTCAGTGAGCAAGTGACAGTGAGTGAGTGACTGAGTGAGTGACAGTGAGTGTCAATGAGTGAATGACAGTGAGCGAGTGACAGTGAGTGGCAGTGAGCGAGTGGCAGTGAGTGAGTGTCAGTGAGTGAGTGTGAGTGAGTGTCAGTGAGTGACAGTGAGTGAGTGACAGTGAGTGATAGTGAGTGAGTGAGTGAGCAAGTGACAGTGAGTGAGTGACAGTGAGCGAGTGTCAGTGAGTGACAGTGAGTGAAGTGACAGTGAGTGACAGTGAGTGAGTGAGCAAGTGACAGTGAGTGAGTGACATTGAGCGAGTGACAGTGAGTGACAGCGAGTGACAGTGAGTGACAGTGAGTGATTGACAGTGAGTTAGTGACAGTGAGTGACAGTGAGTGAGTGACAGTGAGTGACAGTGAGTGAGTGGCAGTGAGTGAGTGAGTGACCGTGAGTGAGTGACCGTGAGTGAGTGACCGTGAGTGAGTGACAGTGAGTGACAGTGAGTGACAGTGAGTGAGTGGCAGTGAGTGAGTGGCAGTGAGTGACAGTGAGTGAGCGAGTGACAGTGAGTGAGTGACAGTGAGTGAGTGAGTGACAGTGAGTGAGTGAGTGACAGTGAGTGAGTAACAGTAAGTGAGTGACAGTGAGTGACAGTGAGTGAGTGACAGTGAGTGACAGTGAGTCACAGTGAGTCACAGTGAGTGAGTGACAGTGAGTGACAGTGAGTGAGTGACAGTGAGTCACAGTGAGTCACAGTGAGTGAGTCACAGTGAGTGACAGTGAGTGAGTGACAGTGAGCGAGTGACAGTGAGCGACAGTGAGTGAGTGACAGTGAGTGAGTGACAGTGAGTGACAGTGAGTGAGTGACAGTGAGCGAGCGACAGTGAGTGAGTGACAGTTAGTGAGTGACAGTGAGTGACAGTGAGTGACAGTGAGTGAGTGGCAGTGAGTGAGTGAGTGACCGTGAGTGAGTGACCGTGAGTGAGTGACCGTGAGTGAGTGACAGTGAGTGACAGTGAGTGACAGTGAGTGAGTGGCAGTGAGTGAGTGGCAGTGAGTGACAGTGAGTGAGCGAGTGACAGTGAGTGAGTGACAGTGAGTGAGTGAGTGACAGTGAGTGAGTGACAGTGAGTGACAGTGAGTGAGTGACAGTGAGCGAGTGTCAGTGAATGAGTGACAGTGAGTGAGTGACAGTGAGTGAGTGACAGTGAGTGACAGTGAGTGAGTGACAGTGAGTCACAGTGAGTCACAGTGAGTGAGTCACAGTGAGTGACAGTGAGTGAGTGACAGTGAGCGAGTGACAGTGAGCGACAGTGAGTGAGTGACAGTGAGTGAGTGACAGTGAGTGACAGTGAGTGAGTGACAGTGAGCGAGCGACAGTGAGTGAGTGACAGTTAGTGAGTGACAGTGAGTGACAGTGAGTGAGTGACAGTGAGTGACAGTGAGTGAGTGACAGTGAGCGAGTGACAGTGAGCGAGTGACTGAGTGAGTGACAGTGAGCGAGTGTCAGTGAATGAGTGACAGTGAGTGAGTGACAGTGAGTGACAGTGAGCGAGTGACAGTGAGCGAGTGACAGTGAGTGACAGTGAGCGAGTGACAGTGAGTGAGTGACAGTGAGCGACAGTGAGTGAGTGACAGTGAGTGAGTGACAGTGAGTGAGTGACAGTGAGCGAGCGACAGTGAGTGAGTGACAGTGAGTGAGTGGCAGTGAGCGAGTGTCAGTGAGTGAGTGGCAGTGAGCGAGCGACAGTGAGCGAGTCACAGTGAGTGACAGTGAGTGAGTGACAGTGAGCGAGTGACAGTGAGCGACAGTGAGTGAGTGACAGTGAGTGACAGTGTGTGAGTGACAGTGAGCGAGCGACAGTGAGTGAGTGACAGTTAGTGAGTGACAGTGAGTGACAGTGAGTGAGTGACAGTGAGTGAGTGACAGTGAGTGACAGTGAGTGAGTGACAGTGAGCGAGTGACAGTGAGCGAGTGACTGAGTGAGTGACAGTGAGCGAGTGTCAGTGAATGAGTGACAGTGAGTGAGTGACAGTGAGTGAGTGACAGTGAGTGACAGTGAGCGAGTGACAGTGAGCGAGTGACAGTGAGTGACAGTGAGCGAGTGACAGTGAGTGAGTGACAGTGAGCGACAGTGAGTGAGTGACAGTGAGTGAGTGACAGTGAGCGAGCGACAGTGAGTGAGTGACAGTGAGTGAGTGGCAGTGAGCGAGTGTCAGTGAGTGAGTGGCAGTGAGCGAGCGACAGTGAGCGAGTGACAGTGAGTGACAGTGAGTGAGTGACAGTGAGTGAGTGACAGTGAGTGAGTGACAGTGAGCGAGCGACAGTGAGCGAGTGACAGTGAGTGAGTGGCAGTGAGCGAGTGTCAGTGAGTGAGTGACAGTGAGTGACAGTGAGTGAGTGTCAGTGAATGAGTGACAGTGAGTGAGTGACAGTGAGTGAGTGACAGTGAGTGACAGTGAGCGAGTGACAGTGAGCGAGTGACACTGAGTGAGTGACAGTGAGTGACAGTGAGTGAGTGACAGTGAGCGAGTGTCAGTGAATGAGTGACAGTGAGTGAGTGACAGTGAGTGAGTGACAGTGAGTGACAGTGAGTGAGTGACAGTGAGTGAGTGACAGCGAGTGAGTGACAGTGAGTGAGTGACAGTGAGCGAGTGTCAGTGAGCGAGTGTCAGTGAGCAAGTGACAGTGAGTGAGTGACTGAGTGAGTGACAGTGAGTGTCAATGAGTGAATGACAGTGAGCGAGTGACAGTGAGTGGCAGTGAGCGAGTGGCAGTGAGTGAGTGTCAGTGAGTGAGTGTGAGTGAGTGTCAGTGAGTGACAGTGAGTGAGTGACAGTGAGTGATAGTGAGTGAGTGAGTGAGCAAGTGACAGTGAGTGAGTGACAGTGAGCGAGTGTCAGTGAGTGACAGTGAGTGAAGTGACAGTGAGTGACAGTGAGTGAGTGAGCAAGTGACAGTGAGTGAGTGACATTGAGCGAGTGACAGTGAGTGACAGCGAGTGACAGTGAGTGACAGTGAGTGACAGTGAGTGATTGACAGTGAGTTAGTGACAGTGAGTGACAGTGAGTGAGTGACAGTGAGTGACAGTGAGTGAGTGGCAGTGAGTGAGTGAGTGACCGTGAGTGAGTGACCGTGAGTGAGTGACCGTGAGTGAGTGACAGTGAGTGACAGTGAGTGACAGTGAGTGAGTGGCAGTGAGTGAGTGGCAGTGAGTGACAGTGAGTGAGCGAGTGACAGTGAGTGAGTGACAGTGAGTGAGTGAGTGACAGTGAGTGAGTGAGTGACAGTGAGTGAGTAACAGTAAGTGAGTGACAGTGAGTGACAGTGAGTGAGTGACAGTGAGTGACAGTGAGTCACAGTGAGTCACAGTGAGTGAGTGACAGTGAGTGACAGTGAGTGAGTGACAGTGAGTCACAGTGAGTCACAGTGAGTGAGTCACAGTGAGTGACAGTGAGTGAGTGACAGTGAGCGAGTGACAGTGAGCGACAGTGAGTGAGTGACAGTGAGTGAGTGACAGTGAGTGACAGTGAGTGAGTGACAGTGAGCGAGCGACAGTGAGTGACAGTTAGTGAGTGACAGTGAGTGACAGTGAGTGACAGTGAGTGAGTGGCAGTGAGTGAGTGAGTGACCGTGAGTGAGTGACCGTGAGTGAGTGACCGTGAGTGAGTGACAGTGAGTGACAGTGAGTGACAGTGAGTGAGTGGCAGTGAGTGAGTGGCAGTGAGTGACAGTGAGTGAGCGAGTGACAGTGAGTGAGTGACAGTGAGTGAGTGAGTGACAGTGAGTGAGTGAGTGACAGTGAGTGAGTAACAGTAAGTGAGTGACAGTGAGTGACAGTGAGTGAGTGACAGTGAGTGACAGTGAGTCACAGTGAGTCACAGTGAGTGAGTGACAGTGAGTGACAGTGAGTGAGTGACAGTGAGTCACAGTGAGTCACAGTGAGTGAGTCACAGTGAGTGACAGTGAGTGAGTGACAGTGAGCGAGTGACAGTGAGCGACAGTGAGTGAGTGACAGTGAGTGAGTGACAGTGAGTGACAGTGAGTGAGTGACAGTGAGCGAGCGACAGTGAGTGAGTGACAGTTAGTGAGTGACAGTGAGTGACAGTGAGTGAGTGACAGTGAGTGAGTGACAGTGAGTGACAGTGAGTGAGTGACAGTGAGCGAGTGACAGTGTGCGAGTGACTGAGTGAGTGACAGTGAGCGAGTGTCAGTGAATGAGTGACAGTGAGTGAGTGACAGTGAGTGAGTGACAGTGAGTGACAGTGAGCGAGTGACAGTGAGCGAGTGACAGTGAGTGACAGTGAGCGAGTGACAGTGAGTGAGTGACAGTGAGCGACAGTGAGTGAGTGACAGTGAGTGAGTGACAGTGAGTGAGTGACAGTGAGCGAGCGACAGTGAGTGAGTGACAGTGAGTGAGTGGCAGTGAGCGAGTGTCAGTGAGTGAGTGGCAGTGAGCGAGCGACAGTGAGCGAGTCACAGTGAGTGACAGTGAGTGAGTGACAGTGAGCGAGTGACAGTGAGCGACAGTGAGTGAGTGACAGTGAGTGACAGTGAGTGAGTGACAGTGAGCGAGCGACAGTGAGTGAGTGACAGTTAGTGAGTGACAGTGAGTGACAGTGAGTGAGTGACAGTGAGTGAGTGACAGTGAGTGACAGTGAGTGAGTGACAGTGAGCGAGTGACAGTGAGCGAGTGACTGAGTGAGTGACAGTGAGCGAGTGTCAGTGAATGAGTGACAGTGAGTGAGTGACAGTGAGTGAGTGACAGTGAGTGACAGTGAGCGAGTGACAGTGAGCGAGTGACAGTGAGTGACAGTGAGCGAGTGACAGTGAGTGAGTGACAGTGAGCGACAGTGAGTGAGTGACAGTGAGTGAGTGACAGTGAGCGAGCGACAGTGAGTGAGTGACAGTGAGTGAGTGGCAGTGAGCGAGTGTCAGTGAGTGAGTGGCAGTGAGCGAGCGACAGTGAGCGAGTGACAGTGAGTGACAGTGAGTGAGTGACAGTGAGTGAGTGACAGTGAGTGAGTGACAGTGAGCGAGCGACAGTGAGCGAGTGTCAGTGAATGAGTGACAGTGAGTGAGTGACAGTGAGTGAGTGACAGTGAGTGACAGTGAGTGAGTGACAGTGAGTGAGTGACAGCGAGTGAGTGACAGTGAGTGAGTGACAGTGAGCGAGTGTCAGTGAGCGAGTGTCAGTGAGCAAGTGACAGTGAGTGAGTGACTGAGTGAGTGACAGTGAGTGTCAGTGAGTGAATGACAGTGAGCGAGTGACAGTGAGTGGCAGTGAGCGAGTGGCAGTGAGTGAGTGTCAGTGAGTGAGTGTGAGTGAGTGTCAGTGAGTGACAGTGAGTGAGTGACAGTGAGTGATAGTGAGTGAGTGAGTGAGCAAGTGACAGTGAGTGAGTGACAGTGAGCGAGTGTCAGTGAGTGACAGTGAGTGAAGTGACAGTGAGTGACAGTGAGTGAGTGAGCAAGTGACAGTGAGTGAGTGACATTGAGCGAGTGACAGTGAGTGACAGCGAGTGACAGTGAGTGACAGTGAGTGACAGTGAGTGATTGACAGTGAGTTAGTGACAGTGAGTGACAGTGAGTGAGTGACAGTGAGTGACAGTGAGTGAGTGGCAGTGAGTGAGTGAGTGACCGTGAGTGAGTGACCGTGAGTGAGTGACAGTGAGTGACAGTGAGTGACAGTGAGTGAGTGGCAGTGAGTGAGTGGCAGTGAGTGACAGTGAGTGAGCGAGTGACAGTGAGTGAGTGACAGTGAGTGAGTGAGTGACAGTGAGTGAGTGAGTGACAGTGAGTGAGTAACAGTAAGTGAGTGACAGTGAGTGACAGTGAGTGAGTGACAGTGAGTGACAGTGAGTCACAGTGAGTCACAGTGAGTGAGTGACAGTGAGTGACAGTGAGTGAGTGACAGTGAGTCACAGTGAGTGAGTGACAGTGAGTGACGGTGAGTGAGTGACAGTGAGCGAGTGACAGTGAGCGACAGTGAGTGAGTGACAGTGAGTGAGTGACAGTGAGCGAGCGACAGTGAGTGAGTGACAGTGAGTGAGTGACAGTGAGTGAGTGACAGTGAGTGACAGTGAGCGAGTGTCAGTGAGTGACAGTGAGCGAGTGACAGTGAGTGACAGTGAGCGAGTGACAGTGAGTGACAGTGAGTGACAGTTAGAGAGTGACAGTGAGTGAGTGACAGTGAGTGACAGTGAGCGAGTGACAGTGAGCGAGTGACAGTGAGTGACAGTGAGCGAGTGACAGTGAGCGAGTGAGTGACGGTGAGTGAGTGACAGCGAGTGAGTGACAGTGAGTGAGTGACAGTGAGTGAGTGACAGTGAGTGACAGTGAGTGAGTGACAGTGAGCGAGTGACAGTGAGTGACAGTGAGTGAGTGACAGTGAGCGAGTGAGTGACGGTGAGTGAGTGACAGCGAGTGAGTGACAGTGAGTGAGTGACAGTGAGTGAGTGACAGTGAGCGAGTGAGTGACGGTGAGTGAGTGACAGCGAGTGAGTGACAGTGAGTGAGTGACGGTGAGTGAGTGACTGAGTGAGTGACAGCGAGTGAGTGACAGTGAGTGAGTGACAGTGAGTGAGTGACAGTGAGCGAGTGAGTGACGGTGAGTGAGTGACAGCGAGTGAGTGACACCGAGTGAGTGACAGCGAGTGAGTGACAGTGAGTGAGTGACTGAGTGAGTGACAGTGAGCGAGTGTCAGTGAGCGAGTGACAGGGAGTGAGTGACAGTGAATGATTGACTCAGTGAGTGACAGTGAGTGTCAGTGAGTGAGTGACAGTGAGCGAGTGACAGTGAGTGAGTGGCAGTGAGCGAGTGTCAGTGAGTGAGTGACAGTGAGCGAGTGTCAGTGAGTGAGTGGCAGTGAGTGAGTGACAGTGAGTGACAGTGAGTGACAGTGAGTGACAGTGAGTGAGTGAGCAAGTGACAGTGAGCGAGTGGCAGTGAGCGAGTGGCAGTGAGCGAGTGTCAGTGAGTGAGTGACAGTGAGTGACAGTGAGCGAGTGACAGTGAGCAAGTGACAGTGAGTGAGTGACAGTGAGTGACAGTGAGCGAGTGACAGTGAGCGAGTGACAGTGAGTGACAGTGAGCGAGTGACAGTGAGCGAGTGTCAGTGAGTGAGTGACAGTGAGTGACAGCGAGTGACAGCGAGTGACAGTGAGTGAGTGTCAGTGAGTGAGTGACAGTGAGTGAGTGACAGTGAGTGACAGTGAGCGAGTGTCAGTGAGTGAGTGACAGTGAGCGAGTGTCAGTGAGTGAGTGACAGTGAGTGAGTGACAGTGAGTGACAGTGAGCGAGTGACAGTGAGCGAGTGACAGTGAGTGACAGTGAGTGAGTGACAGTGAGCGAGTGACAGTGAGCGAGTGTCAGTGAGTGAGTGACAGTGAGTGACAGCGAGTGACAGCGAGTGAGTGACAGTGACAGTGAGTGACAGTGAGTGAGTGACAGTGATTGACAGTGAGTGAGTGACAGTGAATGAGTGACAGTGAGTGACAGTGAGTGAGTGACAGTGAGTGACAGTGAGTGACAGTGAGTGAGTGACAGTGAGTGAGCTGGCAGTGAGTGACAGTGAGTGACAGTGAGTGAGTGACAGTGAGTGACAGTGAGTGAGTGATCGTGAGTGACAGTGAGTGATCGTGAGTGACAGTGAGTGAGTGATCGTGAGTGACAGTGAGTGAGTGAGTGACAGTGAGTGACAGTGAGTGAGTGACAGTGAGTGACAGCGAGTGACAGTGAGTGAGTGACAGTGAGTGAGTGACAGTGAGTGACAGTGAGTGAGTGACAGCGAGTGACAGTGAGTGACAGTGAGTGAGTGACAGTGAGTGAGTGACAGTGAGTGACAGTGAGCGAGTGGCAGTGAGCGAGTGTCAGTGAGTGAGTGAGTGACAGTGAGTGAGTGACAGTGAGTGAGTGACAGTGAGTGACAGTGAGTGAGTGACAGTGTCTGTGAGTTCAACTGATTGAGAGTGTGAATGAGTGAGAATGAGTGGTAGTGTGATTTAGTGAATGAGTGGAGAGTGAGTGAGAAGGCGAATCCTTCAATGAGTGCCAGTGAGTTAGAGCTTGGTGAGTGTGAGTTAGTTAATCATCCATTGATTACCAAGTATCAGTCAGTTACTAGCGGTAACTAGCCCATGTAGCAACAAGTATTAGTTACTGTCCCATGTAGCATCACATACTGTAGTAGTCGGTGACTAAGCCATACAGCACCAAGTATCAGTCAGTTACTAGCCCCTGTAGCAACAAGTGACAGTGAGTGACAGTGAGTGAGTGACAGTGAGTTATAGTGAGTGACAGTGAGCGAGTGACAGTGACAGTGAGTGACAGTGAGTGACAGTGAGTGAGTGACAGTGAGTGAGTGACAGTGAGTGACAGTGAGTGAGTGACAGTGAGTGAGTGACAGTGAGCGAGTGACAGTGAGCGAGTGACAGTGAGTGACAGTGAGCGAGTGACAGTGAGTGACAGTGAGTGAGTGACAGTGAGTGACAGTGAGCGAGTGAAAGTGAGTGAGTGACAGTGAGTGATATTGAACGAGTGACAGTGAGTGAGTGACAGTGAGTGAGTGGCAGTGAGTGAGTGAGTGAGTGACAGTGAGTGAGTGACAGTGAGTGAGTGGCAGTGAGTGAGTGGCAGTGAGTGACAGCGAGTGAGTGACAGCGAGTGAGTGACAGCGATTGTGAGTGAGTGACAGCGAGTGAGTGACAGTGAGTGAGTGACAGTGAGTGACAGTGAGTGAGTGACAGTGAGTGACAGTGAGTGAGTGACAGTGAGTGAGTGACAGTGAGTGAGTGACAGTGAGTGACAGTGAGTGAGTGACAGTGAGTGAGTGACAGTGAGTGAGAGTGAGTGAGTGACAGCGCTCCACTCGTGGCCCTCGCTCTTGGGGTTTAGTGTCACAGGGACAAGAGGGTTTCTCTTTACTACAAACATCAACTTATTGTTTATCACAATGGTGCATTTTAAACAATCCCAGCTGGGGATCGAACCCAGACCTGTGCAGTTCAACAGGTGTTGGTTATCTCATTGTGCCAGAGCAACTCGGCCTCACTCTCGTGACGTCTTTTTTAGTTAACAACAATAGTTTTGTGTTTCAATGAATGTGGATTTCTATTGCCTATACAGCAAGAGAGAGAGTGGCTGTTGTGTTGAGCAATGTAACCACAGTAGCAGCAGCAGCTGCTGCTACTGTGGTTGCGCAACAGAATCCGGTCTCCAGCAGCAGCTGATTGGGATCCCATTCTGCTGGCGGCCGATCAGATCCAGATTCCAACACGCGGAGTGGATCTCAGCGGCTGGGATTCGGGGTCAGGCCGAGCGCTCCTACAATCAGCTCCTATGGGGGCCCCGCACCGTGCACTGCGATGTTGAAGTCAACACCATCATCATCATCACAATCATCTCCATCATCATCATCACAATCATCACCACCACCATCATCATCACCATCATCTCCATCATCATCACCACCATCATCATCACTCATCGTCACAATCATCACCACCACCATCATCATCACCATCATCTCCATCATCATCACCACCATCATCACCATCACTCATCATCACCACCATCATCATCACTCTTCTTCACCACCATGACCACCACCATCATCACCATCATCACCACCATTATCACCAACATCATCAGCACCATCATCATCACCATCATCACCACCATCACCATCATCACCATCATCACCATCATCATCATCACCACCATCACCATCATCACCATCATCACCAACATCACCATCATCACCACCATCACCATCAGCCACTGTCCATCCACTGCTGGATGAAGGCCTCCCCAAAGCGTCCCATGCATTGTTACAATCTCAAACAAGTTGCAATGAAGCTACTCGCTTGCTCAGCCCCATCCCATGGCCCAGCCGACTGGGCAGCTGAGTGGGCAGCTGAGTAGGAAGCTGAGTGGGCAGCTGAGTGGGAAGCTGAGTGGGAAGCTCAGTGGGATGCTGAGTGGGCAGCTGAGTGAGAAGCTGAGTGGAAGGCTGAGTGGGCAGCTGAGTGGGAAGCTGAGTGGGAAGCAGAGTGGGAAGCTGAGTGGAAGGCTGAGTGGGCAGCTGAGTGGGAAGCAGAGTGGGCAGCTGAGTGGGATGCTGAGTGGGATGGTGAGTGGGCAGCTGAGTGGGCAGCTGAGTGGGATGCTGAGTATGAAGCTGAGTGGGCAGCTGAGTGGGCAGCTGAGTGGGATGCTGAGTGGGAAGCTGAGTGGGCAGCTGAGTGGGCAGCTGAGTATGAAGCTGAGTGGGAAGCTGAGTGGGCAGCTGAGTATGAAGCTGAGTAGGCAGTTGAGTGGGAAGCTGAGTGGGATGCTGAGTGGGCAGCTGAGTGGGATGGTGAGTGGAATGGTGAGTGGGAAGCTGAGTGGGAAGCTGAGTGGGAAGCTGAGTGGGAAGTTGAGTGGGCAGCTGAGTGTGAAGCTGAGTGGGCAGCTGAGTGGGATGCTGAGTGGGCAGCTGAGTGGGCAGCTGAGTGGGAAGCTGAGTGGGCAGTTGAGTGGGCAGTTGAGTGGGCAGCTGAGTGGGCAGCTGAGTGGGCAGCTGAGTGGGCAGCTGAGTGGGATGGTGAGTGGGAAGCTGAGTGGGATGGTGAGTGGGAAGCTGAGTGGGATGGTGAGTGGGCAGCTGAGTCGGCAGCTGAGTGGGAAGCTGAGTGGGAAGCTGAGTGGGCAGCTGAGTGGGCAGCTGAGTGGGCAGCTGAGTGGGATGGTGAGTGGGAAGCTGAGTGGGATGGTGAGTGGGAAGCTGAGTGGGATGGTGAGTGGGAAGCTGAGTGGACAGCTGAGTGGGCAGCTGAGTGGGCAGCTGAGTGGGAAGCTGAGTGGGCAGCTGAGTGGGCAGCTGAGTGGGATGGTGAGTGGGAAGCTGAGTGGGATGGTGAGTGGGAAGCTGAGTGGGATGGTGAGTGGGAAGCTGAGTGGGATGGTGAGTGGGAAGCTGAGTGGGAAGCTGAGTGGGCAGCTGAGTGGGATGGTGAGTGGGAAGCCGAGTGGGATGGTGAGTGGGAAGCTGAGTGGGATGGTGAGTGGGCAGCTGAGTGGGAAGCTGAGTGGGCAGCTGAGTGGGCAGCTGAGTGGGATGGTGAGTGGGAAGCCGAGTGGGATGGTGAGTGGGAAGCTGAGTGGGATGGTGAGTGGGCAGCTGAGTGGGAAGCTGAGTGGGCAGCTGAGTGGGCAGCTGAGTGGGATGGTGAGTGGGAAGCTGAGTGGGATGGTGAGTGGGATGGTGAGTGGGAAGCTGAGTGGGATGGTGAGTGGGATGGTGAGTGGGAAGCTGAGTGGGCAGCTGAGTGGGCAGCTGAGTGGGAAGCTGAGTGGGAAGCTGAGTGTGAAGCTGAGTGGGAAGCTGAGTGGGAAGCTGAGTGGGCAGCTGAGTGGGCAGCTGAGTGGGATGGTGAGTGGGCAGCTGAGTGGGCAGCTGCACGGAGTTCCGAAGGATCCCTGACAAAGCCAGAGGCAGGCCCCAGCCTGGCGCTGCGCTGCACACCGCACGACGCTCATCATCGTCACAGCAGCAGCAGCAGGCGGTTGTTGTCACTTCTGCCGTGAACAGGAAACCCACTTCCTCAGCGCGGTTCTCAGCGTCGCTTGCGCCGTTAGTCGCCGTCGATCCACGCTGCTGCGTCGCATCAGGACGCGGTTTGTGTTGCGGTTCGTCACTTTTGTTACGTTGCATTGGAAACTCAAACTTACCGACTTCAAGTATTGCCTGCAACTCGTTTATGTTGTTTCAACAGGAACTACGTCTGTGCATCTTATTTGTTATTATGCTTCATCATAAATGTAATTTTATTACATTTTATTGGTAGTTGATTTTCTTATTTAATCCTATGCATTGACAAGTCCAATGTAGCTGTAGAATGAACCTGATGCTCGCTGTGGTGACTCATTGCAGGAATCCAAAAACACGCTGAGGTATGCGGTTTCAACTCTGGGAAACCTGAGCATGGTTCCGGAGCTGAAGTCGTGCTTCCACCAGGAGCTGGCGGCGGACGTGCTGGCCTGCTACCTGGACGTTCCAGACGCACCCTGCAAGCTCGCCGCTCTGTTTACCCTGGCCAGGGTCTCCACTGAGCAGGACCTGGACATCATCTGTAACGCACAGGGTGAGGAGGAGTCTGACCACAGGCTGCGTGACCACCCTTGGTATGAGGGGCACTGGGGCCGAGGTGTGTAGTCACGCGGCCACTTAGCCCCCGAGTGGCCACTCAGTGCCGGTGTCTCTCTGTGTGTGGTGATCGACCGCGACTCACCGCACTCTCCCTGGGTACAGAGCGCCGGTGACAAACCGCGTGATTGCGATAGGTTATACGGCGTGCATAGCGCTGTTTGTGTGATGTGTAATCACTGTGCCACTCCACGCTGGTGTAGATACGCCAAGAGTAGTGAAGGATCATCTTTGAAGTAATATTAAATGTAATATAATAGTTATAATTACCAGGAATGCTTCAATGGGTCTCAAAGTACAGTTTCAAGAGGGTCCTGTTTGGGGATGTGTGGTCAGTTTTTTGAGCGTGTGACTTTTCCTGTCTAGGTTGTAGAGATCACCTCTGAAAATGTTGCAGTGTGCATGCATTACTTGCTGCTCAGTCTCCTGACCCTGTCACGTGACGTCCCCTTCATGCTCCTGCTGTGAGCTGTGTATGCTGTTTGCTGCGGTGTACTGGAATGTGCTGTGTGTGCTGCATGTGTTGTGTGTGTGCTGTGTATGCTGTGTGTGCTGCATTTGCTGTTGTGAGCTGCCTGTGCCGTGTGTGCTGTTTCCTGCATGTGCTGTGTGTGCTGTGTTCTGAGTGTGTTGCTACTGATGTGTGTATAGTGTGCTGTGCCCTGCCGTGTGTTGCTTGTGTTGTGTGTGTGTGTGTGTGCTGCGTGTGTTGCGTGTGCTGCTGTGTGTGCTCACTAATGGCACTTGCGCTAATATTCTGTTAAGGCTATACAGTATGGGGGATCCCTGTCTGTGTCTTTGCTGTTGTTGATGCATATAAGTGCTTTCTGAACTTCGATTTAAAGCTTTCGTGACTGCAGGGATTCATCATCTTGGTTCTTTCGGTAAAGTCACGTAGAAGGGAAGTAATAAAATAATAAAAATAAAACATAATAAAATAATTCTCACGTTGTTTCGGCCACAACGCAAGTAGCCGTCTTTAGGTGAAACCAGGTCTGTCGAGGCGACAGCGTCTGAATGAAACAGCACACGTGCTTGGAGCATATATATAAGCTGGGTTGGAAGGGGGGGGGGGGGGAAAGGGAGTGCCTTGACAAAAGAATTTGCATATCAGGTATGTGATTAGTACTACTTGTGTAAGTGCATTATGCAGGATTAGCAGCATCCAAGGGAGGGGATATGGGAAATGCAGATATGTGATTAGTACTACTTGTGTAAGTGCATTATGCAGGATTAGCAGCATCCAATGGAGGGGATATGGGAAATGCAGATACGTGATTAGTGCTACTTTGCCCGTGCATGATGCAGGATTAGCAGCATCACAGGGAGGGGATAGGGGTAGCATTAATAAAGGGAAGAAGTGTTAATAGTATCTAGCTGCAGTAACTAAAACCACCAAGTAAACAACTAAAGTATAAACTACATAGTATCATCATTATACTAGATATACTCTACAATAAGCTGAGTTACTAACAGTAAGTAATACATTATAATTCTACGTCATAAAATATAATATGCTTCCATCTAAACTTTATTCTCTTACATCACACGATTCTACACCATACTATATATTGCCATAGACAAGCCCAAACATTAAATTATATACTGTATTGCTATAAACCACCCTATATACCTTATCCATTGTAATATTACACTATGTATTATTCTACCCACCCTAATGTATATCACACTGCTGTTTATTCACTATACAATTACGATACTATATATTACTTTGTACATTGTATTAAGCATATACATTTTTTTAACTATTTGTTATTATACACTGTACCGTTGACCGTCGTGTGAAAGATACTGAGAGGAAGCAACAAAATACGTCAATGCAGCGGAGCAAAGAATCCATTCCCTGCGGAGAATACAATGCCAGTGAGTGGAACGTGGTCTGAAAGTCACCGTAAACTTGAACACAATCAGAAAGAACCAAGAAGATGAATCCCTGCAGTCACGAAAGCTTTAAATCGAAATTTAACTGCCTCTACGGGGAGGGATTCCACACAACTTTGAGATCCTTCAACAAGCTCCGTGATAAGAAGGCTCAGCTAATCGAGTCTCTCACCTTTCTGAAGAGATGCCGCGACTCTAAGGTAATACCAAATGCATTTACACTAACATCTGCTGCTGTAACTTCTTCTAATGCTAAACGAATTCTTTCTAGAACTAGCTTAGCTCTTATCTCAGAGAAAATCAGACTTACGCGCACCGATCTAGATCAGTTAGACAAGACACTCTACAAATCACACTTATCTTTGAGTGCAACAATGTCCACATCGGATTGGGAACATGTAGACAAAATGACTGCCTCTTCAGCTGCCGCTATGTCGACCAAATGTAAGGACAACTTGATTTCAAAATTCAACCGCCTCTCAAACAAGAGACCGGACCCACACATTGAAAAGCTAGACGTTAACAAAGTCGTAATTAATCGCAGTAACAGTTTTATTTCTGAAGGTCTGAAATCCGTTTTAGCTAAAGGACTAAACTTTGCAGTCACACCTAGACACATACCAGTTAATGATATAATTGCCCGAGTAGATGTAGCTCTCAAGGGCCTGAGTCACATCGCTGCAGACGTAGCAAGATCTGAAATCTCTGCAACCCTCAAAAACGCTAAGATGCCTGCTAGCAACATCAGCAAAGATGAGCGTTTTGAATTAGCTCAATTGAAAAAGAGGGATGACATTGTTATCCTCTCAGCCGACAAAGGCAATGCCACTATCATCATGGACAAAATAGAATACAACAACAAAATTCAAGAACTACTCAACGATGGCAGCTATACAAAAATAAAAAGAGACCCCACCAACAGCCTCGTCATTAAAACCAAAAACATCATTTCTGCTTCAACCGCATTAATTGATCAGACCAAACAGTTCTCGTTGAAACCTTCTGCAGCCAGGCCACCAAGATTATACGGCTTACCAAAGATACATAAAGAAGATACACCTCTTCGTCCCATTGTCTTTACTATCAACTCCCCCACATACAAACTGGCTCGTTTTTTGTCTGAAATCCTACGGCCTTTCACTGGAAAAACCACCTCTGCGGTACTAAACTCTACTGACCTGGTATCGACAATCAAGGGGATTGCCCTGTCCCCAGACGACCTGCTTGTCAGTTTTGATGTGGTTTCCTTATTCGCCAAAGTTCCTGTACCTGACACCATCGCAATCATTGAAGACTTGGTTCATCAAGGACTGAATACTGGGGTACCCCCCCTGGTAAGACACTGCTTAACCAATACATACTTCACCTGGAATGGAACTTTCTACAAGCAAACTGAGGGCATCCCAATGGGCCCCCCTATCTCCGGTTGTAGCCAACATTTTCATGGAGAAATTTGAGACTGACGCCATCCAGACTGCCACTCTACGCCTGACCCTATGGAAGAGGTACGTAGATGACACTTTTGTCATCTGGCCACATGGCCGTCCTGCTCTGGACCAATTTCTCGACCACATCAATTCCATACACCCAGCCATCAGATTCACCATGGAAGTCGAAAAAGATGGCAAGCTACCCTTTTTGGATGTCCTAATTAAAAGGAGACCTGATGGATCAATGAGCTACTCTGTCTACAGGAAAGCCACCCATAAGGAGTTTTACCTAAAACCGGATTCCCACCACCATCCATCCCAGAAGAATTCCCTCATCAAGACTCTATACCATAGAGCCCAATGCATATCCGACCAGGAACACATTGCCAGTGAACTCAAACACGTACGCCAAGCTCTTAAGGCTAATGGTTACTCCGACTACACAATCCGCAAAGCCATCATTCCAACCATCAAGAAGGATCCCGTTGAGGAGCCTTTCAAGACCATCACCTTACCCTACATTGCTGGGGTCACAAAAAAGATCTCCAAAATCCTGATAAAACACAAGATCCAGGTCCGATTCAACACAGTACATAAAATCCGTGATCTGGTCCCGTCTGTTAAAGATGTGGTTCCAGACATACAGTACCCTGGCGTCTACAAACTAAGTTGCCTCTGTGGTAGCAGTTACATTGGAGAAACCAAACGACATGTCTCGGACCGCATCCGTGAACATAAAGCAGACTTAAAACACGGAAGGACAAACACCTCAGCCGTGGCAGATCACTGTTACAATTCAGTGGGCTCACATGATATTGACTTCTCCAAGACAGAGGTTCTCTGCAAGCCATCTGGCTACCATGAGAAATTCGTTCATGAGGCTATTCACATATACAAACACAGAGACAATTTAAACCGAGAAGATGGATTATGGCTTAGCAATCATTGGAAGGACATAATAAACCATTTCGGATCTTAACTGATTGTGTTCAAGTTTACTGTGACTTTCAGACCACGTTCCACTCACTGGCATTGTATTCTCCGCAGGGAATGGATTCTTTGCTCCGGGGCATTGACATATTTTGTTGCTTCCTCTCAGTATCTTTCACACGACGGTCAACGGTACAGTGTAAAATAACAAATAGTTTAAAAAATGTATATGCTTAATACAATGTACAAAGTAATATATAGTATCGTAATTGTATAGTGAATAAACAGCAGTGTGATATACATTAGGGTGGGTAGAATAATACATAGTGTAATATTACAATGGATAAGGTATATAGGGTGGTTTATAGCAATACAGTATATAATTTAATGTTTGGGCTTGTCTATGGCAATATATAGTATGGTGTAGAATCGTGTGATGTAAGAGAATAAAGTTTAGATGGAAGCATATTATATTTTATGACGTAGAATTATAATGTATTACTTACTGTTAGTAACTCAGCTTATTGTAGAGTATATCTAGTATAATGATGATACTATGTAGTTTATACTTTAGTTGTTTACTTGGTGGTTTTAGTTACTGCAGCTAGATACTATTAACACTTCTTCCCTTTATTAATGCTACCCCTATCCCCTCCCTGTGATGCTGCTAATCCTGCATCATGCACGGGCAAAGTAGCACTAATCACGTATCTGCATTTCCCATATCCCCTCCATTGGATGCTGCTAATCCTGCATAATGCACTTACACAAGTAGTACTAATCACATATCTGCATTTCCCATATCCCCTCCCTTGGATGCTGCTAATCCTGCATAATGCACTTACACAAGTAGTACTAATCACATACCTGCATTTCCCATGGGTATGCTGGATTCCTCTTGATATGCAAATTCTTTTGTCATGGCACTCCCTTTCCCCCCCCCCTTCCAACCCAGCTTATATATATGCTCCAAGCACGTGTACTGTTTCATTCAGACGCTGTCGCCTCGACAGACCTGGTTTCACCTGAGGACGGCTACTTGCGTTGTGGCCGAAACGTCGTGAGAATTATTTTATTATGTTTTATTTTTATTATTTTATTTCTTCCCTTCTACGTGACTTTACCGAAAGAACCAAGAAGATGCTTTCTGAACTGTGTGTGCTGAATGTGCTGCATGTGCTGTGTGTGCTGCAGGAGCCATCTCCCTGCTGACAGACATGGTGAACCGGCCTTCATACAAGGACTTCACGCTGCTGGAGAACATCCTGTACATGTCCACGGAGCTGGTGAAGACTCTCACCCTGGTCTCCATCACGGCCGGCATCCGCAGGAAGGTGAGGAGGCCTCGCGCTCCGTGCCGCGGGCTCCTGGCCAGGCGACAGCGGCCGCTGTGCTGATGGCACCAGGGGAGAGCCACGTGGGGCAGCAGCGTGGCTCTTGTAGAGAGAGAGGGGGATGGGGTGGGGGGTGGGGACAGGGGTGGGCGCGGTGGGGGCGGTGGGGACGGGGGGGCGGTGGGGACGGGGGTGGGGGCGGTGGGGACGGGGGGCGGGGGTGGGGGGCGGTGGGGACGGGGGGGTGGGGGCGGTGGGGACGGGGGGCGGGGGTGGGGGGCGGTGGGGACGGGGGGTGGGGGTGGTGGGGACGAGGGGTGGGGGCAGTGGGGGCGAGGGGAGCTGTGCCCAGACACCAGCAATGACGACACCAGAGCAGGCAGGACGAGGGTCTCTCCATACACACAACGCTCACGGGAGCAGCGCTACGACCAGTGCAGGTGATTGACTCATGGATGTCAATAATTATATCCACTCATTGACTACAACTTGAGACGTAATGTTTAAGGAATTAAAATATATATTGTTATAATTGGTCATCATAACTTGCGAGTACACATAGAGCGTAACATGGATGCAGGATAATGTACTACGCTGCTTTTGATGCTTGGATATTTACAAGATGCGTGTTTGTCCATGAATGGGCAGTTAGACAAGTCTACAGCTACACTCACGTCTACACAGCATCACAGCGTTCATACAAATCTGGCTACTGGGCTGAACCCGACCCCCGCGTGGTTGGTGTGGCAGCTGTGAACATCCCAGTTGCTCCACTCTGAGTCACTCCATGTGACTGGGTAGAGTGACTCTGTCCAGATTCTCACAGACAGCAGATCTGTGTGTTTACTTTGTTTAGATGGAGGATTACTTTGTTTAGAATCCACTTGTACTGCCATCCCCTGGCAAGCCAGGAGGTGGTGGCCTGGCTCCCGTGGGAGTTTCACAAATTTGTGCGATCCGCCAACCCTCGCCTCACAGCGCTGGGTCACGGTGCACAGAGCCCCCGGCGCTACGTGGGGTCACTTGTGAGCAATATTCAGCGTCGGACCGTGACGCCGGCTCGCACCACCGCTGGTTTTCAATCGCGGATCTTTAACGTCGACCGTGAAGCAGGCCGCGTGCACGTTTGGTGACTCCCCCTGCGGTATTAACCAGGGCGGCCCCTGGGATCAAACCCTGAGGCTCCGCACGAAGCGGCGACCGCGCCACCGCCGGGACCCGTCAGCCCCCTCGCTGCCAGCGGCCGTCACTCAGCACGGTGCACGGCTGGGAGAGTCTCTGTGGGAACTCGGTGGGGTGGTGGGGGGCTCGGTTGGTCTGGGCCCCCCTCAAGTAACACCGGGGGAGCCCAACGGCACCAAACGTCTCCTCTAGCAGAGCAGAGCTGGGCACGGCGACACAGGGGATGAGTCTACGCAGATTCACAGCTTCTAGCAACACAGCGAGTTTATCAGCTGTGCACGTTAAACAATATACATTAAATAACAAGCATACATTGACAATAGCAGTACAGGAACAGTAAACAATAACTCGGTATAAACAATCCAACTAAATTTGCAGTCAGATCATTTCAGGTGTGGAATGAAACACTAATCAACAGTAATTAGTTTCATTTATTCAGAATCACAACTCAATTCATCAGACGCTGCAAGGGATCTGCGTGCAGGGGCCGCGTTGAAGCGCAGGAGAGAGGCGACGCTGCTACACACGAGGCCACCGCTAGTGGAGTCCAGGCGCAAGGTGCCCCCTTTGGGACACGGCAGGGGGTGCCGAGGCTCGCACCGCAGGGACTCGCGCGTGGAGTTCGTGCGGCGGAGAGACTCGGGGGTGACCGCCCAGGAAACAAACTCCCCAGGCGGTGCTCGTCTCCTCGTAGCGCCGGCAGGAGGCAGCCGGGCACGCGGTAGTGGTCACGCCGGTGGGCGGAGCGGTCTTCGCGCAGAGGGACGCGCCGGAGGGAAACCCGGCCCGGACTCGGCGAGGCCGTGGCGCGAGCCGATCCGCGCACCGCCACCACCGTGCGTCCACGCGTCGCGTGGCCGTGATCGGTGACGCGGCCACAGGGGCCAGTGACGCGCCGCTAGGGAGCGGTTCGCGACGAGCGTCGTGTGCTCTCTGGGATGGAAGCTGCCGTGGAGTCGTGGTGAGGAGGGTGCTGGACTCGCTATCCACGGGTCGCCGGTTCGATTCGATCTCCCGGCGCGGCAGCTGAAACAGCGGCGCAAGCTTCTTAAACCCCCGCCTCTGCTCGCTTGGCAGTAGATTGCTCATTCCAGTGAGTTGATAAGGAGGCCACGTGTGGTGGGGTAAAGTGTGGGTACTCTCACGTCTTCCAAGATGTCTGGGCAGTGTGGAAGAGTAGACCAAATACACTCGAGAGGGCCTTTCTATAGCTTCCTCTACAAGAGACCCTTCTGCCAGCAGTGGAGTGAGCAGGCACCTGCAGGGCTGCACCTCTACTTAGTGCTTCTGTACAGATGGATAAAGAGTTGTAGGATTTGACATTTCCCAACACACAACGTGGTTCATGATATTGCTTCATTTCATCTCTGCCTGCTCAAACATAAAACAGCTTTCAGAATATCCAATCCTGTTGAATGTTATTGAAGTCCAGGTGTCATGTGGATGTTCATTTGATTCACAGTTGTGGCTGGCTTATCCAGTCCCATGTCAGTATAACAAGACCTGTCGTAGTGAGCCAAGTCTGAGCATCGTTCTCTACATCTGTGAGGAGAACAACAGCAGCAGCCACAGCACTGAGCCCGGAGGAACTCGCTTGGGAACTGGGGAGGAACCTGAGGAGTGGCTTCTGTCCCCCTCCTCGTATCGCTCCTCGTGCTGTGGCCGCTCTTGTCGCTGGAGCTGTGGCCAGCAGGGAGAGTGCCGGGCCCAGGGCACACTCGGCCTCTGATGTATTTCCAGATTACAAACTCGCCGCTTCTTTTAAACAGAATGTTAGACAAAACACGTAAATTAAACGTTGGTCTCATTAAATTATTGGTGTTGTGTACAGCCCCTGCTGTCTATAAACGATGGGGGTCGGATAATTTTCTATTGTTGGCACTAACTGTGGGGAAATCGGTCGATTCAAAAGTTGCCAAACCTCGGTGGTAACGGCGCTCGACGCCGAGCGGATCTGCCGGACGGCGTTGAGGAGCGGCGGAGCTGCAGGGGCCGAGCGAGGCGAGGGCCTCCTCCGGTGAACAGAGACACCGCGTGAGCAGCAGGGCACTCGGTGCTGCTTGGTTGGTGCTGTGCTTGAACTATTGTCAAGGACATGGCAATTAAGGGGCCATCCATAAATGACGTCACGCACCTGGGGGGGGGGGGATCAGACATTTGTGACGATGTGTGACGAGGGGGGGAGGGAAGGGGTTTGAGAAATGTGACGTCACATCAAAATGCGCAACTTTTAATAAATATAGAATTGTTATAACAACACTAATTTTGATTAATTTTCATTATTAACTATTTGATTATATAAATTTACTAAGATCACCTTTTATTTATTCTATGAAGGAACATTTTGCTTCTCCATGGGAGAATGGAGAAGCATAAATTTATTAAAAAAATTTGAATGATTGTTATTAAACATTTTGATTTTTAATGATTCTACCAGGGCTTTTCATTCTGTGGAATGAATATGTGATTGTAAGAACTATACTCTCCATTTAGTACGTGTTTTCTCCTACAACATCAGGGTGCAGTGCCACATTAAATACGCACTACAATGACAATAGTTTAAAGTGATTTGAAGTATGTTTTATTTTCAAAATGGAAATATGGTTTTGGGCGGGGGGGGTGCAGAGCTTTGTGACGTCATATTTGAAGGGGGTCTGACGTTTTGTGACGCCGTGTGACGAGGGGGGGGGGGGGGGGGGTAAAAAATCGTCCAAAATCGCGTGACGTCATTTATGGACGGCCCCTAAATAGAACCAAGCAGGTTCCACACACAGAGCCTCTAAGACTTATTCTCAGTTTCTATTTTCTATTTCTGAAATCATTTTAAAATGGTCAAACGTTTCAAGCATCTTCTTATATGCTTCCTGGAGAGAGTTATAATGTTTATCCAGATCTAGTTGACCTTACATGATGGTTATTCATGATTTCTAGACTACCCCCACCGCGTGTGTGTCGAGGCTGTGATTAGCAACACACATGTCAGCGTCCTGCAGCGCTGCACCAGGGCAAAGCGCAGCTGCCCAGCGGCGTCGCGTATCTTATGACGCGACGCGTCCGGCACCACCTGGCAGAGTCCTGCAGCGTGCTGCACACAGCGTAGCAGGGCCCTGCCCCGCTCACCACACAGCCCTCGCCGCACTCTCACCGGCGCAGGCGGCGGCACCGCTCGCGGTCTCCGCGTCGAGTGAAGCTCCCTGCCATAGGAACCGGCGAGAGTCCACGCACAGTGGTTGGGCAGCCTCTGCGGGGCCCTCTGGGAGCGGCGTGGAGAGCGCCGTGCGGCTGAGAGGGCAGCCGGGTCACAGCGGCACTGAGTGGCTCCTCTCATGGGGACTGCTGCAGGCGCACAGCCTCACTAAGAGATCCTGCACTCACGACTCGCAGAGAGCACTGAGCTAGACACATGGACCATTGAGTCACCCTGTGACTCATCTCTGTCTCCCAGGGATCACTGATACACAGGGTGACTCATCTCTGTCTCCCAGGGATCACTGAGACACAGAGTGACTCATCTCTGTCTCCCATGGATCACTGAGACACAGAGTGACTCATATCTGTCTCCCAGGGATCACTGAGACACAGGGTGACTCATCTCTGTCTTCCAGGGATCACTGATACACAGGGTGACTCATCTCTGCTCTGCTTCTAGACGGAGGGGGCGAGCTCAAGTCTGGACAAGAAGGTGCTGGAGGAGCTCATCCCGAAGGTGAGGCCTATCCAGGGAGACCTGGGAGTGCACAGTTTGCAACATTCATTCATTTAGCACGTGCATAACGTTCATAGAATACATGAATACCAACTTCACATGTTATACACTCTGCTCGTAGCGATGACCATTTCATGACGGCCAGCCTGAGTAGGTGAATGCCATGAGCAAGCACCTATGAAGGTCAGTGCAGCATGGAGTCTGGCGGAGCCTGCGTCTTGCTCACCGGCTCTTGCGCTGCATGGGCAGGGCCGTACGCGGTGCTCATTGTAGGTTGAGTCGGCCGAGGGGAGGCTCGCGTCAGAATCCGTGCAGCCCCCTGGTGTTGTCCATGCCTGGGAGCAGGAGCTGTGTGGACGGCCATCCCACTGCTCACTGCTGCGTCCCTCGGGGTCTCTGCCCAAGGGCAGCTCCATGGCTCAGGCTCCATCCCTCCACCCCCCCTGCTCCCACTCCACCTCTTCACCCCACAGCACCGCACTATTTACTGGGCCTCTTGAGCCATGACGAGGGAGGTATGGGTCACGTGGGTTCCCATTGCATCTCTCCACCGTGTAATATCAGCGACACATCACCAATACCTCAGCATCAGGTCAACAATGCTGATATCAAGTCGAGAACAATCCCAGTCTGACAACTGAAGAGAGAACAATACAAACGTTGAGCTGCAGGCGAGGTCGGACGTTCAGAACGTAACGGACGTTGATTGAAGACGCCTCAGGGGAGAGCAGGCGCTTGACCAGGGCCATCGCTGTGGCCGAGCGGGGGCCGATCACAGGGGAATGGCAGCGCGCTGCCCCGAGACTCGGCCCAGAACCACGGCTCCGTGGGACCCGCGGCTGTGGCCCACAGCGACGCTGTGAAAGCTGGGAGCTCCTCCAGAGCGATCTGAAGAGGAGACGTCAGCGTGCACCACCAGAACCTTCCACGTTTTCCAGTGCACAGCAGTGGATCTAGCACTAAGGAGTCACAGGGCCAGTCGTAGAGACGCATCGTGATGCCGTGGTGATGGCCATGTAGCTGGAGTGTGCATGAGTCACTGCTGTGGTGATGCACTCTGTGTCAGTGTGCATGAGTCTCTGCTGTAGTGATGCACTCTGTCTCAGTGTGCATGAGTCACTGCTGTGGTGATGCACTCTGTGTCAATGTGCATGAATCACTGCTGTAGTGATGCTCTCTGTATCAGTGTGCATGAGTCTCTGCTGTAGTGATGCACTCTGTCTCAGTGTACATGAGTCACTGCTGTAGTGATGCACTCTGTGTCAGTGTGCATGAGTCACTGCTGTAGTGATGCACTCTGTGTCAGTGTGCATGAGTCTCTGCTGTAGTGATGCACTCTGTCTCAGTGTGCATGAGTCACTGCTGTAGTGATGCACTCTGTGTCAGTGTGCATGAGTCTCTGCTGTAGTGATGCACTCTGTCTCAGTGTGCATGAGTCACTGCTGTAGTGATGCACTCTGTCTCAGTGTGCATGAGTCACTGCTGTAGTGATGCACTCTGTGTCAGTGTGCATGAGTCACTGCTGTAGTGATGCACTCTGTGTCAGTGTACATGAGTCACTGCTGTGGTGATGCACTCTGTGTCAGTGTGCATGAGTCACTGCTGTAGTGATGCACTCTGTCTCAGTGTGCATGAGTCACTGCTGTGGTGATGCACTCTGTCTCAGTGTGCATGAGTCTCTGCTGTAGTGATGCACTCTGTCTCAGTGTGCATGAGTCACTGCTGTGGTGATGCACTCTGTGTCAGTGTGCATGAGTCACTGCTGTAGTGATGCACTCTGTCTCAGTGTGCATGAGTCACTGCTGTAGTGATGCACTCTGTCTCAGTGTGCATGAGTCTCTGCTGTAGTGATGCACTCTGTGTCAGTGTGCATGAGTCACTGCTGTAGTGATGCACTCTGTCTCAGTGTGCATGAGTCACTGCTGTAGTGATGCACTCTGTCTCAGTGTGCATGAGTCACTGCTGTAGTGATGCACTCTGTGTCAGTGTGCATGAGTCACTGCTATAGTGATGCACTCTGTCTCAGTGTGCATGAGTCTCTGCTGTAGTGATGCACTCTGTGTCAGTGTGCATGAGTCACTGCTGTAGTGATGCACTCTGTCTCAGTGTGCATGAGTCACTGCTGTGGTGATGCACTCTGTGTCAGTGTGCATGAGTCACTGCTGTGGTGATGCACTCTGTCTCAGTGTGCATGAGTCACTGCTGTGGTGATGCACTCTGTGTCAGTGTGCATGAGTCACTGCTGTAGTGATGCACTCTGTCTCAGTGTGCATGAGTCACTGCTGTGGTGATGCACTGTTTCTCAGGGTGCATGAGTCACTGTTGTAGTGATGCACTCTGTGTCAGTGTGCATGAGTCACTGCTGTAGTGATGCTCTCTGTCTCAGTGTGCATTAGTCACTGCTGTGGTGATAAACTCTGTGTCAGTGTGCATGAGTCACTGCTGTAGTGATGCACTTTGTGTCAGTGTGCATGAGTCACTGCTGTAGTGATGCTCTCTGTCTCAGTGTGCATGAGTCACTGCTGTGGTGATGCACTCTGTCTCAGTGTGCATGAGTCACTGCTGTAGTGATGCACTCTGTGTCAGTGTGCATGAGTCACTGCTGTAGTGATGCTCTCTGTCTCAGTGTGCATTAGTCACTGCTGTGGTGATAAACTCTGTGTCAGTGTGCATGAGTCACTGCTGTAGTGATGCACTTTGTGTCAGTGTGCATGAGTCACTGCTGTAGTGATGCTCTCTGTCTCAGTGTGCATGAGTCACTGCTGTGGTGATGCACTCTGTCTCAGTGTGCATGAGTCACTGCTGTAGTGATGCACTCTGTGTCAGTGTGCATGAGTCACTGCTGTGGTGATGCACTCTGTCTCAGTGTGCATGAGTCACTGCTGTGGTGATGCTCTCTGTCTCAGTGTGCATGAGTCACTGCTGTGGTGATGCACTCTGTCTCAGTGTGCATGAGTCACTGCTGTAGTGATGCACTCTGTGTCAGTGTGCATGAGTCACTGCTGCAGTGATGCTCTCTGTCTCAGTGTGCATTAGTCACTGCTGTGGTGATAAACTCTGTGTCAGTGTGCATGAGTCACTGCTGTAGTGATGCACTTTGTGTCAGTGTGCATGAGTCACTGCTGTAGTGATGCTCTCTGTCTCAGTGTGCATGAGTCACTGCTGTGGTGATGCACTCTGTCTCAGTGTGCATGAGTCACTGCTGTAGTGATGCACTCTGTGTCAGTGTGCATGAGTCACTGCTGTGGTGATGCACTCTGTCTCAGTGTGCATGAGTCACTGCTGTGGTGATGCACTCTGTCTCAGTGTGCATGAGTCACTGCTGTAGTGATGCACTCTGTGTCAGTGTGCATGAGTCTCTCTCACTCAGCTCTCTCTGTGTTGTTTGTTCCGCTGTGCAGCTCAGGGAGAAGCTGAAGGTGGAAGTGGAGAAACGAGGTGAGGAGCATTCCCATCACGCCCTGCCCCCACCTCACCATTAACACTCACCCTACTTACTTCACCGTGAACTCTGACCCTGCACACCTCACTGTGAACTCTGACCCTGCACACCTCACTGTGAACTCTGACCCTGCACACCTCACTGTGAACTCTGACCCTGCTCACCTCACTGTGAACTCTGACCCTGCACACCTCACTGTGAACTCTGACCCTGCACACCTCACTGTGAACTCTCACCCTGCTCACCTCACTGTGAACTCTGACCCTGCAGACCTCACTGTGAACTCTTGACTCTGCTCACTTCACAGTAAACACTTACACAGTGTGCATGCTGTGCTGTGTGTTCTGTGTGGTGTGCGTGTGCTGTGTGCGTGCTGTGTGTGCTGTGCGCTTGCAGTGCGTTAATTAATGTTGACCCACCCTCCCTAAAGCCCCCATCCTCACCGTTTAAAGTCTATAAAAGGTGATGTTAATGATTAAATTAAACATCACCAGCATCATTATATAATATTTTTTATGCACCCAATATTACATCGCATCTTGAATTGCCTGCTAAAGGGTTTAATGCCCACAGAGCAATCCACGCAGCAACAGCCAACACAGCACAGAGAAACAATTACACAGCGCAGCACACAACGCGAGTCCAGTTGTAGCCCCTCGTGATGCCACTCGCTTCCTCCTGCAGCACAACAATGCCTAGCGCAGAGACGACTTACAATCCCCTCAGTTACA
This sequence comes from Lethenteron reissneri, assembly GCF_015708825.2. Classification (NCBI taxonomy): domain Eukaryota; kingdom Metazoa; phylum Chordata; class Hyperoartia; order Petromyzontiformes; family Petromyzontidae; genus Lethenteron; species Lethenteron reissneri. The sequence goes on along the minus strand of NC_083842.1, from coordinate 7,433,564 downwards.
ATCCCCCCAGTTACAATCCCCTCAGTTACAATCCCCTCAGTTACAATCCCCTCAGTTACACTCCCCTCAGTTACTCTCCCCTCAGTTACAATCCCCTCAGTTACACTCCCCTCAGTTACACTCCCCTCAGTTACACTCCCCTCAGTTACACTCCCCTCAGTTACAATCCCCTCAGTTACACTCCCCTCAGTTACACTCCCCTCAGTTACAATCCCCTCAGTTACAATCCCCTCAGTTACACTCCCCTCAGTTACTCTCCCCTCGGTTACAATCCCCTCGGTTACACTCCCCTCAGTTACTCTCCCCTCAGTTACAATCCCCTCAGTTACAATCCCCTCAGTTACACTCCCCTCAGTTACAATCCCCTCAGTTACACTCCCCTCAGTTACAATCCCCTCAGTTACACTCCCCTCAGTTACACTCCCCTCAGTTACAATCCCCTCAGTTACACTCCCCTCAGTTACAATCCCCTCAGTTACACTCCCCTCAGTTACACTCCCCTCAGTTACACTCCCCTCAGTTACAATCCCCTCAGTTACAATCCCCTCAGTTACAATCCCCTCAGTGGTGTGGTCCTCACTGCCCCGTGCTCTGGGCTCCCCGCTGGGCTCCGTGAGTCTCCTCCCTGTCCGCGCTGGCGGCACGCGGCCCTGCGCTGTCACGGACTCCCTCACCCAACCCCATCGCCACTCTCACCCGCTGCCTTCACTCGCATCTTGGGTCAAATCGACGTTTCTCCTGGCAAATGTTCACGCACGGTGAAGTCCTCCTCGGCGGCAAATACTCCGGTGCGAGCGCGCTCCCCCTAACCACTGACAAGGCACTGGGAAAGAGGGTGCAGAGCCTCAGATGCATCATCGCGTTTTGTTCTCTACACACGAAGCTCCACTCTGCCAGATCCCTTGCCTCCACCTTGCCTAACCCCAGTGGCTGCTGAGATACTCACCCACCCTCACCCACCCTTACCCACCCTCACCCACCCTCACCCACCCTCACCCACCCTCACCCACCCTCACCCACCCTCACCCACCCTCACCCTCCCTCACCTATTCTCACCCACCCTCACCCACCCTCACCCATACTTTGACCTTATCACGACTCGACTACTGCAACTCTCTCCTCTACCTCCTCCCCGAACTTCTCATTCACAAACTCCAGGTGACTTCTCACCACACCAGCACACGAGACCACATCCCCCGACCCTCCGATCCCTCCGCTGGCTCCCAACCCAATCCCAGATCGATCTGCAGATCACACCCACTCTCTTCATGATCCTCCATGGACTCACTCTTGTCGTCCTCTCCCCTCTCATCTCACTCTACTCCCTCCACACACTCTCCTACCTCTCCCCTCTCATCTCACTCTACTCCCTCCATGCACTCCCCTACATCTCCCCTCTCATCTCACTCTACTCCCTTCACGCACTCTCCTACCTCACCCCTCTCATCTCACTCTACTCCCCTTCATGCACTCTCCTGCCTCTCCCCTCTCATCTTACTCTACTCCCCTCCACACACTCTCCTACCTCTCCCCTCTCATCTCACTCTACTCCTCTCCACGTGCTCTCCTATCTCTCCCCTCTCATCTAATTCTACTCCCTCCATGCACTTCCCGACCTCTCCCCTCTCATCTCACTCTACTCCCCTTCACGCACTCTCCTACCTCTCCCCTCTCATCTCACTCTACTCCCTCTATGCACTCCCCTACCTCTCCCTTCTCATTTCACTCTACTCCCTCCACATACTATCCTACCTCTCCCGTCTATCTCTACTCCCTCCATGTACTCCCCTACCTCTCCCCTCTCATCTCACTCCACTCCCAGTCACGCACCCTCTGCTCACCAACAAGGTATTCTGTTGAATCCCCCAGTCAACATTTGCAAAGTGGGAAGCCGCTCTGTCCTTTGCCCCAGGGTCTGGAACTGCGTTCCCCCAGACGTCTGTGCTGTCAACCCCGTGCCCATGTCCAAGTCCTGGCTCCAGGCCCTCCTCTCCTTCTCTGCCCACGTGTGACGGTCTCTTAGTCTGTATGAAACTCTCCTCTCACCATGATGCACACGAGTACCACTGGGTTGTTAGCGTCTGCAAGCCGTTAGATGTAGGTGCCGTATACGGCGATCGTAATGCAGGGAACACCCAGACACCATCCGGATATTTGGAACGCATTCACAGAAACGTACCACTCCCCTGCAGAGGCCAGGCCTTCAAACAACAACAACATTCGTAGTCACAGAGCTCGATTCCTGCTCACGGCCACCAGCACCAGTGACGATTATCTGAACCGGTCGACTCAAAATGAGCACTTGGTTTGGTGTGCATACATCTCGACAAAGGAGACAAAGGCGGCCGGGCGTGGTGCTGGCCACCCACCCCCTCGTGTGCCGTTCCAGCCTGCATAGGTGCTCGCAAACAGCACTTGCGCCAACAGTCTATTAAGGCTATACGGGGGATCTTTGTCTTTGTGAGTACCAGTGAGTGAGTGGCACTGCCCCGTCTCACCCAGACTACACGCTCGAGTGGGGAGACATCGCCGTCCACCCCACGCGTCGCTCCGTGCAGAAGTGGCCCAAGGCCGGGGACGGCTGCATCTACATCCCCTACAAAGTGTCCGTCGCCTTTTGTGAGTGGCCTCGCCTCCTCCCCCTGGTCCCCCACTCACCCCCACTCTGTACTCCCCGTGGTCCCCCACTCACCCCCACTCTGTACTCCCTCTGGTCCCCCACTCAGCCCCACTCTGTACTCCCCCTGGTCCCCCACTCACTCCCTCTCTGTACTCCCCCTGGTCCCCCACTCACCCCCACTCTGTACTCCCCCTGGTCCCCCACTCACCCCCACTCTGTACTCCCCGTGGTCCCCCACTCACCCCCACTCTGTACTCCCTCTGGTCCCCCACTCAGCCCCACTCTGTACTCCCCCTGGTCCCCCACTCACCCCCACTCTGTACTCCCCCTGGTCCCCCACTCACCCCCACTCTGTACTCCCCCTGGTCCCCCACTCACCCCCACTCTGTACTCCCCGTGGTCCCCCACTCACCCCCACTCTGTACTCCCTCTGGTCCCCCACTCAGCCCCACTCTGTACTCCCCCTGGTCCCCCACTCACCCCCACTCTGTACTCCCCCTGGTCCCCCACTCACCCCCACTCTGTACTCCCCCTGGTCCCCCACTCACCCCCACTCTGTACTCCCCGTGGTCCCCCACTCACCCCCACTCTGTACTCCCTCTGGTCCCCCACTCAGCCCCACTCTGTACTCCCCCTGGTCCCCCACTCACCCCCACTCTGTACTCCCCCTGGTCCCCCACTCACCCCCACTCTGTACTCCCCCTGGTCCCCCACTCACCCCCACTCTGTACTCCCCCTGGTCCCCCTCTCACCCCCACACGTGACGACTCACGTGACCCTGAGTCTCCGTGTCTCATCGCGTAGACGATGGCGACGTCAAGAAGATTGAGGAGGCGGCGTTGGAGTTTGAGAAGAAAACGTGCGTCCGGTTCATCCCTCGCTCCAGCCAGACCGACTACATCTACATCCACGCGTGGGACGGGTGAGACAGAGACACGGACACGACAAAGACACGAACACTATAGACACTACAGAGACACGGACACTACAGAGACACGGACACTGCAGAGACATGGATACGACAGAGACACAGACACTACAGAGACACGGACACTACAGAGACACAGACACTACAGAGACACGGACAATACGCAGACACTAATAACACAGAGACACAGACACTACATAGACACGGACACTGCAGAGACATGGACACGACAGAGACACAGACACTACAGAGACACAGACACTACAGAGACACGGACACTACAGAGACACGGACACTACAGAGACACAGACACTACATAGACACGGATACTGCAGAGACACAGACACTACAGAGACACAGACACTACAGAGACACAGACACTACAGAGACACGGACACTACAGAGACACAGACACTACATAGACACGGATACTGCAGAGACACAGACACTACAGAGACACGGACACTACAGAGACATGGACACTACAGAGACACGGACGCTACAGAGAATAGTGAGTGAATGGGGCTCAGTGCTCAGGCTAGGGTTGTCTCTGTGTGGTGAGGGAATGGGGCTCAGTGCTCAGGCTGGGGTTGTCTCTACAGGAATTGGTCGTTCCTGGGCCGTCAGGGCAGGGACCAGGCGCTGTCCCTGGAGCCCGGCAAGGTGACCAAGGGCATCGTTCTGCACGAGTTGATGCACGCGCTCGGCTTCCACCACGAGCACTGCCGCAGCGACCGCGACGACCACGTCTTGGTGCTGAGCCACAACGTCAAGCCCGGTGAGAGGGACAGACAGCGCAGTTCAATTCTCAGCCATGGCCATCATCAGTGACGAGTGATCTATGAGCTGAACCTAGGCCACCGCCTCCACCTTAAACAACCCACCCCCATGATGACACAGTGTGAATAGGCTAATGTCCAACAGCAGATTGATGAAGGCTCTAAGTTATGAGTCAAATTAACGGTGTCAACCAAAGTGTTCGTTGTGTTAGAGAGTATTGCCCTTGGCTCTTTGTGATAATGTGAGAAGCTGTATACCTTTAATGACCTTGTCATAAATTAATATATTTATTTTCAGAGTGGGTGGATGCTATTGTGAAGACAACCCCCCATGAGCACAACCTAAGGACCCCGTACGACTACAGCTCCGTCACCCACTACGGCATGTACGTCTCTCGGTGTGCCGGCATGCTGTGCACTTTGTGGAGTTCCTGGAGCCAGGATAGACGTGGCCAGGTCTTGGAGGGGAAGGGATGGATACCCAGCCGTGGACCATTACGAACTTTAACCACTTTCACCAAACGTCTGTGCAGTTAGCCTCTGCAGCAGGCCTGGTGCACCACGAGGTCACATGGCCTCGCTGTGATGGCCCCTTGGCTCGAGGTCGTGGGGCAGATCCAGGTTCTCTGGGTTGACCCGTTGAGTTCCTGGCATCTGCCCAACATACCAGGTACCAGACAAGAGCCGAGTCCACTCAGGTCCAGTTCCTCCTGAGCCCCACCAAGCTCCTGCTCTCAGCTCCTTAGCTGTGCGTCCATGGCCTATTGGTCTGGTCTAAGAGCAGCTGCTCGTGCTGTACATGTAGATACAGGTCCCCACCTCCACAGCTTCACTTGCTACAGTATTTTATTATCTGTATTATAATCCTTTTGTGCATCTTACATTTGCTCTGTAATATTATGAACACGATCTACAACTGCTGAAAGTAGAGTCATTGCAACGTCCAATGGGCATGAACTACATCAATGTTAGAAGGACTTAATAAACTCACAGTTGGGCCCAGTACCAAACTTATTTCACTTACTCTTTGGTTCTTTCGGTAAAGTCATGTAGGTATAAAATAAAATAAATCACGACGTTTCTGGCGCAACACAAGCGTCCATCATTAGGTGGGAAAACATGATCTGCTGCTGAGGCAGACTGTTTTCAAAGGTTTGAAATGGGTGTAGCTCAAGGGTTATAAAGAAGTGGTCGGGGCTAGTAATGTTAATGTGAGAAATTAGCATGTAACTGTAAGGTAGAAGAGTGACCTCCTAAACGAGGGCAACGGAAGTGGCCATGTAAATGTGAGGGATTAGCACGATGTTAAAGTGAGAAATTAGAGGGCACGGAAGTGGCCATGTTAATGTGAGGGATTAGCATGATGTTCAAGTGAGAAATAAGCATGTAACTGTAGAAAAGAAGGAGAAGAGATGGGCCTCCTCGACGAGGGAGTGCAACCCAACAGGTATAATACGAAGGGCCTGTGAGTATGAGAGTGCAATCCAAAAGACATGTGAGCATGAGAGTTCAATCCAAAGCCAAGAGAGTGCAATGCAACGGACATGTGAGCATGAGAGATCTAAGAGAGAGGCATAGAGAGAGAGACAGAGAGTCGAAATAACAGCTAACATATGCATGTTGGATGGACACATCACAGTCGGTTAAGACTTTACCTGGTTAATAACGTCCTTCCAATTATTGCTCAGTTTGTACCCATCTTCTCAGTTGAAGTTGTGTCTGTGTTTATATATCTGGATGGCTTCATGAACAAATCTCTGAGGTAGCCGGTAGGTTTGCAGAGTACCTCCGTCTTGGAAAAATCAATTTCGTGTGAGCCCACAGCGTTACAACAATGATCGGCAACTGCAGAGGTATTGGTCCTTATTTCACTTGTTCAACAATGTCAGAGAGACACAACTGGGAAACACATCAATGTCTGTACATTTATCTCTGTTTTTGAAGACATCCCGACAGCAAAGTGATGAAGTACAGTGGTGGACAAGGGCAGGCTGGAGTGCTTCTGGAAGGCTGAACTAGATAACGAAGAGTAACATAGCAATGTGTCTCGTCAGTACAGTTTGTGATCAGTGTGTCTAACCTGCTATGACATATCTGGCTTAGAAACTTGTACATTGTCAAGAAATTTTAAAACATTTCCAAAGTGCACAAAGAAGCTTGGGGAGATGATTTCTACGGTTACTGTCAGAGACAGAACGAGGAACACTTGTGATAGAGAACATACGTAGGTTAGAGATGTGACATTGATGGTTAAAAAAGCAAGTGAGCTTGGACAGGACCCGCCACTAGACGGAATGATGGCTGCTGGTCGAGACTAAAGATGGAGTGACAGCCAAGGGAGGCTGTGAGGACATCGGCGATGAAATCGGCTCCTGTGCGGTGCTGGACGGACTGCGCGTCGCGGCAGCGTGAGGGGTGGTGATGACTTGGGGAGGCTTTCAACAGCTCAGGGATTGTCCATGGCTGTGATGAGGATTTCATTCACAAGAATAGTGCATTGCTTCATATTGTACCGGCCAAAACCCCACTGAATGACAAAATAAATTATGACTTTAGCTGCTTTACAATGGAGACGTTGGTGTCAAATTGCTCTTATTTCATTGGCAATGAACTTCAATTTTAAATGACTCCGCAGGACCGCCGGCTCGAAAGATGAGCACAGCCCGACGCTGGTGCCCAGGGACACAAGCACCATGCGTCGCTTTGGAGGTGGCCACACCCTGAGTGAGGGCGACGTGGAGAAGATCGAGAAGATGTTCGGCTGTGAGCCGGCACCACGGGGACCCAGCGACGCAGCTCCAGCGCGGACGCTGGGTGAGAGACGCACAGCTGGAGAGCTCCGTGAGCAAATCATATTGTAGTGCAGGAATAAGATTCTTGATTGTCAGCCCGTTGAGTAGTACTGGCAGGGCAGGTGTAGATACGGATCTGTGATTCATGGCTACATCATCCTTGGGAGCCCCGTCAATACACTTTCTCAGAGTATGCGTTTTTGTACATTTGAAACTTGGTTATTTTATGAGGCAATTGTTTACAAGTTACGTTTGGCCAGGCCGTGTGTGCGCTGCCTATGCACCGCCTTTGGTTGTTCACGACGAGAGATGTCACCAAGTCAGTGCCCGTTCTCCTCTTTCTCCCTCTGCATTTGTTGATTAAAGCGGTGAGGAGTCGCCTGGTCCAGTACATCATCATCATCGTCGTCATCCTCATGATAATCCTCTACTGCATCGTCCATATAACAACCACATGTCACGAGTGTATTCGTCTAGCACGAATCACGAGGTACTACAGAGAGAAGCCATCAGCTGAGACGATGTCCGACGTGGAGGCCCTGCCCTGAGACAGCAGGCGGCTCGCAAGGCGGGGCCTCTGTAGCTCTGTGCGCCCACAGAGCGAGCCGAGCGACTTCGGCCACAGCGCTGGCACAGCCCTGGCGCTCGCTCCTCCCTCGCTGCCCGGCCGGGTCGCCCACCTCTCACTCGGCCAAGCAAACACGTGGCTCCCGTTGGTGCAGAGCCATCGCTGAATAACACCGTGTGAACTTGAGGCCAGATTTTAGCGGGTGAAGTTGATTACAATAAACATTCATAATGCGTAGTATATGGGGAAGTCTCCTCGTTGCATGAGCAGCAGAATATTCTCTGTGTTCAGCATTCATGTTGCTGTGATATGATAAACATCATTCTAAGAGATGTCCTGAGAAACCTGGGGCTTCAGGTGATCTTTAAAAAACAGAGGTGATAGCAGTGGCTAGGGATGGGTCTGGGCACCTTCATCGAAGGTTCCACGGTAAGATGTGAGACTTTATCGCAGTCAGGCATGACAACTCAAAGGCTTCGTTGTATTTATGGAGTCATTTGCACAACACTGGGAGTTGTGATAAGGAGGTCAAGAGACAGTTTGCTAGTAGGGCATGGATTTTGATGGGTTACTTAAAGCACTTGGGAAGAGTAGAGATGTGAATGTTTACGTGAAGAGTTGTGTGATGCAGGGGTAGTGGCCCGTGTTACTGTATGGGTCAGAGAGCTGGATTTGAACATAGCAATGGGGAAAGAAGCTGCTGACCTCTGAACGCAGTTACTGGCAGAAGATTATATACATCCATAGCAATGTAGGGGAAGCAACGTGGATGTTCAGAATAGAACATATCAATACTGTAGAGGGTTGTAGATGCAATCATGAAGAGGAAGTGATGATTGTCACGCATGGGCAAGCCATTGGAGGCAGCACCTAAGAAGACTTTAAACCATACGATAAGACAATGTAATAAACACCTTAGAAGGCAGGTGTCAACTTGATTATTGCAGCAAATCTGTCAGAAGGAAGGAATTGATTGTGGGTTGTGACCGATGTGGTACACAGAGGCACTTGAACATTGGGACCCTTTGATCAGCAGATGATAATTATGGTAATTATGATAATGTTACAAAGCCTTATACCTACAGAGCATTACACCCACAGAGCCTCATCCCCACAGGCAATGCAGTCCCGTAGTGTTTGAAAATGGTGTTGTCTGTACTGCCGCGTGTGTTGACAATCTTGCCTATGTGCACTCTGCGCGAGCTTGTTCGCTGATTCATCTCTGCTTTATCCCAGCAGGAGCCAGCGCTGCATACAGAGAAGCTGGTGTCTCAAGCCACAAAATGACGGTGAGGTCTGCAGCAAAATTCCATGATCTAGCAGAGCACAGCCTGACTTCCGTAGAAATATTTTTATTTAAAGTGAAGAAAACCTACAGCCTGAGCTGTCCCCATATAAACCCTCGTAACACTCGCCATGACAAGGCAGGTTAATTCCATGGGGTAGTGGCTCAACCAAGCGGTAGGGTGTTTGCCGCTTGTTGCAGAGGTACAAAGTTCAAATCCAGCAGCCGCTCTGATTAATACTGCTGGTGCATTAGCTATAAAAATATGTGGCGTTTGCTTTACAGTGGACATGAACGATGCCGTGGTTTACATTTTCCAGATTTCTGAAATTGGAATATACATAGCATTCATCATCTCCTTCTGTGGGGCGCCACGGTGGTTAGATATTATCGCCATCACCTAGTATGCAGGAGCTCGTGCCATTCCATCCTGACACTGAGGTCTATATATTTGGAGTTTGCCTGTTCTCTCCATGGTCGCTTGAATTTTTCTCCAGGCCCTCCCGTTTTTCCCTGCATGTTTAGAAACATGCATTTAGATTATTTGGCTTCTATAAATTTCCACATGATAAGCCGCTTCGTTGTGCTCTCTTTTGTGGCCAGATCTCCTCTGAAAAGAGCTATATAGCTCAGTGGCCTTTACCTGGTATATATTATAGTAGTTTATTTTGATTGTGAAAACTAAGCAGGACCCTCCTGGGTAAACAAGTGTGATAATTATGAAATTCCTTTTCAGTTTTTTTTTTATAATTTCCTGTTGCCTAATTATGATTTCTTCATTTTATTTCAGCTTCCCCGTGCTCCAGAGAAGAAAGGGAAAGGTACGCACCACGGGGCCTTGTTCAGGTTCACGGGGCCCACGGGAGGAATCCACCTCCACGTGCCCAGTGCAGTGAGCACAGCGCCATTCTTGATCGGCCTCCATTGCCACCACTGTTACTTGCGAACATTTACTGCAGCCTGGCTTCAGGCTTTCTGACTGAATGCGAGAGACTCGGACAACAAAGTCACGTTGAGCCTGGTGTGGTGGAATGCACCCTGTAGTCCCACTCCTTGGGGCTGTGGGGTGAGGATCGCACAGACTTGTGAGACACCCACACCTGCTTGGCTGCAACCAAACGGCAGTATGGCAAGTGCATTGAATCCATCTGTGTGGAGCTTTCAGTGGTGTTCCTGCATATGTATTGGATTTCTGTGGGTACTCTGGCTTCCTCCCGCATGCCAAATAATGAACTGACCAAACAAAGGGTATAATTGTCATTGTGTTAGCTGACTTGTGCGAAGTGTGCACATTGCATGTCAGGCTGTGCGAGGAGAGATTCCCACGTGAGCATTCTGCACCCCCCCCCCCTCTCTCGCTCTGGCTTCAGAATTCATCGGGTGTGGAGTCAAGGAGAGCAGCCTCTCACGCCCAGTCAGGCACTGGCCCAAGAGCGGCGATGACCATGTGTACATCCCCTACAAGGTGTCCAAGGACTTCTGTAAGTGTCGCATTTACCCCATGAACTGTCAGTGTGTTAGTGCTCTGCGGCAGGGCTTATTTAACGCTTTTTTTTTCTTATAAGCAACACCGTAGTCTCATCATGATAGCTGAGTTTGAGAGGCTGATTACCTCTAAATGTACATTTCCTTTTTATGGGAATAGTCTCGATAACTCGTGTTTACAAGTGTTGCCACTGTCCTGGTTCAAGTTTGTTGTATCGTTTACCCGCACTCGTCACGCGTGCTGTGAGCCCTGCCCACACGCATGTCGCTTGTGGGAGAGCGGCAGACAACCTCGCTCCCGTGACCACGCCCTGTGTGGGCGATGCCACATGGACCGTACCCCTGCCACTGTAATGATCACAAATTTAATTTGAATTATAATATTTGGTGAATATGAAAATGCACTTTGATGACTATAAGGGATCAACACATCATAGAATATACATATTTCTAGCATAGTTATTGCATGATTCATGTCTCAGAACATTGTTTACCTTAATTAAAACGAATAAATAACTTTTTCAGTTACTGCCATTAAGCTTGCAAAGATACATTATAAAGGCGTCATTACGTATGCCTCGATCACTGCAGTACGTTTACAAGTCGGTGTGTAATGTCTTACTCTGTTTTAAACATATCCCTGCCCATAACAGTGAAGACAAGACTCTAGTCTCCACTAGATTTGGATTTTCTGAGTAGACCTAAAGCCAGCATCTGGCTGTTTGGGGAGATGGGTTTCATGAGCCCGAGCTTGTGCGATTTAGGGCAAAGCATTATAATGATAACATGAGCATTTAATTAATATCAAGGTGTTTGAACCCCCTATGTGTATTAATCAGTGAATATTCATGGAAAACTATGTATGAGCATTGCAACGAAGTCCAGTGCTATGAAATGTCTCACTGTCTTGCAGATGACTACGATGTGAAAGCCATCGAGCAGGCTGTAGAGGAGTTTGAGAAGAAAACCCACATGCGATTCCGCCCTCATGGCAAAGAGACGGACTTCATTCACATCCAGGCCTTGGAGGGGTGAGGATTTCACATCCTATACCCACATACTGTACACCACTTCAGCAATCCACAGCCATTACTCACATTTACAATTCTTATCCAGCACTCAATTCATTTTGACATCCATAATTCACATGCCCTACTCACATCATCTGCTTGCATCCATTTATTTCATTCAAAATGGTCAAGTTAGTTTAATAATCACAGACATTTCATAATCAGGGCTATTAATATCAGTGAGCAATGGCTGGCATTGCGAGCCAGCCTGTGTAACGTGTGCAATATCTGCCGTTTTTTACGGCTGTGAAAGTGTGAGATCTTAAATGCGCTGCCACTGACTGGGCTCAGAGCTCTCTGGGGCTTTGATGGAGCTGTGCGGTGCTAGTGTTGTGTTGTCTGCAACTTGCTGGGACTATGCTGAAGTGGTGCTGAGTTCTCTGTGGCTTGTTGGGGCTGGGCATTGCCAGTGCCGGCCCCCTCGTGGAATCTGTGCAACCTTTGGGACAGGGATAGGTGTAATCATTGTGGTTGGGGTGGCTTGTGTAATTCTGACAGTGGACTGCAGCTGGTCTTGCATCCGCGGTGTAATTGGGGGGGTTTGTTCTTCGGATGTGTTGGTATTGAGCTTCAGTGGCTCAGCCTGAGTTAGTAGAGTTATCAAATCTCTCCTGCATTTTTCAACTCCTCTCTTTTACTTTTTGTCTTGATGATCCTGTTGTTCTCTGAGTCTAGCATAGTGCTCTGGGATGCACTGCATGTAAGCACTCTATACATCTAATCATTACTGGTTATTGATAATTTTTACATCTGGCCACTAGTTATTTATTTCTTTTTTTTGCAAACGGCATATGCAGCATTCTGTGAAGGACATATGGTTCTGTGCAATTCCACATTCTATACCTGATCTGCCTCCATTGGGATGAAGTCTGGCTCATCACAGCCAACCACAAGATGCTGTGCCTTCCTTCTAGCCATTGCCATGTGTTAACCTTGGCCTTCAGAAGTGACGTGAAGTGACTCTGGTGCCTCATACTCGTTCTAGCAGCAGACATCTCAGTGCTGTGTAAGGCTCACATACTTGGTGCCAACCCTCCATTTTTATCGAGTGTTTGGTTTGGCCAGAGCAGTCAGACATGGATTTATGAAATATAAAAACCCCCAACCTATATGAGCACATTGATCTGGCTCTGAGCACCATGTGGGGGCCAGTTGGATGCAGTGCAACATGAACGTCATAGCATCTGACTCGTCACTGCAAATGACATTCATTTATAAAGACCTCCTGTGTAGCAGTGTCGAGGTGCTGGGATTCACCGACTGCCACTTGGCAGGGTGGCACAATACGAGTGTGGTGCCACCTCCGGGTGACATGGAGGATTGAATGCAAATAACCATTTTCAGTTGGGAGATGATGCCACGTTTGATGGCATTTGTGAGTATTGATGAGTGCATAGTCTACATTCATTGGAAGTGCATAAAAAATAAGTTCACAAGAGAAGACCATCGTATCGTACTCTCTTTAATCAGGAGTTATGTTAACTACAATAAAACAGGATGGTGAGAATGTTTTTGCCTTAGCGAGTATAATTGTGCTGCTCTGCAGAGGAAGTGAAAGTGGAGACCTCCAAGCAGATTGGTGGTTTTGGTTTGGGAACTAAAAATGATAGAGATCAAAAAAAGACCAGTAGAATTCTGTAGGTTAAGAAACTTTGCATAGCAAAAATCTGGTTCCACTATGAAATAAATTAATCAATGTACTTGTTAATTACTAGGTGATTCAGGAAAATACCAGTTAGATTGCATCGTGGTCAAACAGACAAACCTAAATAGCACGGTGATCGCTCACGGCTACCCAGGAGCAGACACAGTCTCTTATAATTACTCTATTACTTCGAAGCAGAAATTGAATCAAATAAACTCAAACAAAAGAAGAGATGGAATCGAGATTTATTGAACGTAATACTCTCAAGCACAGAAAATACCATTGTAAAAGAGGTGGGGAGCAGACACGGAAAAAGCCTTGGGTAAAATAGGAAATTGTTATAGATATCAATAAGGAAAAGGAAGAATGCAAAATATGGATGAATAAAGAGAATCCAGGAGAGAGACCAACGAACCGAGAAGAGAGGCTGACAAAGCAAGAGAACGACGGTGGGGAAGGGAATGCCAACAACTCGAGGGATGGAACAGGCAGGGAAGGTCGGGTTTACTGTGCAAAGAAGTGAAGCAAATCACAGAAGAGCGATGAGGCAATACCAGTGGTAGCACACAGGGGAAGCAGGACAAGTCAGAGAAAAGTGTAAAGTACACGTTGAAGATCCATGATGGAATGGGAAGCCAGAGAGACAGGTAGACAAACAAGACAAGGGTCCTGCTATTCTTCAAAGTGAAGTCGTTGCAGCAATCAAAAGTATGAAGATGGGGAAGGCAGAAGGAATCAACGGAATTTATGAATAAAAGGGCAGACTCTTAGGTGGGGGAGCAATACATTAGATTACACTTTGTCACAAGATGTATGAGAGAATGACCAGCAGACTTTACGAACTAAAGTCATACCAATCCCCATTGTTCAGACTTAAGAACAATCAGTTTGAGACCACAATTGTAGATTATGCTGAGAATGATTCAATCACTGACCAAGAGAAAAGTAGAGGCCTACTTTGCAAAGGTCCAGTTTGGGTTTTGGAAAGGATATGATGGAACAGTTAAACAAAAAGTGTAATGAGAATGATCTTTGAAAGGAGCTTGGAGTTGAACCAAAAAGTGTATATGTCTCATTTTGAAAAAGCATTCTAAGGCTAAATGGGAATATTTTGTTCAATTTGCTCCAGATGATAAGAATGGACTGGAAAGATAGACAGCTTATTGCAGCTTTGCACATGAGTCAAACAGCAACAGTGAACATAGCCAAAGGCGAATCAGATAATACAGAAATCTGAAGAGGTGCGATACAGGCGTGCACATTATCACTGACACCTTTGTGGATATGATGATGATGAAGCAGCTTGGGAAATCATGATGGAAAGAATTATTGGAGGTCAGTGAGGTCAGCAGATTTGCAGATGACAAGCAGGTGCTGGCAATTAGAGAGTAAGGGGTGACACGTCTTAGTTTCAAAGTTAATAAAGTAAAAGAGGATTCCGGACTGAAAATAACATAAACAAGAGAAATGAGAGTATGAAGGAGAGAATGCAGGGAAATTAATATTCCAATTGTAGGTAACAAGATAAAAGTGAAAGAGTTCACCCACTTGGGCCGCCTTCTCACATCCGATAGTCGGTGTTCTAAATAAATCAAAATCAGCAGTGGTGGCTGCAGGTTTATAACAAGGACAGGTCATGACAATGGACAGAGCATTCCTAATTTATTTCCCTGATCTTTTGCAGGGCCTTGACAATGACAATTCATTATTTTATGCTGTTGTGCTCAGTCTCCTCTGTTGCATGCAAATGCATTGGCTCATTTACACCAGGATTACAAATCTACATTATCTGAATGCATTAAAAATAATTGCTTGACACCAGTGAATGATTTCTGCTTTCAGGTCTCTCAGCAAGAGCTGGTCGTACGTGGGGAGGCAGGGTGGAGGCCAGGATCTGTCCCTGGAGCCCGGGAAGGTGACCAAGGGCACGGTTCTGCACGAGTTGATGCACGCGCTCGGCTTCCACCACGAGCACTGCCGCAGCGACCGAGACGACCACGTCTGGGTGCTGAGCGACAACATCAAGGAAGGTGAGAAGGCGTTTGTGACTCCATCCCACGGTGCAGGTTGAGCACCGCTCGTGACAGCTGCTTCCGAGCTGCGTCTGGTGCCACGAGTGCCGATCCTCCACTCCTGCCAGAGTGGCTGGGCGCTCGTGGTGCACTCATCTTTTATCAACTGTCCGTAAAATGGGGAACATAAGCTATTTCATACTCTTTGGTTCTTTCAGTAAAGTCACGTAGGTATAAAATAAAATAAATTAAATCACGACGTTTCGATTGCAACACAAGCAATCATCATCAGGTGGGAAAACCACAGCAAGAATTGTTTTGCTGAAGTGGGAGAGAGAGTTGCTGTGGTAAGAGGTTATACAGGCTGGGAAAGGGGAGGAGCAAGGGGGGGAGAGGGAGGGGTAGGGGGTGTGGGGTAGGGGGGGGACAGTGCTGCGTGGTGTAGTGGTACCAGGCGGATATGATAGACGACAACCACTACAAAGCATCTTCTTGGTTCTTTCGGTAATGTCACGTAGAAGGAAAATAATAAAATAATAAACATAAAACATAATAAAATACAATTCTGACGACGTTTCGGACACAACGCAAGCAGCCGTCCTCAGGTGAAGAACAGGGCTGTCGGAAAGACAGCGTCTGAATGAACACCACCAAGCTTGACAGCGTATTTTTATTATTTCCCTTCTACGTCACTTTACCGAAAGAACCAAGAAGATGAATCCCTGCATTCACGAAAACTTTAAATCGAAATTTCACTACAAAGCAGTTAGAGTTTTACCTGGTTAATCACATCCTTCCAATGATTGCTCAATTTGTATCCATCTTCTCGGTTGTTGTTATGTCTATGTTTATATATCTGGATGGCTTCATGAACAAACCTTTTATAGTAGCCCAAAGGTTTGCAGAGTACCTTGGTCTCAGCCACGGCGGAGGAGTTAGTTCAGATCTGCCTTGTGCTCGCGAACACGGTCCGAGATATGTCGTTTCGTTTTCCCAATGTAACAGCCACCACAGGTGCAACTTAGTTTGTAGACTCCAGGATATTGCATGTTATTAAGGATGTTATTAACCAGGTAAAACCCTAACTGCTTTGTAGTGCTTGTCGTCTATCATATCCGCCTGGTACCACTACACCACGCAGCACTCTCCCTCCCCCTACCCCACACCCCCTACCCCTCCCTCTCCTCCCTTACTCCTAACCAGGTAAATCCCTAACTGCTTTGTAGTGGTTGTCGTCTATCATATCCAGCCTGGTACTACTACACCACGCAGCACTCTCCCCCCCTACCCCACACCCCCTACCCCTCCCTCTCCCCCCTTGTTCCTCCCCCTTCCCAGCCTGTATAACCTCTTACCACAGCAACTCTCTCTCCCACTTCAGCAAAATAATTCTTGCTGTGGTTTTCCCACCTGATGATGATTGCTTGTGATGCAATCGAAACGTCGTAATCTAATTTATTTTATTTTATACCTACGTGACTTTACCGAAAGAACCAAAGAGTATTGATCCCTGCAGTCACGAAAACTTCAAATATAGAATGAGCTGTTTCATAGCACAACAACCACATATACTACGTCCGTACCACAACATTGTGTTACACGTGGTTGAGTTTTGTAACAAGGAGAAATATAAATTCTACATTTTTTTAAAAGTATTAAATGGTGAACATTGTTTCTTTGTTAGAATGGAAGAGTCAAATCGTGAAGATGAAATCACACGCGCATGAAGTGTCCATCCCCTACGACTGCAGCTCCATCATGCACTACAGCATGTACGTACCACTCCCTGTGTGTGCGAGTCCTTTACATTCATAATACAAGTGTCTTACACATTCATTATACTAGAGTGTCTCATACGTTCCCTATACTACACCACGTGTGTGTTATACAATCCTTATACTAGAGTGTGTGTATGTGTTATACATTCCCTATATCACACTGTATCTTACAAATTCCCTGTACTACAGTGTACGTGTGTTATATAAGGGGGTAGCTGTAGGTCCCCCCCTTATATTCCACCACATCCACTCACACGGTCTTTACGGTGCTCTGCCTGCATGAATAACAGAGACCAAGCTGAAAAATGACCTCTCTTTAATAACACCAATACCACCACAAACTTAAGTTGTTAAGTGTTGGTAGAGAATTCCTAATCCTGAGTGGCAAGGTGCATCGGGGCAACAATAAAAACAACTTCCCACGACATTCCCGCAGTAGTTGTATTAACACGCCACGCAAGTCCACAAGAGATCAATGTCCGTGTGGTCGCTCGCTCTGGAGAACACGAGTTGCCAAGGCACAGTCCAAGTTGCAAGGGCACAGCTCTTGCAGAAAAGGCCCTGAGTGGATGATGTAAGTTACCTGCATGCTTGGGCAGGTAACATATGCATGTTAGCAGGGGCGGTTGGACCCCACTGATGATTTTCTTTGTCAAGAGCATAGGAGTTAGCACTGAGCTGAGCTAAGCACCAGGGTGGCACGTGTCTGGATGATCGCCGTCAAAGGCAAGTCGCAATGTCACCAGCACCCACGACTGAGCGCCACTGGGAGCACACAGTGGCTAAGAGCGCCTGACCACGTGAGATTCAGCCGAGGGTCCAGAGTTACGCCAAACCTGTAACCAAAGAGATAGGTCGCTTTTTATTTATATTCCTGAAATTCCCTGCTCCCTGTCACACTGGGACACTGTTGCAAGGTAAGCAATTCAGTGACTCAGGACACATTGTTACTCCAGTTTGTTGTCACTCTGTGACTGTGGTTCTTTGTCACACTGCTAAGTCGAGTTCAGCTGGAAACCCTGGGGCTCACTGGTCACTGTGTCGAGGATCTCTGTACAATGTGTGTGTGCACGCATATACATCCCCTAAGCTACAGTTTGCGTGTGTCCCACCATCATTCCCAGCACATCCTGTATTGTAAATACATATATAAATACGCCTGTTTGAATTGCTGGAGTGATGATGGATTATATTAGGTGTGTGAGGATGGATTATATTCGATGTGTGTGTTGCTCGAGTGCCTCTACAGCCGCTAGAGGTGCTACGGTGCACCACAGTAAGAGGTGTCGGGAGTGTGGGGGTGGACCGGTAGCGGCCCCGTGCACGGTGCAGTCACAGTCGTGGTGCTGCTCTCAGTTGCCTCTGTCTGCCCGTGTACAACCACGCGATGCCATTACAGCGTGCATGCACATTGCATTTGTAAAATATGTTCACATTTGCATTTTATTCACGAAGTTTTTCTCAATTATGTCATCAAAAACATTTCCAAAAGAAGAAACAAACTAAAATATTGTACCGTGTATTTGTGATGCATTTACGAAAGCAAATATAGTTTTAATATTGTCAAATGTAAGCAATATGAAGAGTTATAGTAATTCTAAACGCTTTCCACCACAGCTCACTGCCTTGTAGAGAACAACCCGAGCTTGTATTGGCAAGTGGAGCTGTTTCCACACATTGTAGCTCAACGAACTTGTGACGAGTTATACTGTATGTGTTTTACTGTAGACCGGTTCCACATCAGCCATTGTGACTAAGTTCAACGTTGAATATAACACACGTATGCCGCAAAGCGGTGCTTGGATTGTCCACGTGGTTTTGCATTCTGAGTATGGTGACTGGAATCCAGCACTAAAGGCAGCAATGGTGATCACATTGCATCATGTGTGGCAGATTCACAGCCAGCAGGGCTAAGAGATGACCAGTGAAGGTCAGTACAGCAAGTAGGTGCCTGATCTGTAGGGACATTTGAGAGTTTCTGCGTTAGTATTCTCCGGATACTCGAGACTTACACATACAAATGCTGAATAAGGATTTGCTAATTATCCCAATTTGGTGTAATCCTGAATAATTCTTAACAATAAATTAGTTTTTTCATTGATAAAGGACTGGTGTTACATTGTTATAATTTAAGTTTTGGTGAAACATTTTTTCCCTTAGCTTCTGTAGTACAATCTGAAATCTTGCCATCAGCTTGATGTGCTTTCGAACCTGGTTTAATTTCTGGTGGCCACCAGAGAATTTAATGTTGAATATTATGAATACTCAAGTTTCTGAGACCTCAACTTCAGTCATGCTAGGTGAATTGTAATGCTGTTTAGCTCCTGTAAAATGTTTTGTGTTATGTACAAATGTAATCCTTCAAAAAGGGATGTGAGCTTGTTAAAATGTGAAATGGTCCAAATGCACTCCACGGATCGCTGTGCGTATGGATGGTAGAGCGCCCTGTACCTGAGGCTTTGTGCGTGTCCAGGACGGCGGGCTCGGTGGACGAGCGCAACCCGACCATCATCCCCAAGAACCCGCTCCTCATGCTGCACATGGGGCATGGCAACTCCCTGAGCCCCTGCGACGTGGCCAAAGTGCAGAAGCTGTACGGATACGAGACGAAACTGCCGCTGAGCTCCACAGGTGGGTCCACCGAGTGCCCTGGCTGATTGATGGCTACCAGAGCAAGAGCGCTTCAGGGACTGTGGTTCCAATACCAAATACACCTCATGACTGTTACCATTCACTCTCCTTGATATCTCATGAATATTGAAGCTGCATATGAGCCACTAAAAAGTGGCCATGTTATTGGTGATGGCCTCGTGGTGCGTTCTGCCAGTGCTTTACACACGAGGCGCTGTGAGGAGTACGAGGCCCTGTGCAATCTGAACGTGGCGGGGTCTCCCAGCTGAGGGCCGCTGAGACACTGCTTCCCATCACTGACACGATGTCAAATGCCTGATGGTCATAGTTGGGTCCACGCATTTATACCTTACAGGCTCTGCCAGCTCTAAAATATAGCGGGGGTTTAGAAATGATGGCTCCCTGCTGGCAGCAGTGGTGAGCGTCATCACTAATGGATATGCACGCGTGTGTGTTCTGAGACTGTGTTTCATTGTACGATGTATGCCTGTACTTGCATGTGTACTTGTATAAGTGTGTACTTGTATATGTGTGTAGGTAGTGCTGCTTGTATGTGGACATGATTGCACTGTGGTGTGTGACGTCTGTGCTGTAACTTGCCCGAGCAAACACTGTGGTAGCCTTGAGTGCAATGCGTCTCCATTCATTGTGTTTGATGTCCCAGGTGTGGGAGACCGCGAGGGTCTGGAGAGCCAAGTGAGAGTTTGGAAGCGAAAGGTGAGAGGGGTGAGGCACTGAAAGGCCTCCCTGCACACCGTGCCACATGTGCGTGCAGGACGTTGCGTGAGTTAACGTTGCATCATCACAGGTTTGTGAACGCGGAATTCCCTGGTGAGAGGTCAATTCGTAGTCCTCTTCATCGTGGTCACTGAGGAAGGCGGCTCGTGTGTATTATGACGACATCATGCAGTGTTGGCAGTCAGTTCAGTTAGCGCTGGGAGACAGTGCATGCAGTGCTGGAAGAAAGTGCAGGCAGTCGGTGTAGGCAGGAAGTCTAGTCATTATAATCTGCAGTTAGTGCAGTCAATTTGGGCTGACAGGTAATGCAGTCATTGCTGGCAGTCAGTGCCGAAAGTTAGTGCTAGAAGTCAGTGCTCGAAGTCAGTACAGTCAGTGTGGTCAGTGCTGGGAGTCAGTGCTGAAATCAGTACAGTCAGTGTGGTCCACTCATCTCCCTCTCTCACTCCACTCATCTCCCTCCTCCCACTCCACTCATCTCCCTCCTCTCAATCCACTCATCTCCCTCCTCTCACTCCACTCATCTCCCTCCTCTCACTCCACTCATCTCCCTCCTCTCACTCCACTCATCTCCCTCCTCCCACTCCACTCATCTCCCTCCTCTCAATCCACTCATCTCCCTCCTCTCACTCCACTCATCTCCCTCCTCTCACTCCACTCATCTCCCTCCTCTCACTCCACTCATCTCCCTCCTCTCACTCCACTCATCTCCCTCCTCCCACTCCACTCATCTCCCTCCTCTCAATCCACTCATCTCCCTCCTCTCACTCCACTCATCTCCCTCCTCCCACTCCACTTATCTCCCTCCTCTCACTCCACTCATCTCCCTCCTCCCACTCCACTCATCTCCCTCCTCTCACTCCACTCATCTCCCTCCTCTCACTCCACTCATCTCCCTCCTCTCACTCCACTCATCTCCCTCCTCTCACTCCACTCATCTCCCTCCTCTCAATCCACTCATCTCCCTCCTCTCACTCCACTCATCTCCCTCCTCTCACTCCACTCATCTCCCTCCTCTCAATCCACTCATCTCCCTCCTCTCACTCCACTCATCTCCCTCCTCTCAATCCACTCGTCTTCCTCTCTCACTCTTCTCATCTCCCTCCTCTCACTCCACTCATCTCCCTCCTCTCACTCCACTCATCTCCCTCCTCTCAATCCACTCATCTCCCTCCTCTCAATCCACTCATCTCCCTCCTCTCACTCTTCTCATCTCCCTCCTCTCACTCCACTCATCTCCCTCCTCTCAATCCACTCGTCTTCCTCTCTCACTCTTCTCATCTCCCTCCTCTCACTCCACTCATCTCCCTCCTCTCACTCCACTCATCTCCCTCCTCTCACTCCACTCATCTCCCTCCTCTCACTCCACTCATCTCCCTCCTCCCACTCCACTCATCTCCCTCCTCTCACTCCACTCATCTCCCTCCTCTCACTCCACTCATCTCCCTCCTCTCACTCCACTCATCTCCCTCCTCTCAATCCACTCATCTCCCTCTCTCACTCCACTCATCTCCCTCCTCTCACTCCACTCATCTCCCTCCTCTCACTCCACTCATCTCCCTCCTCCCACTCCACTCATCTCCCTCCTCTCACTCCACTCATCTCCCTCCTCTCACTCCACTCATCTCCCTCCTCTCACTCCACTCATCTCCTCCTCTCCTCCACTCATCTCCCTCCTCTCAATCCCTCATCTCCCTCCCTCTCACTCCACTCATCTCCCTCCTCTCAATCCACTCGTCTTCCTCTCTCACTCTTCTCATCTCCCTCCTCTCACTCCACTCATCTCCCTCCTCTCACTCCACTCATCTCCCTCCTCTCAATCCACTCATCTCCCTCCTCTCAATCCACTCATCTCCCTCCTCTCACTCTTCTCATCTCCCTCCTCTCACTCCACTCATCTCCCTCCTCTCAATCCACTCGTCTTCCTCTCTCACTCTTCTCATCTCCCTCCTCTCACTCCACTCATCTCCCTCCTCTCACTCCACTCATCTCCCTCCTCTCAATCCACTCATCTCCCTCCTCTCACTCCACTCATCTCCCTCCTCTCAATCCACTCGTCTTCCTCTCTCACTCTTCTCATCTCCCTCCTCTCACTCCACTCATCTCCCTCCTCTCACTCCACTCATCTCCCTCCTCTCAATCCACTCATCTCCCTCCTCTCAATCCACTCATCTCCCTCCTCTCACTCCACTCATCTCCCTCCTCTCAATCCACTCATCTCCCTCCTCTCACTCCACTCATCTCCCTCCTCTCACTCCACTCATCTCCCTCCTCTCACTCCACTCATCTCCCTCCTCTCACTCCACTCATCTCCCTGCTCTCAATCCACTCATCTCCCTCCTCTCACTCCACTCATCTCCCTCCTCTCACTCCACTCATCTCCCTCTCTCACTCCACTCATCTCCCTCCTCTCACTCCACTCATCTCCCTCTCACTCCACTCATCTCCCTCCTCTCACTCCACTCATCTCCCTCCTCTCACTCCACTCATCTCCCTCCTCTCACTCCACTCATCTCCCTCCTCTCACTCCACTCATCTCCCTGCTCTCAATCCACTCATCTCCCTCCTCTCACTCCACTCGTCTTCCTCTCTCACTCCACTAATCTCCCTCTCACTCCACTCATCTCCCTCCTCTCACTCCACTCATCTCCCTCTCACTCCACTCATCCCTCCTCCTCACTCCACTCATCTCCCTCCCTCACTCCACTCATCTCCCTCCTCTCACTCCACTCATCTCCCTCCTCTCACTCCACTCATCTCCCTCCTCTCACTCCACTCATCTCCCTCCTCTCACTCCACTCATCTCCCTCCTCTCACTCCACTCATCTCCCTCCTCTCACTCCACTCATCTCCCTCCTCTCACTCCACTCATCTCCCTCCTCTCACTCCACTCGTCTTCCTCTCTCACTCCACTCATCTCCCTCTCACTCCACTCATCTCCCTCTCTCACTCCACTCATCTCCCCTCTCACTCCACTCATCTCCCTCTCACTCCACTCATCTCCCTCCTCTCACTCCACTCATCTCCCTCCTCTCACTCCACTCATCTCCCTCCTCTCACTCCACTCATCTCCCTCCTCTCACTCCACTCATCTCCCTCCTCTCACTCCACTCATCTCCCTCCTCTCACTCCACTCATCTCCCTCCTCTCACTCCACTCATCTCCCTCCTCTCACTCCACTCATCTCCCTCCTCTCACTCCACTCATCTCCCTCCTCTCACTCCACTCATCTCCCTCCTCTCACTCCACTCATCTCCCTCCTCTCACTCCACTCATCTCCCTCCTCTCACTCCACTCATCTCCCTCCTCTCACTCCACTCATCTCCCTCCTCCCACTCCACTCATCTCCCTCCTCTCACTCCACTCATCTCCCTCCTCCCACTCCACTCATCTCCCTCCTCTCACTCCACTCATCTCCCTCCTCTCACTCCACTCATCTCCCTCCTCTCACTCCACTCATCTCCCTCCTCTCACTCCACTCATCTCCCTCCTCTCAATCCACTCATCTCCCTCCTCTCACTCCACTCATCTCCCTCCTCTCACTCCACTCATCTCCCTCCTCTCAATCCACTCATCTCCCTCCTCTCACTCCACTCATCTCCCTCCTCTCAATCCACTCGTCTTCCTCTCTCACTCTTCTCATCTCCCTCCTCTCACTCCACTCATCTCCCTCCTCTCACTCCACTCATCTCCCTCCTCTCAATCCACTCATCTCCCCTCCTCTCAATCCACTCATCTCCCTCCTCTCACTCTTCTCATCTCCCTCCTCTCACTCCACTCATCTCCCTCCTCTCAATCCACTCGTCTTCCCTCTCTCACTCTTCTCATCTCCCTCCTCTCACTCCACTCATCTCCCTCCTCTCACTCCACTCATCTCCCTCCTCTCACTCCACTCATCTCCCTCCTCTCACTCCACTCATCTCCCTCCTCCACTCCACTCATCTCCCTCCTCTCACTCCACTCATCTCCCTCCTCTCACTCCACTCATCTCCCTCCTCTCACTCCACTCATCTCCCTCCTCTCAATCCACTCATCTCCCTCTCTCACTCCACTCATCTCCCTCCTCTCACTCCACTCATCTCCCTCCTCTCACTCCACTCATCTCCCTCCTCCCACTCCACTCATCTCCCTCCTCTCACTCCACTCATCTCCCTCCTCTCACTCCACTCATCTCCCTCCTCTCACTCCACTCATCTCCCTCCTCTCACTCCACTCATCTCCCTCCTCTCAATCCACTCATCTCCCTCCTCTCACGTCCACTCATCTCCCTCCTCTCAATCCACTCGTCTTCCTCTCTCACCTCTTCTCATCTCCCTCCTCTCACTCCACTCATCTCCCTCCTCTCACTCCACTCATCTCCCTCCTCTCAATCCACTCATCTCCCTCCTCTCAATCCACTCATCTCCCTCCTCTCACTCTTCTCATCTCCCTCCTCTCACTCCACTCATCTCCCTCCTCTCAATCCACATCGTCTTCCTCTCTCACTCTTCTCATCTCCCTCCTCTCACTCCACTCATCTCCCTCCTCTCACTCCACTCATCTCCCTCCTCTCATCAACTCATCTCCCTCCTCTCACTCCACTCATCTCCCTCCTCTCAAATCCACTCGTCTTCTCTCTCACTCTTCTCATCTCCCTCCTCTCACGTCCACTCATCTCCCTCCTCTCACTCCACTCATCTCCCTCCTCTCAATCCACTCATCTCCCTCACTCCACTCATCTCCCTCCTCTCAATCCACTCATCTCCCTCCTCTCAATCCACTCATCTCCCTCCTCTCACTCCACTCATCTCCCTCCTCTCACTCCACTCATCTCCCTCCTCTCACTCCACTCATCTCCCTCCTCTCACTCCACTCATCTCCCTGCTCTCAATCCACTCATCTCCCTCCTCTCACTCCACTCATCTCCCTCCTCTCACTCCACTCATCTCCCTCTCTCACTCCACTCATCTCCCTCCTCTCACTCCACTCATCTCCCTCTCACTCCACTCATCTCCCTCCTCTCACTCCACTCATCTCCCTCCTCTCACTCCACTCATCTCCCTCCTCTCACTCCACTCATCTCCCTCCTCTCACTCCACTCATCTCCCTGCTCTCAATCCACTCATCTCCCTCCTCTCACTCCACTCGTCTTCCTCTCTCACTCCACTAATCTCCCTCTCTCACTCCACTCATCTCCCTCCTCTCACTCCACTCATCTCCCTCTCACTCCACTCATCTCCCTCCTCTCACTCCACTCATCCCCTCCTCTCACTCCACTCATCTCCCTCCCTCTCACTCCACTCATCTCCCTCCTCTCACTCCACTCATCTCCCTCCTCTCACTCCACTCATCTCCCTCCTCTCACTCCACTCATCTCCCTCCTCTCACTCCACTCATCTCCCCTCCTCTCACTCCACTCATCTCCCTCCTCTCACTCCACTCATCTCCCTCCTCTCACTCCACTCATCTCCTCTCTCACTCCACTCATCTCCTCTCTCACTCCCTCATCTCCCTCTCTCACTCCACTCATCTCCCTCCTCTCACTCACTCATCTCCCTCTCACTCCACTCATCTCCCTCCTCTCACTCCACTCATCTCCCTCCTCTCACTCCACTCATCTCCTCCTCTCACTCCACTCATCTCCCTCCTCTCACTCCACTCATCTCCTCCTCTCACTCCACTCATCTCCCTCCTCTCACTCCACTCATCTCCCTCCTCTCACTCCACTCATCTCCTCCTCTCACTCACTCATCTCCCTCCTCTCACTCCACTCATCTCCCTCCTCTCACTCCACTCATCTCCCTCCTCTCACTCCACTCATCTCCCTCCTCTCACTCCACTCATCTCCCTCCTCGCATACTCCATCCTCATCTCCTCCTCTCACTCCCTCATCTCCCTCCTCTCACTCCACTCATCTCCCTCCTCTCACTCCACTCATCTCCCTCCTCTCACTCCACTCAGCTCCCTCCTCTCACTCCACTCATCTCCCTCCTCTCACTCCACTCATCTCCCTCCTCTCACTCCACTCATCTCCTCTCCCTCCTCTCACTCCACTCATCTCCCTCCTCTCACTCCACTCATCTCCCTCCTCTCACATCCACTCATCTCCCTCCTCTCACTCCACTCATCTCCCTCCTCTCACTCCACTCATCTCCCTCCTCTCACTCCACTCATCTCCCTCTCACTCCACTCATCTCCCTCCTCTCACTCCACTCATCTCCCTCCTCTCACTCCACTCATCTCCCTCCTCTCACTCCACTCATCTTCCTCTCAATCCACTCATCTCTCACTTCACTCATCTTCCTCCTACCCCAGACTCTTACTAGCCTATTTATATATTCTCAATATGGCAATACAGGTAGTCCTCTACTTAGGATGGAGATGCGTTACGACGACCCCATCGTAAGTCGAAAATATCGTAAGTCGAAGATGGCCTAGCCTACCCAGGAGTCTTAAAGAATGGTGATAATTTAGCAAAACAGAGCAATTTACAGTACCGTACTATATAAACTATATACTGTAGGTATTCATTAATTACAATACTGTATTGCACAGTAAATGTAAAGTAAAAAAAAAACAAGGTAAATTTTTAGCCTACCTATATGAACTTCAATTTAATAGAAAGTTTTTTCAGGAAACAATCCTATCTGCTATAAAAAGTTTAACATGCATTGAACGTATCGTATCATGGTAACCTTAAAATGAAATCGCTAAAGCTACATATCATACATGCATTGAACGTATCGTAACGTATCATATTGTACTGTACTCAACAATATTATGTCCGTCGTCTGCATGCATACTTGAACGATGTTAGGTTGTTGATGGCAATTTTGTCGTATCGCTATCGCCATTGTAAGATCGAAATATCGTAAGTCAGACCATCGTTACTCGGGGACTACCTGTATATTCATGAGCTAAATGCAAATGTCCAGGTCTACTTGCCACGAGAGGGCTTCAGGACAGAGTCTGTGTAGTTTTGTTATTCCTCTGTTGAAGGAGCACAGACTACAGTGGTTTACTATATGGTCCATTACTTGGGCTGCATAGCCACAGTTGCACCTTGGCTTGTCTTTAATAATTATCCATGAAGAAAGGAGATGTGTGCATCAGTGTGTTGATGTTCTGATATGGTCGATGGGTTGCACCGGTGTCTTCGAGGAGGAATGCCAAAGCCAGGAGGTGCAATGTTTGGGTCTCAAATGAGTTTTATTCTGGACATTCGCGTTCTTCAACTCTGTTCGCCAGCATTCTTCCGGGTCTGGGTGATATTCTAGGATGGTGACAGCGCAATTCTAGAGGAACATTTTTGAGGTCTTGGTTGATGGGGAGGTTGTTGTTGTCAAGAAAATGTGTAAACTCCCTTGCAGTTTGCACGATGTGTCTGTGGATATTTGGTGGCAGAATGTTCACCGGGAAAGGGGAACAGGGGAATTGTGTTGGTTTAAATGTTCCGGTTTCCATGTGAATTGCGTTATTTAGTTGTGTTCTATCAGTTTTGAGTCTGTGAATGATAGCATCGAATTAGTATGGCTACAAAATGTGTTTTTCATGCACAAATGTCTCCCAAAAAATATAGCATGCTTTTTTACTTTAAACCAACACATCTAAGTGTACGCCTTTTGGTATACTCCATAAAAACCACTTGATCATGTATAAATCCACACAAAAGTTACTTGAGTAATTGTAATTGCTCAGAGTTGCCTAAAGGCTCACCGTGACCGGAAGGCAACAGGGACCTTTGGTATTGTAATGACCTCTGTATGCTCTGTGACCTTGAGCCTAGGTCAAAAAGACTGAGCGAACAAATTCACCACGCTCATCACAACGAGCAGTGCGGTGCCTGGTGGACACGAGGCACTCGTGCACATAGTGTGGCACAGACACTTCACCTGCACATCAGAGAGGAGTGAACAGGGAGATGAGTGGGGTAAGAGGAGGGAGATAAGTGGATTGGGTGGCAATAGAGCGGTTGTAGCAGAAACCACGCAGTGCCCGTACGCGCACTGATAGTCTTGATGAGTGTGCACGGTGCATCAATATCCCTGAGATTGGCGATAACACATTGTGTGTATTCTCGTACACAGTGCTGTGAGCCCTCCCCTTGCTGTAGCGGTGTCTGCTGGGGCCGTGTGCCCCACCCGTGGGCTGCTGCCCCTCGCTGCCTCTCGGTGCTGATGGCCGTCGTGGTTTTGTTGTTCCCTACCCAGACAGAGCAAGAGCTGATAAAGGAAAAAGAAGCCAAAGGTGAGGCCTGTGTGTGTGCATCACGGAGACGTGCTGCCGTAAGGGTTTGTACAAAGCTTGCAGTGTGGACTAAGAGAGGCATGCACACTGCGTTATCATTCAGGGATTTAACCAGAGCCCAGATGATTAGGTAAAGGTGAAGCACTGCAATTGCTTGCTCATGCTACTTCTGGCAGAGGGGCTTCCACTAGAGGGAGCTCTAGTGAGCTTATGTAGATGGTATTTGGCCTCCTCTTCCATGCAGGCCAGGCATTGTCGAAACGGTGGGAAGTACGATTCGCATGGTTGGCTACGTACAGTGCGAAAAGAAGTTCAGCATACATACCCACACTTTACCCCACCACACACGACCTCCTAGTGTACCTTTTATACTGAGAGTTTGGGGAATTAAGAAACCTGCAATTGTTTAAACGACCAAGCTGAAGGATCAAATCGAACCGGCAAGATCTGGATAGTCCACTGTGTCAACCATTACACCACAGCAGCATCGCCAAGTTGGTTATTCGACGAAGAATTGTAGTAGACTACTTTTTTGTGGTCGATGATTCATGTCTCCAAAAAATGGCACTGATCCACATTCTGCCTCTTGAAGGCAGAAACCTCCTAATGCCACGATCAGATTGGTGCAGCAGAACATGCCAATGACTTCACCAAACCCCATACACCAGCTCCTGTCCAGCAGCACACATGGTTTCAGATTTTTTCCTAAACATTTTCATATCCAAACATCTAAATAATCAAACCGAGAATTGGTAGATGTATCTGTTATTTTAATAGTCGAATAGCCCAGCTCCAGCCTTCACTAAACCAATGCCATAGTAATGAGTAATACTTTTTAGAGTTGGTGTCAGCTATCAGAAAGAAAGCTTTAATTCACATCAGAGGAGCCACAGCAGCTGTAATCTACCAGGCATCAGACTTGAAGGCAAAATACCTGAGTGTACTGTGTGTGGTTAAGCATCGTCGCGTGAACACAGCAAATTAAATGCACACATGCTCATCACACACAGAACAACGATGCTCCAGTGAAGCACTTTGACAACAGCAGCGCCATACAAGAATGTATGTTTTCCCTTGCCCTGTCTGTCCCATAGTGCCCTTCTCTTCCTTAACACCCTCTCGATATACTTATCAGTTTCTTTATAAATACAGATAGTTTATTGTGTTCACATGACGTACTGGCACTTGTGTGTGCTGTTAAACAACACGTAATGGAGCCATATGATATAAGTAGCTATTTTACATCAGACACCACTATGACAAACTTACCTTGCCCGTCTTGTCTGTGATATTTGCTTCTGAACTAACAATGCGGCTGGATTTTCAACAGAGTGGGAATTGAAGACAAAGGCCGGCCCAGTTGGGAAGATCATCCGTGAGCTTAGGAGGCTCTCCACGTGAGTGACCCTTACAGCACGTGGCACCGATTCCTTACAGTACGTGGCACCGATTCTGTACAGCACGTGGCACCGACTCCTTACAACACATGGCACCGATTCCTTACAGCACATGGCATGATCCCTTACAACACGTAGCACCGATTTCTTACAGCACGTGGCGCTGGTTCATTACAGCACGTGGCGCTGGTTCATTACAGCACGTGGTACTAATTCCGCACAAAACGTGCCACAGATTCCTTACAGCACTTGCCACCGATTTCTTACAGCACGTGACACTGATTCCTTACAGCTTGTGACACTGATTCCTTACAGCACGTGGCACTGATTCCTTACATCACGTGACACTGATTCCTTACAGCTTGTGACACTGATTCCTTACAGCACGTGACACTGATTCCTTACAGCACGTGACACTGATTCCTTACAGCACGTGGCACTGATTTCTTACAGCACGTGACACTGATTCCTTACAGCTTGTGACACTGATTCCTTACAGCACGTGACACTGATTCCTTACAGCTTGTGACACTGATTCCTTACAGCACGTGGCACTGATTCCTTACATCACGTGACACTGATTCCTTACAGCACGTGGCACTGATTCCTTACAGCTTGTGACACTTATTCCTTACAGCTTGTGACACTGATTCCTTACAGCACCTGGCACTGATTCCTTAAAGCACGTGGCACGGATTAATTATTTTTGTAATTTTCCACAGCGTTTTAAAATGTTTCTAACTATGGTTGAAAGCGTTTATTCATAGCTCTGCCCATCCATCTGTCCAACTGTTGTCGCAGGGGATTAAAATAACTTGTAAATATGATGCTAACTGAACAACATGTCAGAATAAATATTCTTTGGGTATTTCGGTAAAATCACATAGATAGGTTCAAAATTAATGGTTGCTTGTGTTGCGATCGAAACATCGTGGTTTTTTTGTTGTTTATTAATTTTGAACCTATCTATGTGATTTTACCGAAAGACCCAAAGAATATGAATTCCTGCAGTCACGAAAGCTTTAAGTAAAAATGTCAGCATGAATTTGTATTGCTATTAGGGATGTATCCTTCAGAAAGCAGAGGCACATTGATGAAACGTTTCTCAAAAACTCGGTGATTCAAACATTCTGTGTAAATGTATTTATCCCATGACAATGACGTAATGTGCAACATGCTATTCACAGATTTAAAGCTTTCGTGACTGCAGGGATTCATCTTCTTGGTTCTTTCGGTAAAGTCACGTAGAAGGGAAGTAATAAAATAATAAAAATTAAACATAATAAAATAATTCTCACGACGTTTCGGCCACAACGCAAGCAGCCGTCCTCAGGTGAAAACTAAGTCTGTCGGGGAGACAGCGTCTGAATGAAACAACACACGAGCTTGGAGCATATATATAAGCTGGGTTGGAATGGGGGGAAAGGGCGCTTCGACAAAAGAATTTGCATATCAAGAGGAATTTAGCATATTTATGGGAAATGCAGGAATGTGATTAGTACTACATATGCCTGTGCATTATGCAGGATTAGCAGCATCAAAGGGAGGGGATATGGGAAATGCAGGTATGTGAATAGTACTAATTATGCCCGTGTATTATGCAGGATTAGCAGCATCAATGGGAGGGGATAGGGGTAGCATTAATAAAGGGAAGGAGTGTTAATAGTATGTAGCTGCAGTAACTAAAACCAACACATAAACAACTAAAGTATAAACTACATAGTATCATCAGTATACTAACTATACTCTACAATAAGCTGAGTTACTAACAGTAAGTAATACATTACAATTCTACGTCGTAAAAATTATATAATATGCTTCCATCTAAACTTTATTCTCTTACATCACACGAGTCTACACCGTACTATATACTGCCATAGACAAACCCAACATTAAATTATATACTGTATTGCTATAAACCACACTATACCTTATACATTTTAATATAACACTATGTATTATTCTACCCACCCTAATGTGTATCACACTGCTATATGTTTACTATACAATTACGATACTATATATTACTTTGAACATTGTATTAAGCATATAAATGTTATACTATTTGTTATTATACACTGTACCATTGACCGTCGTGTCAATGGGTGAGTAGTGGGAGGAAACTTGCAGCGGAGCAAAGAATCCATTCCCTGCGGAGAATGCAATGCCAGTGAGTGGAACGCGGTCTGAAAGTCACCGTAAACGTGAACTACCATGAGAGATTCGTTCATGAGGCGATCCACATATACAAACACAGAGACAATTTCAACCGAGAAGATGGATTATGGCTTAGCAATCATTGGAAGGACGTAATAAACCATTTCGGATCTTAACTGATTGTGTTCACGTTTACGGTGACTTTCAGACCGCGTTCCACTCACTGGCATTGTATTCTCCGCAGGGAATGGATTCTTTGCTCCGCTGCAAGTTTCCTACCACTACTGACCTATTGACACGACGGTGGTTTATAGCAATACAGTATATAATTTAATGTTGGGTTTGTCTATGGCAGTATATAGTACGGTGTAGACTCGTGTGATGTAAGAGAATAAAGTTTAGATGGAAGCATATTATATAATTTTTACGACGTAGAATTGTAATGTATTACTTACTGTTAGTAACTCAGCTTATTGTAGAGTATAGTTAGTATACTGATGATACTATGTAGTTTATACTTTAGTTGTTTATGTGTTGGTTTTAGTTACTGCAGCTACATACTATTAACACTCCTTCCCTTTATTAATGCTACCCCTATCCCCTCCCTTTGATGCTGCTAATCCTGCATAATACACGGGCATAATTAGTACTATTCACATACCTGCATTTCCCATATCCCCTCCCTTTGATGCTGCTAGTCCTGCATAATGCACAGGCATATGTAGTACTAATCACATTCCTGCATTTCCCATAAATATGCTAAATTCCTCTTGATATGCAAATTCTTTTGTCGAAGCGCCCTTTCCCCCCCTTCCAACCCAGCTTATATATATGTTCCAAGCTCGTGTGCTGTTTCATTCAGACGCTGTCTCCCCGACAGACCTGAGGATGGCTGCTTGCATTGTGGCCGAAACGTCGTGAGAATTATTTTATTATGTTTTATTTTTATTATTTTATTACTTCCCTTCTACGTGACTTTACCGAAAGAACCAAGAAGATGCTATTCACCATTGCATCACGACACGCGATGTCATCTCACAACGGCACATGCTATGTGGTGTCATCTTGTTATCTGGTGCAAAAGATAATGTTATTCAACATCAGCTTTGACAAATCTACTGCTGAATGAAGGCCTCCCCAAGCAACCCTCATCTCTCAGGCTCGTGCGATGTAATAATCCACCTAACCTGAGTACACAAGCTGACTTTATTCATCCGCATCCCCAGTGAATGTACTCTTAGATCCATTGGCTGCAACTCTATCATTATTTATGACCATGTGTCATGCCCAAGCCCACTTAAGTTTCTTTTAAGTTTCTTAATAGTCAATATGATGTAATTAACCTGTGTATGTCTTCTCATCCCTGTGTTATGTTTTATATTGGTCAGTCTACTTCCAAGTATACATCTCTCCATGCTTCTATCTGCATTTTTCTGTTTTTGTTTACTTTTCTTTTGTGAATGTCCATGCTACCGATTCATGTCATAGCCAGGAATGAGCATTCATGAAAACATACTCTGAGGACAAACTCTTGTTGGAAAGCATTACAGATCACATGCACATGCACGAGTTGTCTTCCTTGTTAAGCAAATAAATTGCGCTGCAGGTGGCTTATCTGAGAGATTCCATTGCAGGTATTTCTCATCCACATTGAGCCCCTGCGGCCATGGCTGTTTCCAGTGTGGCCCAGCTAAAAGAGATGGAGTGGCTCCCTGAGT
Source organism: Lethenteron reissneri (assembly GCF_015708825.2). Classification (NCBI taxonomy): domain Eukaryota; kingdom Metazoa; phylum Chordata; class Hyperoartia; order Petromyzontiformes; family Petromyzontidae; genus Lethenteron; species Lethenteron reissneri. Next base: position 7,399,735 of record NC_083842.1, on the reverse strand, counting down.
AATTAGCAAGATGGTGGGGGACGGGAGGGGGGAGGTGGGTGATGGCAGGAGGGGGGGGGGGAATAAGGAGGAGATGGGGAGCGTGTTAAGGGATGGGGGTGCATAGGAAGATAACATGAGGTCATGAAAGGCAAATGCAGTCGGTTAATACAGACCTCGCACCCACTTGTTCTGCTCATGCTCTCTAGTTTCACATTTATTTTACATTTAATTACACTCTTCCAGCCTGCCAGATAATTACCCCAGCCATTCACATCTAGTGATTCTCAGATTTCCAACTCAGCCTCATGGTGATGGTCACTGCTTAGTCCACACAATCAGTCCCTGAGATACTGCATATGGAAAGCTTGTACCTCATCTGAGTCACCTTCAGCATAGTCCATAGCATTGTCCAGAGTCAGCATAGTCGAGATTGGTAACATTTGATCACTAATAGCTTTGTCAAATGCCTTAGAGCACATAGCCACGATTCAGTTAATTCAGATGCAGAAGAGGGCCAAGGCACGGATGCCATCTTGTTGGATGCCCAATGGTATCATGAACTATCCAGATAAGTTCCTACCCATCCAGATGAGATGAACCAGGAAAGGTGGAGTTCCCATGGCTCTCAACGCCTTCCATAATGCCTCTCTCTCCACAGAGTTGAAGGCAGCCTTTACGTCGATGTATGCGATGGGTTAAACTCACCTTGGAGCTCAGAGAAGACGCAGGCCCAAAACTACATCCATCACTCTGGTGCATGGATGAGACTCGTCAATCTGGTAGACCGAGTCCTCGACATGTGTGGAGGAATCAATGAGTAAAGTTCATGGAAACAGTAACAATGCTTTGAGCAATAAGAGACTGATAAGGAGGGGACTGAAAACCAGAGAGCGAGGGACTGGCGTGAATCAGTGAGTGCAAGACTATCAATCAACCTGACCCAAGTACAGTGAACTATAATCCAGATATGACAACAGTATTTCCAACTCTGGCTGAATTTGTGTGTTGTATAGTCGCAACAGACGAGGCTGTGTTACTCCTGAGTCACGCTCCGTGTTGTCTCACAGGTGTGATGACTGCACTGTGACTCACCTGGAGAAGCTGCTGGAGCTGTAAGATGAAGCTGTGTTACTCCTGGGTCCCGCTCTGTGTTGTCGCACAGGTATGACGGTTCCACGGTGCCACGCCTGGAGAAACTGCTGGAGCTGCTGTCTTCTGATTGCTCAGCGCAGGAGAAGGAGGCGCTGCATACGGCTTACAGGGATGAATTTGGTCCATGTGAGAGATCTACATGCACTGTCTACCAAACATTTTGTATATTTATGATTGCGTCCCTGTAGTAGAGAAACACCTGAACTTTATTCAAATGCTGTGTCTACCTGCTCAGCACTGTGAAATAATTGCTGCAGAGTGCTCCTACGTCAAGGGAGCCCATGCCCACCATGTGAGCCAAATGCATTGTTATCTGCGTGTGATGAGTGATCACAACTGCGATGAATCTGCATCACTTTCAGGGTGGTGACCTCTTTGTGAAAGTCAATTGTGTTAACCTCCCTTACTGAGTAAACAAAGGAATAGATGAATGCGTGCATACAGCTATATACACAGCTACTGCAGCTCCTGGCCTCACGCTATCTCTACCACTATTACTACTGCAGCTGCTGGCTGAGCACTATTTTCCTATTCATGCACAGGTGCCTGATGAATAATCAGAATCAGCATCTTTATTTATCCTGGAGAAATCCAGTGAACTATGAGGCTCTTATTCACAGATGTCCTGTAGTCTGGACATCATCATTCGTAGTCTCGCCCAGGTTCCCGCTGAGTACTGTATAATCTTGCCCACTCCCGACCAGTCTTTATTCCCAGTCACACACTCCCCGCTCTACTGTTCACTTCCTCCTTATAGAGCCTCCAGGACCCAAATCTCTCTTGATCTACTCATTTGCATATGAAGTGGAAGTGGCTTCCCAGACTCCTGTACCTCAGACTCCCTCCCGATTGGTTCCCCAAGGATCCTACCCTCCCAATTAATGTTTTCTCCTGCACCACTCTGGTGGCTTCATCCATATTGACGAGCATTCGGAGCCCAGCTGTTTATTGGGAATTTCTTGCTTCCCCGTTTAAAACCTACAAAAGAATACTCAGGAGTGCCCAATTAAAGCGTTCCACCATACTATCGGTTTTGGGATGAGAGTGGAGGTTCAGATTTTTTTTGTGCCCAGAATGTGAACCAGTTCTCCCAGGAGTCTTAATGAAAAATGTGCCCCACCCCCCGCCAATGAGAAGTTTCTCTGGAGATACTTTTTCCAGTAGATACCCTTATCTTAGTTTATATATATACAGAGCACCTTAGCTCAAGGCGCTTTACATACTTTAAACATCGGTGACAAAATCGAGTGAATTAGATGGCAGGGTCGTGCAAGGGCTGAGGAATAAGTGACCATGACAGAGGGCTCACAGGGGCCACTAAAAGGCAGGGGAGGGATGGGAAGGGAAGTGAAAGAGAATGGGAAATAGAGAAGAGGTGAGCTTTGAGAGAGCAACAAAAGGAGGTTAAGGATGGGGATTGCTTCATGTACAGGGGGAGTTAATTCCAGTGGAGGGGTGCAAGGAGGGAGAACAATCAAAAAAGAGATTGGGCAAAGGGAGAATGAGCGGTTGAGAGAGATGGAGAAGCTTTGGATCAGAGGATGAGAGGGGGCATAGAAGGAGATGGGAGAGGCTACATAAGGTGGGGCAAGGCCAGAGAGAGATTTAAAGATCCGTGTAAGACATTTGAAAAGATAACGATAAATAAATGGTCATCCAGTGAAGTTTACGGAGGAGAGACAAAGTGTGAAAATTTAATGGGACATTGAAAATAACCTGTGCGGAAGAATGTTGTATTTGTTGCAGGGGAGTGAGAGCGTGGAGATTTATAATCACTTCTACGATTGTCTCAGCCTTCTGGTTAGGCAAAGGCCACGAGGGACATAAGGAGAGAGGCACATCTCCCACAATCCCATGATTTCATATTGTGCTCTCTGGATATATGCCATTGCAGTATCCTCCAATACCACCCAGCACAGTACTGCTATTGCCCATGTACTGCACATTCCATTATATATTAGTGCTGTATGTTATTACTGTCAGTGTAAACACAGAGGCAGAGCAGGACACGGGACTGAAAATTATCCCAATGGTAAGAGGCCCCTTGCAGCTGTAAATTGGTGCCATGATTAATACCCTGTGTAACCTCTCCTCCAGGGGTTCTCAAGAAGATATTGGAGTTTCCCAAGGCAGAGGCTGACAGACTTCCTCTCCTGCTCGTGCTCAACAAAATATTCAACGCTGTGGCCGTTCAGACAGCAGAGAAAGGTGAGTGGTGTGTGATCTATAGACCACTGGGTATTTCTGATATTCAGCTCTGGGTTGGTTGAGTTGAAGTCTTGTGAGGTCCTATAACATCTAGTAGTACTTGTAGAAAATTCATTTTTAGCTAAGCTTGCATTTTATCGTATAAATGTGATGTCATCAATTGGGTAAATGTGTTTGCTGAGACGACAATTCGAATCTATACAGTGTCTAAATGCACTCACATCTCAAGATGCTTTAAAAAAACAAAGGCCATGAGAGTATGGATATCAAAGCAGGGAAACACTGGGAGAGAGGATAGAGAGCATTACAATGACAATGCCTGGGATCAGACAAACATGGACCAAGCACCAATGACAGTAACGAGCCCCACTGACAGCCGGGGCAGCATCAAAGAGACGCAGGGCATCCTTGAAAAGTCTAGGCCCTAGAGCGAGTTTCAGGTTGTCCATGGGGTGCCAGGGCTCTGTAACGGTGCGTCCTTTTGCGACATGAGCTTTTCGAGGTTGTGGGCCATAACCGAAACTCTTGCTCTCAAACCACTGTGGTTTAGTTTATGGTGGGACCCCTCTTCCATGTAACGCACCCAATGACCGTGTGCGGAGTATAACAAGTGTAATGACATAGAATGGGTGACTAGGGTGCGGAGCGCTGGTTACTGGTAGAGAGTGGATTATGGGTGTAGTAGCCCGGTCTACCAGCAGGGCAGGTAAAGTGGGCCACTGGACCGCGTAGCACCGGTTGCTGGCAGAGAGGGGGGAATCTGAGGACACAGCAGCCGGTCTGCCAGCAGGGCACGTGATAGGCCGGGGTAAGGGATGGAGGGTAAAGGTGACAGAGGGGACACGGGGGGCGAAGCCCAGAACCTTCTGGTATGTTCCAGAAGGGGGCGTGGCCGAGGGCGGAGCCAGGGAGGTCCCGACGCTGGGTCGGGGCTGTTGTTTGGAATGGAACCCGTCGTCTACGCAAGTTTTCGTCCCCGTCTTTACCTCCTCGGCATTGTGGGTTAGGCAGTGTGCCGGCTGTCCTGACCCGTGTGTAGTTATCCCTTGTACTGTGGAAGTGTAGAATAAACGTGTGTGCCTCCTACTATTAGTGTCTCTGAAGTGACTACTACATAAGGATCCCTGCCAGTATACTGCTAAATAATGGCGTTTATTTTTAATTTAAAAAAATTCAAGTTATTCAATTATTTAGTGGCGACAAGTTTGCTACTTCTCCGGGGGAGTGGAAATATCACCAGAAATTATAGCAACCCAAATCATCATCATAACAGCAACAACAGACAACACAATCATACAACAACCCGACAATACCAGTTTCACGGATTTCTTCAAAGAAGAACGCTGACTGGTGGAGTTACCATCCAGGATACGTATTAAGTGTTCCCCCAGTTCTTGAACAGATTAAATCAAACGTTCCAACGACACCCTTACAGTCGTCAGGTGGTCACCTCCCTTCTTCCCCATGAGTGTCCCAGCTGCCGAAGCCCCGCAGTCTTCAACATTCGGGAGAGCAACTTGCACGGCAGCGGCGGGTGGTTTTCTGTGACGATCCACTCCTGGATGGCGGACAGGTGAACAGAATCGCTGTCCACAGTAAGACTCCAGGTGGTTGCGCTCGCAAGCCAGCAATCTGCTGTCACCAATACTCCCGCTCCAAGACTATGGTTGCTAGGATGATACACTGGTGAGCAGACCAGCAGTCAACAGCAGAACCCCAGTCGATCGCGCTCACAGGCCAGCAAGTTGTCATCAGCAACACTCTTGACCCCAACTTCAGACTGTCCTCTTCAAGATGGCCGCCTCGTCCAAAAATTCACCTCCACGACAAAATGGCTGCCCGGCACACCACGGCTATGACACAGTTTATATATCTGACGGGGCCTTTCACCAAAGAGTCGCAGGGGCAGCACCAACGAGCCCAGGGGCAGCTTAAGTGGCAGACGAGACCCTGGATAGATACAGGAGCTGGTGTTGAGGAACGAGGAGGCCGAGGGGATGATTAGAGAGAATGCTTGGGTTGGGCAGCAGCGACATCAGCACACACTGCAATGTAATTATTTGGCTGCAGGCATTGTGAAGGAACCCACCTAACTGCTGTATACTGTATAGCTCGTGGTACTAAATACACATGGGAGCCATATGCCAGTTTTACATTATAAGTGATCATCAGTGGTGTATTGTCCATTTACCACACTACCACCAATCATCCATGGAACGTTTTAGATGCTTTAACATTCCACTGTGACAGATCGAGTCCAGCATACAGTGAGGAAAAAAGTATTTGATCCCCTGCTGATTTTGTACGTTTTCCCACTGACAAAGAAATGATCAGTGTATAATTTTAATGGTAGGTTTATTTGAACAGTGAGAGACAGAATAACAACAACAAAATCCAGAAAAACGCATGTCAAAAATGTTATAAATTGATTTGCATTTTTATGAGGGAAATAAGTATTTGACCCCAGTGGCAGCTCCTGCAAAATCTCTCAGGGGGGGCAAATGTCTGGATGATTGATAAGGATAAGGTCCACCCATGCAATGGATAAATTAACAGCTTAAGCATGTAAAGGCAACTTCACTTCTTTAATATTAATGAAAAATAGAGTGACTCTTACAATACATCTTGTTTGTTTCTATACTCACTATTAATACAATCCACTCAAGTTTCTTTTATTAAAGATTCCACTAGGTGGCGACAAATTATATTGTTGGATGAAACGTGCTTACGTATGATGACGTAAGCACGTTAGGGCGAGCCCTCCCGGAAGCCATAGAGAATGCATTGAAGCGCCCCCCGGTCGAAAAAAAACATCTTTGAATGTAAGTCTATGGGGCCACTCGGGGCGATTCTCAGCCGGAGTGAAATCGCCCAAAAAGAGGCGGTACTTCACAGAACGTGACATGACACTGATTGGACTATATCCAGAGGCACAGTGACGGCTAGCGTGACTCTGGGGTTGAATGACATTGGTGGTGCGTCGCCCAATCGCCCTAATGAAGAAACCGCCCCTGTTTGACCCCCTCTCAATCAGAAAGATTTCTGGCTCACAGGTGTCTTTTATACAGGTAACGAGCTGAGATTAGGAGCACACTCTATGAAAGCAAAGTTAGTGATGATCCCCAAAAAGTGTGAAACCAGTGCATAATTGCTACAGAGAGTAAAAGCCACACAGTCCTGCCACGATGCACGCGTTCACCACCACCACCACTATAGGGCCTGGCTGTGGCTGTCTCCAAACATTCCTCGTCGCCAAACTCAATCCAGTAAATGGTATATGTTGCTTTGCATTTTTATTATTTCCCTTCTACGTGACTTTACCGAAAGAACCAAGAATATTAGCTATGGTTTTTTTTTTATTAAGGATTGCCATTAGTAGCTCCACTGGGCGTTATTTATGATTGTCGTTAATAGCTCTGCTGGGTTTGATTTAGGATTGCCTTTGTAAATAGAACTGGCGCTGAGTGAGCTTGAAGTGATTTTGTCCCGTTGAGTTGCATTGCACAAAGCTGGAGCTTGCGGGGGTGGCAGGGAGAAGGGTTATTACTGGGTGTGTTGGGGAGTCAGCGCCAGATATTGGAGGCGTGGAGGACTGCATTGAATTATAATTAATTAATTTCCTAGTTTCCCTGACAGTTATGAGTGTGAATAGTTTATATCCAGATGCAGTGGATGTTCATGGTTCATAGATTTTATAGAATGTGAATGCTTAAATGGGTTCATATTCTTGGTTCTTTCGGTAAAGTCACGTAGAAGGGGGTTTATTGGAATGTAAACTTGTGTTGAGATATTTCTTTGGAATGTATAAATTAGTATATTACTTTTCCATTTAAATGTAAGTAATTGTGCATTCATGCTGAATTTCATTTCATAGATTCTGAAGTCCCCAAGACTGGGGACATTGCAGGTGACCCCTTGGAGAAACCTGTGGAGTGGCCCAAACACCGGGATGGCAACGTTTACATCCCCTACAACATCTCCATCGCGTTCAGTGAGTGCAGCGCACGGTAGACTGCGTGGCATGACTTGAGCCGAACCGGAGGACTTTACTCAGAGTGTGGCCTCTTATCCGTCATCCACTCATACTCAAACCTTCTAAGGTGAATGTATAAGATGGAATCTGATTGTAATTGTTGGGATTATAATGCCACTCCTCTTATTTAAGGAGGATAATGAAGCTGATTTCAACATTTATCAAATAAATTTGAGGTGACCGAGATTGAAAAGACATTCCTTTGGCAAGGAAGTGAGAATCCAAATTCGAGGAAGACCAGGACACCACGTAGCTCAGCCAGGAGGGGTGAAGCCTTCTCTCTCTTTGGTGCGGAAAGGAGCACTTGAAGGATTAGAAATTACGCGGGAATTTTTGTGCAGAGTCGGTGCTGCTGGTGTCGTTTGGATAACAAATTGTATTGGCGACTCTCGCAAAGTGCCAAGTTCAAAATAATAGAGCACAATATTACCTTGATGTACAGCTAGAATAACTAAATGACAAATGTACAATTAAATTTGAATATGCCAGCCTGCAATCGTGTTGCAAAATCATCAATGTTAAGGCCACTGAATTGGCGAGGCAAAGGCTCGTGATGCACACCTGGGGCTCAGTAGATTCAGAATCAGAATCCAAATATGTATGTACAGTATACAGGAGATTGTCTTTGTCATTAGTCCCATAATTGTTTATGGAAGAGCCTGTTTGTGATTTTAAGAAATGTGTTCGTGAACAGGATACAATTGGCATACACTGCAAAGAAATTGTAATTGTTTGTATATTAGCAACACTTTAGTACAATCGACGGAATCACACTTTTTATTGACTGTAATAATCCATTGAGGGCATTGGATATTGTTAGGACTTTAGTGGACAATGCATGTAATTAAGCAATGCTTTTTCCAGAACACATACATATTTATTCGTTCATAAAATGTTTGTGAATATGGAACAAATAGAGAAAGTTTATCTGGGTTGTTTTCATTTCTCTTCCTCGTTTTCCTTCTGTATTCTTCCCTAGCACGGCTCAACTTCAGAATTCCCAACAATAGTTAATTTCTCAAGTTATTATTACCCTGCATAATTGAATAAATGTATTAAATCGTGTCTGTTACAGCTGCCGTTTTGATATTTACTGATGGACGCTTGGTGTTTTGGGCCTTTGGGCCTGTACTCAGCTACCGTTAAACATACATATATGTTGGACCGGTAGCTCAGATAACTATCACAGAGCTCATATACGGTTGCTCGTAATTCGGATTGGTAATATCTCTGCTGTTATGTGAGGTAATGTACTCCTGCAATAAAAATGTGATTCAGCGTAACTTACAAAGTCTCTCAACTTGTCAGCCGATCAATACAGAATAAGTTGTAACAATATCCATCAGTCCGTGGCAGGATATGAGTAGGAATCCTGTCCCAGGGTGGGGGCACTGCGCAGGCCATGTGTGTTGGGTGACTCGTGTACGGGAGGGCCCACGCACGTTCCGCGTGCTCGATGGGGAGGAGGCGCCATGGCTGTGGCGCTGTTCAACCCCAAGCCTCCTCCCTCGTGCTCGCATGACCACGCACGGACGTGCCAGCGTCTGCCTCTAATCGGGCTGTGTTCCAAGTGTCTCGCTACGGAAACAGCCGTCTGCAGAAAGTTGCTGCTTGGAAGCAAGAGCGCCATCATTACGCAAGAGATAAAACACTTCCAGCATCATGTAAAACCTTCAGCAGCAGCCAATCTGCTTGGCTAAACCATCCATTGACTGTCGTTACTCGATTATAAAATTTCTAGAACTAGCCTTTTGCCTATCCAAGGACGGGTGTATTGCAGTAAATCTGAAACTTGCAAGTGAAAAGCAGACCGCGGCGTGGTATTCGTTGCATCCATTCGTGTGCAATTTGTTAGGGCGTGGTGACACACACCCATTTCATTTTTAAGGTTACAATCCCTTGTTCATCATGACGTCCTTTTTACTTATATGTTTCAATAGCGTTAAGAAGATCGCGTGATGTGAGGGTTCTGCCTTTTGTAGTGTGGGTTATAAGTTGACGCCGAGGGGGGAGGAGGCGCCTCGCCCCCCATGTGGAGTGACGTTAGCCGCTAATTATTATGAATGGGGGGGATGTCCATTTGGAGGATGTCACCGTATAATGATTATTATTAAGGGGGGCTTTTCGATGTGGAGTTACGTCACCTGCTCATAATTATTAATAAGAAGGGAGGGTGCTCCATGTGGAGTGACGTCACTGGAGTGACGTCACGAGCGATGTACACAGACATTCTTGTCTCATTATTTTAGGTAATACTAATGGGGGGGGGGGTGTCCATTTGGAGGACATCACCTGCTCATGATTATTAATGAGGGGGGCTGTTTGATGTTGAGTGACGTGACCCGCTCATGATTATTAAGGTGGGGGGGTGGGGGGGTGTCCATTTGGAGGATCTCACCTTCTCATGAATATTAATTATGGGGGGGGGGGGGGGGGCTGTTCGATGTGGAGTGACGTCACGAGCGTTAAGGACATTCCTGGGTGATTATAGTAGGTATAAGCTAACATACTGGGTTAATTATGCAAACCATTGCCTTGTGAATGTATATTCGTTAATGTCAACTTAGAAATGTGTACGCACATGCATTACTCTTTTTGTGCATTTACTGCTGGATGAGGGCCTCCCCATGCCATGCAGGTCATGGGGGTTATTTGACCATACACCACCACTCGTATTCGTGGGAGCAGAGAATCAGAGGACAGCACTGCACTCTGCTATGCAAGATGTAGCAAACCGCAAAACTGCCTATGATGGCCAGGCGTGCATGGTGGTCACCAAACCAAGCGTTATCCAGGCTTAAAATTGCTCAGTTACTGAGACGACAGTTGTGGTGTGGAGACGACAGTTGTTCTCAGAGAACGGATCGTTGACTCGTGCGACATTTATTTTCCTGTTCTTGTTACCTTTAATGTTGCCAGTGCTGCTGCTGCTGCAATTTCTAGCCTTGCTTTCCCTTCCGGTGTCCGATCACGCAGCTTCAGTGACGGTGCTTCTGGGATACGTTAATTATTGTACAGGTTCCAGTTCCTCTCCACCAGTAAGGATTGGTACAGCAGATGGAGTTTCATTTTCTCTGCTTCATTTCCATTCCATATGCTCTTGCCACAGGGTCTAGTTTAGTTGTTGCATCTTCAAATCTTATGTTGTTTGATTTCCTTCCCACTCCATTTAAATAATCAGTTTCATCTTGCTAACTATAGAAGCATTGTCAAATGAGCATTATTTGTAATGGCTTTATCCATACATGGCACTGTTTTTTCAGGCTTCAGTGACAAGAGGACTATTGAGCAAGCCTTCCAGGAATTTCGCAACAAAACGTGCATCAGGTTCACTCCTAGAACACAGGAGGAGAATTACATCAACTTCCAGGCACTGGAAGGGTGAGTGGGTGCTCTTATCTGTGTGTTTGCTGTAGGTGTATCTGTGTGTATGTGCTGTAGGCAGGAGTGGTAGTGTGGCGGTTAGCGTGCTGTGCTACGAACCCGGCGACCCGGGTTCAATTCCCACTCACAGCCAACACCAGTACGATTATTTGAACTGGTCCTGGGCTTCCTCTAGGTCGACTCAGTCTCAAATGAGTACCTGGTGTGGTGTGTAAACATTGCCACTGGGGAGACAGAGGCGGCCGGGTGTGGTGCTGGCCACCCACCCCCTAGTGTGCCGTGCCGGCCATCATAGGTGCTCGCTAACAGCACTTGCCCTTACAGTCTGTTAAGGCTATACGGGGGTCATTATCTTTGTATCTTTGTGTATGCTGCCTGTATGTCAGTCGGTGTGTGTAGTTGTGCATGGGGTAGGTGTGTTTGTAGTCTCATATTAGTATTCGTCTACATTGACCAAAATAAATTAACAATTCGCCGCCCTCGCTTTAGCAGCCTTTAATGTTTATGTTCCTAGGGCAAGGACTGAGTTGAGGCCTGGCTGTCAGCCCTCGCATAGACCTGGGCCTCAGGCTTTATATATAAGTTAAAGTTGTATTAGAATAGCAATTATTATTTATTATTATATTTAATTTAATACATGACTTAACTTTCGTGACTGCAGGAATTCACATTCTTCGGTTCTTTCGGTAAAGTCACGTAGATAGAAAATAAAAATAAAATTGTAATAACATTTAAAATCAAAGCAAAAAACCCACGACGTTTCGATTGCAACACATTTCTCTCTGCCTGATGAAGACCGCTTGTGTTGTGATCGAAACGTCGTGGGTTTTTTGCTTTGATATTTAATTTTATAAAAAAATATTTTTAATTGTAATTTTATTTTCTATCTACGTGACTTTACCGAAAGAACCAAAGAATATGAATTTAATACATTTTAAACAAATACAAAAATGTCTTGTTTTTTTATTTACTTCTAAATTAAATGTTTGAGGTGATGGCCATGCTTAGGTGTTAGTTAAAATAAGTTATAATATGTAAGTTAGTGTGTAATGTTTATATGTGTAGAAGTCTGTGTACACCTAGCTTGGCATGGGGGATGTGGTTTTTCTTTCATATTTAGTGTTAAATGTTTAAAATAGATTGTATGTGTATATTTGTATCTGTCTGTTTTGTGCATGACAGTGTGTTTATGTATATGTGTGCGGAGTTTTGTGTGGCCTTCAAGTGCACATAGCCTGGCACAAGCACCGTGGTGACATCACCGCCACTTAGTGGCGAATGGCGGTTGTTGTGTGTGGGGAGCAGCAGCGTAGTGATTAGCGCGTAGCACTAAGAACCTGGCGACTTGGGTTCGATTCCCACTCATGGCCAACAGCAGTGACAATTATCTGAATTGGTCCTGGGACTCCGCTAGGTCGACTCAGCCTCAAATGAGTACCTGGTGCGGTGTGTAAACATTGCTACTAGTGTGGTGCTGGCCACCCACCCCCTCTGCCGTGGTGGCCTTCATAGGTGCTCACGAACAGCACTTGTCCAAAGAATATGTTAAGGCTATACGGGGCATCTTTGTCGTTGTGTCGACAAAGTCGGTGAGTCCCGATGTCTTCTATAACCTCCTGTCAGATGTACGAATACATTTTTCCCCTTAAGATAGAGTTATTCTATTGGGTGACTTTCATGCCTGAGTGAGTCATGATGTGCTGGAGTGATTGGATGGCATGGGCCAGATCAGCTTCATAATAACAGGAAGCGTCTAGATTTATGTGCAGCCGATGGGTTTGTAATCATCAACACTCTCTTCCAAATCAACGTTTTTGGGTTTAGATCGCGTTATTTATAAATGTGTCGTAACCCTCCACCACCCGACACGGCCAATAAGTAAAAAAGTGTCACGTTGACAAAAGACAAATAGTTCACTGCTTTAGCCCACCGGTGTGTTGAAGCATGAAACCACAACATTTACAATTTGAGTACGACGTTTCGCTGGTAACTGCATCCAGCATCATCAGGCAATTCGCCAGAATGGTGAGGCTCTGCTCTGTCTCCCGTTCTTATATAGAGCAGCAGCAGGGTGACGTCATCATTAACTCATTAACTCATCAGGTGCAACGATTTGAGGGGGGGGGGGGTTATTGTAATTATTTACTAGATTAGTAATCAGGCAGTTGTTACGATGCGAGTTGTAGATTAGTAATCAGTTGGAATGTGTTTTATTGTGATTATGCTACGTTAGTAATAAGTTAGTGTTTGTTTCCCCTATAAGGAATTGTAATGTATCTTATTTAATCATACGCTTCCAGGCCGCACTAAGCCTGTAGGTGAATAACACACTCCCGTTCCTGGATATTTTACTTGGGCATGGCCTAAATGGTAAAATAACACACAGCGTTTACAGAAAGCAAACGCACACTGATGCCTATCTGAATGCAGATTCGCATCATCACCCAGCTCAGAAATCATGGCTCATGCAGCTGCAATGGCTAGATTTGGTACGCAGTCCAGACCTCCCAGAGACCCTGACTGACAGAGGAGATCTTCCAGCTATCTGAGAGAAAGCGACAGGCCCACTCCAACTGTCTACAACATACCACCTGGGAGAATGAGAAGGCTTACCACAGCCTTCGCTCAGACGTTCGCAGAACTGTGCAGCACTGCAAGGATGAGTGGTGGTTGTGGATTGCTAAGGGGATGGAATCTGCCTCAATTGCATGTGATCTTAATTCTAAAAAGTAACTTGCACCGCCACTCCAATCACCATCTTTAACAGGTTTGCAGGTTTGCTGAGCGTTTCTGTGAAGTCTTGGGGGAGGGAAAACCCCTCGGCCCAGATAACATCACGGGGCAAAGTGAGCTTCACCTTGTTAGGGCTGTCATGCCCCAAATACTTGAGGAAGCAGGCACCCCTTGTGATTGGCTGGCTAATGTGCAATTTGTTGACGAAGGGCGAAAGGCGATCCAGAGCCTGAGACCAGGAAAAAAGCCGATCGGAGATGATCTCCAAACGAACTGCTGAGGGAGGTTGATGCTGGTCTGCAAACTGCCCTATATGATTCATATAATCATATAATCACAACCGTCTGGACCACAGGATAGGTGCCACAGGATTGGAAGGATGCACTAGTGGTGTCGAGGCATCTTCCTCCTCAGTGTGCTGGGGAAAGGTCCTGGCAAGGATTATTCAACATTGCCTTGCCAGGCACGCTGAGGCGATGGTGCCAAGTGAGGATCACCTGCTTGTTCTGCGATGGCCCCGTGTGCATTGTTTATTCTGCTGTCACCACGTGTTAATTGCTCACAATAAACCCCGGGTACTGTGTGAGCAGGAGCTGGTCGTTCCTGGGCAAGAAGGAAGGGGCTCAGTCCTTGTCCTTGGAGCCCGGGAAGGTGACCAAGGGCACGGTTCTGCACGAGCTCATGCACGCGCTCGGCTTCCAGCACGAGCACTGCCGCAGCGACCGCGATAAGTACATCAAGATTAACGAGGACAACGTCGAGGAAGGTGGGGCACTGCATGAGAGACACGCTCGGCTTGGTACCCTCGTGGGTGGCACACTTAACACACATGCAGGCATTGTCAGGGCAGCGCATGAGCAAGTATTTGGGATCCCCCTCTACCCCACGGCAGGGCCTGCGAGCCGTGAACTTAAGCTGTGACTTCTGTGACGTGAGAGCATCCACTGCTCACTCACCTCTAATTGTGTACAAGTGAGTCGCGGCTGTTTCGTACAATTTAACTGAGGTCTCCTGAACGGCTATGAAGAGCTTGTTTCATGACAGAAGTGTATTCTCTGCAAACCAACACCTTGCTGCTCAAGTGTTGTATGTGTAAGAGAGACTAGAATGCCATTGTCAATATGAAGATGAGATAGACAGTTGTTCAAAGACAGTTGCGACGATTTCAAGAATTACAAAATTGAACAATTAAGTTGCTTTTTTTTACAAATCACATGTTTACTGAGACAGTACATCTTCTGCGGCTTAAAGTCATCCAATGCCCAGACGAAGACAACACAACAACACAATAGCTGTTCACATTTCACGACAAGGTTTAAACTCCTGTTATTAGTCCTCAAAGCAAACTTGTGTTTTACTTAAAGGAAGTAGCAATCCATAAACAGTTGGGAGCTATGGTGTCACAGTACAAGAACTATCATCTCTGCTATTGTGTCATCTACAATGAGCTGTCAAGATGCTGTCGATTTAATTTTCAAATCCCAGCTCCCAGCTGTGTGTCATGAGCCATCACAGTTTTCACATTGCCCTCTGTGGACTGTATCATCATTTATAATTATCAATGCTCATTTAATGTTTTAAATATTTTATTTCCTGAAAACTTATTAAATACAGGTAGACCTTGCTTAACGCTCAAAATGCGTTCCTGGAGAAGTGAGCGCAAATCGAATCGGTGCTAAAAGGAGTCATTATACAATTGTATATATTGGGATGTGTTCCCAACAGCGTTATTTATTTCGTATGAGCAATATATGAGGCTTCATTCGAGTATCGGTAATAGCACAAATAATAATATAGATGGTAAATGTTTAATAAATAAATGTTATAATTTATTATAATAACATCAGTATTATGCACTGTACTCGTACTGTACATGCCAGTGGTGGGAGACGAGGTTGCAGGAGCTGCTGTGCTCCCAGTCCGGAGTCATTCTCAGAGAAGAGCTCCAGAACCTCCATGATCTTAGTGGTGCCCTCAGTCTAAATCTGTGGTGAGGTTTCTTTTAGGTGGAGCCTGAGACTCTTTCCTGGTCTTGTGAGTTCTCACCTGGCTAAACAAATATTTAGTTTTAAGTGTAATTGTGATCACGAATCGTGATAATTCAATCGCAGGGGGTGGGGTCTGGTTGGCTCAGCGTACATCACTATCATTGGCTGAGCTTAAGCACTATTTAGACTTCTTAATTTTTTTGTCCAAATGTTCTCCAGGACTAAAAGCGATGACGAAGCAGCATTCTACGGGGTCGGGCTGAACGAGGTCTGCCTGTAATAATTAAAGTTCACAAAAAAATGTTCTAAAACTATCAGTAGTAAATTAAATAAGTGCTTTTGCATAACGTTTTCAAAACAATGACATTTTCTGACAGGATGAGCATTGTAGATTTTATAGGTTGCAAAGTTGCTATTATTAGAACGCTTATGGGAGGCAATTAGAGACAACTAACTTTTGTTTGTATTTGAAGTCCATCAAAGCACAAAAGTACAGTTAAAATTTTTATGAAAATCACAATAATTGTGCTATGATATTTATTGTGTAATTTAAAATATCAGGGCAGCTCTAGTGGCAAGAATAAACATGATTTATTAATTTTCAGGAAACCCAATATAATTATTACTTTTTGAGATTATATCTGCAGTAGTCGTGTTAATCTGTACAAATGCCAAGATACAGTCACTCGTCGCTTAACGTCGGGGTTGCATTCGTGGAACATGCGTCTTTAAATGAAGCAACGTTAAGCAAAACCTATTTACCCATAAGAAACAATGTAAATACTTAACATAATACACCTTGTTAACCTAGATATTTAATAAAAAAACACTGGTGATTAACTGTAGCTATAAGTAGAGAAACGGTTGGGTTCGGTTAACACTCAACCAGTGATGGTTGGTAAGCTTCCTAGGGGTGGAGTGAGGTGCTGGAGCCACAGGGACACATCCAATGACTGTTGCTCAGCCTTCTTCTTCTCTTCTAAGTAGAGTTGCTTGTAGGATGGCACTGCTTGCATTATCCTTACAACAAATGTCCATGCTTTGTTTAAGATGCGACAGCTTAGAAAGCTGCAATGACATCCTGATTCATCACCCTGGCCTTTAAATCCTGAAACAAACTTCGTACCCTTTACCTGGATCACCACTAAACTGAGAGGAATGTGGCACTCATTTTGATCTTCAATCCACGGTGATAACAGGCGCTCCATATCACCTGCTGCAAAGCGGCGTAACAATTCTAATTTCGTTTTCAATGTCATCACCTTCCTACACATTGTGGCACTTGAAGCAGTATTTTCACTTCTTGGTCTTGTAGCACTTATCTTGAAAACAGGATGGGTGAGCAGGTGGCCAGGACCAAAGACAAATATCGAGGGGCAAGTTCTGTTAGTTGCACCTGTGAAAGCCGACACGGCACACACATGTAAAAATAAGTAATTAACAGCTGCATTATGTGGGCCCATCTTGAACCCAACATGTAATGGCGTCTGTGCTTACTGATGTAAATCTTGTTGTATAATGGTTGCCGCGATGGCGAGATGTTATCTCTCGCCTGGTACGCAGGACGTCGTGATTTCGATCCCGATCCTGCTGATGCTGGCTCTATATTTGGAATTTGTGAGTTCACTCTTCCCGTGGTGGCCACGTGGAAGTTCTGATCAATTTGGTGTTGCCCTCAACATTTAGAAACATTAATTTAGATGATTTGGCTGTGACTATAAATTCCCACGTGTGGTGATATAAACCACTTTGATGAGCTATCGTGAGTGGTCAGGTCACCTCTAAAAATATCTCAGCTCAGCGGGCTTTACCTGGTAAACAAAATAGTTTTGTTTCGTTTTATAAGACCATGGGTCTGGTTTCATGTGTTGGCAGGGTGGCTAAGGGTTTTTTCAGATTTAGTCGAAACATTCTAAAGATTAAGTTTAAATTTTTTTGGCCACATTACCATTGATGCTGCAACATGAATCAGCCCCATGTCTTCGATGTGTATTGTATATGAATATTGTGTGATGCAAATTAAAAGCAATGTCTTGGTATTGAGAAATTTCGAAACCACTGAGATGACAGCCTCTGCGATGCTGAGTGTGACTCCACCGCACCCCGTAAATAGAATCAGTGTCTGATTGACAGGTGGTTTCTGCTCCAGGTGAACAACGCCAGTTTCAACTGCTGGATACTGCCGACTGTGAACTTCCCTACGACTACATCAGCATCACCCACTACGGCAGGTAGACTCTCGTAATCTCACCAGGTTGTGGCTTTACAGGCCGAGCCAATGTGATTGCCCACAGCCATCTTAGCAGCCTCACTCGTAATGAATCAAACCGGGCATGCATTCTCTTATTCAATTCTGTGCCACGCTGCATTATGAGTGGCTCCTAGTGGTGCTCTTGCATTAGACGTGAAGTCGTAACTCTGTGTGTAACAGTAGTTTATAGTCATGGCATTTTCTTTGGTTATATCGGTAAAGTCACAGAGAAAAATACTAAATAATAAAATAAAAATAATATTAAGCTGGGTGAGCGTACTGGCAGTCTATAATGTAGACTGTAGCCTGGTTCTTAACCTCGGTGAGTGTACTGGCAGTCTATAATATCGACTGTAGCCTGGTTCTTAAGCTTGGTGAGTATACTGGCAGTCTATAATGTAGACTGTTGCCTGGTTTTAAGCTCGTGATAAAACAAAAAAATAACCACGACATTTCAATTGCAACACAAGCAGTCTTCATCAAGCAAAAGGGGGTTAGCCTTTAAAGGCAAAGTGTTTATAAAGGTTTAGGGATGTGCATATCCCAAGTATGTCAGCACCATGGGTGAGGCAGCTAATGTTAATGTGGGAGAAAACCCCGACCCTGGCAGTAGATCTACACCAATCAAAGGGCCGCCAGGCAATCATGGGCGGTGCAGCTAATGTTAATGGAGGAGAAAACCCCGACCCTGGCAGTAGGTCTACACCAATCAAAGGGCCGCAAGGCAATCATTGCACCTCGCTCCACACACTCACACTGCTGACGGTGGAGGTTGACAAGAAAACACAGATCAGGTTATGACTCAAAGTGGTTGATGACATCTTTCCAATGATTGCTGAGCTTATAACCATCTTCTCAGTTGAAATTGTGCCTGTGTCTATATATATGGATGGCTTCATGAACGAATCTTTGTTGATAGCCAGTAGGCTTGCAAAGTACCATCGTCTTAGAGAAATCAATTTTGTGTGAGCCAGCCGCATTAAAATAATGATCAGCCACGGCAGAAGTATTGCTCCTACCGTGTTTGAAATCTGGCTTATGCTCACGAACACGGTCCGAGACATGTCGCTTAGTTTCCCCAATGTAACTGCTGCCGCAGATACAGCTTAGGTTGTAGATGCCGGGATATTGCATGTCAGGAGATACCATTGCAATTATTGAACATTTGGTCTAACAAGGATCGAATGTAGGAGAAAACCCCGACACCGGCAGTAGGTCTTTGATTAGTGTAGACCTACTGCCGGTGTCGGGGTTTTCTCCTATATTAACATTAGCTGCCCTGTCCATAAATGCCCGGCTGCCCTTTGATTGGTGTAGACCTACTGCCGGTGTCGGGGTTTTCTCATACATTAACATATTAACATTAGCTGCCCCACCAATGCTGCTGACACACTTCAGTTACGCACATCCCTAAACCTTTATAAACAGTTTGCCGTTAGAGGCTAACCCCCCTTTTGCCTGATGAAGACCGCTTGTGTTGCGATTGAAAAGTGTTTTTTTGTTTTTTATATTTTAGTTTTATCAACAGCTTAAAAACCAGGCTACAGTCTGCATTATAGACTGCCAGTACACTCACCCAGTTTAATACTACAAGTTAATTAATTAAATTATTCACTTTCTTTTTATATCTACGTGACTTTACTGAAAGAACCAAAGAATATGAATTCCTGCAGTCACGAAAGGTTTAAGTCAAAAGTCACGGCATTCTTGTCCTGCGGTTCATTGTTACTTCTCTGGTAGAGTAAGCTTGTATCAAGCTGAGCTGTTTATGTCTCTGGGTGCTTTTCACAGCAGTTTAATGCCACACAGGATCCATCTTCTCAATTTGCATGACCCAGAGCTCAGTGTTATAACGTCTTTAACATCTCTAGGGACCTTTGTTAGTGATGTCATCAGCAAAAGGCAGGGTAGTCACATGCAGTGTAACGATAGCTGCCCACTGCCTACTCTTAAGGTTGTTCTGTGAGACAGTGGAGCTTGGGAGCAGAGAGACGGGCGTGTAGTGCGCTGGCAATGGTTTCCGTGACTTGAAGCATCGTGGCACACTTCCTTGTTGGATAATTACTGATTAATAACGCTTAGTTCAGCCTCACCCAGCTCCTAGGTCCTATTTGGAAGACAAGCACAGAGCAAACTGATTACATATTCTGTATAATAATTAATAATGATTATTTATTTTACAAACCATAATTCATTCAAATTGATTTTCAAAATGCTGTAGAATGTGTAATGTGTACAGTTTTCGCAGACATGCAGGAAACCATAGACAAGGGGGAAGGCAGCCAGGAACAGCATGAACAATTGCCCATGATCTGTGGCCCTGTATTGGGATGTTTAGCCAACTCCATTAATGGGTGTTTATACATACCCACAAAGCATAACTATGAGGTTGTGCTAAGATAAACCCTTGAAGGAAATTGATTATAAATACTTCAGTTCAAGTGTGTAATTGTTATGATCATGGTTAAAGCATTGCCATAGTTTTCACTGGAAATCATAGATTAATGGTTAAAGTTATTTCTGATGCTTATTTGAAAATGGTCATAAAAAAAGCTTCAAATCTAGAATTTTAGATGAACACCATTAATAGTGTAATTTAAATACTGTGCAGAGTAAATACATTAGCTCATTTCACCCAATGAGTTGTGTGTGTTTATATTGAAGGTACGCCTTCTCTGGTGATGGGATAAGCCCTACGATCATCCCTATACCAGAGACAACCACTATTGGCCAGCGGGATTGCCTCAGCCCACTGGACGTCATTAAAATCCGCAAGATGTACAAAACCGTAAGTATGGGTACAATGAGACGGAATCTACAGCAACGTACGTGGGGCACTGAGTGTGGACGGCGTTGTTAGTGCAGTACTGGGGAAAGCACCGGGTGTAAAATATAACTGTTCGGCAAAGCGAAATGAATCGTAGACAACTCAGGCAGCGCTCAGCCAGGGTGCACCCTGCAGTGGCAAAGCGTAAACTGTGGGGTGCCTCACTCGGCCTGCTCTGAGGGAGTAATTTGCTGCTCTGCAGGGACCAGGAATCCATTACAGAGTGGAGACGATCCCACCGCTCGTGCACCGCATCGCAAACACGCACAACGTTCATCATGAGTACTGCCTTGGCACACTGCATAGTAGGTTGACATTGCAGACGATGGTGCTTCTTCATCGATGAGAGAAGGCTGCACATGTACGGACCCAAGCGTACGGACCCACAATAAGGGGTCACATGTGTATGGACCCACGCATGCGTGGGGGTCATACCTTACGCAGTGTGGCCCTGAGAACACCGAGGGCCGGTGCACGACGTCTGGTTTTATTTATCCAACCCCTTGCTTACCCAGCTGTCTGTAACCATCGTTTCGGATCGGACTCGGCCGCCCATACCCCTTCCTCTGGCCCACTATGTGCTTTAATTTTTACGACTTCTATTTTTTAAAGCTTTTACCTAAATTCAACCTGAATTTAAACCGAACATTGAAATGGGGGATTTGGCGCGCCCTGCTGAAAAAAATCTGTTAACTTTCTTTTCCCGTATTTTTGGATTTTGAATCGGTATATTAATGCCGTATTATTATGCTTTTCATTTTCATTGGCCCACTTGTGTGGCTCACAGGAGGTGCATTTCAATCAAAACTGGCCCGCTCTCCGATTGAGTTTGACACCCCTTATCTAGAGAATCAGCAGTGGTGTGACTCCATAGATTAACCTGCACACAGACAAACTTATGCACACACATTAATAATCACAAATATTAGCATGCACACTTACAAATATTGGCACACACATGCAGACAAATACTAGCATTCTCACAAACACATGTACACATGTACACATAATGCACACACACACAAATACTGACATGCACACACGTGTTTGCCTACTGGCATGCACATATATGCACACACAAATACCGGCACACACAGACATGAATACCAACATGCACACAACTGGCTGAATTTTGCTCCCAGGTTGCTATCGATTCATGCGCTGCATTTGAACCAAATCTCAGGCACATGAAGAGGGAGAGCCTATCTAACGGTGTCAATCAGAATTTCACAAAACACTTAATGATCTTGGTGTGTTCACCTTTACTCAGATGGCGGAAGGAGACGTTGCTAAAGGTGTTGCTGAGGTAAGAACATCACCTTTTCTTGTGTTTACAGGTCGATTTAACAAAGGTGTGCATCATTGCATGTGTAGTGCTGTACTTTACGCGGACAACTTCTTGCTTTTCCGTCGTCACTTTATTTCTACTAACGCAGCACATTCCGTAACATTCTCCGGCGCCTTCTCCTCTCGCTCGCCGTGCTCCGCCGGTCTCACTCACTCCGCTCCACCGTCTCTCCCGACTCTCCTCTCCGCTCCTTCGTCACAGTCCAGCCACCCGCTCGCGGTCTCTCCGCCTCACTCTTCTCAACTTCACCGCATCAAAGGGATGATGGACGGGGCCATGTACCGTCAAATCTTGGGTGAGAACCTCCTTCCCTCAGCCAGGGCATTGAAAATGGGTCGTGAATGGGTATTCCAGCATGACAATGACCCAAAACACACGGCCAAGGCAACAAAGGAGTGGCTCAAGAAGAAGCACATTAAGGTCCTGAAGTGGCCTAGCCAGTCTCCAGACCTTAATCCCATAGAAAATCTGTGGAGGGAGCTGAAGGTTCGAGTTGCCAAACGTCAGCCTCGAAACCTTAATGACTTGGAGAAGATCTGCAAAGAGGAGTGGGACAAAATCCCTCCTGAGATGTGCCAACCTGGTGGCCAACTACAAGAAATGTCTGACCTCTGTGATTGCCAACAAGGGTTTTGCCACCAGGTACTAAGTCATGTTTTGCAGTGGGGTCAAATACTTATTTCCCTCATTAAAATGCAAATCAATTTATAACATTTTTGACATGCGTTTTTCTGGATTTGTTGTTGTTATTCTGTCTCTCACTGTTCAAATAAACCTACCATTAAAATTATGGACTGATCATTTCTTTGTCGCAGGGGATCAAATAATTTTTTGCCCCACTGTAAGTCGATTTGTTCGTAAGTTCAACTTTACTCCTGTCGATTCCAAACATGTTGTATGGGATGTACACTTCATATTCTGCAGATGTAGATACCACTGGCTCTTCATGTTCTGCAGATATAGATTATAATTCCCTTTGGTGCTCGTGTTTCCTCTCTACTCTCTTGAAAAACTTACCAAGCGATATCTGCAGAGTTTTTCTCTTCGCTTCATATATCATCTCGTAACAGGCAATAGCATCATGTTCGTGAAAAGCACAGGGAAAGATGGAGTGAACTGCACAGCGACAACACAACAAGAGACAATGGCGGCAGCCCAGGCAGAAATTATATAAATGCTGGGTAATGACACCGAACAATCACCGCCATCTAGTGCGCGGTGGTTGAATTACGACTCTTGGTCCGACCAGGCAACTGGACATACGGACAGGATTGTTCGTATTTCTGAAAGTTCATAAGTTGAATGTTCATAAGCAGAGGAGTATCTGTATATACAAAACAGTGGGCTGAGGATTGAACCCTGAGACACACCAAAGGGAACAGAACGTGTATCAGAATTTTGCCCTCCAAGGCTGATAAACTGCTTTCTATCGAAGTGGTAGTAAGTAAACGAGTACAAGGCAATACCATACACCCCCAAGATTGACGGTGTCAAAGACAGCACTCAAGTCCATAAGGATGAGAATGTTAAACAGGACTGCATCTGCAGCAACAAACACATCATTCACAACCCTCACCATGGCTATTTCTGAACTCTAACCAGGCCTGAAACTGGACTCAAAAGGATCCAGAAGATCACAGACGAGCAATTGGTGTTGGGGTTGCATTGCGACTGCATGCTTGAGGACATTGGAGAGAAAATGGAGAATTGAGATGGGGGAATAATTGCTGGGGACCGCAGAATCAAGGTCAGGCTTCTTAAGCAAAGAGGTGATAGCAGCACATTTAAAGAGTAAAGGCGCAGTACCGAAATAGAGTTAATTATGAAGAAGATTAGTGATAAACACTGCAAGAGATGGAACGGTAGCACGAATGAACTGAAAAGGAAAATTATTGAAAGCACAGTAAGTGGGCCCGGATCTAGCTACCAGTGATGCAATTTCAGACAAGGAAAGTTCTGATAAATCAGATTAAATATAAATCGCAATCGAGGTAGGAACAGTTGGCAAGGTGGTATGATGCAGAGATTGAATGGAGAGACGGATTGTGTAGATTTTGTAAGAAAAGGCTAACTGTAGAAACTGGTCAACTTTATTTCTCGAAAAAGGGCAAAGAAATTAAGAAGCCTATGAACATTTGAAAAAAGTTTTTTCAGGTTTTCCAGGCATTAGCTTTAGCAGCTGAAAGATAGCTCATACAAGGAAGAGTTAATGCGTTTCTGTAGTTAGATTAACATTGCTTAAAAATGTAATAATGGATGGTAAAACTAGATTGTGTCCAGCTTCACTCAGCCCAGCGAACAGTCACATTCAGCGGACATAACTCATCTGTGTACCAGAGTGAGAGTTTTAACAGTCGAGATCCAGCATGACTTTAAGGGAGCAGGATGTCCTTTATAGAGTTTAATGTAATATTACATATTTCACCTGTTGTCTCCAAGGAAGTATGGTTTAAATCGGATTTGTGAGGAAAACATGTCTTAAGTGATGGATTTGAGACCGCAAAAACTAATCTGGTGCTTAAAAACAGGAGTAGTTGAGGGAACCAAAAGGTCTGACAGCACCGCCGAATGATTGGACACACCAGGGGTCCTCCAGTTTTTCCCTCCACATTTAGAAACATGCATTTAGAGTATTTGGATGTTTAAAATTTCCCCTCTAAATTCGATTAAAAACTTCCTAAAACCATGAATGGAAATACACCTTGCCATCAAAGATGACAAATTTATTGCAATACTTTTTAAAATAACGAATAAGAATTTCTATTGAACGTGATTGATAGACAATGATATACATTCTAGCGACGTTCAAGGCATAATGCACATTACATTACATTCCCACCAAACTCCTTTATAAATGACCGTGATTTTCACAGACCTGTACAGAACTTGACTGATATTTCAAGGATGAATCTTCCATATCACAAGTACTGTGATATGTTTGTATCCTCATTAAAGACATTGAACGCGTTTGACACAGATAATCTTGTAGTTAAATGCTAGCTTGCAAGCAGGTGCAGTGTGGTGATGGTGAGGGGAGCAGTTAAAGCATGACTTGCCTGATGGATCTTGCCTGATGACTTGCTTGACGGATCTTTGCAGACGGCCGCTCTCTCTGAAAGCCTGGAGGAGCCTCCTCGCCCGGTGAGTAGCGCTCAGCCTCTTTTGTACAAACGCCCACGTGCCTACAGCCTAATCTCAGCACTGCATCTGATGTACCACAGCCTACTACAAACAATGCAACTGTATTCCCTCTCATTGGAAAAAAGATCCCACATTTCCACTTCAGGCATTTGTTCACATGAGTGTAATTTATAAAATGTAACATTGTTTTGATGAATACAAATGTGTGCATCCTTTATAGTTGTTGAATAAATACGTTTAGGATGCAGTGAATGGATTTTAAGGAGATAATTCACATGAAAACATACACCCAGTTACAGACTTGTAAAGAGGAGGCTTACTGTGAAGCATGCATTCAGTACACCCACACTCGACACTCTGGTAAGAACACGCTTCTATTGTGGATCGGTTATATGAGCGAAAATGGAGACATTTTTTTAATGAGTTATTTCAATCTTGATTTGAAGCTTTCGTGACTGCAGGAATCCATACTCTTTGGTTCTTTCGGTAAAGTCACATAGGTAGAAATAAAATAACATAAGATAAAATGAAACAAATCACGTCGTTTCGATCGCAACACAAGCAATCATCAGGTGGGAACACCACAGCAATAAAAAGTGCTGAAGTGGGTGAGAGAGCTGCCGTGGCAAGAGGTTATATAGGTAAGAAAGGGGGGAGGAGCAAGGGGGGAGAGAGAGGGGGGTAGGGGAAGGTGGGCTGCGAGAACGCTAGGGGGAGTGAGGCTGGGGGGGGGGGAAGTAGGCGGGGCTAGAAGTGGAAAGCTGGAGAACGGGGGAAAGAGACCTGGAATAAGTATAACCCGTAAAAACAAAGTTTTTCACTATAAATCCTTTATATGCGTGGCAGCGAACTTAATATAAAGGATTTAAAAATATATTCGCCTGTGGAGGACGCGGGGATCGTTCCCGCGACCTTTGGCATGGGAAGCGAGGGCGCTACCAACTGCGCTACTCCGCCACGGCCTGTGGAGGGGTTAGGCTCTGGGCTCTTACACTGTGATGTTCAGCCAAAGCCATGAATGAGTTCTATTTGAATATATGTAAAATAAAATTTTTTTGCCTAAAAAGTGTACAATTTTGGGAATTTTTTTTCACGAGCATTAATTGTCTCGCACAACGAGTCTGTGTGGAAATGTCAGCTCGATTGGATCATGGGAAGTGGGTTAAAAAACGACCGAAAGATTTGCACGGTCATAAGCAAGCACGCAAGCAAGCAAGCAAACTTAATATAAAGGATTTAAAAATAGACTAGTAACCGGCAGGTCTGATGGAAACAACCACAACAGTTAAGGCTTTACCTGGTTAATAACATCCCTCCAATGATTGCTCAATTTGCATCCATCTTCTCGGTTGAAGTTAAGTCTATGTTTATATATCTGTATGGCTTCATGAACAAACCTTTGATAGTAGCCCGAAGGTTTGCAGAGTACCTTGATCTCGGAAAAAACAATATCATGCGAGCCCACAGCGTTATAACAATGCTCAGCCACGACAGAGGTATTGGTTCTGCCGTGTTTCAGATCTGCCTTGTGTTCGCGAACATGGTCCGTGACATGTCGTTTCGTTTCCCCAATGTAACTACTACTGCAGGTACAACTCAGTTTGTAGACTCCAGGATATTGCATGTCAGGAATGACATCCTTCACAGATGGGATTAGATCACGGATTTTGTGTACTGTATTGAATCAGACCTGGATCTTGTGTTTGTTTAAGATTTTGGAAATATTTTTGGTAACACCTGCTATGTATGGTAAAGTGATGGTTTTGATTTGGCTTCTCAGGGGATTGTTTCTCCATGGTTGGATAAATAGCTTTGTGAATAATGCGGTCCGAGTACCCATTCATCTTGAGGGTCTGGTGTTCGTGTTCCAGTTCACTGGCTAGGTGGTGTTGGTTGGAAATGCAGTGGGCCCTATGGTGTAATATTTAGATGAGGGACTTCTTCTGGCCCGGATGGTGGTGGGAATCAGGTTTCAGATAGGAATCTGTGTGGGTGGCTTTCCTGTAGACAGAGTGTCCCAACGAGCTGTCAGGTCTCTTCTCAAACAAAACATACAGGAATGGTAGCTTACCATCCTTCACTTCCATGGTGAATTTGATGGATGGGTGTATGGAATTGATGTGGGTGAGAAATTGGTTCAAAGCTGGCAGGCCATGCGGCCAAATGACGTAAGTGTAATCTACGTATCTCTTCCACAAGGAAGGACGTAGGGTGGATGTCTGGATGGCATCTGTTTCAAAAATCTCCATGAAAACATTCGCTATCACTGGTGATAAGGGGGAACCCATGGGAGTACCTTCATTTTGTTTGTAGAAAGTACCATTCCAGGTGAAGTAAGTGTTGGTAAGGCAGTGCCTATCCAAAGTTGGTACTTCAGGATTCAGTCCATGTTGGACCAAGTCTTCAATTATTGCTAAGGTGTCAGGTACAGAAACCTTGGTGACCAGAGAGACTACATCAAAGCTGACGAGCAAATCATCTGGGGACAGTGAAATGCCCTTGATTAGAGAGACCAAGTGAGCTAAGTTACGTACTGCTGAGGTAGTCTTGCCGGTGAATGGAAGCAAGGTCTCAGAAATCGGGCCAGTTTGTAGGTAGGTGAGTTGATATTGGAAACGATGGGCTGAAGTGGAGTACCTTCTTTATGGATTTTTGGAAGACCATAGAATCTGGGTGGTCTAGTAGCAGAAGGTTTTAGGGAGAGCCGCTTGAATGGTTAGTTTCGAGAAGTCGAATTGGTAATGATATTGTTGTTTTTTGTAGCCAGGCGGTTGGTAGGATCTTTGTTGATTTTGGTGTAACTGCCATCATTAAGCAGGTCCTGGATTTTGTTGTTGTATGTGATTTTATCCATGATGACAG
Source organism: Lethenteron reissneri (assembly GCF_015708825.2). NCBI lineage: Eukaryota > Metazoa > Chordata > Hyperoartia > Petromyzontiformes > Petromyzontidae > Lethenteron > Lethenteron reissneri. The sequence continues at coordinate 7,371,826 of NC_083842.1, read as the reverse complement.
TAGCATTGCCCTTGTTGGCTGAGAGGATGACTATGTCCTCTCTCTTTTTCAATTTGGCGAGTTCAGAGCGATCATCTTTGCTGATTTTACTAATGGGTTTCTTAGCATTTTTAAGGGTGGTGGCAATTTTAGATCTTGCCACGTCTGTCGGGATGTGTCCCAAGCCTTTGAGGGCTACATCTACCTGGGCAATTATATCATCCACTGGGATGTGTTTGGGGGTGACAGCAAAATTCAGATCTTTAGCTAGTACTGATTTTAGGCTATCGGAGATTGTGCAGTTACTCTGATTGATAACAGTCTTGTTAACATCTAGCTTTTTATTTCATTTTCATCTTGAAGAAAACCCTAGTGATTGCTACACGTTGTTTCGTGGCTCGACGACACCAAGGACCACATTTGAATGATGAATGCATTCGAGGCTACGATGGCTCAAAGTCTCTATTCTGCACTTTCTCCTCTCACCCACACAACAAAGCAGCTCCCTCAAACCTATGCTATGAAAGCTAAACTAACAATGAGGACTTGCAAACATAACACATATTATCTCGGCCTCGCTGTGCGCTGCGTTGCACTGCTAGCTGAGTAGATAACCTTGCGTTCAATAAACCCTCGGAGCCAGGATGAACGTCCGACTCCAATCGTCAGTTATTGATTTTAACAAGGTAAAACTGGTGATAAAACACAGATACAGCATCTGTTATAACCCGGAAACACCAACACAATGAACACCACAGCATCAGAACATTGTCTTAGATAACAATAGATCCTGGACGGACCAGGCCCCTACATTACCAACATAGCCACCTGGGCACAAGTCTGACTCGACCTACTAAATCACAAGTAACATCCACAATAAGGAAAGTTGCAGGCTTCGTTGCTAACTAGGCCTCGTATTTACCACAACAACTTAACGGCACCATACAGGCATTTACATCACTATAACGGTCATTCCAATATTACAACAGCATTGCCAATATAAGAACATAAACAAACTTACAGACAATGCTTCTCAAAGTCCCACGATGGACAACTGCGTCTGGCTTCACTGAGACGCGATGTGTGCCGCCATCTTGAATTATCTGTGTAATGGCCGACGCCGGCATGGTTAAGCGGGAATATTAATTCGCAACTTCCTGGTCACGTGACCAAAATTAGCATCAAAAACAGGAAATTCCCCCCCATCTGCCGTGCGGCAAAACTCCTGCCGTGAGACAGAACACATATGACATATATTTAAATACAATACCTATGTAAATTAACTAAATGCTCTTAATACAGTAGGTGTGTTTATCCTTGCAGCTGATACAAGCAGCGCCCTTCATTTCACCAGAGCGATGTCCCTGTGGCGATAATGTCGTTAATGATAGTACTTGCCATCTGACTGGGAATGAGATTCCTTTTCATACACTCCTGTGTTTTATTTAGAGATATTATGACTCCAGCAGAATCACCTCACAGTCATCACCAGTCTGAGGGCCACACAAACGCATGTATTCTGTATGAGCAGCTGAATATTCAGAGTGCACAAGGCAAATTACACGAAGCATTAGCCTAGGAAAGCCTCACTCAACACTTATTTCAGGAGGGTCCTGCGGAGTATTCACATTAGGAGCAATGATTGCTGTGTAGAATCCCAACTCAGTGTTAACCAGGTTTTGTAGTTGAGGAGGTAAGTGAGTGGAGTTGGTAGAAGTGTGGTATCTCTCACATCAATTGAAGGTGGATGCATCCAGACATGGTAGAGAGACGGTGTTATGTAGATGCGATTGTGGAGGTTTGTGTTCTGGTGTGTGGCGTATTGGGCGGTGGTGGTGCACTGCTGTACGCCAGCTCTGTCGTGAAACTCCCTTCCCGTGGGCATCATCTAAGTTTTATGTGCAGTTGAAAATTGCCTTCTATGATAACTTTGTAAAGATATCTTGAGAATATTTGAAATGTATATAGCACGTAAAAACATAAAGTATCCCAAGACCGGAATCACGGTATCAACACATGTTTTATCAGTAACCGGTTTGCCATTGAATTGATCAAGTCACCACTGTGATGTATAAATGTATCGGTGAGTCTGTCAATGCATGTTTAATGGTTCATGCATTGCTATGAAGCATTCAGTACAGTGTGTGATGTCAATAGAAATCCATTAGTGAAGAAACAATCCAAACTCCAATAAAAAAAATCCTGAACATTTTTCGAAACTTTGGTAAAGCTGACTCCAGAAAATATTTAAAGAAAACAAAGCAGAGGAAAACAATTAAACAGAGCACTTGTAACTTACTTTCTTACTTCATTTGCCCAACGTGATGCAGTTGATGATGGAGGCACGACGAGAGGCGCGACATCAACGTGAGGCGCGACGAGAGGCGCGACAACAACGAGAGGCGCGACGAGAGGCGCGACGAGAGGCGCAACAACGAGAGGTGCGACGAGAGGCGCGACAACAACGAGAGGCGCGACGAGAGGCGCGACAACAACAAGAGGCAAGACAAGAGGTGCAAAGGAGGACAGAGCAAGAACATCAAGGTAAACCATTTTGCTCCTTTCTCCATTACAAATACTCAAGTTAATGCATTATAATCTATAGATTACTTTTATATACTCTCCGTACTTGCCAGCTGCATGTTGTCAAGATAACCAGGCTGGGTGGTGCTTTGACAGCACACATAGCTCAAACTGGAAAGGATGCGAATTCTAATATTGATTGAGGAGGGCATAGCCCTTATATAGGTGTAGTGGATTCAACTGAGTCGCAGACATACTCTTTGAAGGCAACACATTTATTGCTACCAACACAAAGGGGTAACTGCCCCTTCACCAGATAACAACCTATGGTGGTGGACCACCAGGCTAACTACACTAATTACACTGGGAGTAGCTACAACAGACCGGACCTTGGCTTGGGTCCAGGTCCACGTGTTGGTGACTTTTCTCGGACGTGGAACGTAGATCTTCAGATGACACAGCAACGCTGAACCCCGGTCCCTCTGGGGACCAGGTTTATATGCTCACTGGTTGTAGCTGGCCCCGCCCTTGGCCACGCCCATGGCCACGCCCACCTCAAATCCTCGAGCAGGATCTCGCCCAACACGTGACCACCTGTAGCCCCCACCTGGGGGGCCCCTGTGTAGATCTTACCCATCACGTGCCTTCCAGGGTCAACCAGAATGCAATGGCCTGTAGTAACCCCATATAGGGGTCGGCACTGCACGCCACCCGTGATGCCACTCAGCGCCATGAGTCAGCACTCAACGAGCCCCTCTAGGGCCGATACTACACCCACATATACGGGGTGTCCGTAATGTGAGTAAATCGCACGCCATGCCTCTCTTGAGCCGGCATTACACAGTGACATCCCCCACCAGTGATTGTTAAATTATTCCCCACCCTAAGAATGTGTAAATTCCACTGCTGTTGCAGATGAGTCCCACCCAATGCCCGTATGGATGTGGAAATGCAATTAGACTTTTTTTTGAATATTTTATACAATAAAGTTCACGTGTAACTACTCATCAATATGCCACGACTAAGCAGGCGATGCTCTGATCAAGGCTGCCACAGAGGATGATGAGGACCTCTTCATTGCTTATCTGAGCTTGGAGAAAATATGGATTTAAATTTGTAAAGCAAAGTCAAATGCACAAATGTGTACCTTGTACACAATTAATTTTACCCAACTGCATCCCCATATTCTGGTATGGCACTTTGCGGCTCTTATGTGAAATAGATTACGAATGTAATGACGATACAAAATATCCATCCACATCCAGTTATTTTAGCTGCAGAGGTGAGTACTGATACTTTGTCACAGTACTGAGCCAGCATCGTTCTGTTCCTGGGTTTAATTCGCAGGTCTCCGCATAAAGTAAAACCTGACACCACTATGTTATAATTGGTAGTCAGCATTATCAATAATGCCACACTGCATAATTATATATGTATCAATGTGTCTAGTCTAGCTATTACGAACTTTTTTTGCATGCCATTGTAAATTGTAATAACCCCCAATTAGCTGGTCAATCCACAGCTATGGGAATCATTGGAATCCGAGGCAGAGAATATCAGCTGCCGTAAATTCACTTTGGAGTACCGGTGTTATACATTTATTAAATTTTGTTTATGCAAACTTAATTTGGAGCTCTCGTGACTGCAGGAATTACTCTTTGGTTCTTTCGGTAAAGTCACGTATAAAGATAAAATAATAAATTAAATACTAGCATATGACGTTTCGATTGCAACACAAGCAATCATCATCAGGTATAAATGAAATTTATAGAAACACAAATCTAGTATACTTAGAAATGTAATGTAATACAACAGAGTCGGATAACATAACAGTCAACACCCTACCTGGTTGATTACGTTCTTCCTGAGAATGCTAAATTTGAGAGAGAGATAAAACACAGAACCAGAGACATATAGACAGACATATAAGCAGACAGATATCACAGAGATACATAGAGAGAGACAAACATAGACACACAGAGAAACCACGCCTCTGTGTTGAGGCCTTAAATAGAGAGAGGGGGCGGGGGCGGAGAGAGAGGGAGGGGTTAGAGAAATTAGCATGTCAATGAGTGGCATGGTGAGTGGCAAGGTGCAAAAGTTTGAGAGAGGGGGCGGAGAGAGAGGGAGGGGTTAGAGAAATTAGCATGTCAATGAGTGGCACGGTGAGTGGTACTGTGCAAAAGCTTGAAAATATTAGGAGACAGGGAGAGAGACACACTGAATTAAATAACCTAGCAAAATTTCGAAATGTAATGTAATACAACACAGAGAGTCGGTCAACACACAATTAACGCATAGCCTGGTTGATTACGTTTTTCAAAGATTGCTATAGAAGTTAAGTGTCAAATTTTAAAGAGAGACAAGACACAAACACGAAGAACAGACAAAAGCAGTTTATTCATTGCACCAACATAGACGCAATTAGCTAAACATCACAGGTTTCCACAATCTAAGTACAAAAAGCTGGAACAATGTAAACACCTTTCAGACAGCGCTCCGGCTTTTATACCTGTTCGTGGCCGGGTTGACCAATCCCCGGCCACCTCGTGGACCCCTCAGATTGGTCTTGGTCCTTCCCAATCTGGCATTTGGATCCTACCTCACCCCATTTGACCCTAACCGTTTGATTGAGCGGGAAAACCTTGTTTACTAACTGCTCTCTTACAGCTTGCGAACAGCGAGTAGTTATCACCACTACAACAGTGCCAATGATTCATAATAGATTGTATGTTATAACAGTGACAATTTAAACAAATAGAATTTTGCTGCAACAGTGACAAATTATACAAATAGAATGTCTGCTATAACAGTGACAATGAATAGTAAAAAAAATGCTGGATGAGCGGTAAGAATGTTTTTGCACTCAATGTCCTTACACCACAATGATGTTTGACACAACTACCAATGGAACAGCCAAGAAAGGTTTTAAAGGTAGGGTTTATATCTTGACATTCAATGGTCTTAAGTGTGCATTTATTTCCTCATAGTAAAATCAAACAGACAATGCTTCCTACTGTTCTGAGGTGCCAATAGTGTTGTACAGTTGGAATACATTAGAAAAAAAACCCACCCCACAGCATCATTCATCAAGCATGTGTTCGACTTCTGTTGTCATCTTCCAGTATGGTTGATAACCTCGAATCAAATAGGACTCAGTCATATGCCACTCAGAGTCAAAGTGTCTCCATACTCAAATGTTCATTGAGGCAGTGCTTATCTCCTCTGGTGGCCCAGTTTCTTCATAGGACAACTGTTGACTTTACGAAAAGTAGAACTATACTTATTTGATCGACGAAAGAGGCATGCGAGACTGAGTTAACATCAACCAGAGTGTGGCCTTAACATTCTGCTGGTTTAATGCTGCTGTATGCAAGAGCCCAGTTGCAAACATCACCCTCATGGACTTTTTCATTTAGTTGTTAGCCTTCACTCTTACCTAGGTGTAAGAGTGTTGTAGAAACCAGCCTATGAGGAAAATGTACTGGATTATATGTAATGGTTTACTGTGGAGTGCATATATTAAGGTAAAGTGTTGCGTCAAGTGACTTAAGCGGATGTTGATGTTTAAATACTTAAGGGTCCTACTATGCTCCCATAAATTAAATAAATATTTTCTGAAACATAAGTTTAACTAAAATAGAGCTCAATGAGACATGCGGAACATGTGAGAAACAAAATTCAGGTATATCTCAATTGGAAAAAAACTCTAGAGGGTATTTGGTCGACTCTACCACGTTGACCAGACTTGTTTGAAGAGGTGGGCTTACCCACACTTTACCCCACCACACTCAGCCTGCAAATCGACGAACTGCAGTGGTGAACCAAGTTATGCTGCTGGGTATAATATAGTTTTTTAATATGATGTGCACAAATCATCGATTCTATGTATTGTCAGTGTAACAATAGAGTTTAGTTGAATAAGCTATGCGTTTCATGAGTCTGATTTTTGGCCCACATGCTGACTTGCTACCAAGACAGCATCTTAAATGCGTTATTTGTGTAATAACCAAAGAAATCTAACAACTCTTCATCATACATTTACGCATCAAACTACTCAACTGCGGGTTTTCTATGGATATACTGGCCCTTGCTATATAAATGCGGATATTTCCTCCACTAACTATGTTAGATTTGTAGGCTCTCACTGTCCTAGTAATAATGATGCTGATCTAGGCCAGTCTCTCAATGTTAGAGGACGGGAATACCTTGATCACTGATCATCGATACCTACAAGAGACTGCAAATATTGCATCAGTGCAGCGCATAACAGCCTCTCTTACCATGCGTTTGTAATGATATTTACTTTGATCTCTTTCAGCTCAAGAGAAGACAAAGAAGTCTGAAAGCAGGTGCTCTATTCAGTAACATGGAACCATACCTTAATTGTGTTGATATTGAAAGATTGCAAACTGAATTAGTGATATAATTTGCATGGACATAATTTATAGAAGTTTGACATCATAGCATGCATTTTAGTGTGTTCTTATGAGTGTGAACATATAGTTACTTCACGAGAAATATGAAGATGTAGTTAATTTGTTTTATGGGCATAATTGGAGAGTGTTTAGATGTCACGCATTCATCTAAGAGCCGAATGAAGTAGGATCCCTCCCCTTTGATATTCCCACGTGGCACGATCCCAGCTATTTGCTTCTACCCTGTGGTCCTGCAGCAGAGCTGGGATATCCGAGCACTTAAATAATAATTCAGAATAAGAATAGTTTAGACTGGAGGAATCCGATAAGCTATCAGGCTCTTTTTTCACAAATGTCCAATTACTATAGCGACATTCAGTAGAGTAATTATTTTCGTTAGCAATTACCGTAATTGCTGTCAATTCGATTACTCGACTAATTGGATAACACTAAAATTGTTGGACAAGGTCTCACCTCTGTTCCCACATGTGCCGCTGGACGGGACGTGATTGGTAGAGGCTTGATGACTTAATTGGCAACATCAGTCGTGTCATGTGGCTTGTCGGGGGTTTCCCACTGTCGGGAGACCGGATGTCAGGGTGGTGGCCATTTTTAGTAGAGGAATCGAATGAATTGACTGATGGTCCCAGCTTTATTCTGCAGCAGAACATTTTCCTTGTATCGTAGCACTGGAACTGGGTTAAAAAGCCCACCCAGTGGGTCTTACAAATGATACGGGTACTAATCTGATAAATAATTATGTAGTTATACAAGCAAGATTTACAAAAACACCACTGTACAGCAATCTTTCCTATGATCTATTTTAGTTTGCAATCTTAAAATGTGGAATTTAAATACACAAAAACTAAAATATTCAATTGAGAAAACGTTATAAGGAATGATAAAAACTAAGTTTAAATGCATTACAAACCCTGTTGTTTATTCTCATTGGTCAGTATCTCACTGATATTTTTAATCTCGATCTTCACTTAAAAATTACATTAAAAGTTCAAATGGCAAAGTTCTATAGAATGAAGGTTATTTTTAATCACACTATTAACCATTGCATAGTTTAAGTAGCCGATAAACCTGAGGACATTCAGACTAAGTCCCTGGTGATATTTCAGGGGAGACGTTAAGGCCACGAGGAGATGGCCACGGTTCACGTTTCCCATGTATGGCCAATACCAGGACGAGGCCAACCACAGTCACGCACTCATCCAACCTGCATCGCTCGCTTGCATCCCCGTTTCGCTACAGCAACGGCTTCACAATGTGAATACATTCATCCTCTCACGGTGCCGACCACTCAGATTGGGCAATAAGAATAGAATACGACGTTTCGATTGCAACACAAGCAACCATCATCAGGTACAAATTAATGAGAAAACAAACATAGTAAACTTGGAAACAATGCAATACAACACAGAGAGGCGTGCGTATAGCTTCATCACACACAAGGCATCGCTTTTATGTATGGGCTCATGCATTTACAGTACATCAAAAGCGTGGGCGCTACCGACAGAAACTTAATTATTCACTGAAACATCAATGGGATTGCTGGGCTACACCATGTCCTGTGGAGAGCTCACTTATCGATACACACACGGGGCTTCGAGGCATGCTCTACACCCGGCTATATTCGCTTGTGATTGAAATACATTTACATACAGTACTATAAGTATAACTCATGACTAGGATATTATAGGAATCACCTAATATGCAACTATACTCAATGTAATCTCTGAAGTGTGCATTGTCTTTGTACTGTTCGCCTTTTGGCGTTCTCTGGTCTGACACTGGTGAGACTAGGCCCTAAAGAAGGCTGTCTCTGGTGTAGACCAATACGTTTCATAAACAATGCCATCTCTTATCAGAGCATGTTTTGTTTGTATGTTCACTACAAGTACGTGTATGTAATGCAGACTTGATTCCTTGCAAAAGGCTTCTATTTGGTGTTTGAACATATTAACTGTTTTATTGCCATAAAGGGTACAACCTATTCTTATTTCTTCATACCATATGTTAATGTTCGTAAAAGCACCATTGTCTCTTGAACCGACATCTTTTTTAGATGCAACGCGCTGTGAGCAGCTTAGAGGGGCTCTGCAGGGTCGCACAGTTACGGCCCCGCATCCGAGATAAACGGACGCACTCAGCTCCACTCACAGGGGTCACGAACCCAGCAGCCGCGCCTTGTACCCGGACACTGGCGCCACGTTGCGTTGTAGTCGCTACCGGACGTGTCGCTGTCACACACCAGATCGTGACCCTCAGCACCGCGTGTCAAGCAGCACGCGGCGAGAGTCGCGGGCGACTCCTAAACGATGCTTACACAGCGCAAACTGCGGGTCGACTGATTCACATCTGGTAATAAGTATAACCCGTAAAAACAAAGTTTTTCACTATAAATCCTTTATATGCGTGGCGGCTAGAGTCCTCTCGTCCTCTGGCTTGAGATGGCTGCCACCTATTGGTCAGATGATTGTCTGCCAGTATTAAGCAATTGGTAATTAAATATTTAATTTGTTTTCCCTAAACAGTGTAAAATTTTGGAAAAAAATTTTCACGAACACCAATTGTCTCGCACAACGAGTCTGTGTGCAAAATGTCAGCTCGATTGGATCACGGGAAGTGGGTTAAAAAACGACCGAAAGATTTGCACGGTCGTAAGCAAGCAAGCAAGCACGCAAGCACGCAAGCAAGCAAGCGAACTTAATATAAAGGATTTAAATAAGTATAACCCGTAAAAACAAAGTTTTTCACTATAAATCCTTTATATGCGTGGCAGCGAACTTAATATAAAGGATTTAAAAATATATTCGCCTGTGGAGGACGCGGGGATCGATCCCGCGACCTTTGGCACGGGAAGCGAGGGTGCTACCAACTGCGCTACTCCACCACGGCCTGTGGAGGGGTTACGCTCTGGGCTCTTATACTGTGACGTTCAGCCAAAGCGATGAATGAGTTCTATTTGAATATATGTAAAATAAAAAAATTTTGCCTAAAAAGTGTAAAATTTTGGGAATTTTTTTTCACGAACATTAATTGTCTGGCACAACGAGTCTGTGTGGAAAATGTCAGCTCGATTGGATCACGGGAAGTGGGTTAAAAAACGACCGAAAGATTTGCACGGTCATAAGCAAGCAAGCAAGCACGCAAGCAAGCAAGCACGCAAGCAAGCATGCGAACTTAATATAAAGGATTTAATAAGTATAACCCGTAAAAACAAAGTTTTTCACTCTAAATCCTTTATATGCGTGGCGGCTAGAGTCCTCTCGTCCTCTGGCTTGAGATGGCTGCCACCTATGGGTCAGATGATTGTCTGCAGTATTAAACAATTGGTAAGTAAATCTTTAATTTGTTTTCCCTAAACAGTGTAAAATTTTGGAATTTTTTTTTTCACGAACATTAATTGTCTCGCACAACGAGTCTGTGTGCAAAATGTCAGCTCGATTGGATCACGAGAAGTGGGTTAAAAAACGACCGAAAGATTTGCACGATCGTAAGCAAGCAAGCACGCAAGCAAGCGAACTTAATATAAAGGATTTAATAAAGGATTTAAAAAAGAGCCTATACTGCACTGCATGAAGTCAAAAGCAAATGGTACGATTTACCTACAATGTGACAACTATATTCTTTGGTTCTTTCAATAAATACTCTTTGTTTTTTTCGGTAAAGTCATGATTTTACCGACAAAACCAAAGAGTATGAATCCTTGCAGTCACGAAAACTTCAAATCTTTCGGTAAAGTCACGAAAGTTTTCAGTAATTTTTTTACGTTATAACTTAACTACAGTCGATAGTGCATAGAGTGTGCATTGTCTCGGGCTCCGATGATGTCAAGTGTCAAAGTCAATATTTTCAGCAGGTGATTAATTTGTAAGCGATGTAGGGAGCTCAGGAGCGGTACAATCTGCGCGGTCTGTGACACCTGCAGGCCGAGCATCGAGACAATTGCGTGGCTCTTCTCTTACGTGTGGGTGAATACTATGGAGAATGTATTACGCTTTTAAAATGTTAATTTGCCAAATAATGCAATAAATTTTGATTCAATTATTCGGGTTGTTGATGTTTATTTTTATATCACTGTGTATTTTACATTATTGTGTATTTTGCATCATTGTGTATTGTATTTTACATCATTGTGTATTGTATTTTACATCATTGTGTATTTTACATCATTATATTTTACATCGTGTATTTTACATCAGTGTGTATTGTACATCATTGTGTATTGTATTTTACATCAGTGTGTATTGTACATCATTGTGTATTTTACATCATTGTGTACTCATTGTTTCCTACAACCGCAGCGTTAGTTGGCAATGTTCAACCACCATCATGAACCCTTCTACCCAAAGCCCTGAAGCCTCCCGCCCAAGCATGACGTCACCGCGTCACTGCCCACGTGGGTTGTCTCGGCAGCGCTTGCCGGCGACCAGGGCCGTGAATCCGCAGCGGTGGAAATTCCACGTTCCTGTGGCGCACGCCAGTCGGTTTTAATGAATAATTAGAGTCGCGTGTTTCACAGTGACGATGATGACGACGCAATGATAATTATGGCGACACAGCAAGGATGATGACAAGCACACATGTTGATTAGCATCATCATCATGCACCATGAGGGACAATAGAAAGCAAACCATCACCATTGCACACAGTGGTAGACGCACACAGAACATGGTGGTGATGATCTTCCCGTAGACGGTGGCTCTCCACTCTGCTGGCGAGTCAGCCCCCCAACCACGGTCACGGGTCCCCCCCTCCCTCCCTCCAGGGTGACGCAGGCCACGACACAAAGAGGTCACGTGTCCACGCCTCTAGTCAACGCGTTGTTTGTAAATCATTGCGTTTCATGCTTTTTAGTGGCGCGTTTTGCCACCGTATCATCTCTTGGAGATACTGGCCCTCGTCATAGGAATGTGAAATGTCCACCTCTGTCTCAGGATCACGGAGCGGTGGGTGAGCCGCGCCCGACTGCTCGTGAGAGCAGCGGGAACTCCAACTTGGTCCTGCTCTGAGAATACCTTGGGAAGGTAGCGAACGCAGCCCAACGTTCAGCCTCCTCGCAGCTTCCAGCGCTGGAGCGGGGGTGCAGTGGTCATCGCACCGTGTCAAGAACCCGGCGACTTGGGTTTAATTCCTAACCACGGCTAACATCAGTGGCGAGTGATTTCTGAATCGGTACCTGACCGCCACGTCACCAATCCGCAATGACCAGCGTGGTGAAGTATGGTCAAGCAACCTGTACGGCTTGAGACGAACGAGTCTTCATCCAGCAGTGGATTGAGAAGGGCCGTAAGATAGCACTTATTTATCGATGTCTCAGGTAGAGCGAGGGGATGTGTAGCGCCAGGCGTTCACGTCGACCTTTGCCCTGGCGAGGCAGCGCCGTTCCCCGTCGGCAGGAAAGCAAAAAAAAACATCTCCGAATGATAAAATGTCAAGGCCTGTGAGCGCCGCTTTGTAAACAAGCGGCCTCTTCCAAGTTGCCGTTCCCATCACCAAACCGCCCACACACCACGGGTGGAGCTACCGAGAGGCAACGCCGTCTCGGGGTAGGCGAGGCGCAAGGGGCTCTCAGTGCAGCTACCTGCACTGCGTCGTTTTTAGTTTGACTTTGTTTTAGTTTAATACTTGGATCTCACATTCTATTTGTCAGACTTCTCTGCATCAGGACTGTAGGGCAGTAAAGTCGCATTCATGAGTGACGCTGCAGCGAACTAGATCCGTAACACAGCGCGACGCTGGTACCGCGCCTGTCCACCAGAGGGCGGCACCTCGCTGGGGCTGCTGCTGCTGGGTTGGCCCTGGTGCACGAGCATCACCATCAACAACAACAAACTCGTACTCGGTGACTGAACGGGCCAATACATCCCATAGCAGGACCCTCCTGCAAAAGAGTCCTGATGCGTTCTTGGGTAGATAAAGGCCTCGGTAGTTGCTAAGTCACTTCAATGGTCACCTGCCCTCCCCCTCCACATCCTCCTCCACCTCCTGCGAGACGCACGCGGCTCGGTGCCTCTCCCTCCACCGCCCGCCCGAGTCGCTCTGCCCTCTCTCGCGCTTCCTCTCGCGAGCGACGTCACAGCCCGAGCGGCTCTCCTTGTCCACTCAGTCGCCCGCCTCCCTTCCTCTTCTTCCTCCTCCTCTGTTGTGCCCGCGAGTCGTTGTGTTCCTCGTCACTCATCGCCATCATTTGATCCTGACCCACCGCCCCCACCCTCCCCCGACCCCTTAAGCTACTTGAGGTTTCCTTCATGCGTTCTTCATTTGTACTGGCGGGTCACTTTGAACCTTCATTCCCAAGCTCCTTGCTCTAACGCGTGATCTAAGGGGCTCCCCCCCCCGTACCCCCATCCATTCCTCCCTCCAGAGAGGCGTGCAGCTCTGGCAGAAATGCATATAATAAGAGTGTTTGACATTCTGCCTATGCTCGTCATCATTTAAAGAGACGACACTTAAATGGTAGATGTATCATGGGTTCGGTTTGCAAGCAGAAATTACCCAGATGTTTGGCCTCACATACCGATCGGTTCGAATGATTGTACGGACACAAACCGCATCGCGGGTGATCGGAATTGAGATGTGATGACACGAATTGCTAGAGATCAGATCACAATCAAACTCAGCAATTCTACCAAGTGCCATTCTCGTAACCGAGGACTGGTACCCATGACAGATGCATTCAACCCTCTGCAATGTTCGTCGTCTCTCGTGGAAAGTCCGACTGCTCACCTCGAGTCACCAACCGACCTCTTCCCTTCCTCTTCCCTTCCACTGATCTGCAGAATCATCACCATATCTCCCGCTGATACCGGCTAGGATACGCCCCACATATGCCACCATCTTTATCATCAAATAACGTTAATTGTTAGCCAAAACAGCAATACAAATCATATAAATGATGATTGATAAGTATGTGCATTTAAGGTAGAGAAAAAGCTATAAACCTTGAAAGTAAATATAATTTCAACATTATATTTTAGGTGGCCAGGTGGCTCAGCATGAGAGCGAATTTCCCACTACCTATGACCAGCAACACCACCGCAGTGAGACGGTAAGCGGTGAAGTTGCGGTGTGTACTCGTGAAGAAGCACTGAGCTGAGATGCGGTTTGTCACAGAGATTCGGTTTACAGGGAGACAGGCGAGAGGGAAGAGACCGGCCAAGCTCTCAGGTGATGACGTCAAATGCGATAGGTTCGCATCTTGCCTGTGGTGACTCTCACCATGCAAGGGAAAGGTCGTCTCTTCTATACAGCTGCTTTGGCGCTACAGATACTCGCCACAGTGAGTGGATTCAGTACTGGATGATGCCGCAGTGTTGGGTAGTGGTGCACAAGCACACATAACAAATACACTCAACACATTCGTTAATAGAACTGCAGCCTTAAAGTAAAACATAATATTAGGTAACGTTTCGGTCAATGGTCCCATGCTTTTATCAGGAGTATGGGTGTAATGATTCTGGACATCTGTAAAAAAGAGCTTCATTGCTCATCGGATTCCTGCAGTCGAAATAAAGATTCTGATTCAACCTGGCAAAGTAATCATGCTCGTGATTCAGGTAAACATTCGAGCGTAGTACATTTCTATCTAGGAAATTTTAAACATTGATTATTACGCAACTCGATGTGTGTCCTGCGAGGTACAGGAAGCAACGTCATCATTGCCGTGTGTTGTGGCTGCTTTTTCCTCATGTACCTCAAAGCGCCGTACATAAGTTACAGTCACTGTACTCACAACGCATTCGGGTTTCCCAGACGCGCGACCCTTAAAGCTTGGGAAACCACAAAGCCCTCGCTTCTCTTCATTAATCACAGCAGAGTGGAAGCGAGAAGTGTCTATACCAACGGCATTCTAGGGTCTTGGTCCTTCCAAGACAACAACTCTGGACCCATCCAAGTGCCAACGCAGGGGCTCTCAGATTCCACATCGAAGTATAGGGCACTGGGTGTTCTTCATACTTGTGGTGGAGTGGTGGTGCAGTTGTTTGCGCACTACACGATGAGTTTTATTCTTGGCCGTGGCTAACATAAGTGGCGAGTGATACTTGAACCGGCCCTGGGCTCTCGCTTCACGAACCCACACAGATCAGCATATCGGAGTATGGTCCAACAATCCCCTTTACTGACACCGTGTGGCGAGGCCTTCATCCAACAGTGGATTTACATGAGGCGGTACTATATTATTATTTAAGCGTCTTAAACAGTTCCGTGACATCATCTTCCAGGGCCATTATCTGACACAAGGCAATGCGCTGTTCACTGTGAGAGTGCTGAATTGAAGTTATTTACATCTCATCGGATTCTTGAACACAATACTGAAGATGCTGCTCTGGCTCTGCGACTCTGCATCAAGTTGGCTTGCCGTGCATTTATAAACACGCGTTTAATGCTACAGACTCCACCGTGCGTCCAGGGAAGAAACTCTGTCACATTCAACACGTCCTCCTATATTGAATAAAAATATTTGAAAAATTGTCGCATGAAATATGTGGGTGGGTGGCTGGATGATGACAACCGATGCAGACCGACATAGATGACGTGGATTTGTGACTGTGATGCCAAGTGGGCACGTGGTGCATTCGCACGAGCAACACACTCAACTAATTCTTTATAAATAATAACCCTGCCCTAAAGGAAAACAAACGGATAATAGGCGACGTTTCGGGCTGTGGCCCTTCTGTGGCCCTTCTTCATCATGGCTCTGCTAAGAAGGGGGCCGTTTCCTCAAAACACGGTTATTGTAAATGTTTTACTTGCCAGGGCAGTGTAATTTATCAAATTGTTACGTTTTTTTTCAAATAACACGCGGATGACGAAGTGCACACGACTGAGGCTGTAACCGCGTTTTATTGCTCTGCAGATGTTGTTCTGGGTGCAGGGAGATCACAGCGTGCGTGTTGTGAGGAGCGGTGGTGCAGTGGTTAGCACACTGACTTCGAACCTGGCATCCCGAGTTCCATTTTCACTCAAGACCAATGACAGTGGAAAATATTTGAACAAGTCCTGGCCCTCCCCTAAGTCGACTCAGCCTTAAATGAGTGCCTGGTGCGTTGTATAAAACATCAGCGCTGGAGAGACAAAGGCGGTCGTGCGTGGTGCTGGCCACCTACTCCCTCGTGTATTGTACCTGCCTTAATAGGTTCTCGCTAACATAACTTGCCCTAACAGCCTGTAAAAGGCTATGTTGAGGGTCGTTGTCTTTATATTGTGTGTGCGTGTGCCAAGCGGATGGTCAGAGTTAACACGTGCAACTGATTTCTCAATCACCACATCTTTTAGAAATCCTCTTTCGTGGCGTCCCCTTCTCTTCAGCTGATAATTTGCATGTCGCTGTGTTTCTCACATCATTGTCTGGTCACTCTGACGGGAGCTTCTTATAAACGATCTCCGTTAAGCGAAACCCCGGTGACGTCATCTGATCCGATCTCACGTGACGAGTCCCTGGCACTCGGCCGCTGTGCAGGTGCCACAGCCGCACGCGAGTTGCCCCTTCAGGCCCCTTTCACTCGGCATTCACACACAACGCGCCGTTCTGGAGGAGGAAGTTTGGGGGCTCAGTCGGCCAATCATCATCACATCAGCAGTAATCATGATCCATCCACTGCTGGATGAAGGCATCTCCGAGCCGTTGCCATTCGTCGCATCCACCTGGGTTCTGCACACGAGCTGATTTATCATTCCGTCTCTGTGGTCGATGTCCTTAGGCGTGCTCTCTCCTTTGGCTGCCACTCCTTTGTTCGTCTTGACCACCGCCCATCGTAACTTCTCGTGACGTGCGCTGCCCAAGCCCACTAACATTTCCTTAACAGTCCACGTGATGTCTCTAACCTACGTATGTTCTATAATTCACGTGCTCTTTCTCTTTCTCTGCGTAATTCCAAGCATGCCACTCGTCACGCTTGTTTGCACACTTTTCAGCTTTGGTTCCACTGTCCTTATCAATGTCACCACTGTGTCAGATAATATTTAATGTGTGTATACGCAGACACCGTGATCCATGTGCTATAGTCTCGCGTCTTCAGACTGATCACATTCAAACTAAGGTGACCTGAAACAAAACTACAGTATTCCTGAATACTGACCAGTGGTCAAATTACACATCTGCTGTGGTTCAATTAAAAATGTTTTTTTTTCCCAGCAGTGATGATCTATGACAAGAAGGCAGCCACAGCAGCAGCAGGATAAATATTGAGGAGGGAGTGGCACGTGTAGCAGGTGTTGCCATTGTTGCACTGCTGCTGATTGCCCAGCGGTGGCGTGAGGCCACAGAAAGGTGGGAGAGTGATTTGGCACTGCAGAGCGGAGAGCGCGTGACGCCACGGTCGGTATGGGCTGGCGGATGAGTCACAATAGACGGGGTGAGTTCGTGTTGTGGACTTCGCGTTGGGGACTTTTCTACAGGTGACTTGATGACCCATGGCGGAGAAACCCCCTTGAGCATGGCAGCTGTTTATTATTATTATTATGGGCAGCAAGACCCCTGCCTCGTAAACCTAAGGGGCAGCACCTGCCTAGGGAGCAGTGTGCACGTTGTTGGCTGAGGTTACCCTGGGAAACCTTGCAAGCAGGATGGGCCACCTGCAGGGGCAATCAGAGTGAAATATTTTAATTTAAACAGAACAAAACAAATATTGAGAGATTGCGCAACATTATTACAATTCGTCCTGTGAACTCTATTTGGGTTTGACTGCGTACGACTTCACCAGTTGTCGCTTGAGTCGCTCCCCTCGTCCACACCAAGTGGTCTGTACAGAGGCGCACTCACTGGTAACGTTTACATCCTTCTGTTACCTTGCCACCCCTAGCTCCTTGATCGCCTTTGTGGGCAACGGAGACCGGAGACCGGCTGGATGGAGGAGGGCGACTCGAGCCCCACAGGGGACGAAGCCACTCGCGCAGTCGCACCCCGGCAGAGTTAGAACTTGAATTGTAAACTTCGTGAGACGCGAGCTTTAAATAATTATTTTTTAAATGTTCCACCCCTCCCTCCCAATTATATCTCGATTGCGTGATTGCTATGAAATCCGATCTATCGCGTAGCAGTGGAAACCTTTGTGTTGGAGAACGGCCCACAGAATTGGAAACCGCAGAGCTACCTCTCAGATCTCTTCAAGTGCTCCACACACAGTACGGGGTAGGACCCTTTCCAGCCATAGTCCAACGTTGGCCCAACGTTCAATGTTTCCTGGGAATCCACTTGCTGGATAGGTCATGCAGGTTGTGGTGGATGGGTGGTTATATGACCATACTTCACCACGCAGTGCGGGTTGATGAAGGCGAGGTTTTTGCCGTACCACCCTCTGCTGGCCACAACGTAGCCCCGGGGCAGCCTATAGCGACCTGTTTCATGAGTGGTGGTCGCCCATCCACACACTGTCCAGGGTGACTTCTGCTTAGCTCGCAAGAACCTGACACGATTGGGGGGGGGGGCGGTACATGCCGGGTGATTTGGTAATCGGCAAGAATCTCAAGGGTGCAGTCAGTGGGGCTCAGGGCGTCTCTCTCCAGTTGCTGAGACAGGAAACGCTCTATCAGCTGACGTGTTGAGCCGTGGAGGTCTCTGAGTGTTGTCATTTCAGTGGTCGAATCTAATCGGATATAAAAGTCTCGTTTCGGGATTGTTATGGTTTCGAAGAAAGGAAATAGGTGCAAATTATTATGTTTTCGCTCAGGAACACATTTTTTTTGCAATAAATTCGGGTTTGCTAAGTTGTACGTGAATCGGTGAGTGTGCGTATGGCAGCAATGTGCGAGGTGAAGTCGTTCTCAACACTGCTGCCACGATTGAGAGATCATCTCGCGTAGATCTTTAATTAATTTTCATCAACATGGCGGGGTGGGAAGCCGTAGCACAGTGGTTAGCACACTGCACTAATGAACCCGGCCACTCGGGTTTGATTCCCGACCGTGGCCAACATCAGTGGTCAGCAGCGATGTCCGAGCTGGTTGTACCCCCACCCATCACTAACATTGACCAGCGTGGTGAAGTATGGTCAAACAACACCGATCACCGTGAAAGTGTGGGGAGGCCTTCTTCCAGCAGTCGATTGACAAAAGGTTGTACATTAATTTATTTTAAACATCGTATATTTGTCTAAAGTATAGTTCAATATTATTTTAAATACGCTGATAAGCTGTAATTTGATTACCTGTCACTGCAACTTTATTAATATTTATTTTTTAAGTCTTAGCCGTACTCTTAATAGGTGTTAAGTGTGTCTGTTACAGTCGCTGGTCTCTGTCTTGAATAGACGTTAAGTCGCAATGGGCTCCCTTAGGTATAAAACGTAACCCTGAATAATCAGAGAGTCTTCATGCTAAGCACACAGAAAGCAACACTCAGCTCCTTTGGGATGCCCCGAGTCACAGTGGTGGAAATTCCACAGTGCTATGACTGATGTCAGTCTCTTCGTAGAGCAACCACTATTGATCAGAGATCGCATAAATCACATGAGCATGACATCTCAAAATAACTTTAACCTGATACTGTACATGTTAACACATGTACGCCTAACAATAGCTTTGAGGAATTTCATACGGGCAGTAAATGTCTTTGTGTCTTTCTTTAAGTGCGTTTTGAAAATCTAGAGGGCTCTCTGCAAGTGCGTGGCAGTGGTTGAGTGTCAGGTAAAGGCGCAACCCTGCACTCGCGCCACTGCATCTCAGATGCATTTAAACACTGTAAATGTAAACAATGTACATTAAAACACTGTAAATGTAAATACTGTACATTTAAACACTACATTTAAGCACATTTAAACACTGCACATTTAAACACTGTAAATGTAAACACTGTACATTTAAACACTACATTTAAGCACATTTAAACACTGCACATTTAAACACTGTAAATGTAAACACTGTACATTTAAACACTACATTTAAGCACATTTAAACACTGCACATTTAAACACTGTAAATGTAAACACTGTACATTTAAACACTGTACATTTAAACACTACATTTAAACACTGTACATTTAAACACTACATTTAAACACTGTAAATGTAAACACTACATTTAAACACATTTAAACACTGTACATTTAAACACTACATTTCAACACATTTAAAACTGTACATTTAAACACTGTAAATGTAAATAATGTACACTTAACACTGTACATTTAAACACTACATTTAAACACAATTAAACACTGTACATTTAAACACTGTAAATGTAAATAATGTACACTTAACACTGTACATTTAAACACTACATTTAAACACATTTAAACACTGTACATTTAAACACTGTAAATGTAAATAATGTACACTTAACACTGTACATTTAAACACTACATTTAAACACATTTAAACACTGTACATTTAAAAAATGTAAAAGTAAACACTACATTTAAACACATTTAAACACTGTACATTTAAACACTGTAAATGTAAACACTACATTTAAACACCACAAATGTAAACAATGTACATTTAAACACTGTACATTTAAACACTGTAAATGTAAACACTACATTTAAACACATTTAAACACTGTACATTTAAACACTACATTTAAACACTACAAATGTAAACAATGTACATTACATTGTACATTTAAACACTGTAAATGTAAACACTACATTTAAACACATTTAAACACTGTACATTTAAACACTACATTTAAACACATTTAAACACTGTACATTTAAACACTGTAAATGTAAACACTGCATTTAAACACTACAAATGTAAACAATGTACATTTAAACACTGTACATTTAAACACTGTAAATGTAAACACTACATTTAAACACATTTAAACACTGTACATTTAAACACTACATTTAAACACTACAAATGTAAACAATGTACATTTAAACACTGTACATTTAAACACTGTAAATGTAAACACTACATTTAAACACATTTAAACACTGTACATTTAAACACTACATTTAAACGCTACAAATGTAAACAATATACATTTAAACACTGTACATTTAAACACTGTACATTTAAACACTGTAAATATAAACACTGTAAATGTAAACACTGTAAATGGAAACACTGTACATTTAAACACTACATGTAAACACTGTAAATGTAAACACTACATTTAAACACATTTAAACACTGTACATTTAAACACTACATTTAAACACTACAAATGTAAACAATGTACATTTAAACACTGTACATTTAAACACTGTAAATGTAAACACTACATTTAAACACATTTAAACACTGTACATTTAAACACTGTAAATGTAAACAATGTACATTTAAACACTGTAAATGTAAACACTACATTTAAACACATTTAAACACTGTCAATGTAAACACTGTACATTCAAACACTGTACATTTAAACCCTGTAAATGTAAACACTGCAAATACCGCACCACCCTTCACAATCCACTGCTGGATGAAGGCCTCCCCCGCGCCGTGTCGCCCATGGGGGGGGGGCTGCTTCACTCCGCGTGCTTCACCGCGCCGCTCAACGCCGCCTGGTGAAGTGGAGAGCGCCTGGGGCCAGGCGAGACGTCACTCGCCACTGACGGGAGCCGTGGCCGGGATCGAACTCGAGCTGGCGGGTTCGTAGCGCAGTGCAGGGGCCACCGTGCCACTGCTCCCCACTTCCATGCTCGTCGGTAAACCCTCGTCGCCAGATGACAACGCAGGAAACACGTGGACTCCCACCTGTCCCGTCTGTGTGGGATAGAGTGTGACTCCCTCGCACGAGTGGGTGTTCTCTGGGTGCTATGGTTTCCTCTCACGTGTGAGCACTCATTCAGTGGCTGACAGCGTCTTAATAATAGAGGGAACTACAGAGCGGCAGTTAAAACGATTGTGCGAGTTTATTCAATGACAGCACAGTTCGTCTGTCGTGTGATGTGGGGTAAACTGCGGATACCCCCATCCCTTACAAGCATTGAAGAGTAGCTCGAATATACCCCTAGAGGGGCTCTCTAGAGCTCCCTCTAGTGAAGACCCTTCCACCAGCACTTGCCGTGAGCGAGCACTTGCAGCGCTGCACCTTTACCTCTTAGCGCTGTTGGACAAGAATGGCAGTGAAATTCTCTACCTTCAAAAACACATACTCTTTGGTTCTTTCGGTAAAGTCACGTAATTATAAAAATTAAATAAATCACGACGTTTCGGGCGCAACACAAGCGTCCGTCATCAGGTGGTAAAGCGTGGCCTGCATCAGCAAAGAACCAAAGAGTATGGATTCCTGCAGTCACGAAAGTTTCAAATCAAGATTACTTCAAAAACACATTGCCACTTTTTATTTTCTAGTTGGTTTGGCAAAAATGCTGCCAACTGCATCACCCCCCCCCCGCACCGAGACGCGTGCCCCCCCCCCCCTGCACGTGCGTCTCGCGGCTCGCAGCCCTCGCGAGGCGGCGGCGCCACGTGGAGGCGACGCGCCACGTGCGGGCGGGTGGGCGAGTGGAGGTCGACTGCAGGCAGAGGGCGAAGCCGCCTTGTCCGGTGGGGGGGGGGGGGACACGAGCGGAGATCGTGCACGGGGAAATGTGAGCAGAGGGGTTCAGTGCAGTTGCAAGGGAAATGACGGAACGAAAGTGACGGTACGTACATACACACGCACATATATACACGCACGCATTTGTATGTATGTAGACACATACTGTACATGCATACACACATACGTGCATGCATATGTACGAATGCAGCTGCATGCACACGTATATATAGTACACCTATACATCTGTATAGATACACATGCATCTCTATAGATACACATGCATCTGTATAGATACACATGCATCTGTATAAATACACATGCATCTGTATAGATACATGCACACATGAATCAATATAAATATGCAGCTACATGCAGCTGTGCTCCTTATACCAACAAAAGGCTGCAATGCAAATTTATACAAAACGACTACAACATAAGAACGTTAATGAGTCCATCATTGAGCCCGGATAATCACGAATACATTCGTTGGTTGTACATCGCATCCTAGCTCGCCGTACAGCCACACCGTGACACACTCCTTGACCATCCTCCTGCCACTCGCTCGTCCTGTCAACCACAGCGAATGTCACTCCGCACAGCATCCTCCACATCATGGGAACTTCGAGTGTAGCCATGAATATTGTCATTAGAAGGTTTTTATTTGGCTTCGATGTTATCAATACTTGTGCGTGCAGATTCATTTTACGTACAGCGCGTTGAGAAAACTTCCATATAAAAGGCGCCGTATAAAAGCGAGGCTATCATAACAATTATCTCGCAAATCGACCTCCGTGTTACCCACGCTGCGTCGCAGGCGACAGTCTCCCCGCCGGAGCAGCAGCGGTGACCTCGACCGCGACATCCGCGCGCCGCGAGGATCTCGCAGGAGCGGCAGAGACGCCGCCACGAGGTCTTCTTCCCCTTCGCGCGCGGGTCACGAAGGAGACCGCGCGGGTCACGAGAACCACTCGTGGTGGTGGTGACAGCGGCTGATGATGGGATCCGCCAACAGTGCCGCCTCCCCACCCCGCCTCGTTGCGAATAGGGGGTTCCCCGGTCGACCTGGGTCCGGTAGCACTGCAGCCATCGTCACCTGGGACCCGCGTCGCTCCTGGGTGCATGGAGCGGGCGGCGTCTCAGACGAGAACAGAGGAGGCTGCCGCCGCAGCGTCGTTATCTGAGTCGACAGTCACCGCATTCTCGGGGTTATGAGACGCTTCGGAACAGTAAGACGCAGGCTAAACCTGTGCTCGTCGTCAATACACGCATAGAAATGTGGTCACACACTCACGCGCGTACCGAATTATAAGGCGCACCACCAACTGCTAAGCGAGATACAGGAGGGAAGAGTTTGTCTTCTAATCCTGAGCATACGACGCAGTGATTGTCATCCATCGCAAATGTAAACAATCGCCAATGTAATTGCACCCTGCTGTGTACTCGCTGCGCTCCTTCTGAAAGACTGCGAGGATTTTTCTTGAAAGGGGACAGCCCCTGTGTGAGAGTGGCACGAGGGGCCCTGCAATCAACTTGGGCTCGGGGCCACTGCGTGAGCTGCGTGGCCGCTGTGCTCGCTGAAGCGAAGACGTCCAACCGCGCTCCTTGTGTGTGAGGAGGAGTGACATGGGCCTCGCTCTGTGACAAATATCGCGATCAGGAAAACTCGTGCAGTGAGCGCTATAATCGCGTCTCGTAGCCAAGTAACCACGCCCTGCATATATGAGGGATAGTCACAAATTGGTGGTCACGATTTCCAGTAGAGAATATATTTGTATATGTTATCACACTTGCTCCGTCTCGTATGATCTATCTTTTCGTTTTACATGTAGGATTGAGGCCACCACTTCCGTTCTGCCTTTCAATAAGCCGGGAGACGACGACATTGCACTGCCACGCCCCTTCCATTCTCCAGATTAGGAGAGCCATTTGTCTTCCCCATTCCTGTCCCTGCAAGTGCAGCATTCTTTTCAAATGTGGTTGGTTGTCCCACTTGTGATACGCATCATAGAATGAGTTGCAGACCCGTACGAGGAGGCGCTGGGATGCAATCGTGGTGCAATGTTTAGCACACTGGACGTGCCTATCAGAGGTCACCAGTTCTCCCTGCACAGCGGTTGCAACAATGGTGCCAGTTTCTTAAATCCTCCCCCAACCGCCTCTGTCCAGTCAGCAGCATAAATCGGTGCACCACAGTTAGTCGATGAGCAGGTCACGTGTGTTGGGGTGAAGTGTGGCGACTTCCACCTCCAGGTGGAAAATGAGGCGAAATACCATCTAGTAGAAGCTGTTCCACCACTCGTGGTGTTAGCAAGATATTGCATTGCTGCAATTTTACCTTTTATGACGGCACACAGAACCTGCAGTTTGTCTCCTTAGTGTCATTGGTGTCCTATTTACATGTTCAGAATGTGCCCTATTGTATATTGTTAACGTTAGGCTAATTTTGAAAAGTTGGAGTCACTGCATTATGTAGCCTTGTTAACACATTTTTACTTTCATGACCGGTAACTACACTGTAAAAAGTGGTAGAAACCCGATTATCGGTTTGCCACGCATACGACAATGTCTAACAATAAACATAAATGTAAAACCTGGTGGTTTTGTGTCCATCATCTTCTACGTGGTATAATGGTCATCACACTTCACTTGCAATCCTGGTAGTGGTTCGATTCAGTCTCTCGGCGAGGAAGTTGAACGAATGGAGCAAGTTTCTTAAATACCCTTGCCTCTGTCCACCCAACAGTTTAATGAGTACTCCATAGTTAGTCGATCAGCTGTGGTGGGGTAAAGAGTGGGTACGCCCACCTCTTCCAACACGTTTGGTCAACATGGGTAGAACAGATACCCTTAAGGGTTCCCTCTCGTGGAGGCACTTCCACCAACAGTAGCATGAGCACGCAAATTACAGCGCTGCACCTTCAATGTTGCCTTAGCTGAGAAACACGCGCACCACACGGGAACTTAATGTGGCTGCCGTAGGCGTGGCTTGTGGTGGCCAATCAGTCGCACGTGCTGTGCAGTTTGTACTTCAGTGCGTTCATTCGCGACATTCAACGGGATACGATTTATGTTTCCTGACTTTTGGAACCCGTAATCGATAATAGCAAGGGTTACCGGCTTACTGGTTGTCGTTTAACAACCCTAGCATTAGCCACATGCATTGCTGAACAAGATTTTCAACTTGGCTGCTCTCGGCTCACCCCTCAAGGCTGATGAAGATTAGCAGGATAGGATCTGCTGCCCATTCCAACAGGGTCATGGGTACCATTCGGCGGTGGGATTTGCTTTCTATGCTACGCTGTAGGGTCTGTGATGCGTGTTGGATATACGACATGGCCACTGAGATCCACATTTCCCCCCATCCCCCTCCCTCATCCTTTTGTTCACAGCTTCTGTTGCACTTTCTTTAGAACTGCTTTTTGTGTTTAGTTTGTTGGCCTTACCCCGCACCTCCAATTAACACGCTTGGCTACGCACGGTGCGAAATAAGTTGAACATTAATATACTTTCCTGAAAAGACTCAGACTCGTTGAACTTGTTATATTTATTGTCCTTTAATTCTTGAATTATTGCAAAAATATGAAACACCAGACTTTTTGATTCACGAATAACCCAAAAATATAATAAATTAAACTTGCCCGCTTTCCAAAATCATGCAATTACAAATGTAAAAAGTACCTTTTAAAATATCCTGAGAACCTCATTTCATATTTGCACTTAGTACCCTAAAATCATCTCCACATGAAGTTTCGTAGGCATAGATTTGAAAACGAAAATGCATCAAATTCTGGTCGTCACGTTTTTCAGAGATAAAAATGATGAAATGATGGGTTTTGTATTTACAAAGTTACGAGCAGAGACTCAACTATATAGTTGCTCCACATTTGTGCTTGTTAGCCCTTCTAGAACATCATCAGAATGTGCATTTTTTTACTTAGGCAAACGATTAAAAAGTGTGTTCAGTGAAAACTATTCGGTTACATTTAGCGTAATGGAGCAGACACGACTACAACGGGAGAACAAATTATTTAAACTACACAGAACACAAGACAAACCATAATCAACAGTAAACAATTTCCTTATCACAAATGTTATTCCAATTGTGCTGTCGGCGTCATGTCATGAGGTGAAGCATCCATTACGGACTTGCACAGCAGTGCATCACCCCGTGTTAGTGAACGGGCTGTGGGAAGTGACATCACAGAACTGCTTGTGATATGACCGAAAGCGAAATGTATATATCCACACATTAAAGGACACTTTCCTACAAGCCCATCTCCACATACATGTCAATGACAGTCAGACCGATATTGTTTCACATATATCACAAGTTTTATGAAAAAGGACCATTGCCCTAAACGTCACTTTTTTCATTTCAGGCAGTGTTATTGACCAATCAAGAAATACTTTGTTTATATTCTCAGAGTTGTAATTGAATATGAAATTCATATTTGACACAATTATTATTAATTCTTTTTCATAACATTTATCGAGTCAGATTGCAACCCAAACAGTTACCATGTATCAAATTGGGTGAATGGTTTAATGCCCATGTGTTTAGTGTCAAAGTTATTTGTAAACATGCATTGATTTATTTAAATATGCCATTTTGCTATTTTAAGAGACGCATTTGATGCAACAATCCATTCACAACAGGAGCCGGTTTCGTCGCTCCATCTCCGTGGTGGGCTTGTCCTACCGTGTTCCCTCCCTCTGACCACCACTCCCACGTTGGTCTTGATCACCGCAATCATCCCTTCTCGCGACGTGCCCTGCCCAAGTCCACACAGGCTGCACTGCCAGAGCGCACACCTGCAAGGCACTTCGCAGTCGACGCAGGGAAGTTATTGAAGATGGAGACCGAGGTCAAAATGATGAAGTGGCGAAATAGAGCAGGGTGGAGTGCTTTTGGAAAACGAAACCTAATGACAAGCAACACACCAATGTGCTTAAATAATACATTTGTAATCAGTGCAGAATTGTATATATAAAGGTGCAGCCCTGCAATTGCTTGATCACATCACTGCTGGTTGAAGGGCATATAGACAGCTCTAGAGAACCCCTCTATAAAGCAGTTGGCATTTGAGGTTAGATCGTAGTTGTAATTCGTTGAAAGGGAAAAAAACAATCTCTCCATACAAATTGACTAGGTCGCAAGCACGCTGGCCCTGCTTTGTGGTTGTCCTTCATTATGGTTCGTATTTTCGTTCAACCAAACTACGTGACTTTTCGGTAAAATCACAGTTAGGTTGAAGGAAAATAACAAAAAACTACGACGTTTCGATCACAACGCAAGCGGTCGTCATCAGGAGGATGACGGGGAAAAAACCCACTTGTGTTGCGATCGAAACGTAGTTTTTTGTTATTAACTACGTGACTTTACCGAAAGACCCAAACAATATCCCTCTATAATTGCATCACTCAGGGATTTTCTTCTGAAAGAGATAATGTATATCAGTTCTATAACCTGGCTCAAGGACATTGACGTTATACACAGGCTAAGCAGAAAACAAGAAATGATCTTTATGGCGGTACCCCGGGGTACCAAATAATAAAAAAAGGCCGAAGCAATTAAATATTTTATTTCTGGGACACTATTTTTTCGAGGAGTGGAGGGTGGGGGAGTAGAGTTAATCATTATACCCTGAGGATAGCGATTTTGTTCGGGTGTACTGTGGGAAACCGTGTTGCAAGTGTCGCTAAATGCCCTTTGAAATGAGTGAGGCTCGCTGCCTGTTTGCCATAAACTGTGCGTGTGAAACGAAAATAAGTAATATTTAAAATACTTTTTTTTAAAACACACTTTAATGAAATGTACCGTACAAGTAATGGCAGAACTCCACGACTCTAGGAAGTGGCCCCGAGGCTTGCCATCGCGTAAGGGACCGTGGTGATTTACAGCCAACGTGAGTTGGGCGTGGACAATTAGACCCAAGCCGAAACATAACATATAAAAAAGATTGTTTAAAAAAATATATTTTCATGATTTAATATAGTATTTTAATCAGTCTGACATACGTATACCAAGTTTACAGTCGATACGACATTGGAAAGTAGGTTAAAATTGAGTTACAAGATTTAAAGATACGACAACAGACAGTGAGTTAATAGAAAGCGTGTAATAAAAAGGGATATTTTGTTCTCTTTCATTTATTTCAAGGTCGTAGCGCCATATGATGAGACGAAGAAGCTATTTGGAAGTCTCACATTAGAACTGTTATTATTTTATGCAAGATGTCTCACAAACTTGTGGCCGAACTCTCCCATGCACCCTGCGATGAGTTTTTCCCATGAAAGTCAAACCGATGTTTAAGCTTTCAATGCTGTAATATAGCCAAAGAAAGTGAAACCAAATTAATGTCTTTTGTGTATGGGTGTGTGTGCAGCCATGAGATAGTTTTTCTCATGACAGATCTATTCAGACAAATTAAATTGAACATTTTACCTGCAATTTTTTTATACATAAAGTCATTGGTGACTGGGCTGAGACCATCAAATGCACTTGAGAACCCACTTAAATTACAAGTCGCTGTAACCTAGATTAAAACCTATATCCCAGTGGTTCTGGCTTAGCTCCATGGCCGATGAGGCACCCATCATTTAACAGTTGTACAGGATAATTTAAACTTTGAATAGTGCATCGTATACAGCTTGTCGAGATGAGTCGATTTCCGCATCGCCGACCATGAACAAACTAAAAACGACTGCATCACGGACATTATGCGAGAGCCGAGGTTCTATGGTACCCTGGGGTACCGCCATAAGGTTCATTATTGTTGAAGGAGGCTGTTACCCTGGATACAAACTTTTTTTTAAAAATCGTGACACGCCACCCAATATGGCGAGGCTCCCCACCCATGTTCATTGCCACATCGTACAAGGGTGATTTGTTCATGTTGCTCATTGATAAGTGCTTACACAGAGGTGTTCACCAAGATTGTGATTAAGCTATGAATATAAATTCATGACGATCAAATGAAAACGTGAAGGAGTTTCAGAAGTGAAAGCACAAAGTAATCAATATTGGTGGAACATGTCATATATATTTAGTAATTACTATTTATGTCATGATGTGCCAGTTTTGAACACTATCAAGAACACTTAAAGAACTATGTATAATTCCCACAATTAGCAAATAAATGGTTTTAAATTGCATTCCGTAAATATATTTTACTGATGTCAATAAGCATTCAATGGAGCAAAATATAGAGACGAAATATTTTTGTAAATTGATCATGAGATGATTGGTCCATTCCAAGACGCTCGCTTCTGGCTGGACAGATTGTACCAGGTTTGTCATCGCAGCTCGGCACAACGCAGCCAGAAGACGCTGCAATGTGATACAATAAAAGTGATCAGCAGAGTAATAATAACACATCACTACACTCTAGATTTGAAGTTTTCGTGACTGCAAGAATCCATACTCTTTGGTTCTGTCGGTAAAGTCACGTAGGTATAAAATAAATTAAATCACGACATTTCGGGCGCAACACAAGTGCCCGTCATCAGGTGGAAACAACCACAGCAATAAACAATTGCTAAAGTGGGCAAAAGGAGGCTGCTTGTGACACGAGGCTATATATACAATACGTAAGAGGGGGGAGGGTGCATCTTGAACTTCGCCACTCCCCCTACCCCACACCCCCACCCTCGCTATCTCTCCTCCCTGGCTCCCCACCTCTTACGTATACTGTATATAGCCTCGTGTCACAAGCAGCCTCCTTTTGCCCACTTTAGCAATTGTTTATTGCTGTGGTTGTTTCCACCTGACATCATTACACACCTGCTGCACGAGTCATGTGTACCAACCACAAACGTGTACGATGTTGCAACGTGCAATGCGTTCCTCTTCACAACATAGGCTACAGCAGTACCTTGATATGTAAACATTCGATATCAGTACATCAAACTTTAGATTTATTTACATCATATTGTTAATGAAAAATAAGGTAAAATAATACTTAAATACACTGACATTTATTAAGAAATAATAAACTTATCCATCTACAGTACGATATAAATAAGAATCAAATTATAATAATATATGGTTTATTAAGCATTACGCATCGCGATGGGTTATACAAAGTTTACTTTCATCTGGGCCAACATAGCGCGCAGCAACGGACGATGTTACGGAGCTCTGGTGTTTGGTGTGCAATGCAACCTTACGACTGCACCGAAATCAACACTGGTGAGTGTGATCATATTTTACTGTATAGTCCACCGTTTCTCTTGTTCATGTCAGTTTTTAATTTTAATACTGTACAGTATTAAATATATTATTTTCAATATAATACGTATTTACTTATAATATGAATGGTAAGTTACGAAGTATTATTCTATGGTTCTTTCGGTAAAGCCATGTAGATAGATATATATAATAACATTACATAATAAAAATAAAGTGAATAAAAATAATACAAATATCACGACGTTTCAATCGCAACACAAGTAATGACGACCGCTTGTGTTGCGATTGAAACGTTATATTTTTATTATTTTTATTAACTTTATTTGTATTATTTTAGTGTTATATTTTTTTCTATCTACGCGACTTTACCGAAAGAACCATATAATATGAATTCCTGCCGTCACGAAAGTTTGAAGTCGAAGTTATGAAGTGTTTATAGAATGCTATGGTAAGTTACGAAGGCTGAGAACGCATCCTAATTCTACTAATGCTATAAGTTATTCAATATACGAAGTTTCGATATATGAACGAAGCTTCAGGGACGCATCTACTTCGTATATCGAGGTGCATCGTTTGAGAACACGTAGCAGCTTCCCGCACAAAGTATTACATCAAGAAACGGCACTCTCTTCTGTTCACATTTCTCAACCAGTGGTGGAAATTCCACTTCATCATGGTGGGAGCCGGTCTCCCTATAGTATGACCACTGTTGGTTTGCCACAAAATCGTTAGCATTTTATTGATCCTGGAGGGATAATGTGCCGAATTGGCACTCAAGCAGGACTTAAACTCACAACCTTCTGATTATACGAGTCAAGCGCTCTAAACACAGCATGACCCACTCATTGAAATTGCCCTCACATTGTTCCTATTTATTTGTCCAGGGTGGATGAGTGTACACGTAGTGTGCAGCAGGGTGGATGAGTCTACGGCTTAGAGCCTAGTCTCACATGGTGTTGGACCAGATGACGCCAAAAGGCGCACAACTCAAAGACAATGCACCTTCAGAGTATGAGAGCTCGGGGTAAGAATTTACACCATTGGAACCTCATTTGCCAGTATAAAATATGAGACAGCATTTAAAATTTTTAAAATGCTGTTGATTCTCTCTTCAGCACACCGGTGGGCTAAAGAAGTCAATTAATTTGTCCTTTGAAAACGTGACACATTTTTTTACTGTTTGGCCGTGTCGGGTGGTGGAGGGTTACGACACATTTATAAATAACGCGATCTGACCCAAAAACCTATATTATGAATAATAATGGTCGCGAAAGCCTATGTGTTAAACAGAACTCCTTTGTCAGCGGCTTTGTATTGGCTGGTGGTGATAAATGACAGCTGCATTGTGAACACCCTTCAATGACAAATGTCAAAACTTCGACGGAAAACTACGTTTGAATAAAAAAAACTCCATAACCTGCGTATGCAAACGTTCATGAGACTGTTGGCATTCAAAGAGACATATTCTTCTGACAGTTGACGCATCGTGCGGCACGGCAGAACGCAGCCCCCCCACCCCACCCCCCGGTGCTGTCCCGGCCCCGCGACTCGACCTGGGAAGCACCTGGCCGAGAGCCACGCGGCGAAACTTCCGCCTCTGCTCCACCCCCACGCGTGGCGGTGTCTACACCCCCACGCGTGGCGGCGTCTACACCCCCACGCGTGGCGGCGTCTACACCCCCACGCGTGGCGGCGTCTA
This sequence comes from Lethenteron reissneri, assembly GCF_015708825.2. NCBI lineage: Eukaryota > Metazoa > Chordata > Hyperoartia > Petromyzontiformes > Petromyzontidae > Lethenteron > Lethenteron reissneri. The sequence goes on along the minus strand of NC_083842.1, from coordinate 7,339,566 downwards.
CACCCCCACGCGTGGCGGCGTCTACACCCCCACGCGTGGCGGCGTCTACACCCCCACGCGTGGCGGCGTCTACACCCCCACGCGTGGCGGCGTCTACACCCCCACGCGTGGCGGCGTCTACACCCCCACGCGTGGCGGCGTCTACACCCCCACGCGTGGCGGCGTCTACACCCCCACGCGTGGCGGCGTCTACACCCCCACGCGTGGCGGCGTCTACACCCCCACGCGTGGCGGCGTCTACACCCCCACGCGTGGCGGTGTCTACACCCCCACGCGTGGCGGTGTCTACACCCCCACGCGTGGCGGTGTCTACACCCCCACGCGTGGCGGTGTCTACACCCCCACGCGTGGCGGTGTCTACACCCCCACGCGTGGCGGTGTCTACACCTCGAGCTCGCTGCTCGAGTCAGAGCGCAGAGACTGCGGCAGGAGCGGCGGCATCACCGCGGAGCTGGGCTTGCAGCGAGCGGTACGTGATGGTTGTTGTTGCTGTTGCTGTGCCGCATTCATAGCCGTGTCAACCCACACGGTTTACCAAGTATTCTTGTACGGGGAAGTTGAGCTTTCAGGTCCATACGGCGTGAAGCCGTTTCAATACGGGGGGAAAACGTCTACAGTATTTGTTTTCCTTCCTTGTGATGTCACTTTGTAGGATGAACGTTAAGTTGTATAAGGGCACGGGGTGACCATTAAGGTTTTAATTGATCTGTAATAAGGTAGGCACTGATAAGGGGTTGGCAGGTATGGTGGTGGTGGTGCATAGCTGTCAACCCACACGGTTTACCCGGTATTATTGTACTGTACATGGAATTTGAGCTTTCAGGTCCATGCGGTGTACAGTCGTTTCAATACGGGCACAGAAAACATGTTTGTGTGTCTTTGTGTTTCTCCCTTGTGATGGGTCTTTGTCGGATGAACGTTGAGATTTATAAGGGGCACGGGGTGATCAATAAGGTCTAAATTGGTCTGTAACAAGGTAGGGCACTGATAAGGGGTTGACAGGTAATGCAGTATTGTAGTTATTAGTCTCGCTGCTGATACGCGACTGGCGGGAGTGGCCCCCAACAGGTGGCAATCAAAGAGCCGAAAGCCAGGCGGTGGGAAGCTTTAGGAGTGACACTGTTCACCTCTACATCTTCTCTGCCTCACGTTTATTGCGCTCACGATTTTTGTCGTCGGGATGACGATGGTCACCATCAGGGTGGTGATGCTGTATCTGCGACCGAGGCTCCCTGACGAGAATACAGCGTTGGAGCGGCGCCGCTGCAGTAATTAAGCGCACAGCCATGCCAACTCGCGCCTGAGTTCTATTCCAGCCACTCCACACCAAGCCATCACCACACCAAGACAAATGCGTCTTGGTGTGGTGATGGCTACATCATCTCCCCCTCGAACGCCGTTCATTAGTCTCGTCAAGGCTATACGATGAATCGTTGACTGCGTAGGCATGTTTATGTCACGTTTATCTGTAGTATTCGTGTTTATTGTAACTGGGTTTTCTGTCGCTGTTTGTTTCCGTGCAGTGGCTGAGCACAGCCCCAAAAGGCTCAACGTTAAGCGGCCAGCAACACTTATTAACGTTGTAATGGACGAGATAATATACGTTTCTTGAATAGACGCTGTGGTGCAGATGCCTCCATGCCTCGGACACTGGCCATTGATCTGATGTACTCAACCACAGAGTACTGTGCCCCATTTTTTGGCAAAGAGTTACCATGTGTTTCTTGAATTGAGCAAGGATATAATAACCAAAATATAATTGTTAATATCCCATCAGGTACACGACCTTCTGGGGGTGCTTCATTCAGAATAAATTGTACCATACAGTATCGGCAAACTCTGGACTGATCTCGACCAAGAACAGTGGTTCTTAACCTGGGGTGCACGATGCCTTTTCGGGGGGTGCGAGACTTGGCCAGATTGTTTTTTTAAAGTAAATCGTCGAAACACAAATTAAGCACGGGCACGTGAGTACAACTACATGTACTTCTCGATTTAAAGCTTTCCTGACTGCAGGGATTCATCTTCTTGGTTCTTTCGGTACGTGACTTTACTGAAAGAACCAAGAAGATACATGTACTTCGTTTCATCAAACCTATGTATTTGTTAACATACATTTTTTTTTTACGATTGAGAAGCAAAGGGGGGCAAGGCTGTAGTAAAGGTCAAGAACTACTGACCTAGAGATGTCTCATCAGCAGTCAGGCTTGTGTACAAAATACATTTTCCGTGGAGGGACAGATATATGAAGTTGTAGTCTACTTTTTGATATTTGTTATATTCTCCACAACAATGCTAATTATAATTTTGTAATATATAACATTTTGGCAAAAAAAGTGATAATCATTCTGTATAACACCAGGTTCAAGCAAGCCTGACTGCAAATGAGACTGTCGAAACCACCAAACATGACAACAGCGTTACAACCAGGGCTGAATTTGTGTTTTGCGTACTGTAGTAATATTTGGTTTAGCACGGAACAAAAACAAACGTATTCGATGCAGCAGCCAGATTCGTGATACAGCCGTTCCAGAACAGGTCAGATTACATTCTTGCACCAAGCAGATTTTACTGTGGCTAAGAATAACATTGTTAAATATGATGCGAGAAAATGTGGAATTGCCAGTGTTACGTGATTTTGTCATTGGGTTTTTTTTATTTGAACGTAACCAGGTTTTTGTCATTGCATTGAGAATGTATTCAAGTCAGTGGTGATAGTTAAGTATCAGCCTGTTGGGTAGCTAAATGTATATTGTAATTTAAATTAGTATGATGCGTAATGTGGACTGTCATTTGCAAGGGAATGGATCGTATGTTCAGTGTAAGATAAGTAATTAATAAAGATTAAAAAATTATGTTGGAGACCAAGCAGAGCCTTGTGGAATGCCAGTTTTCTGTTAAGTTTTAAGATTGACTACCATAAACTACCGCATGTTATTGATCAATTACAAAGCTTGAAATCCAAACTTTCAGACTTCAATCTTAATTATGAAGCTTTCGTGACTGCAGGAATTATTCTTTGGTTCTTTCGGTTAAGTCACGTCTAAAGATAAAATAATAAATTAAAATAAAAGCATATTACGACGTTTCGATTGCAACACAAGCAATCATCATCAGGCAAAAAAAAGAAATAGCAACAAAAATCTAACTAGAAAACTATAGACAGACATACAAGCAGACAGACATCACAAGGACACACAGAGAGAGGACACATATCGGCACAAAGAGAGGGGTCGTTTCTGTGACGGTCCCTTAAATATAGAGAGGGGGGCAGGGACGGAGAGAGGGAGGGGGCAGAGAAAATTAGCATATCAATGAGTGGACGGTAAAGTGCTGCTGCTGCGCGAGTAAGATGACGACGTGGCACGGCACGCAAGCTTGTAAATTAGGAGAAAGGCACACTAAAATTAAATGACTTAACCGAAAGAACCAAAGAATAATTCCTGCAGTCACGAAAGCTTCATAATTAAGATTGAACCACTTCTACGGGGAAGTTTTAAGCTTATCTTTTTTCTCTCTCTGGCTATTTGTTCTCTCTGCCTGTGTCCTCTCTTTGGAAGTTTCACACTTAAATTCTAACTTAGCAATCTTTGAGATACGTAATCAACCAGGCTATGCGTTAATTGTGTGTTGACCGACTCTCTGTGTTGTATTACATCACATTTCGATATTTTGCGAGGTTATTTAATTTTAGTGTGTCTTTCTCCTAATTTACAAGCTTGCGTGCCGTGCCACGTCGTCATCTTACTCGCGCAGCAGCAGCACTTTACCGTCCACTCATTGATATGCTAATTTTCTCTGCCCCCTCCCTCTCTCCGTCCCTGCCCCCCTCTCTATATTTAAGGGACCGTCACAGAAACGACCCCTCTCTTTGTGCCGATATGTGTCCTCTCTCTGTGTGTCCTTGTGATGTCTGTCTGCTTGTATGTCTGTCTATAGTTTTCTAGTTAGATTTTTGTTGCTATTTCTTTTTTTGCCTGATGATGATTGCTTGTGTTGCAATCGAAACGTCGTAATATGCTTTTATTTTAATTTATTATTTTATCTTTAGACGTGACTTAACCGAAAGAACCAAAGAATAATTTCAGACTTCAGTTGATGCCACAGAGTAGGATGTACATTCGTGCAGGATGCCAGCCACAAATCATTTTAAAATGTCAGGGACTGATCATAGACCCTTATATTTTTCAACTCTTGAGCCCCAAACATGAGTTGCATATGCTAATGGGTCATCTGCAAATTCATGCTTAATGGAACCTATACTGATGGTCAATGATAAATAATGACACCAAGTGATAGAGGAGATTTAACATCGTAATGGAGCGAAGGTGAGAGGACAATGTGCATACGAAATGAATGATCCAAATTGGGGATTGGCAGGAGCCGCTCAACTTGTCAAGTCGGTACAGTGTGGGCACTATTGAGTAGAGCTTGAAGAGCCTCTCACGAACTGGTGCAAGTTCTGGAGCACACATTGTTAAGCACAATGCCTGGTATACCACAATGGGACCACAAGTTTTGGTGGCAACCAGTCAAACCGGTTGGTTTTCTGGTATAGCTTGGGTGAACTGAAAACCGTTTTTACCAGTTATGAATTGTGTGATATCGCGTTGGCAGTAGTGCACAAGCACAACTCAACACATTCATCAATAACACTGCCTTAAAAGGAAAACAAAATATTAAGCGGCGTTACTGACGAAGTGTTGCATTTTTTGTTATCAGTTATGATTCCATTGGTCTTGTCAGTTTTCTTTCTGGTTAAACATTTGCCAAAATGGTTCAAATTTGTATGTCACGCAATACAGTGTTAGAAAAACGTTGTCTGGCTGGTTGATCTGGGTGGATTCCTGTCCGGCTGGGTGTCGAGTTCCCAAGTGCACGTGCGTGGTGTGACGTCACCACGCATGATCGGTGAATGCTACATCATTATATTTCTCACAAAACCGCGATAGCAAAACCACTGGGATGGATGTGTTTGGTGTACAGTACGAGAACGCAAGAGAAAGGTGGATAGAGACAGGGCTCTATATAAGAATACAAGTTTTGCTGGCTGGGAGAGACGGACAGGCAGTCACGTACAAGGGATGTGCGATTTGCTAGCTTTCTTAAAATTAACTTACTTTGCAGGATACATTGGAAGTCTTATGTTTTTACTATTAATAAACGACTTCCACGACTATTCTTGTCAGGGTGCTTCTTTTATTAAATGTAGTACTGCACAGCTCCGCTCCTTCCGTCTCCGGATAATTTCCTTTCTCAGGGCAGAGCCAGGCCGCGCTGAGTAGGATAAAAGCAGCGGAGAGCGAGCGCTCTGGGCTGCCAGTTCTGGGAGTGGACTCGTCTTGTCGCTGTTGTCTTTGCCACCTTCGTGGCTGCCGCCTTCACTCGATAATTGTGGGGCCGGATAGTTGTTTGCTGTCTCGGTCGACACCGTCAGTGTAACGCAGGTTAGGGTTGTGTCTAGGCTGGGCTGTACGACATCGAGAAGGAACGAGGTGAACCTGTTGAACCTAAAGAATGTTAATATAGAAGGTGCGTCCTGCAACTACCTCGTCTCCGACTTGTGCTACACTACACATGTATAGATATGTTTTAGAAAACTTGAAACGTTGTATGTGTTTCCTGTATTTCATCTCAGTTTAGTTGTTGGAAATCAGACCAGGGTGAATCTGCTTCAAAAATAAGCTGGTCGACGCTGTGGTGCAGATGCCTCCATGCCTTGGACACTGGCCATTGATCTGATGTACTCAACCACAGAGTACTGTGCCCCATTTTTTGGCAAAGAGTTACCATGTGTTTCTTGAATTGAGCAAGGTTATAAGAAGTAAAATCTATTTTTTAACCTCCCATCAGCCACACGACCTTTTTGGGGTGCTTAATTTCAGAAGAAACTGTTCAGTACACTACAAGCAAACTCTGGCGTGATTTTGATATACTGTGTCTCATCAGCAGTCAGGATTGTGGCTGATGGGATGTGTAAACATATATTTTTTCCTGTGGCGGTACTGATGTATGAAGTTGTAGTCTGCTTATTTATCTTTGTTATATTCTCCATGACAATGTGAATGATAATTTTGTAATGTATCATAATTTGGCGAAAAAAGTGATAATCATTCTGTATAACACCAACATTGGTTCAAGCAAGCTTGGTTGCTGATGAGACTGTCGAAACCGGTACAGAGTTTCTATGTACTGAATCAGTGCTGCTGAAATTATGCTTTTGTGTGTGTGTATGGAGATGTAGGAAGGAGAAATTGTGTAACATGCAGATATAGAAATTTGTTGGCGAAACCGATACATTATCTGCTTATGTTTTTTTTATGAAGGAGATGTATTCTCTTCGTATATATTTTATTATATTTTCCACAATGACGTCAATGAGGATTATGTATTTTGATTACTTTTAATTGTATCATTTATGGCAAGGTAGGAACTGGGTGCTCCACCACACATACGATAACAGTGTTACAATCTGGGCTGAATTTGTGTTGTAATTTTCAGCATCAAAAAAACCCCGTATTCTATGCCTCTGGGAGATTCGTGCATATGTCTCTTGCTTTACTGCATTCCTTTCTGCTGATGTCCTTTTGTCGTGGAAAAAAATGTTTCTCTCTGCCAATCTATTGCAACATTTTATTTTACCCATACTAGCTATTTTTGGTTATTTGCAGTATATGTGTTTTGAAGTATTTTTTATGATTTTGCATTTTCCTGGCATCTCCGTTTAGTAGTTGCGAACTAGACCAGGGTGAACCTCATCCAAAAATAAGTTGGTACGCGTTGAGGGACAGATTGCGCCATGTATCGGACACTGGCCTTTGCCCTGATGTAGTCATCCACAGAGTAATGTGCCCCTGTTTGGGGAAAGGGCTACCACTGTCGACTAATCGATAACCAACTGAACATTATGATACGGTTTTTTCGGTAAAGTCACGTAGGTAAAAAATTGATAAAAGTAAAAATAAAAATAAAAATCACGACGTTTCGGAGGCAACACAAGTTTCCGTCTTCAGGTGGAACCGTCACAGCCACGACAGCTGTATCAAGTAAATGAGAGATCACCAGAAATACCACTCCGTATATATAATGGTTGAAGAGGGGAAATCTAGAATTATGATACGGACGATCACATGAACTTTAAACTCTATGCCAATGCCTTGGATTCCTGAACTGTACAAATCAGTAACCGGCCTAAAGCCTATGTCCTGAACAGCATCCCAAATTCATGGCTGATATCTAGAAAGCCATTTTGGATACACAAACATGATGTGAATTTCAGCATCAAAACCACGTGAACCAATGTGTGCCTTTCAAGTAACTTGCCAAACAAACTCGTGCGCAGTGAGTCCATCACCACACCGCCCGGCTCCCTTCTACAGAAACAATGGGCAGGGCTTAACCAGATCTACACAAACCATGGAAGATGTGGATACCTAATGCACAATTTAAAAATAAAAGACCATGCCACCTGTGGCTACGAACACCAAATCATGGATTATAGAACTTTGCACTGCGTCAAATATGAATTTGACAATGGTGTATATGCTGTTCACAATCTCCTAGACAAATTAATTGACTGATTAAATCTCCCAGAACTGAATTTTTTATTGTAACTCTTCATTGGCTATGGGAACAAAGAAATAGAATAGTTCTTCCACGTCATATTTTTACTTTCTACCAATATGTAGCCCTGTTTATACAATACTGGTTCTGTTTTTATTCTTTAATTTTGTATTCCAAGTTCATGATCATGAAAAACTTTATATCGACTTTTGAATGCTCGTTTTATTTCGTCTGTTGGTGGAGGTATAGTTTATTATGTTTGCATAACTGTTCTCTAAGTTTCTTGATAAAATTCTGTAATCTGTTTTCTGCCTTGTTTTTGTTAGCTGGATGATTATATAGTGTATTTTGCTGTCTTTTTTTGTTCTTCTAATCTAATTGATTGTTGGGATATCCATGCCTGTGTCCTTTTGTTCTTGTGATATCTTTGTCCATTTGAACAATGGTTTCTCTGACTTGCTGAAGGCAGAACAAATTTAGTTCGATGATATATTGTACTCCATGATGCAATTGATTGACACTCTTGCAACCTTTCACGTGTTTTGTTATATTGCTCTTCATGATTATTTTGGCTATTATTCACCCACTGCATAGTGGTCTGAATTTATGTACAGTAGTGAGTGCTGGATCATCAATCAACATGAATGCTTTAAGTTCCATTTTAGCAAGTACAGTGAGGTTGGAAATGGGTACAGCACCCCAGATATGACAACTGTATTTCAACTTTGGGCAAATTTGTGCATATGTTCGTTTGGGGTTAAAGATGGCTTGAGCACATAATATTAAACCAACTTCGCTATGTCTGAGATAATTCGTCTGTCTCCTTAGCCAATTTGGCAACATAGCCATTCAATGCTTATGCATTCTCATAAATTAGTTAATGTAAGTCTTAAGATATGCAGAATTAGAAACATACTAGCTAGTTAGTGGCATTCAGAATTCTGTAATTCACTCCAGTTACTTTTGTTTTGTTCCAACTACCGTGCTACAGGTCAAAACACTTAATTGTCTGCTCCTTCCCTCACACTGTGTGACTTTGGAATGCATTCCCATGTTCTCTTTCCCTAGATGGTATGACCTTGCTTATTCCGGAAGACGATTGCTTGTGTTGTGATCCAAACGTCGTGATCTATTATTTTTTATTTACATGACTTGACCGAAAGACCTAAGAGTATATCAACTGAGCTATTATAACTTTGAAATGCTGTTTGTTGCTAGCCACTAGGCGTTTTGATCTTTTAGGCATGTGTTCAGCAACTGTAAAAAGTGTATCTTCCCTGTTTGGGAAATAATTGTTACACTTCAGTGTGTTTGGTGTTTGGCATTCATATTAACTGTGTATTTGGTATCCATAGCTAATTTTTGTTCAACTTTATTTAAGTTTTTATATATACCAATCGTTATACTACTTTTTTAGCCGTGGCAGTATGGCCCATTAGGTCAATTCTCATTAATGCCAGAGTACCTTTACGTTTAGCACAGATCTTATCTGGATGTCATTCGAGTCGGTTTTATTATCGATTATAATTGTCTTCATGTTCTGTAGTTTGTATGCATATTCCACGATCATTTGTCACCTATTTGGGAACCAGTTATCCCATAGTTTATTTTCCTTCTCTATTGCTTAGATTTAGGACATCCCAGGTTTGGAATCAAACTTTTAAAAATGTCTAGATAAATTTGCCTGAAAAGGCTAAGTGAGCTCTGTCTACCCCGGTGTGAACTAAAAGTTTGTTCCCTTAGAGCCCTTACAGGTTCAGCCTAGATGTTCGAGCACCTAGTTCCTGGCAGTATTGTAAGGTTATTTTCTGCAGGCTGTTTACCATCAAGAGGGCTTGTTTACACAGTATTTCCAGAAATGGTAAATCATATTTTTATTCCATCACCTTGATACCAGCAAAAAGGGTCCCTTAGATACTGAAATTCAGTGTTCATCTCAGAGAGGCTCGCTGATGGTCTACGAGGTACTATACACATAGACCTGTGAAAATGTATATGCTAGACCAATTTTCCATTAAAAGTTGAGAGCGGCTATAAAGCAAACATAACGTTGTCTGAAACCACAAAATAAATATTGAGGAAAGGGATAAATACAAACTCTTGACCCGTTTCAACTTAAGTGTGTCATCAAGTCCGGTTTGCTAGAATAAATCCTGGTGAACTGCTAGATGTTATAGGTAAGGGTCTTAGCCCGAGGCAAAATTATATAATACCTACAATGTCTCCTTCATATGTCTCCACAATGAAAAACAAAAAGTGTTTTTTACAAAACCCATTGTCCTCCACCCAGTTCTTCTTGGGAGTGCACAATTACAGCAGCTTTGATATATTTAGGTACTGGCAAAGGAGGTCCCATGATAAATCAATGCTGCAAGAATAATGCACTCAATTTTTTGGTTTAATGCCATTTGATTTAAAATATCATCAATGCTGCTGGAATTATGCACTCCCATAATGCTGTGGGGCCGATGGGTTGTGTAAAAAGTACATATGATTTTTTTTAATGGGGAGGTTGTCATTGCCAAAAAACATTTTAAATTCCCTTGCAGTTTGCATGTCTCTTTGATATTTGGTAGCAGAAGGTTCAACTGAATAAGGAACCAAGGAATGGGTGTTGGTTTCAGTGTTCCAATTATGCTAATAGTGCATCTAGAAAAAATATTACCAATTTCTATTCCAGTGTAACTCCTTTTTCCTTCATGGTATCCACAAAACCTGTTATTTGCAAAGATTGGGGTTTCCAGGATTGTTTAATGTTATCTGAGGATTTTTTATTTGAAGCTTTCGTGACTGCAGGAATCCAACCTCTTTGGTTCTTTCGGCAAAGTCACGTAGGTAGAAAAAATAATATATCACGACGTTTAGATCGCCACACAAGCAACCGTCATCAGGTGGGAGAGAGAAACACACTGCTGAAACTAGTCCTCATATATAGAGAGTCGAGAGGGGGTGAGGGGCGGGGGGTAGTCGCATTGGGCAATAGGTGCGGGCTAGAGATTGTGGTCGACGTAGCCCTCAAAGGTTTTGGACACATATCGGCAGACGTGGCAAGATCTGAAATCTCTGCCATCCTCATAAACGCTAAGAAACACACTAGTAATATCAGCAAGGACAAGCGTTTTGAACTCGCTCAATTGAAAAAGAGATATGATATTGTCATCCTCTCAGCCGACAAAGACAATGTCACTGTCATCATAGATAAAACCACATACAACAACAATTCAGGACCTTCTTAATGATGGCAGTTATACCAAAATCAACAGAGATCCTACCAACAGCCTGGCCATGAAAACCAACAGTATAATCACTAATTCGACTTCTCTAATCGAATCGACCAAGCAGCTCTCTCTAAAACTTTCGCCTGCTAGACCACCCGTATTTTAAGGCCTTCCAAAAATCCATTAAGAAGGTACTCCACTCCGTCCTGTCATATCCACCAATAACTCACCCACCAACAAACTGGCCCGATTTCTGTCTGAGACCCTGCTTCCATTCACGGGCAAGACCACCTCAGCTGTACTTTTATCAGCTCACTTCGTTTCTCTATTCAAGGACATCTCACTGTCTCCAGATGATTTGCTTGTCAATTTCGATGTAGTCTCTCTGTTCTTGACACCATTGCAATCATTGACGACTTGGTCCAACTGGGACTGAATCCTGATGTACCAACTTTGGTGAGGCACTGCCTTACCAACACTTACTTCACCTCGAATGGTACATTCTACAAACAAAATTAAGGTACCCCTATGGGTTCTCATTTATCACCAGTGGTAGCGAATGTTTTCATGGAGAAATTCGAAACAGATGCCATCCTGACATACACCCTACGTCCTTCCTTGTGGAAGAGATATGTAGATAACACGTTCGTCATCTGGCCACATAGCCAGCCAACACTGAGCCAATTTTTCAACCACATCAATACCATACACCCATCCATCAAATTCACAATGGAAGTTGAAAATGATGGCAAGCTACCATTGCTGGATGTTTTGGTTGAGAAGAGACCTGATGGCTCATTGAGACACTGTCTACAGGAAAGCCACCCACATGGATTCCTATCTAAAGCTTGATTCCCACCACCATCCAGCCCAGAAAGATTCCCTCATTGAAACACTACACCACAGGGCCTGTTGCATCTCCGACCAGCACCACCGAGCCAGTGAGCTTGAGCACGTACACCAAGCCCTCAGGATGAACGGATATTCAGACCACACAATCCGCAAAGCTGTATCCCCAACCATTGGGAGAGAACCATCTGAGGACCCAATCAAAACCATCACCTTTCCATACATAGCAGGTGTTACCAAAACTATTTCCAAAATTTTGAACAAACACAAGATCCAGGTTAGATTCAACACAGTACACACAATCCGTGATTTGATCCCATCTGTGAAGGATGTGATTCCTGACATGCAATACCCTTGTGTCTACAAACTAAGTTGTGTCTGCAGCAGCAGTTTCATTGGGGAAACGAAACGACATGTCTCGAACCGTGTTCACGAACACAAGGCAGATTTGAAACACGGCAGAACCAATACCTCTGCCGTTGCTGATCATTGTTTTAACGCAGTGGGGAGGTCGTTATTAACCTGGTAAAGCCTTAACTGGTTGTTGATGTTTCCATCTTATCTGCCATTCTCAGCCATTATTTCCGACTCTTTGAGTTACATTACCAATTTACATTACCAAATCAATTGTCGTTACATTAACGGGCTAACAAAGCCAACGTTTCCCCTTTGCCTCGATGTGGCGGTGGCTCACGTTTTTTAGCAGACGATAACTGCCTGTGATGTTATTGTGTGTATATATCTGTGTGTTTTTGGCCACCTCCTCAGCCTGTCGTCGTTCGTGGAGGTCATCCTCCCCTTCCCCCCCTCTTTTGGTTCCCATCTTTAGATTCCCCACTCGCATAGGCACAATCTTTAGCGCCTACCCTCTTGCCCGATGTGGCACCCCCCCTCCCCCCCTCTCGGCTCTCTCTCTATATATAAGGACTTGTTTCAGCAGTGTGTTTATCTCTCCCACCTGACGACGGTTGCTTGTGTGGCGATTGAAACGTCGTGATCTATTATTTTATTCTACCTACGTGACTTTACCGAAATAACCAAAGAGTATCTGAGGATTCTTCAAGATTTACCCATAGATGAATGTGGTACCAAAGAAAGTTATTGTGAAGGAGATGTCACAGCCATGGAACAATTCAAACAGCTGTGCCATCTGTCTCATTCCTCAATCACTGCTCCCACAGCTGCCCCACCTCCCTGCCTCAACTGAGCTCCATCTGTGTTCCCACAGCTCTGCAAGGAGGGACCGGTTCCATCATTGACTGTGACACTGCAAGCTGAGCACGCAGAGCCATGGCTGAAGGTTTGTGCACGATCAAGGACATGGGGTCAGATAAGCCCTGATAGCACCTTAACCAGGGGTCACAGGGTCACGGGCTCAGGCTCTTCAACACATACACTAGCATGCAAACCTACAGCCTGTGTGTTTGGTCCTATAAACAGATATGGCCTGAGCATTCAGCCCTGAGGTATTGCCTCTACACACTGACCTTTACTATTATTATTGTTTTTCCATCCCTATAATCAGTACTAAATAGACCGAAGCAACGAGATGCACTGCTTGCAGAAGAACAAGACTGTTTCTGGGTTGGATAGAGCACAACAGAAAATATATGTAACCTCGGAGTAGTACTAAGTTAAACATATGTTGAACACCACAAGACACGGCCCAACTATAATTAAATGTGTCCATATGTTGCAGGTTTTCGGACATCCAGGACCTTTGTCAGTGCTAAAATCATGCCTTTCTCACTGATGAGTTTTCACGAATTCTAGTAGCACATGAGATATTGGAACTTAGTGGTCCCTAGCCATTGAAAATTACATGAAGTCAGGACTTTGGGAAATGAGCTGTTCATTTACCATTATCTTGCATGGCATACCCACCCTACTTGACCACCAATTAGAAACTGTGGATACTTGACTAAGTGTATGCACAGTATCACGGTATATTCAGAACAAAGCCTGTAAGAAACTGCAATTACAAACAAATGGGCACACTACAAATTATTCCTGTTGTGTATTAATAAAAAATATGAATAATTGATTTGATGACTATATTATAGAAATTCCAATAAAATTAAGATCTATGATGAAAGCGAATGAAAATTATAATTGTTACATTTATCCAATCAGACAACAAAATAGTTTTTTATCTTAAGTTATGGGGAAAGCCTTTACAAATAGTGGAGATTTAAAACGTAAATTTAAAAGTGAAACTGATTCAGAATCGCTAATGGACCGAGCAAGGGGATTCCACAATCGCGGATCCTGGCTGCAGAAGGTTATATCTCCCATAGAACATAGTCTTGTCTTTGGAATAATTAGTAGACCACAATCATCTGATCTACGTTTTCGTCGTGGTCTATAAAACTACAGAAGAACTGGCAAATTTTTTTAGGAGCCAGCCCATTAAAGGCCTTAAATGTAAGAAGCAGAATCTTGAAGTCGATTCTATACTAAACAAGGAGCCAGTGCAGGGACAAAAGAATAGGAGTAATATGGTTATACGATTTAGATCTGGTTGAAACCCGGGCAGCTGAGTTTTGAATATATTGTAATCTATTTAAAACACTTTCAGAAACAAGTAAGGTATTACAGTCATCCAACCGAGATTAAATGAAGGCATGCACCAGACTGTTGGCATCAGGAAGGGAAAGCATAGGTCTTAGTTGAGCTATGTAGCTTAAATGTGTAGTGAGTCAAACTGAGTCGCAGACGTTGTCTTGGGAGCAACACTATCTATTACATCAACTCAACACAACATAACGTAACGCCCATCTAACTACGCTACGGCAGAACTAGACACGGTCCCGCTATCCCAGTCCGGACCACGAGCTGGGTCCCGGACTGAGTGGCTAGAGGCTTCTTCAACCCGACGTGGATCTTCACTCACCAACAGTCCAGAACCCCGGGCCCCTCACAGGGCCACCGTTATTTCGGCCCAGGCTGGGGCTGGCTCCGCCTCTCGCCCCGCCCACCTTCTAGATCTCTAGAGCTTTTTCCCGAAGGCTCCCGAAAGCTCCTTATACCACGTGACCACCCAGCGGCCCCTATCCACCAGTGGCCCCCTCACCATGAGCCCACACCGCACACTGTACGTGGTGCCTCTGCGCTAACCAGCGCTCACCCAAGCCCCGCTAGGGCTGGTACTACGCCCAGTAACCGGGCTGCACATAACGACAACATATCCGCCGTGGCTTCGCAAGCCCGGCACCACACAGTGACATTCACAGTCACTACATCACACCCCCCCCCCTCATTAGCATCCAGCCGTCCCGGCTGCCAACTCCCCCGCAAGCAAGCAACTGACGTACATATATAAGAACAACAAGTAAGTGTGCTCCAACAATAACATAACCGCAATAAATTACCCAAACCCAACTGTACAAATTTACACCGAGATAAAAGGGGAAGAGGGAAAAAGAACAACAGCGCACAAATAACAACCCGACAAGCGTGTCGCACAAGGTCCCCACAGTCAACATATCCCACCCACAACGTGTAACAACGGCCGTGAGCTCGATGGCGAGCAGGATCAGCCAAATACTCGCCACGACGCATGCGAGTGCGACAACCCGTGACGGCGTGGGAGTGTGCAATGTGCGGAGATCATGCGAATCGAGTCTTTGAGCGAGTCCGTGACGCCGGGCCTCCAGGCGGGTTGGGTTCGTCCACCCTGGAAGGCCCGGGGGGAACAAGAAATCGACCCGATGAATCCGGCTCCTCACGAAGAGCAGTAGGCCAGGTCATCATGTCCTTAACGTCCAGAGCACCTGTGGACAATGCAACCAGGCCCTGTCCCCGGCGACCAATCACACATGGAAACACGGGCTTCCTTGAGCCACTCGTTGGCCAACGGTTTGACCCGGGAGTTAACGCTGGCAGCTTCCCGTGCCTCGGAAAGTTTGGCAAGAGTGAAACGAACCGAATCAGAAATTTTGGACACTTTCGCGGCGCGTGCGGCTTGTAACTGCACATCGATGGGAGGATCATACTCCCTCCCATACATTAAAAATAGGGAGAGTAGCCAGTGGACGTGTGAGGGGTCATCCTATAAGCGGCCTGTGACTCGCTGACCAAGTGACTCAACATAGAGGTCAGAGTCCGGTGTAGGCGTTCGACCATACCATCTGTTTGCGGGTGGTACGGTGACGTGCGTTCCTTTTTTGTCCCCAGCAAATCGCAAACCTCACGCAGCAGCTTGGATGAAAAATGTTTACCTTGGTCCGTCAAGAGGCACTCGACGGCACCCTTATCCAGTACATAGCCATTGAGGAACGTCTTGGTAATAGTCACAGCTGATTGATTCGGGAGCAGCCAGGCCATAGGCCAGCGTGAGAAATACTCAAGGCCCACAAGCAAGTACCTATTTCCACGCACGGAAGTAGGAAACGGCCCGTGAATATCAAGGGAAACTATTTCGTTAATGCGCAACACCTGTGTAACGGGTTCCGGAGACACTTGTAGAGGTAACTTGTTTATTACAACCCAACACTCTCCAACAGTCCAACTCTCCAACAGTCCTGACTCTCCAACACTCCTGATACTCTGTTACAGCCTAGGTACACAGCCTAGGTACACAGCCTAGATACTCTACTCTGGCTACGCTCTGGAACTCGCCCTCACAAGGTCGTAGAGTCGGGAGTTCCAGAGTCCCACCACTGGCTCTCACAGTGTCCCAGGGTCCTCGGATGGCTGGTCTTGGGTCTTGGGTCTTGAGCTACGACTGGGCCCTGATCGTCCAGTGAGCTCCTCTTTTATGCCTGGTCCAACGAGGGGTGGGGCCGTGTGCTCCACCAGACATCCCACAGAGCACACACAGCCCCCCCCCCCGTTGGCGGCGCCAAGAGGCTTAAGCGTCTGAGAACCCAACGCCTGGTGCCAAGAGGCTTAAGCGTCTGGACCCGCCTAGGAACCCAACGCCTGGTGCCAAGAGGCTTAAGCGCCTGGCCCACCCAGGGTCCCAGGGCCCCCAACAGCCCCTCCCTTCTTATGTCACTACATTACCCCCCTCTACGTAGCCTCCAGCCGACCCGGCTGTCAATAATTAGAAAGTTTAAATTAACGAAAGGGAGAGAGAGAGAAAAAAAATACACGAGCCTCAACAGGAAAAGAAAAGAGAACAAGAAAGCAACCATAAATACCATAACCAACCTGTACAACTTTACACTATATACAAGCATCAATCAACAAAAAGGTGAAGCAATGACACGTGAACAAGCGACCCGCAGCACACCTAGCCCTCCTCGGGATCCGCATAGAAAACGGGGAATTAACAACAACAAATATACAGATTCCGACACGTTGGATGCACAACCACCGCATGGATGGCAGGGTTCCACACCACCCTGCCAGCCTCCCATCCGTCAGGTGGAGAGAAGGCGAAGACCAACATGTCGAGCATCCCTCTACACACACTAATCCGGACGTCTGTCTACGTCCCGGGTCGAGAAGTCGTACTTCAGGGCCGACCCATGTACTGGGCAAAGAAGTCGCACTTCAGGGCTGCTCCAGTATCTACATTTTAAAATATATATATAAAATTGACATGACACAAACAAAATAAATCTGCCTGCTCCTGTCCATAAATGGTTGCCGCACGCATGAACCGCATCTCCAAAAGGCATCCCGTGCTTGTGTCCCAGCAGCCCTCAATGAGGACCACCACCGACATTATATGTCAACCGTTAGCACCCCCCGCCTTTCCAACGTGGCGCCTCCATCCTAAAACTGCGCACGTCGGCCATATCGGGGGGGAATTTCTGTGTTACCACCCCACCGCCTTTCCGACGCGGCGTCACAACCAGTAGCACGCGTCGGCCATATCGGGGGGCTTCAAACCAGTCTCTCTCCAAGACTCGCATCGCAGCATATAGCTGTACCGACCGAGCTGAGACGACCCATTCTCTCTCCAAGACTCGCATCGCAGCATATAGCTGTACCGACCGAGCTGAGACCCAGTCTCTCTCCAAGACTCGCATCGCAGCATATAGCTTGTCCGACCGAGCTGAGACCCAGTCTCTCTCCAAGACTCGCATCGCAGCATATAGCTGTACCGACCGAGCTGAGACGACCCATCGTTCACTCCCTGCACAACATGCACCCTAACAACTGAGGGATACAGTCCCAACGTAACGGGACAACTACACCAGAACACCACGAATCTCCAGCCCACTGTTTCAACGCGCCTCGGAGTGTTTCAATCTCCGGGCCGTCAGGGCGAGCCTACTGCTCCAGACGCACCACGGAGGGTCTCAACCTCCGGGCCATCAGGTCAATCCGTCAGCTATTCCATGACGGGACCACACTCTCCGAGCCATGTGAGCACACAGCCCACTAGGCTAGACATGCCACGGAGTGTCTCTATCTCCGGGCTGTCAGGTCAAGCCGTCAGCCATAGCATGATGGGACCACAACTCTCGTGTTAGACACGCAACACCCGCTGGGCAATCCTGGTCAGGATCTGCACCCCAAGATATTTGAGAGCCAGCATGACAATTCCAAATCCTTGGCAGCATGTCACCATCTCAAGATAAATGCCCCATACAGTATATACATCGTTAACAATGACAGCACAAGCTATACATTAACAATCACGAACAAAGCTCAATACAAACCATACATTGTTAACAATCACAAACAAAGTTTCGCACACACATTGACAACACTCACGAGCGAAGCTTTACACAGTTTACCCAACAACAATCACGACTCCCCGACGACAACGACGAGAATGTCAACAAAAAAAATCATTAATCCGGAGCGCGTAAATTGACGAAGTGTCAGGGGCCTGGTCTCCCGACCTCCAACCTTTGGCCAGAGCAGCAAAGGCGGCGACCAGCGTGTCGGTCGATGTGCCTGCCCCGGCGCCGGTTACAGTAAAAATGGCGCCCTCACTGTCCGGTCGCAGCGCTGATGACGCGCTATGCTAGATTGAAGCCAGCTGTCGTCCGCCAGTGAAGGTCGCAGCGCTGATGACGCGGCGTTGCTTGGTTGGACCACGTTGGGCCCGGA
This sequence comes from Lethenteron reissneri, assembly GCF_015708825.2. NCBI lineage: Eukaryota > Metazoa > Chordata > Hyperoartia > Petromyzontiformes > Petromyzontidae > Lethenteron > Lethenteron reissneri. Next base: position 7,320,922 of record NC_083842.1, on the reverse strand, counting down.
AGTGACGTTGCTCCCAGCGGTCATTGCCAGGGTTGCGATTTCCGCATGGAAAATGCGGAAGGAGGGTTCAATTTTTCCCGCATTTCTGCTAATGTCAACCGCAAACGGTGGAAAGACTACTCCTATGACCGCGCGCTTTTAACAACACGTTAATGCGTTCTATTGGAAAGGATACATCATGTACATGTGCTCGTAATCACGGCTCCGCATTTGAATAAAGTATGTGGTTCTTGTGCGGAAATGCGGAAATCATATATTCATTCCAATCAGTAACTCAAAGCCCTACGTGATGCTGGGCCTTGCATGTATCCTTTCCAATAGAACGCATGAACGTGTTGTTAAAAGCGCGCGGTCACAGGAGTAGTCTTTCCACCGTTTGCGGTTGACTTTAGCAAAAATGCGGGAAAATTTGAACCCTCCTTCCGCATTTTCCATGCGGAAATCGCAACCCTGGTCATTGCTCCCCCGGCAGAAGTGACGACACACCCGGAAGCATCTCCCACATCCGTGGGGGGAACGCCGGTGGCGGAAATGGCGACAGCGGGCTCGGGCGAGCGCCGCGCCTCCTCTCTCCCTCCCGCCATCGGCCGCGAGCACCGCATCTCGCCTAGGAGGGAGGCGGTGGCGCAGAGCAGCTCTGTGAGGCGAAGCAGCGCCTCCTCCATCCCTGCTTCCGACGCTGGAGAGGGGACGGTCGGCGGAGCAGACAGCTGCTCAGCCGGCGGTGCGGCGTTGTTGTCGGCCGGCGGTGCGGCGTTGTTGTCGGCCGGCGTTGGCCGCCCCATCGCTGCTTGCTCCTCTTCATCGCCGTCAGGACTGAAGGTATGTGGCTTACTTCTTGTCTCCATAGCCACTTCTGACGCCAAATGTAACGGGTTCCGGAGACACTTGTAAAGATAACTTGTTTATTACAACCCAACACTCTCCAACAGTCCAACTCTCCAACAGTCCAACTCTCCAACAGTCCTGACTCTCCAACACTCCTGATACTTTGTTACAGCCTAGGTACACAGCCTAGGTACACAGCCTAGATACTCTACTCTGGCTACGCTTTGGAACTCCCCCTCACAAGGTCGTAGAGTCGGGAGTTCCAGAGTCCCACCACTGGCTCTCACAGCGTCCCAGGGTCCTCGGATGGCTGGTCTTGGGTCTTGGGTCTTGAGCTACGACTGGGCCCTGATCGTCCAGGGAGCTCCCCTTTTATGCCTGGTCCAACGAGGGGTGGGGCCGTGTGCGCCCCCAGACATCCCACAGAGCACACACAGCCCCCCCCCCCGTTGGCGGCGCCAAGAGGCTTAAGCGTCTGAGAACCCAACGCCTGGTGCCAAGAGGCTTAAGCGTCTGGACCCGCCTGGGAACCCAACGCCTGGTGCCAAGAGGCTTAAGCGCCTGGCCCACCCAGGGTCCCAGAGCCCCCAGCAGCCCCTCCCTTCTTATGTCACTACACCTGGATGGATTTCAGCGGAGGGCAACAGGATCTCGCTGGCGGCTTCCGCTGGGCACATGGTATGCAGCCCTTAAGCAGATCCTTGACGTCGAAGGCCTTGGCCGGCTAATAAAAATCTAATTTAAGAGCGGCCAGCATCTTTTGCGCTCCGAGATGCAACAATCATTTATGCACAGCCCATACAACCTCGCTACGCATGGCGGTAGGGAGCAGCCCGCCCTGCAGGACAAACAAGGCCACACCTCGCGGAGCCGTGCCACCGGCGGTATCCCTGACATGCCGGTGCAACTTAAGGAGAGATGCGTCCTCCGGTTGTAGGTGTTCCCACACCTCGTAGTCCAACCCGATAACCGCATCCCGCGCAACAGGGACATCGCCTGTCCCGCCAATCATGTCTGCGGCGGACGTAACGAGAGGGGAGGGGGAAGTCGACTCAGCCGGTCGACAACAACCGGAACCCGAAAAACAAGTACACTCCCCGCGCGTGGGAAATCGCGATAGGGCGTCGGCATTTGTATGGCAACAACCCTTACAATATGTAATTTGGAACGACAAATCCTGCAGGATTTCAAGCCAGTGTGACAATTGACCTTTGGGCTGATCCACACGCAGCGCGTACTGGAGCACTGGGTGATCGGAGCGCACCTCAAAATGTCTCCCGTACAAGTACGGCTGATATTGTTGCACAAAAAAACTATGGCCAATAGTTCCCGGCACGTTACGCAGTACTGCTGCTCGGCAGGAGACGAATCCTGCTACCATACGTGACCATGTGCTCCACGCCATTGACAACAAAGGATAACACCGTACCAATGCCGGTATTACTGGCGTCCGTGTCCAACATGAATGGCAACGAAAAGTCGGGATAACGCAGGGGAGGGGCATTAGCTAGCCCATCACGAATGGAGCAGAACGCAGTTTCCTCCTCCTCCCCCCCAATGAAATGTTTGAGAGGTTTTGCAATAGATGCGAAACCCGCGACAAATCGGCGATAGTAAGAGGCAAAGCTGATAAAGCTGCGCAACATCTTCTCGAGGACCAAGGCATCAAGGCCGTCGTGGTGAATTTTTGGGAATGCGGTCTTCGCCAGTGCCAAGAGCGGACTTCGGTAGGCGAGAGCCGAATCACCTTCCCCTTTACGTCTTATGGCGAACGTCTGGCGAGTGTTCAGTGGAGGCTCGAAAACAGCGGCCATCTAGTCAAACGCCTGCGTGAGGGTGGACCTCTCGGACGGCGGGATGGCGAAGAATGCCGCCAAGGCATCGTTGTCGAGGGCGGCGGGCAGCGCTTTCAGCGCGTCTGCCTCCTTCCATCCTGCCAAGTCGGCATTGGTGAGAAATCACCGCTTAAACGCCACCCAATCACCGCTGGCGGCAACAAATTCTTTAATGAAGGTCAGTCGACGGCGGAGCGACTGGACGTCAATCGACGAGGTCGTCCCCGCTTCAAGCTTGGCGGGCGCAGCGCTCCGCACTGGCGGCAAAATGGCGGCCGTGAGCGCGGGCAGCGTCGATGGCGTTCCCGCCTTCAGTGAAATGGCGGTCAAGTCGCCCCGTCCAGAAAAACTCAGCCGCACCCTCCTTTGCCGTCGAGGACAGGGAACGCATCTCGGCGAGGATCGAGGACGCTGCTTGAAGGAGATCAATAAGACAACTGTGCGCGTCCCTGACGAGCACCTCCAATTAAGACGAGGCGCCGCGCGCCCCGACTGCGCTCGGCTCCGCTGGCAGTGCCTCCGCGCCTTTTTCGATGGCCGTAGGCGGAATCAGCTCCTCGTCATCTTCGTCGTTTGACGCCGCACACGAACTCTGCCACGTGTAGACGTGACTTGTCTAATGCTTGCTACAACTTAACAAGTTGGCCACTTCCCTCACCAGTTGTGGTGAGTCCAACTGAGTCGCAGACGTTGTCTTGGGAGCAACATTATTCATTACATCAACTCAACACAACATCACGTAACCTTCACTCGGGTGTTGACCGCCCATTTAACCACGCAAAGGAGAGGTGATGTGTGGGAGTGGTAAGGGAGTTTGAAGATGATCCAGGCAGTGGCATTTTGGAATGTTGGAGTGGTTTTAATGCATAGGAGGGAAGACCGAGCATTAGGGAGTTGCAATAATCTAGTCGAGTGAAGATGAGGGAGTAAATTAGAAGTTGTGTTGTGTGGCCATAGCGAGCGGACTTTGTGAATGTTGTAGATGTGAAAGTGGCAGGAACGGGTAGTGGCAGATATGTGGTCAGATAGAGAGGGAGAGGAGTCAAAGATGACGCCAAGAATACGGGCAGATGATACAGGGGTAAGATAGAAATAGGGAACGAGATTGTAGGGCAGGGAGAAGGGGAACAGGAAATAGGGAATAAAATAATTTGGGTTTTGGAAGGATTGATACAGACAAAGACATCCAACATTGGATGGCAAAGAGGCAGCTAGAAATATGAGCAGCAAGGTCAACAGTGAAAGAGGGGATGGAGAGAAAAATGTGAGTGTCATCAGCAAAGAAATGATGGAGAAAGTTGAATAATGAGAGGAGGGATTCGAGAGGAGATACGTAGAGAGAAAAAGGAGACCGAGGAATGAACCTTGGGAACAACGACAGTGACAGTGGATGGGGGAGAAGTGACGAGGTTCGATGAGACTGCTTAGGTACGTGAGGAGAAACCAGGAAAGAGGGATTCCCGAGATACCGAGAGGAAAGGGTAGAATAGAGATTAGGATGGTCAACTGTTGCAGTAATGTCGAGTAGAATGAGAATAGAAGAAAAACCGGCATGAGCTGAGTTTGACAAATGGTTTTGAATTGCGAGTACCGCCGTAACAATACAATGGATGGGATGGAACTTGGATTGGAATTGTGGGTAGACAGTGAGGGGAATAAAGTGCATTGGAGAGGGTAGTGGATGCTGAGTCGGGAAAGACCCAAGAATATAAGATGTAACAATTAGGAGAGAAGCAATGCTAGAGTTTAAATAACTTGTTGAGAGGGAGCAGAGATTACGTCTAAGGGTTGGATGGGCAGGAACAGGGATAGGGGATGAGGTGGGGGAGAAATATGGTGATGGAAAGGAGGCAGTGATTGGAGGGGGAATGAGGGACTGTGTTTTATAGGGGATGCTTGACAACCGGTGGAGAAAGTGAGGTCAAGAATATTACCAAAGGAATGAGTAGGGGAAGATAGATGAAGGTAGAGATTGAATGAATTGATCAGGGGAAGGAGGATATAAGCAATAGAGGGAGTGCTGAGATTTAGATTTAAATCATCCAGAAGGGTGGGGATGGGGGGGCATTCATGATAATCAAAGAAGGAAGAAGGTGGGCCAGGAGAACATTAGATAATGAACAGAGATATGGATTGGGGGGAAGATAATGAGGAGAATTTGGATTCGAAAGAGGGAAAGGGAGGTGAAAGGGAGAGGTTGAGGAGCCAAGAAGGGCAAGTGAGAAGACCAATACCCCACCTTTTATAATTAGCCAAAGTGTGTGTGGACAAAGGTGGAGGAGGCGGTGGTCAGGGCGGCAGGAGTCGCAGTGTTGAGTGGAGATATCCAGGTTTCGGTGAGAGCAAGAGCATGTCAGTGACCACTTATTAAAACCATAATTAACGTAAGTACTAAAATCTAGTTTATTGTAAGTCAATGTGAATATCTAGTCTTAAATTACAGATACATTTATTTGTAAACAATTATCTTTACTTACAATGTTACGTTAATCAACGTGCATATATTTACTGTGACCTTTCAGACCATTCTCACTACAATACATTAATAAGTGAATTAATGCAACAATTTATAAATAATTACTTCTGTAGATTACAGTTAGTCTGAGTCTGAGGTAAATAAAAATGACAGTTTTTTTAGGAAGCATGTTACCATGTCTGCCATGGGAATGTAATATTTTCACTGCGAGACCCCTGAAATCCAGTTTCAGTCAATGGACTCGAGTGTGACCCCGGTAATCCGGCTTCATTCAATGGACTTGAGTGTGACTCCAGCAATCCGGTTTGAGTCAGTGGCCTGGAGTGCAACCCCGGTAAGCCAGTTTGACTCAATGGACTCGAGTTGTGACCCCATAAATTCAGTTTTAGTTGACTCGAGTGCTTTGCGCTGCTGCTGCTGTCCTGACAGATAAGAGATTCAAGAACAAGACGGAGCAGGTGCGGATCCTACTGGACGACCTGAAGAATCTTTCTAGGTGAGAGGAACATCTGTTTACCCATAATGTGATTCCTGGCTGTTTTACATGGAAACAAAATCAAACAAACTGACTTCATGGTGAGGAGAGTGTTATGGCAAGGACTGCAGTTTCCATTGAAAAAACAAATTTGTTCACAAGCACAGAACGACAATTTGGTGTGCTCTTAGTGATAACCAGTAGTTACTGTGACCTGTAATAGCCTTCCAAAATGTAGTCGGAGGGAACAACTGCCGCTCCCCCTTGCTCCCAAATGGGTAGAGACAGAGACATGTTGGGAGATGCAGCGACACGGGTAATGAAGGCGACTGTGAGGCTCGAGTACCGAGTTAAGATATGCAAGTATTAATTGTGTCATCTCTGAGAGGTTACATTTATCACTTATATACATTTTAAAAAATACAGATCATGTTACAAAATAAAATATCAGTTTTTCATATATTTTTTGTAAATCTCACCATAATGTCTGCTAGAGCTATATGTTTTAATCAGCATGTTTAGAAAATGTTCCATTATTTATAGTAGATAGAAATATTGTATGTATTTCAACAGAAAGTGCTCAATAAACAATTAAGCTCTATTCAATGGCACCCTGCAACAGTATAGATATTATACAGCACGGATTTTGGTTACTGTCAGATACGGGGGGAATGAAATTCACCGAGAATGTGTAGTGAGGCAGAGTAGCTAATTATATTCTAGTGGTGTTTGATTGAACACCAAAGGAGATGACAGTTTTCAAAATTCACTGAACTCCAGTTTTTCTACGATTGACTTCTTCTTGTTCGTCCATCAAAGTTGATGATGACCATGGCACATTTGTCATTTTGTTGGGTTTTGATGAGTGCGCAGATGGCTGAAGAGGCCAATCCGAGCCCGGAATTCCCTGTGGCACACTGGACAGGTCAGGGAGGATGTAGAGCTCTGAGGTGCAGCCACACGTCCTTCCTTGGTAGATTTGCGCTGCTGCCTCTTCAAGATAGCACAGGAGCGTCTCCTACTCTCACAGAGGACTGCACCGTCCTGTACTTTTCTTCTCCAGGCAGGTCGGTCCTGTGCTAGGGATTCCCAGCTTTTCAGGTCGAATCCAAAGCTCTTCAAGGAAGCTTTAAGGGTGTCCTTGTCCCTACGATTGACTATGTACATATAATTTATCATATCTTATTATTTCGTATGGATCCATAGTTTCAGATTAAAGATGTCATTCTATATTTGTTATCTGTTCAATTGTCTGTTCAGATGCAGAGTGGATTTTGTCTGTTCCTCCTTTAAAGGAGTGAAGGCAGCAGCTGTTTAAAATGTGGTCGATCGTTTTGGATTGGTGGCCGAATCATTGATGCGCCATTTGTGCATCGGTTGGCTGCATCGGTCGGCTGCATCGGTGATGCCTGGTCCTGATGTGGTTGATGGTCGACCATTGGCGGCATGGAAGGTTGAAACCGGGAGGTTTGACGGTCGGGTGCTGTATGAGATATTTATTTTTTACGTCGGCCACATTCCATCTCTCGCCTTATTTTATATTTGTGGTGTGGAGTGAGGCTGCTGTGATCCAGAAGGGGTGACGTGATTTCAGGCGAACAGGCGGCACTGGGTTTATGTCCTGATGTATTGCAAGGTGCGGGTTGACGAGAATTATTTGGTACTGCCTGACGGCCACTGTTTCACGACGGATATGCAGCGGAGCAATGTGGGTAAGCACTGGGAGCCACTGGGTCGGCATCGACTTCAGCATACCTGAGATGGCACGTATTGCGATGTTCAGTTGTCTGTCGATAACTCGAGTGTGAGCACTGTGTCCCCACACATGTGAGCAATACTCTCCCGTCGAATACACGAGGGCGAGTGTGGCAGTCCGTAGTGTTTGCGCATCACAGCCCCAACTGGTTCCTGCCAGTTTATGGATAATGTTCATGCGGGTTTTCTTCTTGTTGCTCAATCACTCAATGTGTTGCTTGAGAGTCAGACTTTGATTGAGCACCACTCAAAGGTATTTTGGGAGTGGGCCATTGGTGACGTTTTACCACAAAATGCGATCTGCAGCGTACTTTTTTACTCTGCGGTGTTGAGATGGAATGCTGAGGATGCTGTCTTAGTTGGATGTGGCTTAAGTCGCCAGGAGTAGTAATAATCTTCCAATTTCTTTAGGTCGGTGTTCAAGATGTTTTGAGCTGCGCTGAGTGTTGTCGCTTGATTGGCCAGTGCTATATTGTCTGCCTAAATGAACTTGCGGCTTAATGTGGTCGCTGGTATAATGATTAAACAGGGCTGGTGCTAATACCGACCTCTGCGGTAGGCCATTTTGTAGAGTTCGTGGAAGGTTGATCTGGTTTACGAGATGGACACGAAATTTCAGTTACTGAGCATACTGACAATGAGGCGAACCGTTTTTTCGCACCGTGTCGTATGCAGAGAACAGGGCTATTAAAGCAGCCGCTGTTTTCTGTTTATGCTGACAGCCGGCTTCGATGTGTGATGTCAAGGCGAGGACCTGGTCACGACAGCTTTGTTGTAGATGAAAACCTGCCTGCTTAGGTGGTATGGTGGCTTCCAAGAGAGGAGAGCTATCAGTACTTACTCCAGTTGCTTGTAGGCTGTACGAAGATGAGAGATTGGCTTGTAGCTGTGCAGGTTATCAGCATATTTTTTTCTGGCTTGAGGAGAGCAATGACTTTTGCTTTTCTTCAAAGTCTTGGTAGCTTGCTGATTTTTGAAGAAAGTTTTGCCAGCCAGGTTCTTTTGCTGCTAAGGTGTTTTAGGAATTCCGGGTAAATTCCATCTATTCCTGTGGCTTTACCTGCCTTTGTTACCATCAGTGCGACATATATTTCTTCCAGAAGTACAGCTGCAAACAGAGGAGAGTTTTTGACACTGGTGGAAAGTGTATGTTTTTGCGGATTGTTTTACTGTGCGTTCTTGTTTTTGACTTCCGATTGTTTTTTCATTGTCAAGAAGCTGCACCGCTATTCCATTAGCAGTTGCCTTAGGAGTTTGATGGTCTGAGGGTGCTGCTCCACCGAGTTTTCGCAGTAACCCCATGCCCTGCGGCTGGAGTGCATGAAGTCAAAATACTCCATCATTGCTGCCTACTTTGCTCGTCTGGCAGAATCTAGTAACTGCAGAAGGGCTGTGGCGATCTCTGGGTCGCCGGTGCTTTGTGGTTCTCAAAGTGGGTTTTCACTTTTCGCAGTCCAGCTAGGGGTGTATGACTTCCGATAGCCCTGCGGGATCAGATCCCTGGCAGCTTTCTTTATGAGCGCTATGAACTGCTCAGAGTTTTCAGGGTTCATGGAGATGTGGTTGATGTTCTTTATCACCGCAGCCATAAAACTAGGCCAATTTGACCGTCCAAAGTTCCAGTGGGGTCTTGGTGTGCTGGTGATTACTGGGATTTCGTGGCCAACATGGATGACCATGGGCGTGTGCTGGCTGTGCGGCAAGCAAGGCAGGACTTTGTACATGATGGACAAAGGCTTGCCATTCTTATCTTTGGTTACAAAGCACAGGTCTGGGTTATATTCCTTATTCCACCGTGCAGAGTGGGATATGCCTTGTTGCTTGACATAAAAAACGAGGAAGAGGTCTTGTGCAGATGCCCAATGCAGGATTGTTTGCCTGCCAGGTTGTTAACTGGGTAGCCCTACATAGTGTGATGGCTATTGAAGTCGCCTATGTAGATCATGGGATGTTGCATCACTTACAATGGTGGTAGGTGCCAGGTTTTTGTTGGCGGTTTACAGATATTGTATATGCAGAGACCGGCGATTATTGTCCCAATTTGTGAAGTCGTCTGTCTGAATAACTTCTGTTGCATCTTTTATGATAATAATATACGTATCAAACTTGATTTGAAGCTTTCGTGACTGCAGGAATTACTCTTTTGTTCTTTCGGTAAGTCACATAGACAGAAAATAAATTAAATAATAGAATACGACGCTTCGGTTGCAACACAAGCAACCGTCATCAGGTAGAACTAAATTTGAGAGAGAGACAGAACACAGACACGGAGTCCCACAGACAGAAACACAAGCAGAGAGAGACAACACAGACACACAGGGAGAGACACACAACATAGACACACAGAGACCCAATGCCTCTGTGTCGAGGCCTTAGATAGAGAGAGGGGGGGGGTTGGGCAGAGAGAGAGGTGGGTCTGCTGGGGCAGCTGCTGGAGCAGCTGCTGGAGCAGAATAATTCCCTAATCAAGACTTTGCACCATAGAGCCCAATGCATCTCTGACCAGGAACACATTGCCAGTGAACTCAAGCACGTACACCAAGCTCCTAAGGCTAATGGTTACTCCGACTACACAATCCGCAAAGCCATCACTCCAACCATGAAAAAGGACCCTCTTGAGGAGCCATTCAAAACTATCACCTTACCCTACATTGCGGGGATCACAAAAAAGATCTCCAATATCTTGAATAAACACAAGATCCAGGTCCGATTCAACACATTACATAAAATCCGTGATCTGGTTCCGTCTGTAAAAGATGTGATTCCGGACATACAGTACCCTGCCATTTACAAACTGAGTTGCCTCTGTGGTAGTAGTTACATTGGAGAAACCAAACGACATGTCTCTGACCGCATCCGTGAGCACAAAGCAGACCTTAAACACGGAAGGACCAACACCTCGGCCGTGGTAGATCACTTATAATTCAGTGGACTCACATGACGTTGATTTCTCCAAGACAGAGGTTCTTTGCAAGCCATCTGGCTACCATGAGAGATTCGTTAATGAGGCTATTCACATATACAAACACAGAGACAATTTCAACCGAGAAGATGGATTCTGGCTTAGCAATCATTGGAAGGATTTAATCAACCATTTCGGGTCTTAATTGATTGTGTTCACGCTTACGGTGACTTTCAGACCGCATACCATTTTCTGCTCCCCCCTCCTCTTTTCCGAACATAGATGGACTCGTCCATCTGGCAAACTGCCAAATCGCTGTCTATGGTGCTGACGTTAGGAAAAAACCGCCACATTTTTCAAATTTTCTTTCTGTGGATTTCACACCTGATGATGATTGCTTGTGTTGCAGTCGAAACGTCATGAGAAATTGTTTCTTTATATTAATATGGTTTTATTATTTCCCTTCTACGTGACTTTACCGAAAGAACCAAGAATATGAATAAGACTGGCTATTCACAGCGGCCATGATGGACAGGCGCTGTATGGATTATTACATTGCAGAGTCATAACAGGTGGTGGTAGATTGGGGAATCCTTCATCCAGTAATAGATTGAACATGGCTGATGATGATGAATCGGTTTAGGGTGCTTAAATCTGACTGGTCATGAAAACCATATCCAAACACACTTAAAAAAAATTATATGGTGTAGTAATGGAATTTACGTGATTTAATATGTATGATAGTAGAGGGTTGTCTTCAAAAACTCTCATCCTCAATCATGTTTTATAGGTTTGACAATTCCACCATACCAACCCTGTTGAGGATGGACAACATCCGTGATCCATACAACGTCAAGGAGAGATCTGTCCTTGCAAAAACTTTCCACAAGGAAGGGGGGATAGGTGAGTGCTGCCCCTTACTAAAAGCCACACATTCTGTCACAATAAGTATTTATGTGTAAATTCTTATGTTTGTGTGTGCATCCTTGTCTTCTTACGTGAACCCTTGTCTTTCTGTTTGAATCCTCGGCTGTGATTCATCAACATGGCAGCTTTTGTACAAACCTCATATTTACACTGTGCACGCATTAATTTGGCATTATATTTCATGGTAATATACGTAAATAACTGGCAATGCAAATCTGTATGAGCCGTGCCTCTTTTAGGTCATCTGTCAATTGTGCAGCTCCATGATTGGTCACTTCTGTCTTTAAGCGCTTACTCGCAGCCATGAGCACTTCTCTTCCTTTAAAGGGCAATGTTTGTGAACTTCAGTTATGCTTCTTAAATTAGTAAACATGCATCAAATACTTGGATAGGCTAAAGCATTACTGCACATGAATTAATGCATTAATCCATTAATATATACAAATGTTCCTTATTGATTTTGTGGCACATTATAAACATGCATGGTTGTCAGGTACGTTATGTAAAGTGCATCAGTATTTAGTTTTAAAAAGAGCATAGAAAGAACTCCTACATACATGAAAATATTCCACTCAGTTAACATGCATTTTTACTTTTCTGCACTGGACCACCTCAGCTACAAAACCATAAATAAAATAGCAGACTATCAACAAATATAGTTAGCTCTCTAAATCCCTCCACCGATAACCGCAAACGCCAGAAAAAATCATCACATACAGCCCACTGCTAAACATGTGGAATCTTCCGCTGCCGATACAAGCACAGGAGGAAGTTATACTACGAGGTAGGTTCATGCCATGCTTCTTGTAATTGTGGTGCAGGCTTAATGAAAAACATGTTGGCATAAACTACCACAAAGCCTCAGCTAAAAACAAATATGGATCATACAGGAAGTTGCCCCTCCCCCCCACGATGTAAGTTAAAGACACAAATAGCACATGGTTTGGCACCGTAGATTTATTTGCCTGTAATGTGAGAATGTAAATTATAATGAATAAAAAATATATAAAAATTGCTAATGACTGCTAGTAAGTGCGTGCAAATGAACACGCAAGTGATAAGGGACCTGCAGACTTGACAGATGGCCAATAGGAGGAATGGCTCTCACGATCATTGGCATTCCCCGCTATTGAAGCATCCAATCATAAAATAACACTTTTTAGGACTAAGTCATTGTGTGTGCAGTACACATGTTGACTTTCTTAATCAAACTGACGTTATTGTCCAGGAATAGGGGGCAATACCTCGACATAGAAGCACGGAGCACAAGATTATTGAGGTTGTGATGCACTCAGCAGATATGTTTATCCCATGCATGTATATGTTAGGGTTGCTGCAATCACTTATTTTATGATACAATATTGCATATAACGATATGATAATTACTGTGATATCTTAAAAATCTACTTTGTAATTCTATTTAACGTTTTGTTCGTGTTCTTTATGCACTACAACTACATGTCATTAAGTTTATTAAATAGCAGTTCACTCACAGAAGCCGGCTAAAGGTTTTCTAATCATTGACGCTTCTGAGTCATTCTCTACAAATATGACAATATAGCAAACTGAACAATCTGATTATTGTGCCGGTTCCATTGTACCTTTTTTCTAGTATCGTTATATTGCAGCAACCATACTGCATTTTTATTGTGTGCATGTAATTGTGTATACATGAAATTATATGCATGTGTAATAACGACTTGACACGCTTCTCTTGAGATGGCACTTTATTGAAGAAACGTTCACTTGACATCAGGCGGAGACCCCACTGCAACAGCCCCGAGTTTCCCGCGCATTTCCCTTATATACCAACCGAGGCCACTCCTCTCTTCTCGTTCATTCTTGCTGACTCTGGATGCTCGCTCCACCGGCAGACTCTACCGACCTCTTCTGTCACCTGACCACGCTCCCTTCTCCATCATTCCCGTAGCCACCAGTCCCGTCGCACTCACAACTGATACACCTGTCATTACCTCCCTTGGACACTGGTGCATTCGCACTATAGGCTGACTCTCCTGTCATTACCTCCCATGGACACTAGTGCATTCGCACTGTAGGCTGACTCCCCTGTCATTACCTCCTGTGACGACTAGTCCACTCAAAGCGCATGTAGGCTCTACTGTCATTACACATGTATTCTATGTGTGGGAGGAAATGTTGGAAATGTACATTAACTTATATGCATTTAAGAATATGCTATGTTGGTACTTGTATGTAGTGTGTATTAATTCATCATTAACATTCAACTGCTGAACCTATTGCTGAACTCAAAAATAGAATAGAATTCACCATTCATTCAACCTTTATTTATTTAATAAACACTAAATTATTAAATAGTTGGTTTAGTCATTCGTGCATTCATTCAATTACGAATTACAGCCAATAGCTTCATGCATAAACCTTATTTTTTCTGTGTAAATCCATGCGTTCTTGGTGGAACCCTTGTCTTCTTGACTTCTTTCCTTCATACATCCTTGTGAAACATGCAGACAAGCGTTCATACAGGAAGACTTGTGTGGAATTTTATCTTCCTGGGTGGAATCTTATTTTTGTGTGAATTACCATGTTCTTCTGTGAACCCTGTATTCCTTTGTAAAGCCTTGCCTTCTCATGCATCTTCTCAGTTGCATTCCATTTCTTGGCTGCCAAGCCATCATTATTCTTGACCAAGGGCCATCGTCCCTCAAACGACGATGTTCTTCCTAACCTGAATTTATTTTCTTAGCAATTTCCAGGATGTCATTAACCTGTGAATCTTGACTTAAAGCTTTCGTGACTGCCGGAATTCATACTCTTTGGGTCTTTCGGTAAAGTCACGTAGATATTATTTTATCATTATTTTTTCTATCTACGTGACTTTATCAAAAGACCCAAACAGTATAACCTGTGAATTTTATTTTATGCATGTGTTCCTGTTTTTTTAAATCTCATTGCAATTATAATTATCAGTGTACATCTCTTGATGCTTCTTTGCACACTTTTACTATAAGGCAGGTTTATGCTGCTATTGCATCTGCTTATTTTCACAATCTAAAATGTCATAACAAACAGCTAAATAATAAAACGTTTAGTGATGTGGGGGCTTAAATTTTACATGACGGAATGTTTATAGACATATCATATGTTAATCACAACAAAATATGCTATTGAAATAACAATATTTTACCATCTATGAAGGTTGTTGTTTGATAAGTCGCATTGTCTCACAGAGCTGTTCATGAAGTTGCTGACGTCTGTCTCCCCGGATGCCTCCAACGTCCCGGATTCTCTATGGAGACCCATGGAGTGGGGCACAAAAAACGTGCTGGCTTACATTAAAAGCTCAGATCCTGGTGAGTGCCTTCCTCTGAGTCACGTGCCTCTGCAGATCCAGCAGGTTCCTGTATCACCAATCTAATGCCTTGATTCAGTCCGTGGAAAATGTGTCCATGCTGAGAAATTTTCATTTGTACAAACTCACAGCGAGCAGACTCCGTGTGCTGTTGGGTATGACATGGTTACTGATTACAGCTTATGAATGTAATGCACTTTAATAATTGTATGTACAATATATTTACAGTCGTGTGTGTGAGTAATGTCTATATCGGTGATGCTCACATAGTGAGCATGTGACTTGGTTATAGAGGAGAGAGTGAGATCGCTACCAGTGTGAGGGATTCACTTGACATGGCTTTGTACAGGTTAGGCTCACATAGTAAGCACGTGACTTTTTCATAGAGGAGAGGGTGAGACCGCTACCAGTGGGAGGGCTCCACACCTCGACAGAGCCACTCTAGAGCAGCTGATGCAGCAGAGTCCTGCAGTTCCTTGCATCACCTGGGTGAGGCTCCTATATATTTCATGGGTTAATACAGTAACTAATACTTGGTGCAGACTTCTCAACAAACAAGGCTGCATCATCAGCGTAGTTGAGGTCAGGTAAGTGGTGCCGGCCAATTCTGAATCCAATATCATGGGTCTCGTTTTCAAAGATCCAGTCAACGCCCAACAAACGAGCACTGTTGTGAGGACACATCCTTGATGTATCCCAGATGTGGTCTCAAAATGTTAGCAAATGTCTGGACCCAACACGAACCCTTCCACTTTTGCCTACATCTAGATTTTCACAAGGTCCATCAGGATACTGGTGACCCCAATCCCTCATAAGGCAGACCAGAGCGCGAATAGATCCACAGAGTCAAAAACTGCCTTCAAATCAATGTAAGCGACACGCAATGGGCGGTCAAACTCAGGGTGCAGTTATGTAAGTAGGTGGAGTACAGCATCCATCGTAGATCAACTGGCTGTGAATCCTGATTGCTATGGGTGATGGTGTTTTGTCAGGAGTGGTTGCAGCGTTCCTAGAATTACGTGTGCAAAAACCTTTCCCAGCACTGAAAGTAGTGATAGGTCTATAATTGCTGCATGCCGTACACGATCCTTTGTACGTAACAACAATTATACTGTCTCTCTAATTAGCAGGTATCTTGCCAGACATCCAGATCTTGATGCAGAACCGATGCAGAGCACATTTCAACAGTCCTGGAGAAATACCATCTAGCCTGCTTTGCTGTTTTTAAGCTTCATGATGGCTTGCTGAAAATTGTGCGACAATCAGGCGGTGTTCAGTGTTAGAAGGTGCCTCTGCTCTACGGAAAACCCAGTATGACTTAAAGATGGCTCTGTCCTTGTTCAGGGTATGGTCTATTTTATTAGTTGTGTGACTATCCTTTGAGATCCAAGTTTGTATATGGATGTTCAGTCGATGATACCATGAGTTGACAATAGTAAGGCCCTCAGATGAGCAGACAGACAGAAGTCTAGCAGTGTTGTTATTCAGAATTCCGAGGCCGAAAGGCCGTTTGACATATTCAAAGCCGCTGTGGTTGATGCCCGTAATGATATTCAAATCCCCAAGGAGCATGATTGTATTATGCCTTACGATAGAAAGCAACGAGCCACCTAATTGATCATATAAATTCTATACATAACCACTTCTGTACATAACTCCTGCCATTTAAACACAGTCACCCTCACACCCCACCATCTAATACGGGCACAATAGAAGGCTCTTTGATGCCTGGGTGAGGGAAGGGAATCTCTATTAGTCATCCATGTTATGTATGCTGATGATTTGGTAATTGCTGATCATTCTGAGAATGAGTTGGAGACTACAACTGAACGTGGAACATCCCACTAAGAGATGAGGCCTTACCATCAACTCCATGCAGAAACAAAGTACCTGCCTGGGTATATTATGTCATGTGGCATTAGCATGGTTGGCTACATACAGTGGGAAAGAAGTCCAACATACATACAGTTGTGGAGAGAGTAGAGAAGTTTCCATACCTGGGCAATGTACTTATGGCCAGCTCCAGTTTGAAAGAGGTCTCACTCCAGATCAATCAAGTGGCATTTTTTCATCAGTTGCATTATGCTGTTTAGAAGCAACCTTGCGTATCGCTCCATAAAAAGATCCAGGTCTTCGCCATAGTTATGCACTGCCTTCTCTCTGCTTGTGTGGTGACTAACTCGGAGACACTAAGAGTTGGAGGCACTTCTTTATTAACAAGCACCATCGGGGTTAACACTCCACAATAAGTCCGTCTTTGGTCGGCGACGTTACTCAGTCAGGACAGTTGGTAGGCTGCCTGACTGGTGATGCCCCAAGATGGGGTAGATGGAGACGACGACAAGGAGGATGGTGAAGACAACGAGAAGAATGGTGGAGAACGACGAGAAGAATTGTGAAGACTTCAGCAGCATGATGGGGATCCCACTCCATACGACAGCCACGAGGTCCCCTACAGGGGCCCTTTCCTATCAGCATAGCCTGGCTCCGCCCCCAGCCACGCCCCCTTTGTACAACCTACCAGCGGGTTCTTGATGCGCCCCTTCTGTGACTTTTCCCCTAGATCCCCCTCTGGTGTATAACCTGGCATGCTGACGTTAAGGCTGCCGAAGCTGGAGATACCCTTCCCTGCCAGCAGCCAGCGCGATGCTGCTACATGAATATTATTCTATGCCACTACACTTGGAAAACGTAGGCCCCTTTGAAGGAACATCTGCACTGGTTTTAAACATTCAGGCTGGCCTGCTTAGGGTCCATTCTGGGTTGAACCACACTGTATCTTGTGAGGAGCTCACAGATGTTTGAAATATCTAGACATAATAAGTGAAATCCTCTGGCAGGTGAGGCTACATTGGCTGGGTCGTGTAACCTTCATGTGCAGCCAGTGCATGTGCAAGCATTTTCTATTTGGCTGGATAGAGGGGGCTAAATGAGCATGGCATGGGCTGCAGAGGAGTTGGGCTGATGAGATACAGAAGGATGTGGAGCTGATTGGACTTGCCGATGTCAAAGATAGGCATCTGTGGAGGAGGCTCATGAAGGATGCTACTGCTCAGTTGGAGGAAGTCGACACTCACAACGAGCCACCTGGCACTCCACTAAAAACGCAGCCAGTAGGCACAGTGGGGAGCACAGATAGGGCATCTGTCGGTCATCTCGGTGAGTCAATCCATGATAATTTGGTCTGTCCCTTGACCTCTAGCCACTGAACCTTCCACACTTCATGTGGCCTCAAGGTGCACCTAGCCTGGCACAAGCACTATGGTGTTGTCACCGCTGCTTCGTGGAAAATGCTGGTTGTTTCTAGTATTGTGGTGTGTTTAGTGGTAGCGCTGCATGTGTGGGAGTATCGTGGTGTGTGTAGCGGTATCATGTGTATGTTCGTGTATATAGGAGTATTTTATTTTGTATGGGTATCGTGGTGTGTGTCGGAATATCGTGGTGTATTTATGGATATTGTGTGTGTGTCTTAGTGTGTGTGATTGGCTGGCTGAATTACCATCTCTTGAGGAAGTACGGACGTCAATCCAGAGTCTGAGACCAGGAAAAGCACCGGTCAGTGATGATCTCACAGACTGCCCTAAATGACATAACCACTGGATGGATTCCACATGATTGTAAGGATGCCCTAGTGGTCCCCCTTTTTTACGAAGGAGGAATGCACAGATTAACAACTACAGGGGCATCTCCATCCTCACATTGCCAGGAAAGGTCCTGGCAAGGATTATTCAGCATCACCTTGCCAGGCACGCTGATGAGAGGCTTGCAGTTGCCCCAATGTGGTTTCAGGCCAAGGCGGTCTTGCACAGATGCCATATTTTCTGTCCGCCTGCTACAGCAGAGGTGTAGGGAATTACAAAAGGACCTACATCTCTGCTTTTTTTTACCTAGTCAAGGTTTATCATACCATCAAAAGACCTGGGCTCTGGTCCCTGACTCTGCTCATAATCATTAAGAGCCTTCATGATGGTGGGCAGGCCTAGGTAAAACTACGTGGTCCGGACTCAGAGCCATTCCCTGTTCACCTTGGGGTGTGACAGTGATGTCTTCTAGGTCCCACATTATTTAACATATTTTTCGACCACATAGTTCATGACGCCTTCTATGGCTGTACCGGAGGAATCTCCATCTGGTAGAGATACAATGGGAGACTGATGCATGCCTGGGTGTGGTCATTGGATGGCACCCTATTGGTCCGCCATGTTATGTATGCTGATGAGCTGGTGATTGGTGCTCATTCAGAGGAGGAGGTAGAGGTGCTGCTGCTGAACCTGGAATGTGCCACTAAGAGGTGGGGTATTACCATTAGCCTCACCAAAACCAAGTACCTGCCTGGGTAGTGTGTGCCATCAAACACTCCACCCCCTCAACTCCTCATTGGTGATGGAGCAGTTGTGGTGTAAGTGGAGAGTTTTCTATACATGGGCAGTGTGCTCATGACCAGCTCTGGTTCGACAGCAGTGGTATCACTCCGAATCAGTCCAGCGGCTTTATCTTTTAATCGGCTTTGTAACACTGTGTGGAAGCTACCTGGTCTGTCGCTCCACACAAAGATTGGGGTCTTCTCAGCCATGGTCATGCCCTCCCTTATCTATACTTGCAAAACATGGACCCCCCTAATGAACATCTTCGCCAGTTAGAAACATTTAGGCTGGCTAGCTTACGATCCATCCTGGGTTTAATCAGGCTGGATTGGGTGTGGAACTCACATATCCTTGAAAGATCTGGACAAAGTCCCATCGGTGAGCTCCTCCAGCAAGGCTGCGTTGGCTGTTTTATGTAGACCGCATGCCCAGCCACCGCATTCCTAAACAGCTTTTGATCAGCCGGATATAGGGGGCTAATTGGGCGTGGCACGGGCTAGAGAAGAGATGGAGTGATGTGGTACAAGAGGATGTGGAGCTGGGTGGGCTTAGCGATGACTGGTACCAGCAGTGTCAAAATCGGCCTCTGTGGAGGAGGCTCGTTAAGGATGCTACTGGGCAGTTGTTGTATATGTCGGGTTTATTATAAAAATTAATAAAAATAATACAAATGAATTGAAGATTGAAAAAATGCGCAATTAGCGGGAATCATGCCAAATTATAAAATCATGTGCATAAATTATGCTAAATATGGAGATAATCGTATTAATTTATGCTAATTTATGTGATTATGCTTATGTAGGCAGTTATGATAATTAGGCTTCGCTTCGTTGTCTAGGGTCGTATTATCAATCGGGATAATGCAATTCTTCTTCTTGCTTCTTGCTTAAACATTTACTGATTATATCTTAGTGTGTTTATGCCAGGTCTCCAAATTCAAATCTCAACGCAGGATACCGTTCTTATGAATAAGATTGTTACGTATGAACTCAGGAAGGAAGCACTCAGACTCTTCTGTGTTAAACAATTTTAATTATAAACAAAAACGTAACACTCTAATATGCGAACTCTCATGCTTGGAATTATCCACAGTATCCACAGTATCATCGGGGAAATTTCCCTGCAGCAGCAGCAGCAGCAAGTGCAGCAGCAGCAGCAACTGCAGCAGCAGCAGCAACTGCAGCAGCAGCAGAAATTGCAGCAGCAGCAGCAACTGCTGCAGCAGCAGCAACTGCTGCAGCAGCAGCAACTGCTGCAGCAGCAGCAACTGCTGCAGCAGCAGCAACTGCTGCAGCAGCAGCAACTGCTGCAGCAGCAGCAACTGCAGCTCCCTTTGATGCTGTTAATCCTGCATAATGCACATGCATATGCAGTACTAATCACATTCCTGCATTTCCCATAAATATGCTAAATTCCTTTTGATATGCAAATTCCTTTGTCAATGCGCCTAGCTTATATATATATGCTCCAAGCTCGTGTGCTGTTTCATTCAGACTCTGTCGCCTCGACGGACCTGGTTTTCACCTGAGGACGGCTGCTTGCGTTGTGGCCGAAACGTCGTGAGAATTGTTTTATTATGTTTTATTTTTATTATTTTATTACTTCCCTTCTACGTGACTTTACCGAAAGAACCAAGAAGATGAAATTTCCCTCATTGAGCAGTACATTTAACCATCAATGATTGCGTTGTTTCACTGGGCAACCAAACAATTGATTAATTCCTCCGAGTACGCGAACATATACGGCGATAGGAAAAGTCCTTAAAACATGCATGCGACGATATTCATACGACAGGCAATAAAAAGCTAATTATTATATCCCGAAGGTAAAAGTACACGTCAATAGATTCATCGGCAAGATTATATAATTAACGAAATGTTTTGAGACAATGGTGTGCGGCGGTGGCTAAGCTTCAATTAATTTGTGGGCAAGATTTGATGTTCAAAAGAAAGGTTTAACACAATATTCTCCTTGTGAGCGTGTAGATTCGTAACGAAGGTTTCAAAAGTTTAGTTTGCATCGATGCATCTATTGGTAATTATAGGAGATAAAACATTTTTTTACAAAAAAATAACGACTAATGTACTTATAAACGACCGTATTCTTATCACTCTATGAGCAGCGATGCCTTCACAACCAGTTAATGGTTCATGTGTGGGTGTGTGTGATTGTCCCCTTTGATACATTCTTTGTGTTAAGCAGAGGCCGGGAGCTGTGTCGTGAGCTTGTGAGGGTGGGGGAAGGGCATACAAACAGTGGCTTTTCTCCCTCGCGCGGGCGTGTCTGCAGTTAGCCGCCGGCTCTCTCTCCGCTGCTAGATGAGCTGCGTCGGCACGGTGCTCGCCATCGGCGGTGCGCGATGATTCAGTCGTCAGATCGTGCGCACAGCTCGTCCGCTGCTGGATGTCTTGGTTCCCAGCTGGTGCAGGTCGGTGTGTAGTCGAACACACGGTGCATTCGATGGCGCTCTCCTCTTCCTCACGGGCAGCCGGTCAGGCTCATTTCCCTGCTGGATGACGGGTCGACACGACGCTCGCCACTTGTCCGCTGGCAGCTGACACCCTTTGCTCGGTGGCGCTCGGTGGCGCTGCTCACTGCTCCGTTCTCTCTCTGGCGATGCTCGATGCTCTCGTTCGCTGGTGACCGGCACCAATGTCTGATGCTGCTGGTCCTGTGCCATGCTCGCTTGGTCGATGCTTGACGCTCTCCGCCCTTTCTCTCGGCTGATTGCTCGTCAGCGCAACTCTGTCGGCTCATGCCGAACTCAGCTCTTAACGACACCTCGTCCCTTCTCTCTGCGAGACACGACACCCATGGTTGATGTCGGTGCCTGCTGGCAAGCTTCTGCCCCAGCTCCCTCGCGATACTCCCTCGCAAGACTGCGTCACAAGACTGAGCAAGACTGACGATTTGTGAATCGTGTTCGTACTTAGAAATGTATAATCCCTCCCCTCTCTCTTTCCCTTCTCACAAAGGACCCGAATTTCCTTCGATGTCGCTTGCTGTGGGGAGGGGAAGTGGTATGTGTGTCCGTGTGTGTGTTGATTTTATTGAGGTAATATAAGTTCATCAATGGAAGCGGCTTTCCCAGATTGCCTCCACGTGTGTCCTTTCAGCCCCTGCAATAATTAACCTGGGGGGGGAGGGGGTTCCCTTTCTTCCCCGCTCCCCTCCTTCCGTCGCGGTGGGTGTGACCTTCTTTGCCTGTGTGTGCAAATCTTGCTATCACGTGCGGAGGGAAGACAAAGGCGGTTGGGAGGCTCTTTTCCTATAGAATGCATTACATCTTGGTTAGGTATGATTGACTTATTTCGCCCTTATTCTTCTGGATGACCCTTGGTCTAATACTTCATAATTAATATTTGGTTTGTGCAGTGGCGGCTCCTGAAAAATCTCTCGGGGGGCAAATGTCTGGATGATTGATAAGGATAAGGTCCACCCATGCAATGGATAAATTAACAGCTTAAGCATGTAAAGGCAACTTCACTTCTTTAATATTAATGAAAAATATAGTGACTCTTACAATACATCTTGTTTGTTTCTATACTCACTATTAATACAATCCACTCAAGTTTCTTTTATTAAAGATTCCACTAGGTGGCGACAAATTATATTGTTGGATGAAACGTGCTTACTTATGATGACGTAAGCACGTTAGGGCGAGCCCTCCCGGAAGCCATAGAGAATGCATTGCAGCGCCCCCCGGTCGAAAAAAAACATCTTTGAATGTAAGTCTATGGGGCCACTCGGGGCGATTCTCAGCCGGAGTGAAATCGCCCAAAAAGAGGCGGTACTCCACAGAACGTGACATGACGCTGATTCGACTATATCCAGAGGCACAGTGACGGCTAGCGTGACTCTGTGGTTGAATGACATTGGTGGTGCGTCGCCAAATCGCCCTAATGAAGAAACCGCCCCTGGGTTTGTGTTTATTCAAGATTTGTGATTTAGCATTGGTATTACCACGTATTTTCATAGGGTTTACTAACCTTTGTTCTACCACCTGTATCCTGGGTTTGTGCTGTTTGTTCTCGAGTTATTATTATTATCTGATATCCCGAGGTTAGAGAATTCGTTTTGGCTTAAGAACATCCCTGACTGCCAGAACTCTTCTTTGACGTTTTGGTCAGGTCGCGTAGATATAGATAAAGATAAAAATAAATTACATTAGTATTAAAATAATGAATGAGAAATAATAATCCACTGATATAGATTGTAGCCTGGTTCTTAATTGGAGTGAGTGTGTGGGTTTATAATGTTCACTTAATCTTTGTCGCTAAGTTTGAACTTTTACCGTTGTTAGAAGAAACATGAGAAAAAGTTAACAAACGAAAAAAAACGTCTGTTTCGTTATCCTTTGTCCGACGGGGGGCGACGTGTGTGGGTTGTTCTGATTTAATGACTAGCTCCTTCCTTTGCCCCGGGTTTATTATTTAATGGCATTTTACGACCTCCAGATGCTTGCTTGTGTGTGTGCTGCGGTGTTAAATGTTTTGGTTTCATTATTTATTATTCAAAAAAAAAATATATATATTGGCCGAATTATTATTAATGACTTTTGGAAAAAGGCTCATATATACAACACACCCTTCAGCATCAACGGAGGGCAGATGAGCAACGCTCACAACAATGAGTGGAGGTTCTCGCAGCTAAAACAAAACAAGTTGACACAGTAGCGGGCACAGGTGATCCATCGGCCAGTTATCTCAGTCAGTAAACCCATGGTACTTGGGACTGTCCCGTGACCTCCTGCCAGTGGGCATTCAATACTTCACGTGGCCTTAACGAGCACATGGCCTTGTGCAGGCGCCGAGGTGACGTCATCGCCACTGAGTGGTGAATGACGATTGTTGTATATAGGAGTACAGACAGTCCCCAGGTTGCGGAAGATCAGACTTATGGAAATCTGACCTTATGGAAATGCTCCCATAAATAATGTAAAAAAAACATTTCAACTTGCGGAAATGTTTGCGTTAGTTACGTAAGCGCAAGTCGTCCAGTGCGGTGAGTCAGGGGATGAATACCGCAGAGTGACGCTAAAACGCAGGGCTGGCTGCAGCTCCCTCTAGAGCCCTGCCTTTAGAACCTATGACTGCTGATGTTGACCCCGATGATCATGTAGTGACTGACTTGGAGACATAAGTTCTTGGAGGCAGTTATTTAATTAACACCTCAGACTTTATACAATACACACCCTATATGGTTACACACTCTGCTGCCACTCGCTTTTACGCAACTCCACACTGGTTGCTATCCTACACACAACACTAGCCATCTGACTTGATGGTGCTATACTAAGACCGTCAACTATGACCTAGTAGCGTAATTTATCAAGTGAGGATGACAGCGACGAAGGCGGCGAGACGACAGCATTGATGGTGATGATTTTCAGCAGCAACGACAGGAATCCCACTCCAAACTACAGCCCCGAGGTCCCCTTTTGAGGCCCTTCTTATACTCTCAGCGTAGCCACGCTCCACCCCGGCCACACCCCCCTTCTAGAACCTACAAGCGAGCTCTCGACATGTCCCTTCCGTAACCTTTCCCCTAGATCCCTCTTGGGTCTATCACGTGGCCTGCTGTCAGTCAGGGCTACTACAATCTGCAGATCCCCTTACCTGCCAGCAGCCAGCGCTATGCTGCTTCGTGACCAATTCTATGTCACTACAATTGTAATGCTTGTCTCCTATCCTTCTTCCTCGTCTAGCAATACAATTATTCATAATTTACAACGATTTCCGGCGATGGGATTTTATCGTTCATTTTGGGGGGATATTTATCAGTTTCTGACATACGGATCGATCTCAGGAACCCAACCCTTCCGTAACCCAGGGACTGTCTATGTTGTAATGCGTGTAAGGGTATCATGGTCTGTGTAGGGGTATTGTGGTGCATTTAGGGGTATCGTGGTGTGTGTAGTGGTATTGTGGTGTGTGTAGTGGTATCGTGGTGCATGTGTAGTGAGTTCTGGAGACACTTGTAGAGGCGACCTTCGTATACAGACTAGGAACACAGCCTACGTCTAACGTGCCTGACACCGGCTATGCTCTCAGGTCCTCCGGCTATGAATTACCTAGGGGACCCGACCCAGCCAAGGTATGGGTCTCAACCACTGGCTTCCTCGGACCTGGCCCTTACAAGGACGTCAGGCCAGGAGTCCTAGGGTCTTGCCACTGGCCCACACAGAGCCTCGGCCCTTACAAGGACAGCGGGGCTAGGGGTCCCAGGGTCCTAGGCTGGCTGGTCTTTTGGCTTCTGTCTTGGATTGGCCCCGAACCTCTGGAGAGGTCTGCTTTTAATACACCTTCCCCACGAAGGGGCGGGGTCCCGGGGGATCCTGGAACACCTCGCAGACCCCTCCCGTTGGGAGGGGGCAGTGGGGGATCCCAGAACACCCCGCAGCCCCTCCTGCTTTTGGGTTGGGCAATGCAGCGACTCCCTGCTGGTACGAGGTACCGCCGCCCTTGATGGGCCCTGTCCACTACTGCAGGTACGTGTGGCCCATCTACGGCGCTACACATGTATGAGTACCGTGGTGCGTGTATGGGTATTGTAGTTCATGTATTGGGTTGAGTGTAGGGATTTCTGAGTGATTATTTTCTCTCTCTCTGATTGCAGAGAAGACATTCGTGGACTGTGGAGGCCTCAAGTTCCTGCTGAGCCTGCTCAAGCACCACGCCTGCCAGGGCCTCGTGCTGCGCTTTGTGAGTCACGCGGGGGGGGGGGGGGGGGGGGGTGAGCCTGAGTCTGCGAGTGAGAGAGTTCGAGTTTGAGAGAGTGTGGTAATGTTTGATTAAGTTGGTGTGAGAAAGTGTGCCGGTGAGAGTGTGTGAGAGTGAGAGAATGAGTGTGTATGCGAGTGTATGTGGTACAATCGACCAACGTTTTTTTAGCGCTGTGCCTATGCCAAGTCTGTAAATAACATCACAGTCGTTCAATATGGAAAGTATAGTAACTCTAACAATATCCAATGGTAGTCAGGTTTGAATGCAAAGTTTATTTACGTACAGGAAGGCAATTTTTATCTTTATTTTTTTCCAAACATGATCAACATGTACAGAGAAAAATCGCTTGTGAATAAGAATGACACCTCGATATTTAAACTAATCAACAAGTTCAATTTGTTGAGAGTCATACGCCATAAATGTGGTAGTGGGGAGGGGGTTCAATTCATTATTTTCAAGAGAGCACTATAAGTTTTGTCTTGCTGTCATTCAGAAAAAAAGTTTTAGATCATTTAGTTGCATTTGGCGAAAGTCAAAGATTGTTGCAGCTTAGTAAACAGCTAATCCTCAGATTTGCTATACACCACCACAGCAGTGTCATCAGCAAAACAGATTTAGGTTGGAGTGGATCAGTGAGTCTCCTACATTGTTGAGAGCACCGAGTATGGAGCCCTGAGGGACACCTTTGGTGACAGGGGTTTTGTTCGAGGAAAGGCTGTTTATTGAGATTACTTGTGTAGCTCTTAAACAAGTTTACCATGTAATAATGTGTCACCTGTACCAAATGCTTTAGAAAAGTCAAGAAAAAGGATGACACAGAGGTGTTTATTATTATCCAGGCTGTTGAAGATAAGATCAAGAGTGTCTAGCACCACTGATGTTGTGGTGACCTTTTCTCTATAGGCTGATTGCTTGGGGTAGATAAGTTATTATTTTGGATCAAATCAGTAATTTGTATTTTTAGTAGCCCTTCGAAGATTTGGATCATCAGTGCTTTATGAAGCAGTTGGAGAGGTTAAAAATATGGGAGATGAGTTCAAAAATGTGGTTATCCACACATGCAGGGCAAAGACAGGAAGATAATCAGCACCATCCAAGAATGAGGTTTTTAATGTAGTGCGCGTGTCAGTGATATCTAAGGCAGAGATTGGTTTTAAATCTAATTTTGGAGCATTGGTGGGGGACTTGGCGAGACTCATACCAAAGAGACAAAACCCACAAACACAGAGTGAAACAGACATGGAGGGGTGTGGAGAGAGAGGCACAGAGAGACTCAGACAGAAATCAACGGAGAAATAATGTGTGATACAGAGATGCAGAAAGCATCGGATTGGCAGCAGCTCATGTGGCCAAGTATGTTCACTCCTGCTTGTGCACAATCCCCAGTGCTGACCCACAACTATAACGCAAACACAGCACGAAATGGATATTAGCTCCATTGGAGCCCAGTACAAACTTGGGTGCCAGCCATATACTAGCTGCATATTGTTCCAGGTACTAGCTTTAGTACTTCTGTAGTGGGTTATAATCAGGCGCACACCAAGACTTGGAGGCAACACATTTATTCACAAACACAACCAACACTGCTCAACGTTCCAAGGTTAACTATGTACATTTCGGGTAACTATGTACATTATGGGTTAACTACGTAAGGTGGTGGCCACCATTTCTAACCACCTAACCACTTGAACGGCATCTCTATATGGTTGAACCAGAACAGCCGACACACCGTCGGATCGTCGTGTACGGAGACTGAAGAGCGAGGATCGAAGAAGGTGGCTTCATTCCCGGATCGAACAGCCCCGCTCCCTCTCGGGACTCGGCTTATATTTCCTGTGATGTGACCGGGCTCCGCCCCTAGACATGACCCCCTTCTCGATCCTTCGCGGAGGCTCTGGGTCCACATCACGTGGCCCGCTCACCCCTTTCTGGGGGCCCCCGTGCCCCCTCATCTGGTCACGTGCTCTCACGGGTTCACTCAGATTGTCATGTCCTGAGCCGACCTCTGTGACATCCGGAAATCTGCCCTATAGTGAGCCCCTGTGTATAGTACACCCACTGTCGCCATAGATCGGCTCATTTATGTCGTTACACTTCTTCTATCTGATGCATTGACTCAATAGCAGCTCGATAGCAGCATGGGCAGAAGCTCAATTCTGCTTCTAAATCGAGTACTGGACAAGTTTAGTCAGGTGCTGATCTGGGTAGGAGCCTATAACTATATTCTCCTACTTTCCCACGATGGCTACTGCTGATTGGTATTGGCCTTGGCACAAGCAGTGCATATGTTGAGTAGCTACTCGCACAGCATTGCGGTGCTAGTGTGTGTCATAGCCCAGTGATGCACCAGGGATTGTCTTTGTCATGTCCACACAGCAGCCCGATGCTTGTCTGTATACTCGCCCAGTGATAACCCAGGGATTTTCTAAGGCGTGTCCATACAGCCGCCTGGTGCTAGTGTGTGAACTAGCTCAGTAATAACCCAGGCATTGTCTTGTGTTTTTACTAGCCCTGTGATAACCCAGTTATTGCCTCAGACATATCTACACAACATCGAGTATCATCTTTGTTTTATTCCATTACAAAGAAGGGCACAACGAGAGAGATGAACACGGGAGAGAGCAGAGCAGTACACGCAGCAGTACAGACATGAAGGGATAGCACAGATGAAAAGTAAAATACATATCAAGCAGCAGTGCAGACATAAAGGGCAGTATAGACATGAAATAGCTAAACCTGGAGCATGCCACTAAGAGATGAAGCCTTAACATCAGTTTCACAAAAACATAGTACCTGCCTGGGTATTCTGTATCATCAAATACTCCACCCAGTCAATTACCCATGAGTGATAGCGAAATTGTGCAGAGAGTGGAGAAGTTTCCATACCTGGGCAGTGTGCTTATGGCTGACTCCAGTTTAGTAGCAAAGGTCTGACTGAATAAATGTAGCAGAATTCTCTTTTCATTAGCTACACAACGCTGTGGCAACTACCTTGCATATAGTGCCATAAAAGCTCCAGGTGTTCTTGGCCCCAGTTATGCACTCTCTTCTCTATTCTGCGCTGGTTGGAAACATTCAGGCTGGCCTGCTTACGATCGATCCTGGGGTTAACTAAACTAGACTTTATGAACTCACAGATGTTTGAAATATTTGGAAACAGTCCCATGAGAGAGATCCTCTGGCAGGCAATGCTGCATTGGGTCGGTCGTGTAGCCATGTACACAACAACAACCGCCATTGGCCACTAAGTGGTGGTGACGTCACCACGAAGCTTGTGCCAGGCTATGTGCACCTTGAGGCCATGTACACAGCCACTTAATGCACAATCACTTTCTGTTTGGCCGGATAGAGGGGGCTAAGCAGCCACGACACGGGCAAGCAGCAGAACGGGTATGAAGCCGCAGAACATACTGGCTAAGCAGTCACGACACGGGCAAGCAGCAGAACGGGTATGAAGCAGCAGAACATACTTGAAGGGGCAGTATAAACATGAAGTAGCAGTACAGACGTGCAGGAGCCGTATTTACATGAAGAAGTAACACAGGCACAAAGGAGTAACAGAGACATGAAGTCGCCATATATATGTAATAAAGGACGCGTGAGGCGTCATCCGGTATGCCGAGAGTACCCCAGGGATATGCAAATCCAAATCAGCTTGCTTCTCATTAACCGTGTGACATAGCATGGCTGACAGCATCCGATTTAGCCGTTCCACCATGCCATCCGTCTGCGGGTGGTAGGGAGATGTACGGATCTTTTTAGTCCCCAGAGCAGCGCACACCTCGCCCAACAATTTAGAAGAAAAATTTCGGCCCTGATCCGTGAGCAGCCTCTCCGGCGCCCCTTTGTCCATGACATATCCAAATAGAAAGGCGTCCGTAATGGACGCCGCCGACTGGTCGGGTAAGGGCCAGGCCATCAGCCAGCGGGAGAGATAACACCACCCCAACTAGCAAGAATTGATTGCCCCTAGCAGATGGCGGGAAGGGTCCCAGAATATCCAACGCCACCAACTCGTTAATCCGAGACACCTGTATAGACTGCACTGGCGGCACATATGGGTGTTTAGGCGGCTTTCGCCGGGCACACTCGGGACACGTGCGAATGTGTCTGACGACATACGTCGTCATGCCGTGCCAGAAGTAGTCTCGCTGCAATGTCAACAAGGTTTTCTGCACCCCCAGGTGTAATAGAGTGTAGCAATGCAGAGTCCTAATCAATTCGTACCGTAACGACGACGGTACAACCAGACGCCAGCGATCATGTAACCCCTCCCTCCACATCAGCAGTCCGTCGCGGAGAGCAGCCCCCAGTGTCCCTCCGGAAAGCAGTCCCCCCCCTCCTTTCGCAGCCCGACTCCGCAAAGCCCCCAACGAGTCGTCAAGCATTTGTTCGTGAATCCACACCGATCGCGGCAGGTTCAGAACCCCATCGGCCGGTCCCGGGCACACTGGAGCCTCAGGCACCTCAACCGCTGACACAATAGGCCGAGGGGGCTGCTGAGCCGGCGTACACCTATGCGTATCCGACGCGTAAGCGCAAGGGGACCCTTGAGGTAACCTGGAGAGCGCGTCTGCATTCGCGTGCCGCGACCCCTTCCGATGCTGAATTTGGAAAGAAAACTCCTGCAGGGTGTCCAACCATCGTGCCAGTTGGCCAGATGGTTGGTCTCACCCTCAGAGCATATTGTAAAGCCGCATGATCCGTGCGCACAATAAACGAACGGCCGTAGAGATAGGGCCGATATTGGCGGAGAAAATAGACAATAGCCAAAAGTTCACGGCGAGTAACGCAGTAGCGGGTTTCTGCGGGGGACAAGACGCGGCTACCGTAAGCTACCACGCGTTCTACACCGCCCTTGGACTGTGACAGAACGGCCCCGATGCCAGTGTCACTCGCGTCCATGTCCAGAATGAAAGGGTGATCGAAATTGGGATAGTCCAATGTTGGCGCCGTCGCCAAACGATCGCGTAGGCCCTTAAACGCCGCTTCCTCTGGCGGTCCCCAACTGAACTTCCGTCCTTTACCCGTAAGGAGGTGCAGAGGCCTAGCGATCGTTGCAAAGTTGGGAACGAACCTACGGTAATATGAGGCAAACCCCAAGAAGCGACGCACATCCCCCACCGTGGCCGGGGTTGGCCAGTTGCGGACGCACGCCGTCTTCTCCGGGTCCGTGGCAACCCCATCGGCACTGACTATGTGTCCCAAATAGCGCACGGATCGTTGCAATAGGTGACATTTCTTAGGTTTAAATTTTAGATTGGCGGAGCGCATTCTAGCGAACACCGCCTCCAGTCTCTGTAGATGTTCGTCAAATGTGCGGCTAAAGACGATGACGTCGTCTAAATATATCAGACATGTCTCCCACTGCAACCCCGTTAATACCAGCTCCATCAACCTCTGAAATGTGGCGGGGGCAGCATTTAACCCCATCGGAAGACAATTAAATTGAAATAGGCCCTGCGGCATACGGAAAGCAGTCTTTTCCCTCGAGGGCTCATCCAGAGGAAGTTGCCAGAATCTCGAAGAGAGATCCAGCGTTGAAAAGAACTTCGCACCCGACAAGGCATCAAGGGAATCATCCATACGCGGCAGGGGGTACGCATCCGCCACGGACAGTTTGTTTAATTTGCGAAAATCGACGCAAAATCACAGATTGCCGTCTTTCTTTTCTACCAGGACTACCGGCGCGCCCCATGGGCTGTTAGACGGAGATATTATGTCTGCAGCCAGCATGTCTTCCACTGCTCCACAAACATGGTCCCACTCCGCCGGGCTCATCCGATGGGAATTCAACTGAATCGGAGCAGCGTCCCCCGTTTCAATGTGATGGGAAAGCAGGGAGGTGCGTCCCAAGTCAAAATCATCCGAGCTAAACACATCGGAATAACTTAGCAACAGCGCACGAAGCGCGGATCACTGTTCCCCGGTCAGGGATGAATTCTCCCCGCACATCTCGGCAACCCATCGATCATCTTGGGCCGTAGGGCCCAAAACTCCGCCTACCACGTCCCGGCGGCCCAGGTCGTCATGGGCCGTGAACGCCGTCGTGACATGGGCCACAACCATTCCGGCCGGCACGCAAACATTCTCCGAACTCCCATTTAACACCTGCAAAAATGGCGGCTGGCCCGACCGGACAATAGTTTGCGCCTCAACCAACGCCGACCCGCCCGTTATGGTTGCGGACGGTGATAACAAAACCCCAGGCGCTCCCTCTAGACCAGGCACCGGTTTCCGATATCGCAAAGGGATAAGCATCTGCGAACCAGGTGGAATGTCAACAGATACCTCGGACAGCGCCTGCACCTGGCAGACCGGAGCGGGCCGCCCCCAGGGCGACGGCAAAAATGAAATTTTTCGACCCCCTGGTAGTTCAATGCAATTTTGATTAACCCTTATTTGAATGGGCATTTTAGCCAGAAAATCGGTCCCCAACAAACACGGAACCGCAAGGGACCTCGAAATCAACACAGTTCCTAAGGCCGACACCCCCCCGATGGATATATTGGCGTCCACCTGGCCCACAATGCCCATACTTCCCCCGTTCGCTGCTATGCAGGAATCATAAACCGGCCGCACTGCGTCCGGCGGGATGCCCATAAGATGGAAAATGACATCTGAGATAATCGTCGCGGACGCACCGGAGTCTACCAAAATGCGCACGTCGACCCCTTGTATAGAACCCGGCACAGTGGACGAACCAGTAGCGGCCGCAACTACCCTCCGTGCCAATTTGCGCCACTGCGTTAACGAGCGACACAGGTCAGTCGGCGGCCTCCCGTTGTTAATGACACCCGGACCGCGCGGCGATGGTGATGAATGAGGTGACAAGCCTTGCCAGGTGTCTGGTGCGCACCGACTTGCCTGTCCTGGAGGGTCCTTCCGCGGTACGTCCGTGATCGAGGCCTCCTGCTGGGGCAGTCCCGGGATACGGGCTCAACAATCCCTGGCGAAGTGGCCTTTGCGGCCGCAGCGAAAACACTCCACGTCGTTGCGACGCACAGCACTCCCTCTGTCCCGACGCTCCTGCGTCGGCGGTGCAGACCGCGGCCCCGGCCCTCCCTGGACAGGCCACTGCGTGGAGGCGGCCGTCAATTCCTGCGGGCCCCTGTCGTCAGGAATGTAGACCGCCTTCTTGGGATCCCAAGCCATGGCACCCCCTTCGACGATGGGCCCCCCCGTCCACGCTGTCACCTGTTTCCAACGGCGCAGATTAAACTGGGCATCCAAACACTTCGCAGCAGCACGTGACGTCAACTTCTTATGGCCGCACACCGGCATAGGGATCCCCAAGTCTCTCGATAGTTCCAGCATTTTGCCCAAAATAAGGGGTTCCAATAGGTCAGGCTCCGTCTCAGGGTATGCGGCCATGGCCAGTTCCAGAACAGCACCCCTGTATGCCACCGGCGACTCTTCTGGTGCCCGCTGGCGCTGAACGAATCGTCGGTGAGCGTCATCCGGAGGCTCGTACGCATCCGCCATTTCTTCGAAGACCCCTTTCAGTGTCTTCTTCTTGTCGGCCTTGATGGAACGGAAGAACCTGACTGACTCATCGTCGAGAAGAGTTGGCAGGACTTCCAGGGCCTCT
The DNA here is from genome assembly GCF_015708825.2 of Lethenteron reissneri. Classification (NCBI taxonomy): domain Eukaryota; kingdom Metazoa; phylum Chordata; class Hyperoartia; order Petromyzontiformes; family Petromyzontidae; genus Lethenteron; species Lethenteron reissneri. The sequence goes on along the minus strand of NC_083842.1, from coordinate 7,287,713 downwards.
GCGGCAGTCCATTTGGCGGAGCGTACCGCCGCCAAAATCCAGCAAGCGAACGCACTCCAGTCCCCGCCAATTGAGAATTATTTAACCGTCGTCAAATGACGGCTGCGGGTCCTCGCTCCGCTGTCCTCCGCAGGCAGCGAGTCGCGTGGCAGGTTCAAGATGGCGTCACACCACAACGTGTCAAAGATGGCGGCTTCCCACAGTGGAGGGCGCAAGATGGCGTCTTGCCGCGGTGGAGGGCGCAAGATGGCGGCTTCCCGCGGTTCTTCCCTCGCCACGCCCAAGATGGCGTCCTCGTGCCGCGTGGTGGAAAGGGCTGGCGGCGCAGGCAAGGCCCCAGTCCGTTGTTCACCCCCGGGCCTCCCCGAAACCGTCGCCGGCGTGACAAGGTCGCACAGCTGCGCCAAGACCGTCTTTAATGCCTTCAGCTGGGCCGCCACCTGTCGCCATCTCTGGTCAGCGTCCCCCAGCGCGGGTGGATCGACCGAAGCGGCCACCTCCTGCACCCCCGGGCCGTCACTCGTTCCTGCGTCGCTTCCTCCCTCCATCGTTGGCAGCGCCACCGCCTGAGGAAGGTCGTCGTCGTCGGTAGATGTAGCAGACGATGGTGCGGGGATATTCTTTCTTCTGAGCTGTATTGACATGCCGTTTCACTTCTGACACCAGTGTAATAAAGGACTCTTGCACCGGGTCTGTCTCCGTTGTCCTTTATTGGTTCGTACAATCTTGCCCGCACGGCGTCCTCGCTCAGTGTCTCCTCTGTCTCCCGCTCGGCAGCCACACCGCTGCCGTCGCTCCTGCAGCCCCGTTGCTGCTCCACCATGCAGTCCCACTGCTTCTCGTTATGCAGCCTCACTGTAGCCGATATGCAGCCCCTCTGCTGCCCGATCTGCTGCCCCACTGCTGCCCAATGTGCAGCCCCACCGCTGCCCACTATGCTGCCCCGCTGCTGGCTCTCTGTCGCCTCTGCGCCCGGACACCGCTGGCCGATGGTGCCGAGTCTCCGACTCGTGGCGATCGCCACCATGCAGTCCCACTGCTTCTCGTTATTCAGCCTCACTGTAGCCGATATGCAGCCCCTCTGCTGCCCGATCTGCTGCCCCACTGCTGCCCAATGTGCAGCCCCACCGCTGCCCACTATGCTGCCCCGCTGCTGGCTCTCTGTCGCCTCTGCGCCCGGACACCGCTGGCCGATGGTGCCGAGTCTCCGACTCGTGGCGATCGCGCCACTTTCCTCCTCCTGCCCTGCGTGGCCTCCTCCTCTCTCTACTCTGACTCTCTCCTCGAACCCTTCCGGTTCCTGTCCTTAAAAGCTCTCCCCCCACGTGACCCTAACTCCTCCCACTTGTTACGCCATATCCAGCGAGCCCGTTTACGCTCGCATTACATATACATGAAAAATCAGTACAGACATGAAGCAACAGCAGACATGAAGCAACAGTACAGTGTATCGAAAATTACAAATATCATTAGAATGTGTTGTTATTTCACTGACATGTTTAATGTCAGGCTCATGTTACACTGTGCAGTAATTTTTGTGAAACCCATTTGTTTTGCTGATATCTTCTCAAGGAATCCCGCAACACGCTGAGGTTTGCTGTTACAACTCTGGCAAACCTGAGCGAGGAGGTGGAGCTGAAGTCGTGCTTCCATCAAGAGCTGGCGGCGGACGTGCTGGCCTGCTACCTGGACGTGCCCGACGCACCCTGCAAGCTCTCCGCTCTGAACGCCCTGGCCAGGATCACCACTGAGCAGGACCTGGACATCATCTGTAACGCAAAGGGTGAGCGGATGGGCGTTGGACTGGAGAGCTGTGATTAGGCCATGTTTGGAGGAGATCATGTTTAAAGCAGTGCAAGATAAGCATGTCATTAGCATGAAATCACAAGTTAGAGTAAATGTGTCACGACACATTCGGTAAGATGTGTGCAAATGTAGAAAGATTGTCTTAAGTTAAAACTAAGGACAATGTTGCGTTCCTTTTCACTACAAGGCTAAACAATTACTTTTATGCAATCAGTTTACACATCAAGGATTGGCGGTAGGGTGACACAGTCGTAACACTTGCGTCTCACAGCAAGTAGAGCCTGGGTTCGATTCACGATGCGGGTGCCTTGCTGGTCTCCCCTGTTCTGCATTGGTATCCTGCAGGTTCTCCTCCTATAGAGAAAAAAAAACATGCAGTGTGACTGGTATAGGTCAAATTTCCCATTGCTGAATCTTTTACTGAAAATTTACATTACACTTCGCACCATCTACCCCTTTTGCAAAAACTTGGCAGAACCCTCCTGGAAAAAAAGTTTAAATGTATTAAATATTAGATAAATGTGAATGAGTGGTGTTAAATATTTGGTCTACATCAGAACATCAGAAAGGTTATTAACGAGAGGGAGCCATTTGGTCCATTTTGCTCAGTCGATCAGGAAACCACAGTCGAGTTGCTGTGTATGATCCAAATAATCAAAGTTCAGTATTTGGTGGGTAGGTTTTCAAATCTGAACCATGACGGCGGCACACAATGACTTCTCTTGCGGCACACAATTACTTGTCTTGCAAAAGGCATCACATGATCTTTAGCATCACATGATCTTTAGTGTCTACTGTGTAGCAGACAACACATTGTAGTATGGTTAATACACCCATCACCAATTTATGTTGGTCAAACAAAGTGTTGAACATGAACAGTGGGAAAATGAAAACAGAGAAAGGTGGGAATCAGACTGAAGGGAAGTGTGCACTGCTCAGCTGATGTACAGGAATCATCCGCCATCTGTGCCTGCTGCTGCTCTCATGTAGTAAGTAACACTGTAACTATGGCAGTGTTGGGTTAATAACAGAGATGATTAAGCATGGTGAACTGAAGGACATGCATGTTTGCATTGCAAAGTTCTGCATGCTGAAGCATGATGATTCTTGCTGGGCTTTATTTTCCTCGTGATTTCCAATACTGTCAACACACTCGCAAAGCACAATGTGCACACAAATACACAAGCTGCAAGTGTACAGTGTTAGTGCATTTGCCGCTGTAGAGGCTGTTGAGCAATCACAATGCAATCTGCACAATACGTATTCACTGTTGTACAGTCAAAACACACTTAAAAACAAATACCAAAAAGCCCAGATGCACTCGATATGCAAAACAACAAATCTTAATCACTCATTGCAAACAGGGAATAGGTTGTTTTATTACATGTAAAAATGTTATGCATCTCTTTTTTTAGCAATCAGTGGCCCAATGACTGTACAGAGCATCTCACGTTGCCTTTTACATCTCAGCTAATTTAACTTTTTTCTGATTGGTTGTATTTGCTCATTTTCACATGTAAAATGTGGCACATTTTGCTTAAGCACTACAATTATAATTGTGCTGTATTATTACAGTTATTTAGTAATGTATGCTCATGGTGTGCAGGAGCCATCTCCCTGCTGACGGACATGGTGAACTGGCCCTCATACAATGACTTCACATTGCTGGAGAACATCTTATACTCATCCAAGAAGCTGGTGGAGACTCTCTCCATGATCTCCATCACAGCCGGCATCCGCGGGAAGGTGAGGCCTGGTGCGCGATGGCGTGGACTGCATGGTAATGCTCTATGGGTCCAACGTTGGGCTCAGCCAGGGGAGAGCCTTGAGAGACGCGGAGTCTCTTCCACAATAGAGCCCTGGGGAAGAATAAATGACTCAGTGACAACAAGGCAAGACTTGGTGTCATGCAGGGTGGCAAAACACTGGTGTGAACATTATAATATAATAGACACAGATGAAGAATGACTTTAGATATAATGTTAAAGGAAATGTCTAAATATCAATAACACATTCCTGCGGAGGGAGCTGCTAGGAACGTTGGGTTACTCGGTCAATGGCCAGGGTCAACAGCGGCATGGTGTATTTCGCAAATATGCCCGACTGTGAGGGCGGGCACAAGCTGGCGTGAGTAGGTTAAACGTTTAGTTTTATAAGGGCACCACGGGGTGACCAGCCCCTCCCCACCCAGCCCCACCCCTCCCACCCCCCACCCAGCCCCACCCTCCCCACCCAGCCCCTCCCCACCCTCCCCACCCAGCCCCACCCTCCCCACCCAGCCCCACCCTCCCCACCCAGCCCCTCCCCACCCTCCCCTCCCCAACCACCCAGCCCCTCCCTTCCCACCCAGCCCCTCCCTGCACGACGGACAGACACAATAATCCCCTGTGGGCTGGTGTAACCAGGAGGTTCCTACCAGTATTAATTTTAGTTTTATCAAGAACCCAACCAAATAGTCCTCCGAGAGGTATACATGGTGAACAATCGCACAGCGTTCTAGGGTTTTACGTTTTTGGGTCAGGGACCAAATGGGGATGGTTGAGGCTACCACCCCACCACCACGGGCAACGATACATATGCAGAGGACAGATATACGTGGTGTGCGCTGTTATGCGGGTGCAACTGAGGTCGAACAGATGTGTGCGGGCAACATGAGGTTTGCACCAACAAATCGCCAGTAATTAAGGGGAGAAGCAGGTGCAAACGAGGGTGAAAAGGTGGGTACCTTGTGCCCAGAAGTTGGAGTCGGGGAGACGGGAGATGGGGGGTGATGATAAGGGCAAGGCGCCGGGCTGGTGGCGGCTTGAGGGGGACCACGTGAGGACTCGGAATGAGGAGGGATATATAAGGAGAGTGTGCATGAGCGGAGGGGGAGTTGCCCGAGAACCAAGAGTGAAGACATCTCGCCGCTGCCGCTCAAGCCGTCAATGAGACCTCAACTCTCACACCATCGCCGGGCGGGTGTTGGCTGAATCCCCCGCCCGGGACAGACGGGTGAGCGGGTATGAGGCATCGTAGGTGAGGGCAGCGGTGGAGATGCAGCGTTCAAAGAGTCGCTGAGTGCGGAGCTGCTGTGTGCAAAGTCGCTGAGTGCGGAGCTGCTGTGTGCAAAGTCGCTGAGTGTGGAGCTGCTGTGTGCATAACTGTTGAGTGCAGAGTTGCTGAGTGCAGGATAGGTGAGGTGCAGAATAGATGAGAGCGGGGAGAAGTCAAGTGTATATGACCGTACAGATAGTTTTAGGAGTGCCTACAACTGGCGCGAGAACAGGAGAAATAAAGTATAAGCAAGGGTAAAAAGGGAGGGGGTACAATATAATCCAACAGAACCCAAAAATAAAGTAACATAAACGCAATGCCCAGGTCTAACCAACTTGTTTTCCCTTGGGAGCAATGATCATTATAGTGTTTGCGGGAATGTAGTTGCATCTGAAGTCCATCTCCCACCCCGGTCTCCCGTTTGCCTGGGTATTCATGCTGGGTTCAGCAGAAATGGTGACTATTTGTCCTCATATTCCAAATCTGTTCCTTTCAGTTTGTGGCTAAGGTGTTCCATTCCCGCTAGGGTGAGGATGGTTCTATGCCAGAGTTCCCAAGAAGGGGATTGTTTTCCTTGTTACTACGTAGAAGGTTTGGACCAATTATTGTTGGTGTTTTGGCACTCCCCTTGACTTCAAACCCCCCAGAGTTGAGTCTACCTCGTCTCCGATTGAGGGTGTGCACCGCACGCCACCCGCATACACACACCTCGACAAGGGAGAGAGACGGAGAAGAGACCTACGACACTACATATGTAAAAATGCTCATGGATTGCACTGTTTTGATAGCTTATTTACAAAATACACTTGTTACCCATGACTAAACAATTAGATGTCCCTACAGTTACATTTACAAAACATTACATTTTCTACAGCAGTGTGGTCTGCTGTGGTGTACCCGACACCCTGTCAAGTTGGTGTCACTGCTGTATTTCCTGTAAATGGCCCAGATTCTGCCCCATTCTCTGATGAGATGACCCCATTTTTGGTCACGATCCATAGTTATGGGAACCACTGAGGTAGCGCGACACTATCTAGATTCTCACCAGAGTTTTGTGTGTAGCTTGTCTTTGTGAGTCATTGCATGTGACTGGGTAGAGGGACTGAGTCCAGATTCTCACAAACAGGAGCTTGGTGTGTAGGTCAAGGCTGCACGGCTTAGATGAACAAAAGTCCATCACAGTCACTGGTGAAGTCACCACACCCTGATGCCCTCAGAGATGGGAAAAGTGAATTAATCTTACACATTTCTGGAGAAATGTAATTTGGATATAAATAAGCAATTATCCATGTCATGTATAATTTTTATATAAATTACCAACTATTTTGAGGTGTGTAATTTAGATATGAATTACAATTTTATTTTAGATTACATATTTAAATGACACATCTAAATTACACGTAATTGAGATACTGCCCATATGTGAATGATGCTTGTGCCTTGAATGTATCCCCTTAATGTGATGCATCGCATCTCACACTGAGCTATTCAGGTAAGTGATGTCACCTTCTAATCAGAATCAAAATAGACTGGAGGAGTCGGAAGAGCTATTAAGCTAATTTTCACAGATGTCCAGTATAGAGGCATGTCAGAAAGTTATAACAACAAACCATACAAACACACGATAGGAGTGCAAAGTATAGGAAAAGGAAGTAAATCACAACAAATATAAATAAAATTAAACTATTTTTATTTTTCCAGGTAAATCCCACTGACCTATTAGCTTCTTTTTCAGAATCAAGGAGAAATGCTGACTCAGCAGCTGCTCCACAACTGTGACGGTAATGCGCCAATTAGCGAGAAAAGCCAAGAGTGGGTAACATTGAATATCCGTGGAAATGTAACAGGTGGCAATTATTCCAATTGCTGTACTGCCATACCCTGGTAAGCCAGGAGATGCAAGCCTCGATGTGCTTGGGTATGGATTGTCCAGTGTGCTGGTTTACAGCATGCATAGCCACCAGCATTGTGGTTTTACCCAGTGAGGTAATTTGCTAGTAATTTTCAAATTTGGACCTTTACACTGGCAGATGTAACCTATTTTTTTTTAAAATAACGTCACGGCTTCTTTCACTATGAAGCAGACATCGTGCATTTTTTCTTAATATACCCATAGTATTAACCAGGGTGGCCTTTGAGCTCGAACCTCTTCTTCAAGCCGCAAACGCCTTAACGCTGGGCCTTGTTACAACCTCACCTATCACTGTGCTGCAGCGACGTGCGGTCAGGGGAGGCAGGGGAGGCAGAGCCTCACCTGTCATACTTCAATGAAAATAGCTGTTACTAAAAAAAAATATTAAGATTTTTCCACCGATCTGTGTTATAAATGTCATTTCTGTACGATTACAATCATTTTTATAGTCAAAATCGCCAAATTTGCGAAACTCCGCTGCAAATACAGGAAGAGACGAGAGGTGAGGCAGCGACGAGCTCAGCCTCCCCTCTGATTGCGCAACCCTTCAGTAACTGGATTGAGTGCGGGCAATAATCGCGTGCCTGTTACTATCTCAGTATGTCATCAATGTAATGTTTGATTGACCCATTCATTTCATTTCCTCGCCTTCCATACTCCAGGTAACTTATTTCACGTATGTGTATACAGATATTTAGGCTCGCTGGTCTCGTCATGAAACTGCAATGAAAAAGCACCAGGGGATGCAGCTATCACATCTGCCTCACTGAGGGGGACACGTCTAATACGCCCCCCTCCGTGAGGCCACGCCCCCTCAGTGTGTGACTGGCTCTGACACTAGCCAGTGCCTCCCCAGCCATTGACCGCACCACACGTATTGTGAAAAATATTTGAAATAAAAAGAATATGCAATTTACGAAATTATGCAATTTACGAAATTATGCAATTTATAGATAATTAAACGTTGTGTAAGTAATGTATGTTAAATGAGTGTAAGTGTAATGTTCATCAATCGTATGTGTGATTAAATGTGAGAATGTATTATATGGTGTATACTCTAAATCAGGGGCGGTTTCTTCATTAGGGCGATTGGGCGACGCACCACCAATGTCATTCAACCACAGAGTCACGCTAGCCGTCACTGTGCCTCTGGATATAGTCCAATCAGCGTCATGCTACGTTCTGTGGAGTACCGCCTCTTTTTGGGCGATTTCCCTCCAGCTGAGAATCGCCCCGAGTGGTCCCATAGACTTACATTCAAAGATGTTTTTTTTCGAACGGGGTCGCTGCAATGCATTCTCTATGGCTTCCGGGAGGGCTCGCCCTAACGTGCTTACGTCATCATACGTGCTTACGTCATCATACGTAAGCACGTTTCATCCAACAATATAATTTGTCGCCACCTAGTGGAATTTTTAATAAAATAAACTTGAGTGGTTTGTTTTAATAGTGAGTATAGAAACGAACAAGATGTATTGTAAGAGTCACTTTATTTTTCATTAATATTAAAGAAGTGAAGTTGCCTTTACATGCTTAAGCTGTTAATTTATCCATTGCATGGGTGGACCTTATCTTTATCAATCATCCAGACATTTGCCCCCCCTGAGAGATTTTGCAGGAGCCGCCACTGCTCTAAATGTGTGTTTGTATATAGGAGTATTATTAATGTGTGTTAGTTTTTATTTGATCAATAGGTGTGTGTATAGTTAAGTGTATTATTATTGACTCTTTCGTTGTCTAGAGGCTGTATTCTGTATAGAAAAATAGGCTTACTGAAAATTAAGGCGACAATACATGACGATAGGAAAGTCCTAAAAATTACAATATTCACACGGAAACGTGCTAAAGAAACGTGCCCATTGTCAAACGGGGGCATCAATTAATTAATTGTTAAGATTATGTGATTTAAATAAATATCTAAAAAAAATAGTATTCATGCGAGTGTGCAGATCTGTAACGCAGATGCTAATCAATTGCCTAGTGGACAGCCATTAATTAATGGACAAGATTATGCAATTAAAATAAATAACCCAAAACAATAGTGTCCATGCGAGTGTGTAGATTCGTAAAATGGATGCTTATTAAATGGCTAGTGGCACATCAATGAATTCGCGGGCAAGATTATGTAATGAAAAGAAAACAAATGACAAATACTTCTAAACGACCGTATTCATGCAACTTAAGGGACAGAACAATGCTTCTCCACGACCAGTTAATAATTAACACACCACCTTCGAATGGCAGCTCTTTGCGAATCAAAACCCCGCGGAACAATCTTATTTGTACCAATATGCGCATTGTGTGTGTGTTGGAGGGCAGTTACCACGAGGACCAGTAATTATAGCGGGTAGTATGGTTTGGAGTTTGTCCACGTACGATCTTGGCTAACTGTGGTCTGTTCCGGAGACGGGGCAGGCTTGATATACGGCGTTTCCCTGTACCGAAAATACTTCAGGTCCCCAATAGGGGACGTTGGGTCGGCGTGTGTGTGTGTCTAAAACACGGCGTCGGTCAGGCTCCGTCCACAGTGGAGTGGTTGTCGATTCGGCACGCTACTCAGCTGGCTGCGGTGCCCGTGCTGGCAGGGATCGATGGGTCCGGCTCCGTCTGCGGTGGTGTGTGCGATGGTCACGTCGCCACATAGCGCTCGCAACTCATCCGCTGGGCAACAGTGCGGCACCCCCCGTGGTACCAGACATGGTTGATTGTGCCTCGAGCTCGACCTTTGCTGGAGGGTGCTCGTCTTCTGAGTCAGTACGCTCGTGGTTAGTCGTTAGCCGCTGTGCTGCTGGTCAGTCCTCATTGCTTGTCAGGAGCAGCTTGCTTCGCGCGACCACCCTTGGTACCCCCCCTCCCTCAGGAGGGCTCCTGCTGTGCGCTTCTCGTCACACCTCCTCACTCACTCTTCACGCCTCCTCGCTCCCTCACTCTCCAAAACTCATCAAAACTCTTATCAGAATAGCAGTCGCTTGGACAGCAATTCATGCATTCTCGATATTAGTGTATAACTCCAATCTCCACTTAACTTCTCACCCGTCTTATCTGATCACAATATTATATGAAAATGTATTTCCACACATCTTAGCCTCTCACAACTCTTATAGCTTGGTACAGTATAACTTCTCACAGTCCTTGACTCTGCAAGCGACTCAAAACATAAGGATGAAGGTAGAATAAAACTTTCAGCGCTACTCAGTCTGCCAGCGCCGAACTCAACACTAAGCAACACATAGCCCCTTTCCTCTGCAAGACTCGACACCCATGGTTAATTTCGAGGACCATACCCCGGAGCTTGTCATTGCAAGACTGGTTTGGTGGTTCTGTCTTCGTCGTTTATATCCAAATTCTTTTGATTTTGCTCCTTCGCTCGTCATCGGTCAGTTTTTGGTCTTTTGATTTCTCTCACAAAGGAGCAGGTTTCCTTTTGATTGTGACCGTTTGTCCGGGTATGCGTGTCTGTGTGTCTGTTTTAGTTTATCTTCTTGGTTCTTTCGGTAAAGTCACGTAGAATGGAAACAATAAAAATAATAAAATAAAACATAATAAAATTATTCTCTTGACGTTTCGGCTACAACGCAAGCAGCCGTCTTCAGGTGAAGAATGAAACACTGCCAAGCTTGGAGCGTATATATAAGCTGGGTTGGAGGTGGAAGAAGAGCGCCTTGACAAAATAATTTGCATATCAAGAGGAATTTAGCATATTTATAGGAAATGCGTAGGAGGTGGGCGGGGGGGTTCAAAGTCATATTATGCCCATGTATTTTGCAGGATTAGCAGCATCAAAGGGATGGGGTAGGGGGAAGCATTAACAAAGGGAGGGAATGTTAATAGTATGTAGAAGCAACGAAACATGTCAATGGGAGAGCGGCGAAAGGAGACCCGCAGCAGAGCAAATAATCCATTCCCTGTGGAGAACACAAGATACACAGTCAATGCCATTGAGTGGACTGCGGTCTGAAAGTCACCGTAAATGTGAACAACAATCAGTTAAGATCCGAAATGGTTTATTACGTCCTTCACATCAAGGACCTTTTTATCTGGCTGCCTGGATATCCTGAGCCAGTGATTGTCACCTCGGCCATACTTCCCCCTTCCTCTGGAGGTCATCTTTAGTCTTTTGGATGCAGATGTTTTTGATTGCTCCTAAGTATGGTGTCTGTAGCCTTGTTTATTGTGAAACGGCCTTCCCCCTCTTTAGGTCGGCTCATCCTTAGAAATTAATTCCTGCTGTAGCATGTAATAACAGCCACTGGGAAGACAAAGGCGTTTGTGCAGGCTCTGCTTATACCCCTGGAACACATTATTTTGGTCGTAGAGAATTGAAAAAATTCGTATTGTATATGTTCTAAATGATCAAAACTTCTATCATTCGTTATCAAGTGTATATGTCTAACCCATATCTCTTGGCACTATATAGAGATCGGTGGGTGTTAATAAACATGTAAATAGTCGTAGTAAAAAACTGAGCTACATAATCATATAACAATACATTCTATCAAGTTAACATTGAAGCCTATGTTTCAAATTATTCATGAGGTGGTGGTCAATCCAGTTTTACAACTTCCCAAGCTAAGTTTGTGAATAACTAACCTCCAGATTAGAGGCCGACCGAAATTCGGTGCCGAAAGTTGGCAAATGGCCTCTTTCTGCGTACTTTTGGTTTCGGCCGAAAGTACATTTTTAACTTTCGGTTTCGGCCGAAAGTAAATTTTTTACTTTCGGTCTGGTTTCGGTTTCGGCCGAAACTGATATTGACTTTCGGTCATCAACTGAATATCTATTTTTAGAATATAACGCTAGTACTACGTCTATCACTCTGCCTATTGGCCGGTCAGTCGGCGCTAGGTAATCCTATGCGATAGGCTGCAAATACACACACCCGTCAGCAGCAGCAGCTTGGGAGCGAGGTTACAGCCGCAACCATGGTCTGCTAATGTATATACGACCGGTCAACAGACGGCAGCCTGCATTTTCATCCGTGGGTGGAGTCTCTTTGGCGGGACGACAACAAAGTGCCTCTGTTGTCTGTTCCCAGCCGCCTGCCCGCCTTGGCTTATGTGTTGCATTCGCTTCAGTCTACACGCGTGTTGATACCAAGATGCAAAGTCTGACAATATTGATATTCAGTTAGTTAATAGTTCCGTAGCGAATTAGTGATAACGAAATTACGAATCTGAGTGAAGTAGAAAATACAAATTAATAAACGGAGCAGTTAATCACCGTGAAGAATGTTGAAACATGCAGTGTGGGATTACTTCACTAAAGTCGATTGATGCAAGCAAGGCGCAGCAACCTGCTGGGCGAGAATGCGGAAAAAATGTTGTTTCTTAACTACAACATTCGTTTGTTTGGATATAATTGCTAAGTAAGTAACACCTAAAGATTGTATATTTAGCAACTCTTACTGCAGGCTCTGAATGATTAGTTTTAGAGTTCTTTTTAATTAAAGTAGCATTGCATCATGACATATTTCATAAATCTTGTCTTCAGGAACTTCGGTTATATACCTTTCTGTTTCGGTCTTGGTCGAAAGTGTAGTTAAGCTTTCGCTTTCGGCTTTGGCCGAAAGTGTAATTAAACTTTCGGTTTCGGCTTCGGTTTCAGCCGAAAGTGTAATTAAACTTTTGGTTTCGGCTTCTGGTTTTGTGGCCGAAAGTGTAGTTCAACTTTCGGTTTCAACCGAAAGTAATTTTTTTACTTTTTGTCTGGATTCGGTTTCGGCCGAAACCAGAAATTCAGTTTCGGTCGGCCTCTACTCCAGATGTCTTTTGTGTGGAAGAGGCAGGGGTGGGTGCTCCTTGGCCTTTGTTGTCTTGAGGGGAGGAGTTAACAGGTCTACTCCACTGGATTTTTTTTGGAACCCGCTCAATCCAGATCTATATAAAAAAGATTGCATTCAAAATAGGCTCTTAATATAATTTTCTGGAAAAGGCATATATACAACAACTGTCAGTGGCTGTCGCTCAGCACAATGCACGGCTGTGAGGAGTCTCTGTTGGTCAAGATCAGGGGTGGGCAAACTTTTCACTCGCGGGCCACAATGGGTTCTAAAATTAGACAGAGGGGCCGGGCCAGGAACAGATGGATGGAGTGTTTGTGTGAACTAATATAAATGACATGTAAAAATCATTACATGAAAGGATTTGGCCTTTAACAGGTAACAAAGCATTTATTTGCAAGGAAATTTAACAAATTGCCCAAACATGAACAATACAAAAACATGTAACGTGACTGATGAAACATCATGAAAACATCTGAGGCCTGCGCCCAAACCAATTACCTCACTTGAACTTCTTTATTATCTACATTAACAGGTTAGAGCAGCCACACAGGCTGTGTGATGGAGATTTGGCTCCAACCTCGCTGCAGCAACAGATCATCATTATATTATTTTTATTATATTATTTTATTATATTATATTATTATATTATTTTATTTTATTATGTTTTATTTTTATTATTTTATTCCCTTCTACGTGACTTTACCGAAAGAACCAAGAAGAACAGATCATCACTTTCAGTTTCAGTGGGAACAGTGTTGTTGATCTCCCATTTTTGCCAGTGCATCCAAGTCTGGAGTTATTTTGGTTGTGGCAATTCTCAGTATAGATCTGAGGTGATGATCCGTTAACTTTGATCTGTGACGGGCTTTGTTGGCGTTCATGACGTTGAATGTCTGCTCACACACATACGTCGAGCCAAAGAAAGTCAGTATCTTCTGTGCAGTCCTCCGGAGGTTTGGAAACGTGGCTCTGTTAAGTGAAGCATAAAAGTCATTCAGTTTAACAGAGTTGAACTTCTCCTTTAGGACGGAGTCAGACTGTAGATCTATCAGTTCCAACTGCAGCTCCTGTGGTGCTGTTTCAGGGTCTTGTGACAGGGGACAGGACACCAGCTGAAGTGACTTCAATGTTTTCGAAATCAGAGAACCTACGGCAGAATTCTCCGTGCAGGTCGTCAAGCGATTTGCTGTATTTTTTTGCGTTTCGCGGTGCCTCTTCCTGCATGGCAAGTGTGGGGAAATGAGCGAAAGATTTGTTCGCAATTTGTCCGGAGAACAAAGTGAGCTTGGATTTGAAGGCTTTCACATGTTTGTACATGTCCTGAACAAACTGATTTTTCCCCTGCAGTTTCACATTCAGCTCATTCATGTGTGAAAATATGTCCACAGCAAACGCAAAGTCACTAAGCCAGTTCTTGTCGCTTAGCTCAGGGAATTCGTCAGATTTTCCCATCAACTCCAAAAATGCGATGATGTCCTCTTTCAGCTCCCACACTCGTTGTAACACTTTCCCCAAACTTAACCAGCGGACACGAGAGTGGTACAGCAAGTCCTGATGATCCGCATCAGTTTCCTCCAGGAACGTAATAAACTGACGGTGCTGAAGTCCCCTTGCTCGTATAAAGTTCACAAGTTTTACGACTGGATTCACGACATGATTAAGCTGCAATACAGACTTACACAGGGATTCCTGATGGATGATGCAGTGAAGGAAAATAAGATCCTGGACAGGGTTTTCCTTTTTCACTTTATCCTGGATTCTTTTCAGCAGCCCAACATTTTTTCCAGTTAAATTTGGCGATCCATCCGTTGTGACATTGACAAGTTTGCTCCGAGGTAGCGTCATTCTTTCGATTACAGCAGATAACTGGTTATACAAGTCCTCTCCCCGTGTTGTTCCTTTCAGGGACTCCATGGTCAAAAACTCCTCTGTTATCGCAAAACTGTCGTCAATGCCTCGGATAAAAATGAGGAGCTGAGCAGTGTATTTTACGTCCGTACTTTCATCCAGTGCTAGTGAATATAATTCAAAGGAATCAGACTTTTTGTTTAATTGACTGGCTATATTTTTATCAATCAGTTCCACACGGCGAGTCACAGTCCTGCGTGATGAACTGACTTTTTCAAATTTGCTTTTGATCTCCGGACACAAGATGTCTGCTGTCTGTACCATGTATTCTTTTACAAACTTGCCTTCGGAGAAAGTGGTAATGAGTGGTAATGTTGGTGAGAAGAAGTTTTTAAAGAAAATTTAAATCGAAGTGAAGAAGGAAATTATAGAAAAGTTTGTATAATTAATGATTTTTCAAACTTTAATTATGTTTTCTGTGCTTAAAACTCTTTAAAAAACTGTGGGGTCTAGAACGGACTCGTGAAATTCGGAGAGAACTCGGAGTTAAGTTTTGTTTGTTTTGTTGTATACGGCCCGCAGGCCGTACTTTGCCCATGTCCGGGGGGCGGGGGGTGCCTGACTCGTCTCGGCTCACACCACACACGGATCTCTCTGCGTGAGAAAGGATGACTGATCCCTGCTTTGCCCCCAGACGCTGCAGTCGGGAGCCGAGCTGGATCAAGAGGCACTGCAGGAAATTCTCCCCAAGGTGAGACAGGTCCTAATGCTCTCTAAAAACCAGCTTTGCACCACGCGCAACATGCGCACCACACGCAATGCACGGGAGCGACACTTCACGCGTGACACAACGGAGTGCCACCTGGCTGTGCTCCCTGCATGCGATACATTACACTTGTCGGTGATGCATTCCTTACAAAGCAGACGTGTCATTAAGCTGGTGTGTGGGTAGGAGGCACAGCTGATGCATATATCAGTCATCTCAGTACACCCATGCCACCTGGGTCTGTCCCATGACCTCTTGTCAGCGAGCCTTCGACACCTCATGTGACCTTAAAGTGCACCTGGCCTGGCACGTGGTGATGTATTGTATATGTCGGGTCTTGAAAACTAAATAAAAATAAGAAAATAAAATGAACATTCTAAAATAGGCGCATGGATTATGGTAATGAAGGAGATGATCATATTGAGTTATGCTAATGTGTGCAATTATGCTAATGTATTAAGTTATGCTAATTATACTTAGCTTTGTTGTCTTGGGTTGTATTATAAATCGGGATAATACAATTAGTTGTATGAAGTTATGCAAGTGTGATGTAATTATGCTAAATTAAGTTCGGCTTCGTTGTCTAGGGTCGTATTATCAATCGGAATAATACAATTATCCTCGCTCTAACATTTACTGATTATATCTTAGTGTGTTTATGTCAGGTCTCCAAAATTCATATCTCAACGCAGGATACAGTTCGTATAACTATGTTTATTATGCATGAACTCAGGAAGGAACCACGCAGACTCTTCTGTGTTAAGCAATTTTAATTTCTAAACAAAAACATAACACTCTAATATTCGAACTCTTATGCTTGGAATTATCAACACAGTACCACTGGGGAAGTTCCCCTCATTGATCCATACATTTAACCATCAATGATTACGTTGTCAAACTGGGCAACCGAACAATTGATTAATTCCACCGAGTAACGCGAGCATATACGGCGATAGGGAAACGTCCTTAAACATGCATGTGACGATATTCATATGAAAGGCAATAAAATATTATATCCCGAAGGCAAAAGTATATGTGAATAGATTAATCGGCCAGATTATATAATTACCGAAATGTCTTGGAACAATGGTGTGCAGCAGTGTATGCCTGCTTACGCAAGATGCTTATCTTTTGGCTAAGGCTTCAATTCATTCGTGGGCAAGATTCTGTGATCAAAAGAAAGGTTTAACACAATATTCTCCCTGTGAGCGTGTAGATTCGTAACGAAGATTTCAAACGTTTAATTTACATCGATGAATCTATTGGTAATTTTTGATGCGATTAAAAAGAAAAATAACGACTAATGTACTTATAAACGACCGTATTCATATCACTCAATGAGCAGCGAGGTTCTTCGTTATCACTAATAGTTGACACACCCTTGTCATTAGTATTCTTATCATCAGTCCGGGTATGTGTTTCAGGTGCGTGTGGGGATTTGTCTCCTTGATTCTTATTGTTAGTCCGGGTATGTTTATGTATGTGAGCATGTTTTGGTTCCCTTGGTCAATTTTTTGCATTGAGCAGACGCCGGCGATGCGTGGTGGCGTGTGAATGTGGGCGTGTCATACGAACGGCTTTGGAGCTCCCCCTCTCGCTCAGGGCGTGTCCGCTGTTAGCTGCCGGCTCTCTCCGCTGCTGGATGAGCTGTGTCGGCACGATGCTTGTCCTTGAAGAAGCTCGGTCGCTCTTGTCCCTCGTCCGCTGGCAAGCTGACACCTGTGTTCGGTGGTGCTGCTGCGCGCTCTCTCCAGCTCCGTGTTCTCTGGCGGTGAACGATGCGCTCGCAGTTCGTTCGCTGGTGGCAGACACCCTTGCTGGATGGAGCTGGTTCTCTGTGATGTTGGCTTGGTCGATGCTTGTCGCTTTCTGCCCTTTCTCAAGGTTGATTGCTGGACGTTGCTCGTCAGCTCAACTCGAACTGCAGCGGCTCGTGGGAGCTGACACTCAGTGTAGAACGATTTTCGAGGAATACTTCTTCTGTCAGCGCTGAACTTGCACTGGGTAGCACATCGCTACTCAGCGAGCCTCGCCATCCTTGGTTGATTGCAGAGCCCTTCTGTTGCTCCGTGGTGATCTTCGGTAGCTGCTGGAGTCTTCTTCTGCTGGAGTCTTCTGAAACTGCTGGAGTCTTCTGAATTGTATTCGCACAGCTCTTAAACGACTGTGAAAGCTTAGTACAATACAACTTATCGCAATCCTTTACTTTGCAAGCGACTCAATACATCAGGATAAATGTAGAATAAACTTTCAGCGATACGCTGTCGGCCCATGCCGAACTCCGCTCTTAACAACACATCGTCACTTCTCTCTGCGAGGTGACACCCATGGTTGATGTCGAGCCCATGTCCCTCTCCCAGACTCCCCGCAGCCTGCTCCCTTGCAAGACTGAAACTCATGATCTGTGTCCGTGCTTAAATGAAAATTCGCCCACCTTGGCTCGCCTTCTCACGAAGGACCGGAATTTCCTTTGATGTCACTCTGCGGTGGGGGAAGTTGGGCATGTGTCCGTGTGTGTGTTCTGATTCATTAAGCCATCTGTTAAGTCTGTGGAAAACAGATACCCATTCTGCTACCTCGGTGTATTATTGCAATAAACTCTCTGTGAGTTTCATTTCCCCCACTTCCCTCTCTGCCCTCGCGGTGGGTGTGACATTCTTTGTCACACAAAAGCTTTTCAAGTTGTGTCCTGTTGTACCGTTTGGAAGTTAAAACAAAAACTCATTTTACATCTTATTTTATAGTTATGATTCTGTAAGTGACTCAATGTATGTTTTGTAGCCGTGTTCACAGTATTTCCATCGTGGTTTGATTTATTTCTAAGGGGAGATGCTCTTTTGCCTGTGTGTGCAAATCTTGCTATCACGTGCTGCTGGAAGGACAAAGGCGGCTAGGAGGATTCTCTGGAATACATTTTATCTTGGTTATATATGATTGACTTATTTCCCCTTTTATTGTTTTGGGCGACCCTCGGTCCAATACTTCATAATTATTATTTGGTTTATTTTTTTTCAAGATTTGTGATTTAGCATTGTTATTACCGCGTGTTTCTTAGGGTTTTATTAACCTTGTTGTCTATCTGTATTCAGGGGTTGTGCTGTTTACTCGAGTTATGTTTTGGTGTCCTGAGGTTAGAGGTCTAAGTGTTTTCACTTAAGCTTTCTCGTCTGCCGGAATTCATATTCCTTTTTTTGTAAAATCACGTCAATAGCAAGATACAAGAAACAATATGGGAGGAGAATGAGAGTAAAATAAGGTAATTAATAACGCTAAGGCCACCAATGTGGCTACAGTCTGGTTTTAATCTGGTTGAGTGTGTTGACAGTCTATGTTATACACTTATTCTGGTCGCTAATTTTCTGATTTTTTCGTTAACTGAGATAACCTGTCTGTATGGTTTTTGCTGCCCTGGACAAGCTGGCGACATCTGTTTGGCGGCGGTCTTTTAAGTTGTGATGAGATCTCCCCAGAATCTCATTCGAGAACTCCCCCCTCTCTCCTTTATACCAAGGTTTTTTTTTATTACCATTATTTCCGGCTGCCTGGTTTCTGAAAGGCAGCTGTTGTGTGGGGTGTGGGTGGTGGTTACATTTTTGTTTGTGCTCCAAGCGACCTTGCGATTGATTATATACAAAAATATTGGCAGAATTATTCTTAATATTGATCATGCAAAAAGGCCTATATATACAACAGATGGCACCGTCACGTTGTGGTGAATGGCGGGTATTGGTATGTGGGCAGTGGGATCCGATGAATATTAATTTAATCAAATTCATTCATGGAGCTTAAACAATGAAAATAAATAAACATTAATGGAGTTACATTGTGCCGAGCAAAGGACATTTCATCAGATGCAGCGATAAAAAGGCAGTGACATTGACGATGATCATCATGAGAGTGACGTGAAGACGAGTGTAGCAGTCAGCGTGCATGTATCTCGACCTCTCCACTCTGTCTCCCTGTCTCTCGCTGTGAGCGCAGCTGAGAGAGAAGCTGAAGGTGGAGACAAAGAGACGAGGTGAGGAGCACTCAGTGTGTGTCACTTGCCATCAGCGTGTGTGTCACTTACACTCAGCGTGTGTCACACTCAGCGTGTGTCACTTACACTCCGTGTGTGTCACACTCGGAGTGTCATTTACACTCGGTGTGTCATTTACACTCGGTGAGTCATTTACACCTCCGTGTGTGTTACACTCCGTGTGTGTCACTTACTCTCCGGAATTATCACAACTATCACAGAGTACTCACCTACAACAAAGATCCCCAGAATAGCCCAACAGACTATTGGGGCAAGTGCGGTTAGCGAGCAGCTATGAAGGCCGGCAAAGGCACACGAGGGGTGGGTGGCCAGCACAATGCCGGCCGCCTTTGTCTCCTAAGTGGCAATGTTTACCACACTGCCAGGTCCTCATTTGAAGCTGAGTTCGACCTAGAGGAGACCCAGGGCTGGTTCACTGGTGTTGACCGTGACCGGGAACCGAACTTGGGTCACTGAGTTCGTTGAGCAGCACACTAACTGCTACACTACTGCTCCCCACTCAGTAGTGTGACACAAACAACAACCGCCATTTGCCACTGAGTAACGGTGACGTCACCACGGCGCATGTGCCAGGCTATTGTGCACTTTAAGGCCACGTGAAGTATCGAAGGCTCGCTGGCAGGAGGTTACGGGACAGACCCAGGGCTATGGGTTAATTGACTGAGGTGATTGGCAGTGTCCTTATGACCTGTTCCGGTTTGGCAGTAGAAGTCTCCACTCCAAATCAGTCGAGTGGTATTACCTTTACATCAAGCTGTGTACATTATGGGGAAGCTACCTGGCCTGTGTTCCATATAAAGCTTCAGGTCTTATCGGTCATAGTTATAACCTCTCTTATCTACAATTGCGAAGCGTGGGGGTTTTAAGGAAAAGCATTAAGTCTGTCCTCCCTCCGTTCCATCCTAAGTATAAACACCCGCGATTGTATGAGGAGTGCACAGATCCTTGAAAATCTGGACACGTTTCCATCCGTGAGCTCTAGCAGTCCAGGCTGCGTTCACTAGGTTATATAGCCTCATACCCAGTCCACTGCCTAGCCCCAGTAGCCTTCTGTTTCACTAGATAGTGGGAGCTAAAGCCTGGAAAGAATGTTACCGGCAGTTGGAAGCAATTTGGCCTCCCAACAACAATGGAGGGGCAGACGGGCGATACTCAGAACTCCGAGCACAGCTACCAGCTGGTTAAAACAAAATTAATTTGGCACAGCGGAGACCACAGGTGGTGCATCTGCCAGTCATCTCAGTCAGTCAAACCATAATATCTGGGTTTGTCCTGTGACCTATCAGCCTTTCGACACGTTACGTGGCTGAAAAATGCCATCGAGCCTGGCACAAGCACTGTAGTGATTATTATTGTTGAGTGTTGTAAGAGTCTTACACTGAGAATGAGTGTCTCACAGTGAGTGATGCATGAGTGTAAGAGTGGCGCTGTCTTGGTTCACACAGATTACAGGCTCGAGTGGGGAGACATCGCCGTTCCCCCAGAACCGCATCTTTGGGAATAAATGGCCAAGTCAGAGGACGGCAAAGTCTACGTGCCCTACAAGGTGTCCCTCGCCTTCTGTGAGTGTTCCGCCTCAAGTGTTAGACACGTGCTGGTTAATGTAATCATGGTTAATTCCTTTTTATTCAAGCATTAACAATTTAAAATTTTGATACTTGGTTTCCTAATATCTGGAGCTTCTTTCAAGACATACACCACCATAATCACACACCAATTAACCTTTTTTGCTATGTGCAGCTGGGTGCCTCTTTTGTCTAAAACGATGCTTTCGCTGTTTGCACCCATACGTTTTTCTATTAAACGTTTTGCATGAAATAATTCATTTTATTATCACTCTAATGATTTAAGAAGCCACAATAAAGGTTTTTTTTGGGTTAGATTGCGTGAATATAAATGTGTTGTGAAACCTGCCACCACCTGATGCAGCCAATTAGTCACGTAAACAAAATGTGCTAATTAGTTACTACTTCAGCATACCAGTGTGATGGAGAGTAAACCCTCCCTGGGAGATGAAGGCCTACGTGTTAACTGCCTGAAGTAGCCACCTACATCTAAGCCATTGCTGCTGCTACAGAAACTGCAACAATCCTCTTTGGGGAAAAAGTGTTTTGGTTGCTCTTCAAATTAACCGTGAGTAAACGTTCTCAGAATTACCATTCAAATTAATCTGTAGAAAAAGTCCTTGAAAGCCTCGCACGTTCCGGTCATGAAATGCTAATTTTCCCTGCTCCTTGTGCTTCATCCATGTTCCTCGATTTTCGTGTGCCTAGTTCTTTCTGTGCCTTGTTCACCCTCTTCATTAAAGACCGATATCTTTAGCTGCTTTTAAAATAAACTTTGAGCAATGTACCTCCCACCGCCGAGAGACTGGAATGGGGGGACCAGATTTGAGGGTAGAGTTCGGCATGAACAGAGTGGCACTCGTTTAGAAAAAAAGTGCGGCACCCAATGTGTAGCGGGGGTCTAAATTATGTAGAGCTGTGCTATGGGGTGAATTTATAATCATTGACCTAATCGCTTTTGGGCAAAGAGATTGCTGTGATAGGCTGTAGGCGAGTGGATAATAAGGAACATTGTCCTCTAAAGAAAAAAGTTACTCAATTACTTTGTAGGATTGGTGTGTGTGCCTTACATTCAACCAAAGATCAAACCATATCCCCAGAGCTTTGATGAATTGATATTTCCTTTGGAAAAGCGTTAGCAAAAATTATTTTCCAATTCACAAATCATTGACCCTAGTGGAAGAGATGGAATTCTAACTCATGATTGGGATATAATCTCGCAGTTAGTGAATTAGTTATATGTATCTCGCTATCACAAAAAATGCGCATCACATAAGATACAGAATCTCAGATGAAGAGGAAGTTCCAGATGTCATACTTGAAGAGGTCAACTCTGTCGATTGTAGTGTGAACAAGGGGATAGTTCCTGGACCAGATGGTATAATCATGACATTATCAAAGAAGAGGGACATTGCAATGACTAGAGGATATACATTTAGAACCATCATAGTGCATCAGTTATTATTGGCAGCATTCTGACATCACGCAAACTTTGACATCACAGGTCCAGTAATTATATTTGTTACGTCTGATAATTACCAATGACTTGGTATTAGAAGTAACATAACCCTTTATTCGGCATTAAGGGATGTAATCACATTCCTTGATTTTGTTTTGATTACTTTGATTAAATTAACATACATACGATAAAGAGAAATACACACTATCTGAGGAATCCCATCTGCTCTCAGGGACGGATAGTGAACGACCTCAGACCCTAGCGCTGTGGTAGCAAAGAGAGAACATTTGTTGTAACTCTGTAATGAACATGACTTTCGATATATAGGAAGTATAGCTTTACCTTCTTATTACATGGCATAATCATACAAGTAGGCCTCTAACTAAGCCTAGAGAGGCTCGAGTTGGGAATCATGACGATTCCTTAAGTCGCCAGGTGGGGGACTGTGAAATGAAAGATTTTACACGTGCAGAGAGAGTCCATTTCGTGTGTTTTTTTATGAATCTGTGCCACTCACTCAACACAAGTTGTTTAGAAATTAGAAAGGCCAGATACCAACGCTGTCAAATACATGCATTGGGGACTCAATGAATAAGTCATAAGTCACACATGATTGATGCTTTCCAAAGACAATAGAAACCATGACAAGACTTAAACAATGAAGAAATCACCGCACCTCACCATCAGTGGCCCCCGGGGCCCCCCCCAGGGAGGGAGGCTGCTGCGCTGCTGTGCCGTTTGTGTTGCCATCGAGTCTATCACAAGGTGCTCAGTGCAGGGCAGCCTGATACCCCCATCTAGCTCCTCTCACACATGGCGACGTACATGACTCTTGAATCTCCCTGTGTCCTCATCACAACCAGTTGATGGCGATGTCAAGAAGATCGAGGAGGCGCGCTGGAGTTTGAGAAGAGAACGTGCGTCCGTTCATCCCTCGCTCCAACCGAGACCGACTACATCTACAGCCACGCGTGGGAGGGGTGAGACACAGAGACCACGGAGACTACGTAGAAAGGGACACTACAGAAACCGGACACTAATAGAGACATAGCTATTACAGACCACACAAACACTACAGAGACATGGACACTATGCGAAGACATGGACACTGTGGAAACAAGAACACAATGTTCCCGTACACTTCAAAGACACTGACTCTACAGTTTACATAGATGCAGACGGTAGAGAGACTCAGGACCTGCAGAGACATGAGACATTTTCTATCCCTTTTGATATTTACCACACCAATAATCACTAATGGCAGTAAGTGCAAATGTGGAATTGATAGCCTAGTTAGGAGGTCTGGTCATATTATGCTTGATCATTTACATATCTACAACAAACATGTTTGGAATTGCTATCCAGAGTGAGGGTCTCCTGATCACATGACTATACAGAGGCTGGTTCAGCTGTTTTTAAAAATGCAGAAAGAGAAGTTGCATCCTGTACCCACAATACTTGTGATTAATTCTGTAGACTCCATGAGTTGTGTTTAGTTCATGGCATATAACAGTTTCAAAGACAGAGTTACAACCAGCATTCCACATGTGCTCTGATAAAGAGGCCTACTCAGGCACAAGCATGGGCAGCTCATTGTTAAGACTGAGAGATAGTGTGAGTCACTCTTGAAAATAGCGGCCCTGCATAAATCTTAATGGTATATCCAGACGCTCCCTAGAGCAAGGATAAGGAAGTATGCTTTGGTTTAACCCTTTGTTTAATTCTTGGACAAATGATATTTCAGTTCAGTCTGTACTGTACTGTATACTCGCCACAGTGGTGAAGTATGGCAAGTTCCTGCTTAGGCATTTAAAACTGCTTGATGTAATGGAGCTGTTTGTCACTGTGCATTTGATGAGGGGAATTAAATGTTCAGTTAGCTCATGACTTCTGTTTTTTTTATGTGTACAGTTTTACCCAGTAATGGATCCATCACCACTCAACTTTGGTGAAGGCCATGCTCATTAACCATATCAAGTTCAGAAGATCAGTCTGAGTTTAGACTGTGTTTATGAACCAGGGTTGATAGTCTGAATAGATGTATTCCATTTATGTGCATTGAGGTCAGAACACACTAAAGTAACACAGACACTACAAGGACATGGACATGACAGAGCCATGGACACTACAGAGTCATAGACACATCCATGGTAAATTATTTTCTTGCCCAGTACCCTCTGCTTGTTGGACCAAGGAGTAAATGTCTACAGACCTACCCAGTTCAGGGGATTGTGAGGTAATAGAGCCCACTGAAGTGGCCTGATGTGTAGTCTCGACCAGAGCAGCATCTCCGTAGTGGAGGTCATGTGCTCCAGAAGGACTAGGATATACCTTGTCTTGGTTACCAGTCGGGTTTGCAGCTCTTGAACCTGCTGGCTTATGAGAAGTGCCTTGTAGTGTCGAAGCTGCATCTGACCTTAGTCCATCCAGATGTTGGTTCCAAGATGATAGATAACTGAGTCATTTGGAGGAAGCAATTGGCTTGGTTCACCACCCAACCATGGTCCTTGAGCAATTTAAGGACTACATCATTCTCCAGCTAGAGTTTGAGACGTGTTGCTGCTCTGATCAGGTCACCAGATTTGGGTAAATGTGAACACCCTTTTCTAGCCGCCAGCAAGTTCATGAGTCGCTTGGTGAACAGCCTTGGAGCAGAGGCCAGGCCGAATAGCGATGGCCAGTACGTGTAGTGTTGCGCTAGAGCACAGAGCCACAGCTACTGGAAGTACTGCAGGTGCATGAAAACATGCAGGTAGGCATGCATTGCAAGTAAGGCATTTAGCATTCTTACATCCAGGATTACCATTGAAGTCCACATAACTTTTCTGACCATGAAACATCTGGAGTAAAACCCCAGTCCTTGTTGATTGGCAGCAGCATATTGAATGGCTTGAATGTTGAGAAGTAGTGACATTTCTTTGGTGAGCGTCTGAGAGAGCTCTGGATGTTCCGGCGGAGATGAATGCTTGAACTCACTGAAACGTGGGGCTCCTGGAAGTCCAGCTTATAGCCTTGTTCCCCAATGACTCAGACCCATGTGTCTGGTGTCGTACATGCCCACATAGGTATACAGTCACCTATGCATGCAGGAGACTAGGGGGACCAGCCGCTTTACTTGGCACTAACAGTGCTGCTAATGCTTGTATGCCATGGTGGTTGCGTCAGTTTAGCACTGTGGGTATTTGAGCTTCTCCCTTGTTCTGCCTCCGGCAAAGCTGGACGTGTAGGCTGGTTTCCTGCTGCTGTACCGGGACTGGTGTCTGGAGGCCTGCAGGGGACAAAATGACTTATGTGCCTCTGCCTTCTTGCCATCGTAAATCGTTACATCAGGTCCTTGTGAGAGTGGCTCTCCCCTTCGAATAGTACAGTACACAAGACCACCCTTGAATTGGTGGGCAGTTGTTCCCTTATGTCAGATCACCCTTCTGCCCGTTACAGCAGAAGCCACCATCAGGGATGTGTTTTTGAACAAGTATCTTCTCGCGTCGAGCTAGGCCTGGTGAAACTACTGGTCCTCCTCCATGGGCCTGAGAGAATTTCCATCGACTCGGGAATGAACTTGGCTATGAATGCCATGTACGTAGAGATGTATATGGCGGAAGCTGCAGCACAATGACCTTTATCCATGCCCCGTTCGTAGCATCTGGCAGGGCCTAGCAACAGGGTGACCTTGGTGCACCTTCACTACCATAGCCGCAACCACATGTGGTATGAAGCGAATGTATAAGGGTCCACCTTGCCCAGTGCATAATGGGCATTGAGGTTATGCCTGGTCCATGTTGCCTCGGCTGGTTTTTTCCATTCCCCGCAGATCTACTTCATCAGAGATTCTGGAAGCGGAAGAGTTGTATTTCTTGCTGGCAGACCCCTGGTAAGAATTGACTTCGACTTGATTGGCTCCAGTTGTTTTGGTTTCAGAAGCTTGAGCTTGATTTTCCTCGTCAGTGAGCACAGGCAGTCATGTGGGAACGTCCATTTCTCAGTTTCTCTTTGACGAATCTCGGTCCAAGGATTACTCTTGCCAATGAGGAGTTATGTCGCATATTCGGTCTTTTCCAACTTGGCTCTCCTCTGAACAACTTCTTTGTCACAGCCTCCTGCATGAAGGTGTGCATCTGATGCTTGTTCAGCTGCATCTCAGGTTCCTGGAGGTTGATGCTTCCGCAGCAAGAAATGGGATAAGTGGCACTGATCTCTATCCTGTGACATCCTGTGACAACAAGATGTTCTTGTCTGCCCTAGCAGATTGCGGGGTCTGTGGCAAATACATCAGCTGTCTGGTCTGGACCATAAGGGCCTCCATAAGGGCCTCCAGAGCTGCTCTGTCACTCTGATGAGGACGTTCTTGCCCGCATGGAATGTGCGGTCAAGTTCCCGACGAGGCTTCTGTTAGATCCATCCCCCTTGTCCACCTCTTCTCCTAGAAGAGAAGTCTCCCCCGCGATGAGATCCTCTTCCCTGGACGGCTGGTCAGAAGAACTGACAAGCGCCTCCATTACTAACCGTCTTCCATTGTTTTCATCTGGTGTGGCGGCTTGGATCTCCTAGATTCGCACAATGTGTATAAGTCTGCCCGCTGTACACCCCGAATTTGTCCGAGCCTTTATCGACAGATTTGCTGGCTCTACGGCTGGCCTGAATAATAAAGTCGCCACGGGGAGTGGCTGACGTGTAGTGGCTCTGACAGTCCTGGTGGCACTCCAGAGAAAAATGGTGACCGCAAGTTGCCGCGCAATCTAAGCACGAGCCATGCTCTGGGCTGCAAGGCTTACATGACATGACCCTTTTTGTGGGAACGGTGACATACCAGGGGGTGCACACTTCAGAAGACTTGCCTCTCCACAACCTGCTAACAGAGGGGGCCTCTTTGATGGTGAAACATTGGAGGAAAGTTGTGAGGCAATTTGTGCAGCTTAGCCCACTTGGCAGTTTTTACAGCCAATGACTTCTCTCTCATTTATTGAAATAAGAGAGATTATCGCAGTCAGCAAGTTATTCTTATCATAATTGATTTCAAGACACGTTAAACAAAAAAGTGGATGTTGGCACTCATTTACAATGCACACCTACAGTACATAAGCGAACTTTTAGGCGACAAGTGTGTAATGGCATTAAAATAACAACAGTTAATCAAGCTGTGTCACGAGTATTAGAGTTTTTAAAATTTGGATGTGCATCAAAAACCAGACAGTCCAAAGAGCGAAAAAAGAGGCAAGAAAGGATAGACATACAGTTTCCTAATTGTTTGAGAATCTGCATTAATATATCGTAAATATGCAACTATTAACTAGGATGGTTCTATCCTGAGCTGCAACTTGTCCCCAGGTGCAGAAAGAAGTGAAACTTATAGGGGGTGGAGAAGTGTGACGATGGCCTGGACGGGAACTTTCTGCCCACCCACGAAAGCCTTATCTGCAGCACATTTCGTAGCTGGAGGGGAATTGCTACATTTTAAGAATAACATTGGAGCATTTACCGGTATAGGATGAAGAGAAATACCAATTTTTTCCATGTATACATCATAGCCCGTACTGGGGCTGTTCTGAGCCAGCGTGGCGTGGGTCAGGAAGCATAGGTTACCTTCCTACTCCACAAGGCAAGCTATGCAACTGATATACCAATGTGTGACATCTTCTTATATATAAAAGTCTCCGCGCGCTCGCGCTTGCGGGGGATTTGGCTCTCGGACGGTGGGGTTTAAGACCTAAATAATTTTCCAGGCGGCACGCCCTAAGCCCCGTGGTGGGTTTAGGCTATTCCGTTTTCCCGTCCGTAAACTTTAAAGTAGTTTAATTAACACATTTGTGCCGTTTCTATTATTCATTATTTACTTATTGCGCGACATCGACCGTACCAAGTGACGCCAATTGCGGGGGGGGGGCGGACCCTGCCAAGTCATGCGCGTTCGCTCCAGCTCACGGGAGACATTTTATTTTACGCGTTTAACATGGAATAGATAATCACATCACGCTGCCGATTTATCTTCACAGTGTGATGTCCCCTTCCCCCCCCCCCACCCCAATGCGTGCAGTTACTCATATAAAGTCCTTAGATATTAATTTTATATTATTAAAGCGGTTACATAGTATTATTATGGCGAGGGCGGGGGGATGGTGGGGGGGGGGGGGGGGTAGCGGCCCAGCTCGCAGCCTGGCAACGTCTCACCTCCTCCGGCTTGCCAATCTAGGCGAGGCCGCGCCAATGTATAGTACAATTTTATTCAATCTTTGGCTAAGAACTCAGGTTTATTGTTTACTATTATTAAACAAATACGTTTACAAACATTACAATGATAATGTTTGTGTGCACATAACAACTCTGCTTCATTCTTTACTATTATGAAACTAATAAGTTGCCTAATACTCTATTACTATTATGTTCGTGTGCAGAAACTAGATGCGTGCGCCTAAAGTCGATGTCTGTGTGTGTGAGTCCATGTGTTTGTGTGCGTGTAAGTCGATGGGTTTCTATGTGTGTGGGTCCATGTGTGTGTCTGTCTTTTTCAAATGGACAACGCCCCGTGTGTGTGTACGTACAAGTGTTTGTGTGTGTGTCAGTCCATTTGTGTGCGTATCTGTCGCTGTGTGTGTTAGTCCACATGTGTGTGTTAGTTCATACGTCTGTGTTTCACTCCATGTGTGTACGTCAATGCGTGTGTGTGAGTCGATGTGTGTGCATGGCTCCATCTGAGTGTGTAAGTCAATGTGCGTTTGTGTGTCGATGTGTGTTTGTTAATCTATGTGTGTGTATCTAAAGTAGATGTCTGTGTGTCACAGTCCATATGTCTATGTGTGTGTAGGGCAATGTGTGTCAGTCTATGTATGTGTGTGTAAGTCCATGTGTTTGTATGTGTGAGTCGATGTCTGTGTGTGTCAGTCCATGGCTGTCTGTAATAGTCGCTTTGTGTGCATGGCTCCATGTCAGTCAGTGTAAGTCCATTTCTTTGCGTGTCTGTAGCTCCATGTGCGCATGTGAGTGAGTGAATGTATGTGCTTTATTGACCTGCTCAAGGCCTATGATACCATCAGTAGGCCTGGCCTCTGGGTTGTTCTTCATGCTTTCGGAGTCCCTCAAACTTTGCTCATGATCCTTAAGGACCTTCATGATGGTGAGCGGCCCCGCGTAAAACTACATGGCCGTCAGTCAGAGCCATTCCCTCTACACCTTAGGGTGTAACAGGGATGTCCTCTGGCTCCACATTATTTAACACGTTTTGACCACGTAGTTCGTGAAGCCTTCAATGGCTGTTCCCGAGGAATTACCATATGGAACAGATACAATGGGAGGCTGATCGATTCCCGGGTGCGGTCAAGGGATGCCTCCCTATTGCTCAACCATGTATGTATGCC